>NC_135537.1:25561161-26177411 GCF_045843805.1 Urocitellus parryii | reverse complement strand
AAATATATTTGAGATATGTTTTTTGAAATCTTATTGTTAAAAAAAGTTAACAATAGTACAAGGAGACAAATTAAAATTAGATTATTCTACAATAATTTTAATCTCCAAAGAACTGTTTGATGGACTTAATTCAAAGTATTAAGCACAATAAGATTTATGAACTATATTTAATATTTTGTTATTAAATTTCATTTAGGCAATTAGTCTTGTAAGAAAAAGTCTTATTTTTAAATTTCTTTTCTTTTTTATTGATCCCCTGGTGCTTGGGATGGAACTCGGGGCCTCACACATGCTATACAAGTGTTTTATAACTCATCTACACTCACAATCTAGGAATTCTCTTATTTAAATGAGAAGGTATGTAAAGCATATTGTCAAATGTCATCTCCATATTCATAAACAGGAAATACTCTGAGAACATGTACAACAGCTATAATATTCCTCTTTGACCCAGACATAATAAAAAAAATAAAGGGAATATAAAAAAGAAGAATGTGTTAAAGAACAATTATGTGTTCTCTTTTTCTTTACAAATTAATAAAAAATGATATATACCTATTCTCACTAATTTCAACATCAAACCATGAAGTTACAACTTTAGAAGAATGCCACAAGAGGGCAATCCCAGTTTGAAATTAAGAATTAACAAAAAGATTATAGAAATTATTGTTATTAATTTCCCATTGTTTTCAGAAGATAGGATAAAATAGCCCCCCCTTTTAAAATTGCTGATGCTCTGAGTTCTATGTAGGAAGTTTTGAGTACAAACTTTTTACTGAAAGACTTTCTAAATATTAACCTGACAAACATGAACAAAATGCTATTAAATGTGCTATTTATGTCTTGCATAGCTTAAATTTGTCCCTCATTCTGGGATAGTGTTATTCAGCTTTGACTGAATTATAATTTGTTGAAACCACCAGCCCCTTGATATTAGGCTAAAACATAAAGTTGGTGAATTCTAGATATATCTAAGAATTGATTGATTGATGAATAGATTTATAAATTTTACTAGATTTTTACAAATTATTTTATATGACTTTTCCAATTTATGTTCCCAAACTCTTATGAATCTTGATATCTGAAATTTGTTATGACCACCTGGTGGTGGGCAGCTTTTAAAATCTTACCTACTTTATGAATGTGAAGCAGCATATTATTTTTCTCTTAATTTTTTAAACTTTTATTAAATTAAACATTTTTTTTCTTATGCTAAGACCACTGAGGTTACTTATACTGTGAAATTTTCTTTCTCCTACATTTTTCAGTTATGCTATTATTTTCTTATTGACTTGTTCAAGTGTATATTTTCTGCTGTATAAAAATATCTTCTTCTAAATACTCTCATATTTATTTATAGTGTGCTTTGCTACAGTTTTCTTGTTGTTTGATGATTAAAAATAAAGACATGATTGAGAAAACAGATCAAATATAAGAAATTGGAGACTTTGATGGTTTAGGAAATGCAAATGGAATATGAGGTGGAAAGCCCCTGCTGGCTTTCAAAAAATCCAGGAGTTCAAAGAGACTATGGACACATACAACCACCTGCCAGCACCACATTTATAGCATAAGTGGGTGGTGGAAAACAAATGACTTCATAAACTTCACCTTTCAGTTGTTGCAGGACTGCCTTTAATTGGTAGAATTTAAAGAGAGATCTTCGTTGGCAAGAGAGTTTGGAAAACATAGTTGCAAAATTTTTCATAACTGCACTTCAAGGATATGCTTAGAAGGGCAGAAATGCTGATTATTCACAGATTTTTACTTGTGTAACTTATTCTAATATTTTCTCTACCTTAAAGACATAGCTATTCTAGAGCATTGCTTTTTTTTCCCTAAACATATTAAAGTTTTGTTATCCACAGGTAGGTCTTCAACCTGCCAGAAATTAATAACATGCAGTGGGTAAATTATTAATTCAAATTTTTAGAGATTTTGCAATGTGAGGTTATGGAAATTTTAATGATAACTCTGTTATAACAGTTTGAAGAAATTATAATAAAAGTTGTCCATGTAAATGAAAGATAATTAAGAGATATTTCTTTAGTATTTTTCTTAGAATATCTGTACTTGGTAATGTTCCATTAGTTTATACATCCTTTATTGTCTGTTTAATTTTAAGATTTAAAAAATAAAGGCAATGGCAAATATATGTGGTATGTGGTTTATGGAACATGGATCCAATGAATTAACTTTATGTTCCCTTGTAATTTACTTATTTTCTGCTTGCATTTATATTAAATTAATTATATATTGAGTATAAAGTTAAAGTTAATAGGTCATCTGATTATTTTTCACATTAAATATGCCAACAACATGCTGGTAACTAAATTAAAGAGATTAAATTGGATAATTTATTTTATATTTACAAGGCTAATACTGAAAAAAAAAATGCACCACAAATTAACTAATGTTTAGCCTTAATGTGAATATAAAATTTGAATGGCAATGGTCTCTATAGATTGTTGAATTAATTCAAGCAACAGAGCTAAGAGGCTAAAAGAGTACAAAAATATTTGAAGTTTTCCAGTGGAATAAATAAACATTTCTCCAGAGATTTTCTTTTTGCTTGTTTGTTTATTTGTTGTTTTCGCTGGGTAATTTTTAGCAAGTTAAATAAAAAGAGAAAATTACATAAAAACACCTGGGCCTAGATTTACTGCCTATTAGTTTGGCATCATAATATTTACCAGGTCAGCCTTCCAGAAGAGAAGCCATCAAAATGATATGATTTAACTTTGTAACAAATGGTTGTCAGAAATACCCAATTCCTTTCTTCTCAGTGAAAAGTGGGATTATTACAAATGAATATTACTAAAAGAATTAACATGAAAAATAGTAAGACTAAGTCATTCCTCTGAAAGTAAATTTGGCCAATAAGAAAGCATTTATATTCTTAAGCATAAAATGACAAAATTTTCTTTGGGGAATAATTACATTAACATTTTAAAAACATTTCTTTTAATAGTACATATACATTTTTGAAAAATATTAAATCCATTGAATTTTAAATATAAATATTGAAAACTTGGGTTGGAAGATAGTATAGCATGGTGGTTAAAAGCATGGATTCTGGAGGTAGAGAAACTGATTCCCTTTTTGCACCTATTAGCTCTGTGATGTTACACAAATAAAGAAAAATTTCCAAGCTTTATCTTCCTTCTTTTCTCGTTGGGAATCGTAATAATACCTCTCATGTCTTGTACTTAGTAGTTGGAAGATAAATGTTAGCTATTATGATTTTTCACTCTTATATTTAATCTTACAATAATGTTGAAGTTCTCTGTGTGCCCTTTAAATAAAATCCAGGCCCCTTCCTATAGTCTACTCATACTTTCCTGGTTTATAATTTGTATCTCTCATTTTGTCCTCTTCTATTTGCTCAGTCAGCTCCAGTTCAACAAATCAGCTCAAACTCCTGCTGCTTTTAGGCCTTTACACTTACTAATCCTTCTGCCTAGAACCCTTTGCCCCTAGATCTATCTATATGTTATCATTCTTTCTTATCAGCCAGGCATCAGATTAGGTGCCATCTCTGATATGGAGTCTCTAAACAAATTGGCCATAGTAGTCCTGTCTTCTGTACCATAGTTCCCATAAATTATTTCTAAAAGTATTATCTTTTGTTCGTATGTTTCTTTTTTTGTCTTGTACCACTATAATGTTAGTTTTATTCTTTTTTTTTTTTTCCAGTTCTGGAGCTTGAAACCAGGGCCTCACTAATGCTAGTCAAGCATACTACCACTGAGCTACAACCCGAGACCCCAAATTAGTTCTTTATAGGCAGGAACTTTGTCTTATTCATTTTATCCTTATTATCAGCACATATAACTTTCCACTGGGAAAAGAACAATTTAAAGCTATGTCCATATATATAATGTCAATAGTACATAAATTAATAATAAGTTCCATTACAGTAATAATAGAAAGGATGCTATAGAAATAGAAATGTTTCTACAAATTTGCCTTCTGAATTTTAGGAAGGCATTATTCAAATGTGCATTGAGAGTCTGGTCAGTGTCCTACTAGGTTTTCATGGTTGCTATTATAGGATTATCCAGAGAGGAGTGATGTCTTGGGGAGGATATTGTATTATTATCTTAATTTCTGATTTCTTCTTCCAAATTTGGAAGAAAATACTAATTTTCTCTCATATTGCTTCCCTGTGCCCTACAGGAAATTCAGCTACCCCTTTATGGGCTCCCCATCAAAACTAAATTGTATTGCATAAAGAACCTGAAAATATGTCTCTTCTCAATTTGTACTTGGAGGGAGTTTTAGATTTCTGAAATTGACAGCCATTGTTTTAAGAAGAATGAGAAGATTGGCCAGACTCACTGAGGAAATTGGATTTGGGGAGGTTGAAGGAATGGAAGAGCAGTGGGTTGCCTAAGGGTGATCATGGGATGACCAATTCTTACCCACAGACATTTTCACCTAAGTGGCATAGCTCTCCACACTTCTAATTATCTAATCAAAGTTCAGTTGACTTGAGAAAGTTATTTGGGAAAAGAGGGATGTAACATCAAAGGATAGAATAAGATTTTTTTCTTGAGAGCTCTGATGAAGACTAAACAGATTCAGTTTGCTTTAAAAAACATAAAGAAATGGAGCATTTTCTTCTATGAAATGTAGTAGTGAAGGATTTTCATGCCACATATGTATATAATTTATTTACTGAAGCAGGTTAGAGAAACCCATTCTCTTCCTAGCATAGTAGAGCTGAAACTATTAATAATGGGTGATCTATATCTTTATTTTCTAAGCACTGTAGAGTGTCTTGGCTTCCATGATACCTTTAATGATGGAGCCATTAATTCAACATATATATTTTAATTTTATATTTTTTGGAATGTCTGTGACAGGTGTACAGTTGTAGTAAATATTTTCAGTTATTTCCTCTATGTCTCTTCTTCTTTTCTTCCTCACTAATAGAACCTTGATTGTGTTCCCAGATATAATCTAAGATTAAACAATATATCATGAGGGTCTAAGACTAATACAATTAGTCTTCTATATTGTCTAGTCTAGCAAAGTAAGATGGTAAATGAAGGTTTAACGACATGGTCCCATTTTGAACAAAAAAGATTCAGATTGTCTGAAATGGCTCCTGGAAAAGATTTCATATTCCTTACAAGAAGGGCATATGTGGTTGGTACAACCTGTTCCTCTTTTCTTCTTGTCTTAAACATATCCAGAGTCATAGCAGCTCTCTTGTGATCATGTCACAACAATCATGAGGACAAATGCCACAGCAGAAGGAGGAGGATCCTTGTTGATTTTGTTAAGCAACTGAATCAAGACCTACACATCTTCTTTCTTCTCCATTTCTTAAGTGAACAAAATAAACTCTCACTATTAAATCCATGGTTAGGATTCCTATTACTTGAAGCCCAAAACAGTATCTCCACCACTACTTTCACTAGTCCATTTGCTAGATTTAGCAAGTATAGAATAAATTGAAAAATAACACAGCTGAAATAAAATGCACCTGTGCTAACATAATTCTTCATTTTTATCTCAGTCAAATGCAATTCTTTCTACTTAAAATCACAAATAATCAGACAATAGCAAGGTTAATACTCAACAAAATGGTAATTGGATAAAGACTGACTGTCACTAATGGAGTGTTCAAATAGGCCTCTGAGCTAAAGCTAGAACTGTAAGAAGAATCTAGGCATGTGAGAATAATCCAAATTGGATTATTTGCCTTGGATACACTTAGTATGTTCTTCCTTATCATGTTTTCTCATCCTATTCTGCCTGAAATGCTTCCCACTATTTCTTTCTGTGAAACACAAACTACCTTCAATACTACCGTCTTTATGAATACTTACCTCATTCTCTCTAGCCAAATCCTGTTCTGATTCTCTCAAAGCAAATGCTGGGACACCCCTACCCTGCATTACTCAGGGTTCTTTCAGATGTTATAAGAAGCAACTTTGTTGGGGCTGGGGATGTGGCTCAAGCAGTAGCGTGCTCAACTGGCATGCGCGGGGCGCTGGGTTCGATCCTCAGCACCACATACAAATAAAAAATAAATAAAAAAAAGATGTGGTGTCCACCGGAAACTAAATATATATAATATATATATTATAATATATATATATATATATATATAGAAGCAACTTTTTAATAATTGTAAATTGTAATAATTGTAAAGAGAATATACCACCGAATGGATTGGGGTGGAGTTTGCTTTAAAAATGACTCGATGTGAATCATTTTTTCAAACACAAAAACATGGTATTTGAACCCCTTAAGCACATTTACATATATTCAGAAATTGGCTATGTACTACTTCTAAAATGTTTTTCATATTTAAAATGTGACCTAGTGGAAACAACTTCAGTTATCATAAAAGCACTTTGTGAAGTCAGTATTCCGACTTACATTTGAATATACTAGGAATATATAAAAGAAAAAGATGTCCTTGAACTAAAACCAACTGAAGATATCATGAAGATAATTGGTCTAAGGAAACATACATGACATGATATGTATGCAAAGAAATATAAACAACAAAGCAATGTGATATCTATTATATTAGTTGCATATGTAAACAGCATAAAAGAAAAGTTGCAATGTTGGCTAACTCTGGCTGAGGAAATCAGGGTCAGTATCAGAGGAGAAATATTAGAGATCAATTTTAAAATTCGAAGTTGATGCCCAAGGTGTATAGGGCACGACCTAAAACTCAGCTACAGGCTGAGCACAGTTGCTATCGCTGAAAATAGAGAATGGATATTTGGAGGATGAGAACAAACTCCTCTCAAACTAAGAAATCAGAGCTTAACTACTTATATAATTGCAGATTTCTAGACAAGTTTTCGAGTTGTTATTGTAAACATCACAAGTAATACTTAGGGATAAATACAATTAATAACAAATGTGTCAATATGTAAATCCACAAATCAGACAATATCATGGCTTACTACTTCTATGTGTCCCCTCTATAGAAGTGTTCATAATACAGTACTTGGTTTACAAAATTGTAAAATAATTTACAGAACTTGTGATATCTAAGATACCTTGGAAGTAGACTGTAAACCTTAGTTACAAATCTAAGACTGAAACAATTTAATTTCAGTTCTGAGACTGAAAAATATTTATAGGCATGTTTTCCTAATCAAATGCAATTATAAAATAATTGTTTTTATACTCTATCCCAAATTTTAGAGTTTAAACTCTTAAAAAAGAAAAAGAAAGAAAAAAAAGTATTCTATAATGAACAACTAGGGTAAGAAAGGAAGGGTAACTTCAAATACTTACTTTTTAAAGTTTTCTGTCTTTTTTTTTAACACCCTATAACCCACACTACAGACAGAAAAGCCAGTGATTTTACTTATTGCAGAAACCTGAATATACCCTATACAATTTTAAATCTAGATACATCCTACACTGCCTAGTATCTTTGTATCAATAATCTCAATTACATAGATTTTTATGTTATCAGAGAAGGAAATCTAGGATTCCTCTATGAAACCCATAAAGGTTTTCTTTTTGTTGCTGTTGTTGTTTCAAGGATTGAATCCAAGAGCACTTAATCACTGAGCCACATCCTCAGTCCTTTATTTATTTTATTTGAGACAGGGTCTTGCTAAGATGCTGAGGCTTTTTTGAATTTGTGATCCTCCTGCCTCAGCCTCCTGAGTTGCTAGGATTATAGGTGCATGCCACTGTACCTAACCCCATAAACAGTTTCTCATAAGAAGAAGTGCAAAATTATGCAGAACAAAGAAAAACCGTTATGGAAACATTGTGCCACTCATGGCAATATGACTTTAAAATTGTCAGCAGTCCTGTAGAAAACAAAGAAAGAGGAATAGGATAGCAGATTTTTTAAAAAGTTTTCTTTTGGGAGTAGATAATAGCAATTATACTTGAGCAATAATACTTTAATACCATTACTCTTAGTTCATCACACATTAATACATATAAACACAATTCCCTTGAATACTCATTGTCTTTGGGAGGACCTCATTAGAAATCATATTGTATACACAGTTCTGAAAACTTCAAAATGTGTATTTACCATTCGTTTTGTTCATTTACATGTAATGTTAATGATGTAAGAATTCTAATACAGATTGAAAAAATAATTGAAATAAACAGGTAGCAAAGGTAATCGCTCAGTATTATGGACAGGATTTTTAAATATAATGTGTCATATTGTTCTGGCTCCTATTTATCATATCAATAAGAGGCAATATTTTCACTAATGATAATTGAATTCAAATTTGCTTGAGGTCCCATGTGATAATCTTTGATGCTCTAACATTTTTAATTACCTTGTTTCTAAAATAATTTCCATTAATCTGACTTCTTGAGAAAACTTAAAGAAGGCATATTTTCTCAAATACTCTAAAAGTAAAGATTTCTGAATATTGCTATTAGACTTATTTTGCTATATTAAATGAGTATTCTGAACTTCCAAGAACCAATTTGATCTGATAGATTGTAAATTAATTAAACAAATACATAACCGCTTCTTATATGCATTTTACTTTCTTAGTTTAGTGTTTTACATAAAGTAGCTATATATATAAAATACATAATTTTATATTATGTTATAATATATGATATATAATTTAATTAGCTCATTTATTATATTAGGACACTAGTAAAATACATTTATTAACTCATACAACAATTGATGTAACAAACCTAATATAATTCTCATCCTGTAAACTTCTTTTGTTCATGAGAATATGTGATGCTATATGCTATAATAAAGTAATTATCCATAAATATATTTTTAATAAGGCAGTTCAACAAAAGAACAACAACCAAACACTTCAGATAATTTTTATTTTTAAATAACCTAAAACCAACCAGTTATCATTAATAATTGCACTACACAGGCATTGTGTTCATTTTGCAAGGGGATGAGAGCTTAGACAATGGATTTCTACCAGTTAAAAAATTTCTTAAATATTGGAGAGGGGAATCCTGGTATTTAAAACGTATATAATAATAAACATATATAATAAATAAACCCAAATTCTACAAATTATTAATTCTTTGAAACCTTGTTCATTTCAATGGTTAAAATGACAAAAACTACAATATCTGTAACATATGGAAGTGTTGTTAGGGTTAAATAAAATTACATACGTAGAAGAGAATTGTAAACTGTGAATTGATAACCAAATATTAGATATTATTTCACTAATACACTGAAATTATTTAATAAATATTAAACAATAGTATTTGATGATTTTATGCTTCTAAGATACTTACTGGTATAGACAAGTTGAAAACCTTCATCTGTTCCTTCAGAATCAGAATTAAATTCTAACCAGAGCTGATTTGAAGTACTACTAAGTGTCAGTCCTCGCATAGATGCACCAGTGAATGCACCCAGTAGATGTGTTGTTTTATCTTTTCCATCATAAATCTGCAAAATGTATTTATAATTAAAATGTAAAATGTAAAGATCCAGTTCAGAACAATGTATTTATATCCTATAAGGAAGAGGAAATTATTATACTGTTCCTACATCAGGTCAGTACATATTACTCAAGAACAATCAAATATACTAGCACTACAAATATCACATTAGAAAAGTTAGAATACATATATAATTTTAAAATCCTAAACTTAGTAGACTCTCAGAAATATTTGATTATGTAATATAACTTTGTTCTTGTAGGAATAATATGTTTTCATGGGAGACAACTTAAAATTGAGAATATCTACATTAAGATTGTTTTCCAAGGTCAGTCAGTTGATTGTTTTTCTTTAACTTTCTTAAGAAGACCAAACACTTGCTTTTCTTATATGTAATTAATATAAAAGATGTTTTTAAATTTTACTCGTGATCGTTAAGTTGATTAATTTTGATATTTTAAAAGACTACTAAATGCTTTTAGAATCTAAATTAATAGGGCAAAACTATACAAGGCAAAATTGATGAGCTCCTCTTTAGGCTTCTATCATTAGTCTTCTTTTGAAATTATAACTTCTCATTGCACTCTAATTTGTTTTTCCTTTATCATTGCATAATACACATCTCTTCAGGTAAGTAAATACAGATATTTCCTATCTAGAGCTATGTAGTGACACTATCATTACTTGCTCTACCATGTCCATATTAATGAATTCAATTTTTTTCTACAACTAGTAATGCTGAAATAAACATCCTTTTACACACAATCCCATGGAATTTTGCTAGTTATGTTTCAATAAGAATATTTTCAAAATATGAGATTTCTAAGATAACATGTTCATGTATTTCTAGATTTTTTTTTTCCAGAAAGTATATAGTCCACCAACTGTGCATATCACCATTATTTTTCTTTTAAGGCATGCATTTTCAATACAGTCAATATTACCCAAAAGTGGATACAATGTTTTTCTTGGGAGCAATTACACTTTAGATATTGCAATGATTTGTGGTCTCCCACAGATCATATGTAACAAGAAATCTTTATTTTTTTCCCCATGTTATTGACAATTAAACCTAGGTCCTCACTCATGTTAGGCAGACTCTCAACCACTGAACTACACCATCACCCCCATAACCAACAAATCATTTTCCATAATATTTAGTTTCATGGAGTATTGGGTAAGTTTATGCAAATGATCAGGAAAAGAAAAAGTTGACAAATACTGCTCAAAAGCTAATTCTTTTGCCACAAATTATCTTAAGTTACCTGTGACCTGTTATTAGAGTAAAAAGTAAGTAACTGAATTTCTACTCCAGTGATCCTGCTTTGGCATAGTGCTCCCTCAAAACTAGTACTATTACATTGATGTCAACTAGCAGATAATTTTTTTTTAGGGATTGCTTTAATAGTAATATTACTACATGATATATTTTTCTTGTATTAAACTGCTGTGGAAAAATTAATAATCTACTTAGAATAGATTTTATATAATTATATATATATTTTTAAATTGTTGTATTCTGCTACCTTTCCTATCCCCTACTATCCCCCCTCCCCTCCCCTCCCATCTTATAATTATATTAATAATTTTATATAATTGATAAAAACTGTTTACATTTTTTCTTCTGTGTTGTAAACAGCCTTCCAGTGAATTTTCCATAGTAACAAGTTTTCTGCAGTGACTATGGTTCTTTCAGATCTGTTAAAATCTTAAATTTTAAAATCATGAATCAAGTTTTAGGGAATATTTTTCAAGGAGAGGAGTTAATCTAGTTACATTATCTTAAGATTTTTTCACTACTTTAAAAATTATTTGCAAGTTAAAAACTTCTGTTTTAACACTTCCATAGTTTGAATTTGAGGCAAATCACTTGTATTTGGTGTTTAGCTTGGTCTTTCTCCCCCTGGTTACTGAATTCACCTAAGTATGTGCTTATGTCTCACTAGCTACTGAAGATTTTAGGTTTTCTCAAATTTTCAGTGGTAAAGAAAAACAAAACCTTAATAACACATGGCAGAAACAGTTACTTTATATGTTGAAATCATTTTTATATGTAACAATTTAAAAGAGTAACAAATTAATTCAATCCATATTTAGTTCTACACTTTTGTTACGTTCTATGGATAGATTTTAAAAACATAATAAGACATCATTTTTAACCTGAAGGAGATTTTTTAAAAAATTAACCCAATACTGTCTAGCACAATAGAGACATGTTTTTATTGAATTTTTCTAGTTTTTAAGCCAGAAACTAGCTGAAATACTTCAAACTTCTATCTATCTATCTATCTATCTATCTATCTATCTATCTATTGATGGATGGATGGATGGATCTTTCTTTCTTTGAAAAGAAATTTTAACACATATTTTAAAACATAATCATTGTATGAGAAGGTATGATAAAAGAGCTAGTATTAAAAAATAATTATCTAAAGTTCAGCTGGGAAAATCTAATTCAACACCAAATTCTACTAACCATATTTTATTTAACAACATAGAGTCAAAAGATATAAAACATATAATATAGAAGCTCTACTATAAAATGAAGCTTGGTTACTCAAGTGTAAAATTTTGGAAACATGCATAAAATTACTAAATCAAAATGAAAAGCAAGCATCATTAGAAAGAATTTTTTAAAAGAAAGAGCTTCAGAATAATGATCAGGTCGATGCTGTTTAATTTGTAAAAAAATGCTTCAAACATATTCAGATATATTATATAAAGACATTAAAAAACAGGGAAAGACAAAGCACAAATTGCTTTTAAACTAGTCATGAATGAAAACATATGAATAAAAAAACAAACAAAATGTGTCTTTCCTTCAAAAGTACATTTATAGTTCAGAGTGATTAATTGGGTCTGATTAGAACTTAAAACTTTTTTTTGTTTGAGGTTGTTAGTTCTCATACTTCTATTGTAAATAAAATAAAGATCTGTAAGTACATTTTCATTTATTTGGGCCTAATCTCCCAAATAAATGAATTTTATTTTTTAAATATCCAAAAAGTATTATTGTTGTTATGTTGAATTAAGTATTAATATGAGAGATCTGCCCACACCAGCCTGCGTGGGACCCAGGCTCACAGTAGGCCTGGGTCCATTCACTGACAGACTCCCATCAGAGCCCAGCCTCCAGCACAAGACTGCCCCTTCTGACCAGCAGACTACCACTGGAGGCCAGGCCCAGCCCATATCCACCCACACTGACTTGTGCTGGGACTAAGGTCCAGGGTAGGTCTGTGTTTGCACACCCCCGCACCCCCCCACCCCCCTCACCCCCCGCCACTTGGGAGCCTAAGCCTAACCCACATCCATTTGGGGACACTACAGTCATCGCCATAGCCTTTCACACACAGTAGTAACCCTTACTTTTTTGACAACAGGGCCTACAAGCAGGTGCTTCTCAGACCAGGCATCCCAAAGAGATTGTGAGGCCCACCCCTTCAGCCTCATCTCTGTAAAACATTGCATCCATTTTGGGGCACCTCAAATATTATCTCGAGTTACCTCGGCAATTGCTGTCACCACCTTTAGTTGCAGTAGCATACATTGAGGGACACCAGCAGGGTCTGGAAGCCCAACATCAAGGTGAGGTACAGACAATCTACACAGGTACTATAAGAATATAGGGTATAAATTGTAATATCTCAGATCTACACTGCAAAAAAGGAAGAAACATAGACAACATAAAAAATCTAGGGAGGAAAATGCCCCAAACAAACCAGGATACTATAACAGATCCCATGGACAGCAAACCAGGATACTATAACAGAACCCATGGACAGTTGATGAAATGTTAGAGAAAGAGTTCAGAAGGTTCATAATTAAAATGATCTGTGAGTTAAAGAATGACCTAAATGTGCAAATACAGGCAAAAATTAATCACTCCAACAAGGAGATAAGTGAGCAAATACAGGTAGCAAAAGATTACTTCAAGAAAGAGATAGAGACTCTAATAAAAAAAAGTCAGAAATCCTTGAAATGAAGGATACAAAATAAATCAAATAAAAATCTCAATAGAAAGCACAACCAACAGACTAGATCAATTGGAAGAAAGAATGTCAGATAATGAAGACAAAATATAAAATCCGGAAAATAAAGTTGATCACACAGTAAAGATAGTAATAAACCATGAACAGAACATACAAGAATTATAGGACAGCATCAAAAGACCAAATCTAAGAGTTATTTGGATAGAGAAAGGCACAGAGTTTCAAACCAAAAGAATGCATAATCTCTTCAATGATATAATATCAGAGTATTTCCCAAGCATGAAGAATGAATTGGAAAACCAAATACAAGCTGCTTACAGGACACCAAATGTACAAAATTACAACAGATCTACTCCAACTCACATTATAATGAATATGCCTAGCACACAGAATAAGGACAGATTCTTAAGAGTCGCAAGAGAGAGGAATCAGATCACATATAGGGGATATCAATTTGTATCTCAGCAGATTTTTCAACCCAGACCCTGAAAGCCAGGAGATCATGGAACAACATATACCAAGCTCTAAAAGAAAATGGAATAAATTGGCTTGTGACATAAAGCTAAAACATAATTAACGTCTCAGGAGATTAACTGCTACTAAGATTAAGGTAGTATGTTATTGCAATATGATTCAGCTCTTCTCTAGAATTCCAGATTTATTAGAAAAATTAATTTTGCATGGAAAATGACTATATTTTTTTCAATTACCAATATTTTATCAGTACTTACCATATGCTAGGCTAGCTGATATATCTAGTTAGATATGGTATTTGACCACTATTTTTTTCCTCTTAAGGACTATTTCTTTTTAGCTGTTTTTAGATGCTCTTGATTTATATAAATATTTTATTCATTATTCTTTGTTATTTGCCTACTGAAATTATTCCTGTAAGAAATTGTGCATATTAATAACATGGGGAGATTTGAACTGTATTTTAAAATAGATGTTTGGACATTAAAAGTTTGATTTAGAAGTTATTTCTGAGGCAAAACATTTACTCTTGTGTATGTTTTTCCCTTCTTGACAAATACAGTCTCTTCACACAGGAACTATTTACCCTTTGTTCTGAAATTGTAAAAATATTCTGTGGTAAGAAATAAAATATTGAGTATATGTAAAAAAAAGAAAAAAGAAAGAAAGAAAAGAAAATGGATGCCACCCATGAATCTTATATCCAGCTAAGCTTTAGAGTTGATGATGAAATAAAAACTTTCCATGACAAACAAAAGTTAAAAGAATTTACAACTAGTAAGCCTGCACTACAGAACATCCTCAGTAAAATATTCCAAGAAGAGGAAATGAGAAACAATGATGAAAATCAGCAGAGGGAGGCATTACACTAAAGGCAAATCTAGTCAGAGGAGAAATCAAGTCACGTTAAATACCAAAAGTAAATAAAAATGGCTGGGAACACAAATCATGTCTCCATAATAACCCTGAATGCTAATGGCTTAAACTCACGAATTAAAAGACATAGGCTAGCATATTGGATCAAAAAAAAAAAAAAAAAAAGACCAAACAATATGCTGTTCCCAAGATACTCATAGGAAAAAAAACATCCACAGACTGAAGATGAAGGAGGGTTGGGAAAAATCATACCACTCACATGGACTGTGGAGGCAAGCAGGGGTTTCCATTCTCATATCAAATAAAATAGACTTCAAGCTAAAGTCAATCAAAAGGGATAAAGAAGGACACTACATACTGCTCAAAGGAACCATACACCAATAAGACTTAACAATTATAAATATATAGTCCCCAAACAATAGAGCATCTATGTTCATCAAACAAACTCTTCTCAAGTTCAAGAGTCAAACAGACCACAACACAATAATTTTAGGTGACTTTAACACACCTCTTTCAAAGCTGGATAGATCTTCCAAACAAAAGCTGAACAAAGAAACTATAGAACTCAATAATACAATCAATAACTTAGACTTAACTGACATATATATAATATTTATATATATAATATTTCATCCTTCAATGAGAGAATACACTTTCTTCTCAGCAGCACATGAATCCTTCTCTAAAATAGACCATATATCATACCACAAAGCAACTCTTAGCAAATATAAAAAAAATGTAGAGATACTATCCTGCATTCTATCAGATTAAAATGGAATGAAATTAGAAATCAATGATAAAATAAGAAATAAAAGCTACTCCAATACCTGGAGACTAAATAATATGCTACTGAATGAACAATGGTTTGTAGAAGACATCAAGGAGGAGACTAAAACATTTTCAGAGGTGAGTGAGAACAGAGATACAGCATATCGAAATCTCTGGGACACTTATGAAGGTAGTACTAAGAGGAAAGTTCATTGCATGAAGTTCATTCCTTAAAAGAAGAAAAAGTCAAAAAATAAATGACCTAACATTACAACTCAAAGCCCTAGAAAAAAGAACAAATCTATGCCAAAAGTAATAGAAGACAGGAAATTATTAAAATAAGAGTTGAAATCAATGAAATTGAAATAAAAGAAACAATTGAAAAAAATTGAGAAAAAAGTTGTTTTTTTTGAAAAATAAATAAAATTGACAGACCCTTAGACATGCTAATAAAGAAAAGGAGAGAGAAAACTCAAATTACTAACATATGTGATAAAAAAAGGAAATATCACAGCAAACACTACAGAAATACAGAAGATAATTAGAAATTATTTTGAAAACTTGTAGTCCAATAAAATAGAAAATATCAGAGGCACCAACAATTTTCTAGAGTTGAATAAATTGTCCAATTTGAATCAGAATGATATATACAATTTACACAGATCAATTTCAAGAATCAGAATCAGAAATCTATCAATCAAGAAAACAGAATCAGAAATCTATCAATCAAGAAAAGCCCAGGACTGGATGGATACAGCTGATTTCTACAAGACCTTTAAAGAAGAACTAATACCAATACTCTTTAATTTCTTTCAGGAAATAGAAAAAGAGGAAGCACTTCCAAACTATGAGACCAATATCACCCTGATTCCAAAACCAGGCAAGGACACATCAAAAAAAGAAAACTTCAGACCAATATCTCTAATGAACATAGATGCAAAAATTCTCAATAAAATTCTGGCAAATCTAATACAAAAACATATCAAAAAGATCCTGCATCATGATCAAGTGGTATTCATTCCAAGGATACAAGGTTGGTTCAACATATGGAAATCAATAAATGTAATTCATCACATCAATAGACTTAAAGATAAGAATCATATGATCATCTCAATAGATGCAGAAAAAGCATTTGACAAAATACAGCACCAATTCATGTTCAAAACACTAGGAAAAATTAGGGATAACAGGAATATATCTCACATCATAAAGGCAATCTATGCTAAGCCCCAGGCAAACATCATGGTTCTTGAGACACTGGCCAGAGCAATTATATGAAAGAAATTAAAGGAATACACATAGGAAAAGAAGAACTCAAATTAGCACCTTAGCTGATGATATGATTCTATGCCTAGAAGACCCAAAACATTCCATCAGAAAACTTCTAGAACTAGTAAATTAATTCAGCAATGTGGCAGGATATAAAATCAACACCCATAAATTAAATGCATTTCTATACATCAGTTACAAATCCTCAGAAAAGGAAATGAGAAAAACTACCTCATTTACAATAACCTCAAAAAAAAAAAAAAAAAAACCTTGGGAATCAACTTAATGAAAGAGTGAAAGATTTATATAATGAAAATTCCAGGACCCTAAGGAAAGAAATCAAAGAAGACCTTAGAAGATGGAAAGATCTACCTTGCTCTTGGATAAGCAAAATGAATATTATAAAAACGATCATACTGCCAAAAGCACTAAACAGATCTAGTGCAGTTCTGATAAAAATCCCAACGACATTCCTCATAGAAATAGAAAAAACAGTCATTAAATTCATCTGGAAAAATAAGAGACTCGGAATAGCTAACGTAATCCTTAGCAAAAAAAGTGAAGCAAGTGACATCACTATATCAGACCTTAAAGTATACTACAGAACAGTAGTAACAAAAACAGCATGGTATTGTCACCAAAGCAGACTGGTAGACTAATGGTTCAGAATAGAGGACACAGAGACTAATCCACAAAATTACAATTATCTTTTATTAAACAAATGTGCCAAAAACATACACTAGAGAAAAAATAGCCTCTTAACAATGGTGCTAGGAAAACTGGAAATCCATATGCAACAAAATGAAATTAAACCCCTATATCTCACTATGCATAAAACTGTACACAAAAATGTACAGCATAACTAATGTCAGGCTCTGACTGAAACAGTTTTCAATTGACATTAGTTATGCTGTACAGACTGTCCTACATCCTGCAGGTAAAACTTATTATGACAAACTGCATATCAACCCTGAAAACTCTTGTTGTGAGTGAACTAATAAATACATGCTTAAAAAACATATTCTCATTCATTTTTTTAATGATTTAGCAGGAAAGATGTTACCTGAATCTAAGAGCAGAAAGTACATAAAAATCAAAATGAAAAAATGCATAAATTACATATAATTCTGTGTGTGTGTGTGTGTGTGTGTGTGTGTGTGTGTTTAAAATCATTCAAACTTCCAAATTATTCCTCCTCTTGGATAGTGGAATTTTCATTTTTGGTCATTTGTTTTATAGGTTGATTTGGAAATTTAAATAAAGTTTCAAATAAGTTCAATTGACAAAGCTTCAATTAAAATGAAGAAAAAATTAGTAGTGGTTAGGCAAATAAAAGTCTAAAACTTATTTTGTTCTTTTCAAAGATAATATGAAAAAGAGCAAAAAATTTTGCACTTATTCAATTATTTAGGTTTTTGAAATAGTTAGATGATGTATCCTCAATTATGTGAGATAACATATTTTGGTAAGGGAGTTGGAAGCACAAAAAATGGTTAACTTCTCAGGAGCTTTGATGACCAGTCAAAATCCCAACTCTAAATTTCCATGGCTTGTCATAGATTATGTTCTGATCCTTAGTATGAAAGACAGTGAAGGATTTTATGAGGCCTAACATGATAGTCCACAGAGTAGACATCTACAGAGTATTTTTTAATATATATTTTAGTTGTTGATAGTCCTTTATTTTATTTATTTATATGTGGTGCTGAGAATTGAACCCAGTGCCTCACACATGCCAGGCAAGTGTGCTACAACTGAGCCACATCCCCATCCACTACAGAATATTTTAGAGGGAAGAGTTAACAAAGGATTACCAGTGAATGACAAGGAGAGTCCACAGATGTGTGTGTGTGATGAGCATGACATCACTGCTGTGCTGGAAATTGTTCAACAAGAATATCTCAAACAAATCTGGTATATATGTATACCTCTTTATAAGTTTGTTCATTTGATTTACAAATAACTTTTGTGGATATAAAGAGAGGTGGATGAACTTTTTCTGAAAACAGCTAGATAATAAATATTCAAGGTCTTGTGGGATAATATTATCTCTTTCACAACTGTTCAGTCCCACCATTGTAGAACAAAAACAGACACAGACAATACATAAATGGATGAACATGGCTTTCTCCCAACAAAATTGTATTTTTAAAAACAGATGTCAGTTAATCATGACTGTGCATGCCAAGCTACTTGGGAGGCTGAGGCAGGAGAATTACTTGAGCCAAAGAGATTGAAGCTAGCCTGGGTAACATAGGAAGACCTCATCATTTAAAAAGAAAAGGTGTCCAGCTCCAATTTGGCCTACTAATAAAATGTGCTCTATTAATTATAAGATCCATATAACTAATTAATTATCATAGAATGATATCATTCTGTATTTGTCAAAATTACATTATGTATATGAAAAATAAGAAAAATTCCAAAATAAATATTTCTTGATTTTTTTGGCCTTAAGAGGAAAGTACATCAAAAACATGATTATATCAGAAATTTATTAACTTGCAAATGACATAAGCAAATTTTTTAGTAAATTGAATGTGGTAGTGAAATAGTAAAAAGAAAAATCCTCAATATATTGTGCTATTTACTAGAATAGCTATAGATACAATCTATTTCTATTTAAGTATAGATAAGGAATAAAACAATAAATATAACCATAATTTGTAGTGTTTATTGATTTCTGTTATGTGGCTACACCATGGCCAATATCAAGGTATCAATGTGATTATCATTTAATGTGGGGTTGGAAAGAGATAAATCATGCCATAATATTTTCATTATTGTGATCCAATAAATGTACTCCATCAAAGAATAAAAATCACAATAATTTTAACTATCTTATAGGTTTTATTTTCTATTCCAGACTTAGACAGCATTTCACTACAGAGTAAGAATTCTGATGCACTCAGCAGAGAAGGTTGGTTTGTAGACAGAGAAAGACTGAAGAAAACAGAAACAAAAGAAAAAAAAAACAGATCTGTCATTTTCAAGTCACTTTCCTTCTGAGTTGGGACAGGGAGATTGAATAATAGGAAAATAAGATTAGTTAACATCATGTTATCTCAGGTAACTTCTTTTGTGTAAGGATTAAAACTGGGAATTTCATTATCATGCCAATTGATCCTTGCTTGTTTGGGAAATTTGGCTATCTCTAATCCTGATTTCCCACAAGTTCATATAAACAGCTTTGTTTCAGCCTGGTGATTTGGAACTTCAGCATGAGTGACTCCATTTTGATTTTTCACTTGATCTGTTGAAGTCTACTACAGGAGTTTTGTCCAAAACAATGTAAATGTAAATTTTCATCCAGTATCTCTAAAACACTAGTAAAATAGTTATGAAAGGTTATGTTTTTACTTTTCATTATGTTAACAATTATAATTTTATTACAATCTGATTTGTTATATAATGGAAGTTTTAGAAAGAGCAACATTTAACAATAAACTTTTAAAATTATTGGAAATTTAACCACAGGGCCTTACAAATGCAAATCTCAAATTCTCAAACACATCTAGGAAAGCAACTAGAAATCATGTTGAGATAGCAATTCAGGAATATAGCAAGAACACTGAATCTCAAAAGAGAAACATCATAAACTGATGGAGTGTAGAAGAAACCACTTATGAGCAACCCAGTCTGTGTCCTTGATCCTACTTACATGCTTGCAGCTTCCCTACTGGTTGATGAAAAGGTAACAAAACCACAAGATAATCACAAATCATCTGAAGGAACCTCTCAATTAGGGACTGTGTACATTAAAAGCTTTGATGACCAAGAAGTAACCCTAGCCTCATCATTATAGTCAGATGCACCCCTGAGAGAAAATTTAAGATACTAATGAGAAATCCAATGGAGGAAGTGCACAATAAGAATATGCTAGAGCAATGAGCAATTGCAAGGACAGCTCACATGCAATTGCATGACCCTGCACACACTCCACCTCTAGGTCAGCCCCTAGCTACTGTCCTTCCATAAATGTTAAAAACCAGGGAAATACTAGGTGACTCACTCTTTTTGATGTGCCACACTCCCATTCTAGAGAGTATACTTTCCCTTTGTAATAAATCTCTTACTTAAAATCTTATAAATCTATTCATACCTAATGTGTCTTAAATTATTTTCTGCAAAATGGTCAAGAACATAGAAGGTCTGAATAGAGGTCTACTTTGTGCCTAAAGATTTCTTCAGATGCCTGTAGAGTCACGATGTATCACAGAATGCAATAAGAGGTAATTATCCCTTCTCATATCACTAAAAAGAAAATTATTAACCAGGTAACTCAACTATCTAATTTTCCATTAATATGGCATCAAAACTCTTGCCCCCTTTTCCCACAGAATATCAAACACCAGTTTTGAGGTACTATGCTGGCTTTTCTCCACAATCATTTATGCTCTATATATCACGTAATAAATAAGTTGTTTTGTTTGTTTGCTTTGTGTATATTTGGTACTGTGATAAAACCCAGGAACATTCCACATCTGAGACATATTCCAACTCTTTTTATTTTATTTTGAGACAGATCTCATTGCCCAGGCTGATCTCAAACTTGCAATTCACTTGCTTCAGCCTCCAAAGGAGCTGGGATTTCAGGCATGGGCCATGGTATCTAGCTAAGAAATAAGTTTGTGTTTGTTTCTGCAGTGCTGGGAATCTAACCAGGGTCTCTAGAATACTAAGCAAGTGCTCTTCCACTGATCTACAACCCTGGACCCAAGAAATAAGTCTTTGTGAAGGCTAGCTATTGTAAAAGGATTGTCTCAGATTTTGTCCCTGCTATATTCTTTCATCTAAACATTGTGCTTAATCTTTGTTTGAAAATAAAAACAAACACAACAACAACAAAAAAAATCAGAACTAATATTTCTGACTGGTATTCAGCTTTCATCCTTCCAGGCTGACGATAGAAACTATTCAGTTTTGATTGCTTAAACCCTAGATAAAACAAACACTTTCTACAACTATTAACTGAAAGAATTAAATTACATATTAAAAGTATGACCATTGAGAATAGAAGAATACAAGCCAGGTGCAGTGGTGCACACCTGTAATCCCAGCTACTTAGGATGTTGAGGCAGAAGAATTGAAAGTTCAAGGCCAGCTTCAACAATTTATTGTTGAGGAATATATTGAGACCCTGTCTCAAAATTTAAATATTAAAATGCTAGGGGATTCAGCTAAATGCTAGAGTGTCTCTGGACTCAATCAACAGTACCTTAAAAAAAATTAAAAGAAGAATAGAAGAATACATTCTATTCAGACTCCAACCCACCTAGAAAAACATTTCCTTGATGAGTTAAGAAGAAAATAAATAGCCAGATACAATGGCACACACCTATAATCCCTTGAGAGACTGAGGTGGGAGGATGGCTAGCTTGAGGCTAGCCTGGGAAATATACTGAGATAGTGAGACCTAGGGTCTAATTTAGGTCTCTAAGAATGTTTTTTCTTAGCTGTGTTACATGTAGTGATGCTAGAGCTCCAAGAATCAGAAACAGAAGGAATTTGTATACCTGGCTTTCTACCTGGATCCCAGGAAGGTGGTATAACTCATAGAAATTTACACATTCCCAGAAAAGAGTTAAGAAAGAAATAGCTACCAGTGATTGATTAGGTAACTAGACTTGAACCAGCCACATGCAATAATGGTATAACTCAGTGTCCTATACCAAATAGCAAAAAGTGTTTCTTATCAGGTTGAGAGTAGGAGCTAGAAGACACAAACAGGCCTAACAGTTGGGAAAACTAGCATGGGATACCCAGCGACACTGATGACTTCAGACCTACCAGCAAATGAGATAGCTGAGCAACCACTCCACTAAAGAGACTGAAATTGAAGTTTTGTTTGTTTGTTTGTTTGTTTGTTTCAGACTAGCTTTATTTCTCATCATCACATTCCCTCAGGTTGTCACTTATTGGGGTTCTGCCCTTCTCAAGGTACCACCCATGACAAGTGCATGTGAACTTGCTCAAATAAGTGAGACCTAAGAAAAAAGCACTCTGAAAAACACATTAGGACTATCTTACATTTAAAAGACATCATCTCTTATGCCAAATGGATTTTCCAGATATTAAGAACCATTCAATATAGGAAAGTAATATAGGAAAATAAATTTCAAGCATCACAAAAGGAAAGGAGAGTTATTTTTTTTTTCTGTTTTTTTTTTTTTTTTTTTTTTTAAGTAGTGATAGTGGTATGTAGGAGTGGTAGATGTAAGGAAGCACTTCCTGACTTTGAACTTTATCCTGGTTGTTTATGGGATACAGATTATTGGCCTGGCTTAGACATTTCATGCATGCATTGATACATTTTTTCCCCCAGCCAGAAAAAATTACTGCTTCTTTTCTACATAGAAGAATTCAATAATCTCAATGTTGACTCCAATTATAAAATATAAGTTATAATTATTATTTTGTTTTATTTATTATTTATTTATTTATTATTATTTATTTGTAGTACTGGGGGTCAAACCCAGGGCCTCATGCATGCTAGGCAAGCAAACATTCTACCACTGAGCTACTCCTGCAGCTTGCAGATATACATTATTTTGAAAGGAAAATCCAACCAATGAAGTGGAGGTGTAAGGACATTGAATAGTGAATTTCTGGCCTGTGAAGAAAATGTGCATGAAGCAGGAATGTATATATTGGTCCTAATTAATATTGAAATTGTATACATTTAAGTGTACTGCAGAAAATATTTCCAAAGTCCTATACAACTCTGATAAACATACAGTAGTGTTTGGCTTAACCAGCCATCAATTATTATCCAATGATTTTACTTTTAAAAAGTAAGTAACAATATTAAAGCTATTGCTTACATGAGAATCCTCTACCACAACCATTCTGAGATATCTTTTTTTTCAAGATTTGTGAAAACAGAAGTATATTGTATGTGTTATCTTGCACAAAAAATTTGCCATTTAAGAAAGATATGCATAACTTTTAAATCTTTAAATGTGATTTTATAATAGTAATTATTTTCATTTTTAAAATATTGAACATAAACTATATGTTACCAAAACACTTACATTGCAAAATAGGAACCAGCAACTATGGTGATATTGATTTTCAAAAACATATTACCTTTTAAAAAATATGGCATTTCATTATTTCAAAAATTTTAAATACCCAATTTATAATAAATATTAATTATTAACAAAGTATATTCTTTTCTAAATTTATAGACACTGATTTATTAGGTTTAAAATATCCATGAAACTGCATAATTACAAATAATTCTTCACATATTCACAGAGAAAGATATTACTTAATAGACATAAAAATAAAAACAAATCATCATCATGTTTCTTAAAGAAATGACCATTCACATTAATCATGTTAATATATAATATTTATTTAATAAGATATTTTGTGTTTAATTTTTTATTTTGGTGTTATTGAAACATGAAAATGTATGCATTAAAAATAAATTTCATATTTTTTATTATAAATAAACATTGGAAAGAAAACATTCTATTTAAATTCAGATAATAAGAAAAATGTGAACTGATATATAATATGCAAGTGTGAATAATAAAATCCATTTATGGTTTATTATATATATATATATATATATATATATATATATATATATATATATCTCAATGTGTACTTACATAGTAAAAATGATCAAAATACAAAAATGTCTAAGTTCACCTACCTTAAGAACATCTCCTTGTGCTAAATGAAATGTTCTGGCTGAAATATTGATCCCCTTTCCTGCTTGAACCTGAATACTATAAATGCATTCATGGTTGTTTTCATAGTTGAGTGGATAATTTGGAGAGAGCAAAATTCCTTCATTATTTGTTGCAGATGCACC
This sequence comes from Urocitellus parryii, assembly GCF_045843805.1. Taxonomy (NCBI): domain Eukaryota; kingdom Metazoa; phylum Chordata; class Mammalia; order Rodentia; family Sciuridae; genus Urocitellus; species Urocitellus parryii. The sequence goes on along the minus strand of NC_135537.1, from coordinate 26,152,808 downwards.
ACATTCAGCTGCAGGTAAAACAGAATATTGAAGTACAATTAAATAGAATGCATTATTATTTTTAAATAATTTCATGTATAGAAGTGCAAATGCATCGTATTTTACCTAGAACCTAACATAAAAATAATGCACATGTGGATATGTGCTGCAGATGATTTATTCCCTTCTCAACTATTATATGAGAAGAAGACACTACTACCCATGGAAAAAACACGTGTCTACAAATGGAAATCTAAAATAAATTTTACAAAATATGATTTTCCCTTGGATGAAAGGATAGCATGGCAAAGGATACAAGTAAAAGATTTTCAGAGTATCTTTGAGTTTGCAGATTTCTGAGGAATACACTTAAATTTATAATTTAATTCTTCTAAATTAGAATATAGTAGAGAGAGTAATTTGTTTTAAAACAACTCTAATTTTATCTTTTTATTTTTATCTTTAAATGGTTTTGATCATATGTTCTCCCAATATTCAGCATTCCCCTAATCCAAGAACTTCAATGACAAAAGGAAAATATTAAATTATCTTTGAAAACTAATAGAAAGATTTAAAATCCACTAATAAATAGTTATTTTAAAAATTGAACATTTTTGAAAAATGTCACTAGATTAAGGCATTATAACAAATTGTACGGTACTACCAACCTTCTAGGACAAGTACCTGTAGAACTCATTTTGCAAAATTTGAGGAAATATCTCACTACTGAGAGAGAAATGAGAATTTCTCAAAAATTTAGTTCAAATTTAATTTTAATTTAGTATGACTTAAAGAACTTGTAGCGATATTACAAAATATGATCAGAAATTCAGCTTATTCAGTTTTCTATCTTACCTAATTACTTTCTTCATTACTAAACCATGGTGCAAGAAGATTCATATTTTCAAAGGTTAGCCAAAATGAAAGGAATGCAAGCCATTATTTTCCAAATAAGATGAAAAAATAATGATTTAGGTGAATATTTATAGAATGTAGACAAGAAGGTAAAGGATAATGAATTGCATTACCTGTTAAATAATTAAACATTAACAAAATAAGACCAAAGGAAGAAAAGAATAACGAGGAAATGAAAATGACCAAGAACAAGCAGTCAGTATAATATCAACACTGTGTGAAATAATAATAAAAATGAATGGTGTGAAACTAGTAGCCAACGAATCACATGAGGAAATATCACCCAATATTTCTCCACATTCTTTTAAACTAAAAGAAAGAAGAAGAAAAAAAAAAAAAGAACTCGCAGACTCCCAATATTGATTTAAATTATTTTTATTTGATATTACTTAAACATGTTCAAACATAAAAAGGATAAGCCTTTATGCTTTCAGTGGTATACAATCATAAATACCAAACATGTTTACATATCCAGGAACACAAAGGCAAAAACAATAAAATTAAAAACAACATGAATTTAATGTGGCAGAAGATTTTATTTCCCTGGAATTAAATCACCCTTGGAAATATATTCCAGGTACCAGCTGCCAGAGTATATGCTTTTGGAATCTGTTTCCTGTTTAATTACACTACTACATAACAACTCAATTCTACCTTGACTCTGCCTTTCTGAACTACTGAGAAACTTTTCTATATACAGAACTACATGATGCCATGAATCCTTCACTTAGTCAGAAAGAATCATTTTAAATCTGTCTCATTTTTGCCACTAGCTCATTAAAATCTAGATATGCTTACAGAGACATGAAGATCATATAGATGATCCATAACACACATTTTTATTATATTATTTATAAAATTTCACATTATTTTATAGAATCATGAAGTTTAGAAAATATTTTCTTGGATGCAAACTATAGATACATTGAGAGCTCAAGTTTAAAAAGTTTAGGGATTTGGTTCAGAGTTAAGCTCTAGTTCTTCCTAGCTATATGACTTGGCAAATTATTTCTTCTAAGCCTCAATATTTTTATTATTGCAATAGAAATAGTAATACCTTCTTCACAGGGATTGTGTGTGTCTTTGTGAGTGTGTGTGCATGTGTGTGTGTTGGTAATATAAATAGATAATGCATATTGAACATTTAATACCATGTTGGCATATAATAAGAACTTAATAAATTAAAGTTATCATTATGAATATTTTAAGTATAAGTATTAGTGGATGCATCCTGTCACATGTACTAGAAAAATTAAAAAATGAAAAAACAATGGTTGGGATATTTATCTTGTCCCCAATGTGAAGAAATCATTCCAGGTATAGAAATACATTTATCTATAAAAAGCCAAAGGACTCTTCCTATTTCTAAAGAATAATCTATGATATTACAATTGATTTAGAAGCTTTGGTAAATTGATCAAAACATAGTTCCTAATATAGAAACAAACATAGAATGAATCAGACATAATTTTCTTGTATGCATACATGAATACAAGGCCAGTGAAACTTATCATGTACAACAACAAAAGTGTGATCCTAATTAGAATAAGTTATACTCTATGTATGTGTAATATATCAAAATGCATTACTGTCATGTATATCTAAAAAGAATTTTAAAAACAAGGAAAAGAAAACAAAATCAAATGATTAAGTTACTTCAATTGCCCTTCAAAAATATAGTGCTTATTTATTGTTAAATTCTCAAAATGTGAATTAGTAAGAGTCTTCTGCCAGAAATGTCATTGGGCTTAGGCTGTATAATTAAATGTATATTTGCCTTATTTATATTAAAAATAACATGTTTTGCTGTATTTTAATATTTCTGACAGTTTAAATGGCCCCAAAATAATTTTGGACTTGGTGAAATAAAATCAGGTCTTCAAATAAAATGGAAGGATTAAGGAGATATTTAGATTAAGTTAGTATCTCTCATTTAATTGTGATTTACTTTATAAATTATACGGAACAGTGCAAAATGAAATGTACTGCCCTTTTTCAAAAAGTTATTAACAATTTCAAGAGATTATTCAACCAAGCATGGGGACCTTGTTAGCAGGGAGCCATGTGAAACTTCATGGGTTTCACTTTCCTGATGTTTTAACTCTACATTTATTTCTCATGACAACCCTTCAAAGTAAAATTTATTTTTTTCCAATTTTATAGATAAAGGCACCAAAGTGAGCTTTCTTGATAACACTGAAGGAAGTGTTTATCAGAGCTGGGATTTATGTGTCATTTGTCATGGTGTTAAAGGGTGAAGATATAATTTCTTTTTCAGATCAAAATACTTTCTTTTAGTGTGAAAGGATGTACTACAAGTAATTATTTCAGACAATAGGTGTAACTTGAGACTATTCCTGGCAACCTGGTACATAAGGTCACTTTTTTTTCTTTTTACTTTATCTGCTGCCTACACTACTACACCACATTTTATTAAAAATAATAAAAACTATATATGTGAGCTGGATTGTGTCCTGGGGATCAGAATGCATCTATGCTACATATAATTTCCAAATATATACTTTATTGCATATAAGTTTTAAATGTTCAAGGATATTATCTTCTATCAAGGGAAAATATCCAAGTAACAATTTAAAATCTTCATTAATATTCTGTGTATAACTACTGGAAAGTATGCATATTTGTTTTTCAGTAAGTGCTTTAATAAAATAGTATTTTCTAATAATAATAGGTTAAGGAGAAACATATAACCAAAATATCAGATTCCCTGATTTAGTTGCTTAATAAACAGTTTATTTTAATAGAAACTTATCTTTGATTTAATCTTAGAATTTGATATATACCAAAATCTGGTTTCTATTAGTCAATGTCAACTAATATTTGCCACATGCAAACTCTCTTTCAGTAGTCTTGCTACTTAACTAACAGGCTTTGAACAATGTTTAACACTGAAACTAACAAACTTTGCACCATTTGACTATATACCCAAGATAAAAAACCCAGTAGGCTTCCAGCTTTTCTATATAGTAAGGTGACAATGACATCCACACACAATCTGATCTTCCTTTTTCTGCTTTAAATGTACTTATTAGCAAGTCAAAGTCTAGAGAATGCCATACAAGACCTTTCATAATGTGACCCCAGTCAGCCCTCACACTTTTGAGTATTTGAATATGCTGTTTTCTATGTGAACAGCACTTCTGATGCAAATGGATAAAGAATAAAATAAAGGCCCCAATAAAGAAAAAACTTGCTGGTGGGACTGCAAATTGGTGCAGCCAATATGGAAAGCAGTATGAAGATTCCTTGGAAAACTGGGAATGAAACCACCATTTGACCCAGCTATCCCTCTCCTGGGTCTATACCCAAAGGACTTAAAAACAGCAGGAACACAGCCACATTCAATGTTTATGTAGCACAATTCACAATAGCTAAACTGTGGAACCAACTAGATGCCCTTCAGTAGAGGAATGGATAAAAAAAAATGAGGCATATATACATAATGGAATATTACTCAGCAATAAAAGAGAATAAAATCATGGCATTTTGCAGGTAAATGGATGGAGCTGCAGAATATCATGCTAAGTAAAGTTAGCCAATCCCCAAAAGACAAATGCCAAATGTTTTCTCTCATATAAGGTGACTGACTCATAATGGGGTAGGGAGGGGGAGCATAGAAGGAATAGATGAACTCTAGATGGGGCAGAGGGGTGGGAGGAGAAGAGAGGGAGCAGGAGGTTAGCAATGATGGTGGAATGTGATGGACATCATTATCCAAAGTACATGTATAAAGACATGAATTGAAGTGAACATACTTTATATACAGAGATATGAAAAATTGTTCTCTATATGTGTAATAAGAATTGTAATGCATTCTGCTGCTGTCATGTATTTTAAAAATTAAATCAATTTAAAAAATGGCTTGAAATGGAATTATACTGTCATAATTCTTTCCAGCATCAGGTAGCTGGAATGGTGGATGAAATAAATAAAACAATGCCACATTGAAGTATCAGGAATAATTCTTAAAAATAATGGTTGTAAGTGGATGTTCATGAATGTTTATCAAGAATATCAAAACTTAAGCATTTCCAATGACTATTACATGATTAGTACAGTAAGTTTTCACAGTACATACTTAGAAATGAAAAATAAGTATTAGCAAATTGTGATTGAATATTTTAATATATGTTAAAAGTAAGATGAGGAAGTAACAGCGAACATTTAACTCCATTAGAAGAGAAAAATGACTAGTTGATCCTAAGAACATAAACAATGTGAAAAACAAGAGTTTAAGTAAAAGGAGTTCTAGAAATTCAAGTGGAAAATGTGAGTCCAAAAAATTATCTGTCTTCACGAGGCACAGTGGTATATACCAAAATTTGGGAGGCTGAGGTGAGAGGATCACTTGAATTTGGACAGGCTGGGTAACAGCAAGACTACATCTTAAATAACTTTTTTTTAAAATTTAGGATTAAAAGAGAAAATAATATGTTACCTTCCAGCCATAGTGACATTTATAGACAGTGCTTATCTATCACCTGATTGTTAAAAATTTGTGATTCACTAAATCCTGATAATATCAAGTTCTCCAGGCAGGAGTTTTGAGGAATAGTTTATACTGCATATATAAGGGATATTTTATAATAAAAATAAAGTTATGAGATCATTCTAATATAAAAAATGTATTTCCTTAATAGGATACCAGGACTGAGATGTTTTCCTACGATATTTGAAGTGGCTAGATGCCTATAATAGAATGCTCTGATTTGGGGCTGGGTTTGTAACTCGGTGGCAGAATGCTTGCTTCAAATGTGTAAGGTGCTGGGTTCAATCCTCAGCACCACATAAAAATAAATAAATCAAGGTATTATGCCCATCTACAACTAAAAATTTTTTAAAAAGAACACTCTTATTTGGAAAAGGAATTGAATGATTTAATAAATAATTATCATATCCTTATTGCATATTGGGCATGGAAACCTTCACAAGACTAACTTTCTAGTGGAAGAGGCAGATTCTTACCAGACACTCATCAAATAAGAATATAGTATATAGAAACATGTAACTAAGAATTCTGACCTGTTCTGAGTGGTCAGAAAAGACTCAGAAGGACTCAAAATTGAAAATGAATGATGATGGGAGAAAGTGAGTTGAGGGAAAGAACATTCCAAGCAGAGGGAACAGTTCTAAAAACATCTGGGTGGAGGAGAGAGTTGGTTGTGGCAGTTCTGGGAACAGGAGTGCACCACAGCACCTGGCAAATCATTTCTACTATGGGAGAAGCTTTATTTGTGCAACTTTGAGCTAGTGATAGTTCTCTCAGAATGAGAAACCATTTAGGGCAGTTCTATGGAAAATGGATTATAGTCTTGGTTTACCTACCACAGGTGGAAAAACTAGAAATTATTGTTGTGTTTCAGGGAAGAGATGATAAGAACTTGAATTACAGCAATGGAGGAAGAGGAGATTGAAAGTAAAATTTGTAGAACTTGAAGACTATGGAATGTATGGGTCATGAAAGAAAGGGAAATGTAGAGAAGACATGAGGAAGAAAGGGTATGAGTAAATGCTGATGAAATTATTGTACAGGATTGATTTAGTATGTCTGTTGTACATCAGGAAAAGAAGCGTGCCAAAAATCTAGACATATTTGTATTTGTGAGATTGACATGACACAGATAAAAAGTTTATACAGAGAACACATGTGGATTGAGAAAAAGAGGGAAAAAAAGGCTGAGAATAAGGCAATATTTAATAGTATTTTTTCTATTCCATAATTCATACATACTTTTCTAGACTCTGTGAAAACTCAATAAATTCTAACTCAATCACAAGGAGTTAGGGAGATTGGGATACTAAAAGAGAGTTATTCTTGGAATAAAAGTATGAGAAACAGTACCTGTTGAAAGTAAGAACAAAATATACTTCTCTTATCTAATACAATTTAATAACTCTATGTACAATATGGACTTTATGATAAACCACTAGCAATAACTAATAATGTTTCAGTGCTTCCTATATGAATTTAATGTAATCTTCATGTGCACTTCTCAGTGAAGGAAGCTTATATATCTTTCTTTTTTTTTCTTTTTTTGGTACTGGGTATTTAAATCAGGGACACTTTACCACTAAGGTACATTCCAGCTCTTTATCTTTCATTTTGAAACAGTCTTGCTAAATTGCCAAAGCAGGACTTAAACTTGTAGTATTCCTGTCTCAGCCTTCCAAGTTGCTGGGATTACAGGAGTGCACCACAGCACCTGGCAAATCATTTCTAAAGAGGAATTTGAAGATGGGATTGAATGAATAAGCTACCCAGGGTCACAAAAGAGGTGAACTTCAAACATAGGTATGTATGACTCAAGACCCTGAAATTTAATTCTTATCTCCATATTTCCACTCATATGATATAATACAGTGAAACTAAAGGACTTCACTTTCACCAGGAAGATAGAAACTCTCATAAATCACTATGCTATAAAACAAAAAAATATAAAAGAAGAGCAGACAGGGTTCATAGGTTTAAAGAAAGGAGAAATTGCTTCTTTTAGTTGGAGAATGTTTCATTAAGAGGTAACAGATTGTTTGCACTTTGAAAAAAAATGATAGAATTATGACAGCCTGAGAAGGAAGGAGGATTTAGGGGGAGAAAGAAAACAAATTTTTTTAAGAAAATTAATTTTCATTAATTGATATTAAAGAAGAAGGGAAAGGCAGCAATAAATTAGTCTAGTAGATATTGTAATGAAGTGTCCCATCCAACTTTATAACAGCACTGGAACCATGGAACATTTTCTCTGCAATGAGTTTATTAAATTATTTGAATTAAACTTAATCTTAAACCATAGATAAGAGAAATGTTCAAAATGTGTTTCCTATTTATACATTAAAATACAAATAGAGAACATATAAAAAGATTGTTAGCTAACCCACAGCCAACATCATGCAACAAATAAACAAACAACATTATGCAACAAATAAAAAATACAAGAAGCTAACTTCTCTTTTGTTTCACCTAGAATCCTAGCACCCCGAGGTGTCTGATTGATTGGAAGAAGCTGAGTGAACTGATGAAACTGAGAGCAGGAAGGAGCATATGGAATATACTAACTCCTCCCCGACCCTGTCAGAGAGACTGCTCACAAACCACATGAATTTACTTGCCTGTAGAACTCAAGATAATCCAAACAGTAACTCAGAAAGTATTGTGCTTAAATCACACTGCAGACCAAATGGACTTAACAGACATATACAGAACATCCTATTCAACAAAGACAGAATATACATTCTTTTCAAGTGCACATGGAATATTCTCCAGGATAAATAACATTATTCCACAAAAAAGTCTTAACAACTTAGGAAGATTGAAATCTTATCAGGACATTTTATGGCTGCAACAATATGAAAGTAGGAATTTTATAACAGGAAGGAATTTCATAACAGGAAACTGATAAATTCATAAACGTGCACATTAAACAACATATCATGAGCAACCAATGGGTCAAAGAAAAAATGGTGGGATAATTTCATATCTTGGCTATTGTGAATATTGTTAAAAACATAGAAATGGAGAAATTTTTTCAACTTACTGATTTCACGGGAGCCGGACTGCTGGATCATATGGTGGCTCTATTTTCAGGAACCTCCATATTGTTTTCCAGAATGGCTCTAATTTATGGTCCCACCAGCAATGTGTAAGTGTTACATTTCTTCTCATCTTTACCAATATTTATCTTTTGACTTTTTTAATTCTTTTGGGTTGTAGATGAACACAATAACTTCATTTCATTTATTTATTTTTATGTGGTGCTGAGGATTGAACCCAGTGCTTCACATGTGCTAGGCATGTACCCCACCACTGAGCCACAACTCCAACCCCTCTTTTGACTTTTTGATAATAGCTTTTTTTTTGAGATGGAGTCTTGTTATATTGACCAGGCTAGTCTTCAACCCCTGTGCTCAAATGATCCTCCCATCTCAGCCTGTTGAATAGCTGAGATTACAAATGCATGTCACTGCAAGTGGCTTTTCAATGACTTATAGAAATGCTTCCACAATTCCATGGTCATACTAATTAAAATTGCCATGTCCATTTTAACAAAGTGAGTTTTATGATATTTAAATTGTATCTCAATAAAGCTGTTTTATAAAATATCTAGCTGAACAAAATCAACAAACCTTAGGTAGCCTGAGGATTTTATTCCCAAGTAAATAAAATCAGAGATGAAAAAGGAGACAGCACAACTTTGCCACAGAAATACAAAGGATTATTAGGTGTTCATTATTATGAACACCTATACATCAACAATAAGAAATAGATAAATTGTTGAACATACATCATCATTAAGATTAAGCCATAAAGAAATAAAAAAGAGCTGGGTTCAGTGGTGCATGTCAGTAATCCCAGCAGCCTGGGAGGCTGAGGCAGGAGGACCATGAGTTCAAAACGATGAGGCAAAAGCGAGTTGCCAAGAAACTCAGTGAGACCCTGTCTCTAAATAAAATACAAAATAGGGCTAGGAATGTGGCTCAGTGGTCGAGTGCCCTTGAGTTAATCCCCAGTACCATAAAAAAAAAAGAAAGAAAAGAAAAGAAATAGACAAGCCAGTCCCAGTGGTGCATGCCTGTATTCCCAGTGGCTGGCAGGCTGAGGCAGGAGGATCAGGAGTTCAAAGCCAGCCTCAGCAAAAGCAAGGCACTGAGCAACTTAGCGAGACCCTGTCTCTAAAATAAAATAAAAAATAGGGTTGGGGATGTGGCTCAGTAATTGAATGTCCCCCATAGTGTCCCAGTATCCCCCCCCCCCCACACACACAAATAATAAATTTTTCCAACAAAGTAATGTACAGGACTAGAGTATTTACTTCTAAATTCTATCAAACATTTAAAGGAGAACTAACACTAATTTTTCTCAAACTATTTCAAAAACTTGAAAGGGAGCATATTCTTCCAAACCCATCCTAGAAGACCAGCATTACACTGATACCAAAACCAGACGAGGCTCAACAAAAAAGAAAGCCACATATTAATACCTTGATGAATATAAATGCAAAAATTCTAAACAAATACTAACAAACCAAATCCACAATCACATAAGAAAGATGACACATTATGATCAAGTGGGATTTATCCCAAGGATGCAAAGATGTTCAACATATGTAAATCCATAAATGTTATATATTACATCAACAGGAAGAAGGACACAAGACATATGATCATCTCAAGAGACTTGGAGAAAGCGTTCAGTAGAATTCACTTCCCTTTATGATAAAAACTCTTTAACACATATCATAAAGGAACAAAGCCAAGAAAAATTAAGGCCATTCATCCAAGACAAACCCATAGCCAACATCATGCTGAATGGGAAAAAGTTGAAAGCATTTTCTCTAAAATTAAAACAATAAAAGAATGTTTACTATCACAACTCTTACTCAACATAGTAATGGAAGTCCTAGCCAGAGCAAGTATGCAAGAAAAATATATAAAGGCTATGTAAATTAAAAAGGATGAATTTAAACTCTCCCTGGTTGCAGATGATATAATCTTAAAGACTCCACCAAAAAACAGAACTTATTCAGTAAAGATACAAGATCAACACACAAAAATGAGTAGTATTTTAGGATTGGCTAATTTCACTTAGCATTATATTCTCCAGCTCCATCCATTTACCTGCCAATGCCATGTTTATATTCTCTTTTAAAGCTGAATAATATTCCATTGTGTATGTATGCTACATTTTCTTTATCCATTCATCTACTGAAGGGCAGCTAGGTTGTTTCCACAGTTTAGCTATTGTGAATTGTGCTGCAATAAACATTGATGTGGCTGTGTTCCTGCAGTATGCTATTTTTAAGTTCTTTGGGTATAGACAAAGGTGGGATAGCTGGGTCAACTAATGATTCCATTCCCTGTTTTCCAAGGATTCTCCATACTGCTTTCCATATCGGCTGCACCAATGTCAGTCCCATCAGCAGTGTATGAGTGTACATTATCCCCCACATCCTTGCCAACACTTATTGTTGTTTGTATTCTTAATAGCTGCCATTTGGACTAGAGATGAAATCTTAGTTTTGATTTGCATTTCTCTAATTGCTAGTGATGATGAACATTTTTTCATATATTTGTTGATTGATCTTATATCATCTTCTGAGAAGTGTCTCTTCAGATCCTTGGCCCATTTATTTATTTATTTTTATTTATTATTTTTGAGAGAGAGAATTTTAATATTTATTTATATTTTTTTAAGTTTTCGGTGGACACAACATCTTTGTATGTGGTGCTGAGGATTGAACCCAGGCCGCATGCATGCCAGGCGAGCACGCTACTGCTTGAGCCACATCCCCAGCCCCCTTGGCCCATTTATTGATTGGGTTAATTTTTTTTTTTTTGGTGTTTAGATTTTTGAGTTCTTTATATACCATAGAGATTAGTGCTCTATCTGATGTGCTTGTAGTAAGAATTTGTTCCCAATTAGTAGGCTCTCTATTCATCTCACTGATTGTTTCTTTTGCTGAGAAGAAGCTTTTTAGCTTGAATCCATCCCATTTATTGATTCCTGATATTAATTCTTGTGCTATAAGAGACTTATTAGAGAAGTTGGGACCTAATCTGATATGATAGAGATTTGGGCCTACATTTTCTTCCAATAGACGCAGTCTCTGGTTTAATTCCTAGGTCCTTTATCCACTTTGAGTTAAGTTTTGTACATGGTGAGAGATAGGAGTTTAATTTAATTTTGTTCCATATGGATTTCCAATTTTCCCAGCACCATTTGTTGAAGAGGCTATCTCTTCTATGTACGGTTTTGCCGCCTTTGTCTAATAAAAAATCACTGTAATTTTGTGGGTTAGTTTCTGTGTCCTCTATTCTGTACCATTGTACAAGTCTATTTTGGTGCCAATACCATGTTGTTTTTGTCACTATTGCTTTGTAGTGTAATTTAAAGTCTGGTATAGTGATGCTACCTGCTTCACTCTTCTTGCTAGGGATGGCTTTAGCTATTCTGGGTCTCTTATTTTTCCAGATGAATTTCATGACTGCTTTTTCTAATGTTCTATATCACAGTATAGCAACTATGTTTGACCAAAATAGTTGTATATTTCAAAATATCTTGTAAAAAGAATTTTGAATCTTCTTACCAAAAAAATGGTAAATGTTTGGAATAATAGATATGCTGATTACCCTGATTAGATAATTACATATTATATATCTGTATATAATACAAATATATCCACTTATTGTGTTAATTGAAAATAATTTTTAAAAGTATAAAGAATATGTCTTGAGACAGATGAAAAAAGAAATAGAACAAACCAAAACTTACAAGGCACAGCAATGTTTAAGAGGTAAGATTTTTGTGGCAAATGCCTGCAAGTAGAAAAAGAAAGATCTCAAATAAACAACCTAATCGTACCCCTCAAGGAACTACTAAAAGTAGGGGAAAAAAAATGATGCCTGCTGTTATTAGAAAAAAAATAGCTAAGATTAAAGCAGAAATAAATGTAATAGAGACTGAATAACAAAACTAAGGGTCAGGTTTTATAACATAGAAATTGTGACTCTTTAGCTAAGCTAGAAAAACAATAAAAAGAGAATACTGAAAAGATAAAGTAAAAAATGGAAGAGAAGACATTACAACCAATAACAGAGAAATATGATCTATGTTTATATGTTATATATTGTAACAATTATAATCCAACAAATTGAATAACCTAGAAAAATGAATAAATTCCTAGAAGCACACAACATGCTTAGAAAGAATTATGAAGAAATAAAAAATCTGAATGGATCAAGGAGTAAGGAGTTAATATAATAATTAAAAACCTCAAATGAATGATTGAGCTTTACCAAAGATTTAAAGAATTAATACCAATAATTCTCAAATTCTTTTACAAAAAGCGAAGAGAAAGGAACACATCCAATGGAAACTAATACCATCCTAATACCAAAACCAAAGATACTACCAAACAAGAAAAGTATATACGGATATCACTTATAAACATGAATTTGAAAATTTTTGATAAAGCTCTAGTAAAACACATTTAACAGTACCTTTTAAAAATCTTTCACTACGATCAAGTTGGATATATCGTTAGGTTACAAAAGCAGTTCACCATGTGCATATCAGTGTGATATGACATACTAACAGAACGAAAGACAAAATTGTATCACCATCTCAATAGATGCAGAAAAAAATGATAAATTCCATCATTCTTTCCTGATTAAAAAAACAAAACAAAACAAAAACAAGAAACTTTCAATGAATTAGGTTACTCAAGAAATGAATTGCAACACAACAAAGGCCACGTATCAGAAACCAAGAGCTAACCTAAACTCAACAGTAAAAAGTTAAAAGCTTTTGATCTAAGATGAAGATTATGAGAACGATGCTGACTTACTATTTCTGTCCATCTCTGGAAGTCCTAGTCAGAGCAATTCAGCAAGGAAAAAAATGAAGGGCATCTGACTCAGAAATGAGGATGTTAAATGGTCTTTCTTTGTGTATGTCATGATGTTTTCTAAAAATATATATATATTTTTTTATTAGTTGTTGATGGATCTTTATTTTATTTATTTACTTATATGTGGTGCTAAGAATCAAATCCAGTACCTCACACATGCTAGGCAAGCACTCTACCACTGAGCCACAATCCCAGCCCTGTCATGATCATATATATAGAAAAATCAAAGTTTCAGGACAGGAAATTAGCATATAATTTCAGTTGTGTTTCAACATGTTAACTGTGAACTATTCAAAAAAAAATTAAGAAAACAATCATTTATAATAGCACCAAGGGAATATACTATCTAATTATAAATATAATCAAGAAGGTTAAAAATCGATGGATGGTCTGGAGGAATTAATCCTGTTAAAATATCTATACTTCCCAAAGCAATTAAGTTGAATCACTTTCAAAATCTCAACGGTATTTTCCACAGAAAAATAAAAAAATAGTCCTACAATTCAAATGGGACCACAAATAGCTAAAGCAATTCTAGCAAGAACAAAGATGGAGACATCATATTTTGCCATTTAAATTTATATTATAACACAGTATGGCACTGGAATAAAAATAGACATACAGACCAATGGAAAAATGACCCTCCCAAATTAACCCACACTTATATGGTCAACTGATTTTCAACAAAAGCTCCAAGAATATACAATGGAGAAAGAGAATTTCTCCAATACATGCTAGAAAAACTGTATATCAATGTGTAAAAGAGAAAAAATCACATTCTTATCTTCCACATGCACAAAAAATCAACTAAAAGTGTATTAAAGAACTAAATATGATACCTGAAACTTAAAAACTTTTGAAGTAAAATTTAAGGGAAATGCTTGATGCATTAATCTTGGAAGGAACTATATATTTTGATACTAAAAGCCAAATAAACAAGTGACACTACATCAAACTAAAGGTTTCTACACAGCAAAGGAAACAATAAACAAAATGAAAAGAAAACAATGGAATGCAAGAAAATATATGCAAACCATATATCTCATATGAACTTAAACCTACAAGGAACTCATAAAACTTAATAGGGGCGGAATATCTGTTAAGAAATGGGCTAAGGATTTCGAATAGACATTTCTTTAAAACACACACACACACACACACAAATAGACAATAGGTTTATGAAACAATGCTCAGCATCACTAATCAAGAAATTCAAATCAAAACCACAGTGGGATATCACCACGGACCTGTTAAAGATGGTTATTATCAAAAAGTAAAAAGTGTTGGCAAGGATATGGAGAAAAGGACACCGTTACACACTGTTGGTAGGAATATAAATTGGTTCATCCATTATAGAAAAAAAGTATGGAGGCATATTAAAAATAAAAAATAGAGCTAGAATATAATCCAGCAAATGCACTTAGGTATATATTTTAAAAATATAAAATCATCAATATCTACATTCTTGTGTTCACTGCAGCATATTTCACTATAGCAAAGATATGAGAAAAAATCTGTTAAAAACAAATGGATAAATAAAATGTGATATGTTTGGAATACAAAGAGACTTTTACTCAATATGCAATATAATTCAGCTTCAAGAAAAAGGAAATCTTCCCTTTTGTAACAACGTGGAGGAACCTGGAAGAAATGGATTAAGTTAAGTGAAATGAGAAAAAACAGAAAAACAAAAACTATGTGATCTCACTAATGTGGGATCTAAAAATTATTGAACCAATAGAAATAGAAAGTAGAGGGATGGATACCAGGGTCAGTAAGATTGTAGAAATGGGGAGATGTTGGTAAAGTGTACAAATTTTGTATTTTAAGGTGAATAATTTCTGGAGATTTCATACATACAGCATAGTGATTATAGTTTAATAATAATGAGTGGTATATTTGAAATTTGCTAAAATTTTCTGAAGTATTAACATCACAATCATTAATATATAATCCTTATTCTCTACATTTCCCTAGTTTTCACTATCAAGTTTGAAATGTCAGTTATCAATAAGGGACTTTCTCAGTTTAAAATCCAAATTGTTATTTATTTCATTTCTTAATCGTAATGAAAAACAGTTACATATGATCTGATTAAATGATAAATAAGAGGCCAAACACCATTTTGACTCCAGACTTTTGAGTTCTACACAAATCATAAAATAGATACCTGCCAAAATCCCTCAAAACAAACTCCTAAAAACAAATGAGCATTGTCTCTTGATACCTTGTTACCTCATAAGTTAAACACTATTTTCTAATTTCCATCTCTTAATTTCTGGAGGCTGAAGTGAGTGACTTCAAGCTCTGAAAACATAGTTATCAGTGGAATGGTGACCTTCTCTTAGACCAATGTATGAAAGGTCACTATTTCAATTCAGGAAGAGGTCACATGCTTTTACCTCTATGTTCTCAAACTGTATTAAAATACATCATGAAAAGTACTCAATAATTACATCAATATATTGTGAAGCAAACTATAAATAACTCTTGGAAAATTAGACACATTAAGTGTGTTTTTAAGATGTCAGAGGATTTACTATGTAATTGGTTTTTTAAAAAAAATTAAATGCATGAATAAGTAAAATTAGTATGTAAACAAATTTTTCTAAATAACTCTCAAAAGTAGGAAATCTTAGCTTAATTTCTAAAGTTTCATGGAGGTACATGAGGAGGAATGTTACTCATAATGCAGATAACCCTTGACTTTACAATAGTGAATACAAACATTTGGAACTAGAGTACCAACCCTAAGCCATATGTGTGTCAGAAGATATATTTTCTGGTTGTTTAGCATCATCTTAAAAGCAGGAATAATGGGGAGTATTTCCATTCTCTGTGTCAAATTAATCTATAGAAATAAGTCATCTTGATTTTTGTCACTTTAATTTTACTAATTAGCTATTTTATTTTTATATTAATTACTGAGACAAAATTTCTCCAAATAATCCAATTTCAGTGAACACTTATGATTCTAGTAATGAAAAATATCCAGAAATTTAAAATAATACAAACCATGATAAGTATGATAGCTAATATTGGTAGTGCCAGCTGTACGTATTATTCTAAGACATGATCCCCAGCATGCTATTGACTTTTGGCATGGCTGTGCCATTCAAACTAGATATGAATCATTCCTTCTAGTATGGCATTTGTTGCTGGCAGCAACATACATTTAATCATTTTATATTGCCATTACACATCCTAGCTAATAAAATTAAATTCAGAATGTGTCTTCTTTGTTTATTGGACAGTAAGACTGCGTACAATTAGATAATTTGACAATATAACAAAACAAATTCAATTTTCATTTATGTGACAAAAATATAAGCATCTAAAATACAGCACCTTGAATAGTTAAATGTTAAATTCTAATTTATTCTAGACTAACAAAAATTCTGTTATATAGTAGGCACTCTGTTACATTTGTTAACAATAGAGAAGAGTGAAATACATTGATTAAATGATAAATTGTTATGTGATGTGCTAAGTGCTAAAAGAACAAGTTGGAGGAAGCACTGTGAATAGAAAAAAAAAATTGCCTGTGGAAGTTGAAGAAAGTTCACAGAGAAAAAGAAATTTAATCAGATCTTAAAAACATAAAACACAAACTGCTACGATGCCTTTGGTTTTCTTGGCAAATATTTCATTATGTTTCTTATGTTCATAAAAGGCAACACCAATCAGGGATAACAGACATATAAACATTGACTTTACATCCCACGTGGATGTAAATAAGAAACTATTCCTTTACTCTGGTCTTTAGCAGAGTGGATTCTCTGGAATAGTGGAAGAGACTGAAGATTCATTGAGGATCCTTTACCTCATATTGTTAGGTGTACATTCTCCCTCTTGTATCCTAATGAGGTGTGACTAAGAAATCAAACAAATTTAGGATATTGCTGTATGGAGCAACACACCAGAAGACTATAAATTATGGGAGCAGCCGGAGAGCAGCAAGTAGCCCCTCCTGATTTCTCCATAGCAACACTCATGGTTCTAAAGTAGATAAGCTATGGTTATTATTAGGGAACAGCATTTCTCTGAAAAAAAAAAACTTATAAAAAAGAAAAAACTTATTTTGATCATGCATCCATATTTTTAGTCCCAATTACAAGCATTTTATAAATTTAATTTTTAAGGGAACATCAATGTGTTATGAAAAGAGAAGAAAATGGTCACTATATGTGTGATTTGAGTGTTCTTCTGGCACATTGTTACCTAAAGATGCCTTTATTTTTATTTTTCAGTATTAATATTTGCTATGTGCTGCTTTTCTAGTCCTGCTTCTATTTTCTCCCCTACTGTTGTTAATTATGATAGAGGATATTTTTTATTGCTTGCTTGTTTAAATTTTGTTATAAAAATAGTGTTCTATAAAGCAAAAATCAAAAAAAGAAATCTAATTCTCATGGCTGATTACATACATGGAGTTTCATTTTATATTGATTTGAATTATTCAAATTTGTAGTAACTTAATAATTGAGATATGATTAAATTTTCATTTATATAAACAATTTTAATTCATGTAAATACCCAATTAGCAATAATAACAAATCACATAATCTCAAATTTGTAGATCAAATTTATTATAAACTACATTTATATTGGAATTCCACATGGTCTTCCCACTTTGTTATAACTGGAAACATCTGGCATACTTTGGCACTCTGCATGAGAAACACTCTGGCATGATTTTAGTGACATTTATTCATTCATCTCACACATATTTATTTTGTACTGTGTACTAAACACTGTTCTTTAGTCTGGAGATCCAAGAGAGAGAGGCAAGGAGGGGTAGGGGGAGAATGACAATCCCTATTATCATGAAATACATATTCTTTTGAGGAGAAAGATGCAATAAACAAATATAAAAAGGCAAGTAAATTAAACAATCGGCCACAGAGTCTACTGTTAAGTCATAAGTGCCAAAGACCAAAAGCAAATCAAAAAAGGGGTATAAGAAGTACTGGTGGGATATAAATTGAGAAAACACCTTTGAGCAGAGAGAAGATAAAGTGGTTGTATACAGATATTTAAGTAAAAGTGTTTCAGGCAGAGAATGGCAAGCACAGGTGGGAATGAGCCTGGCAGGGTAGGGAAACAACAGGGAAGCCAGTGCAGCTGCAGTTCCTTAATTACTGTGGTAGTGAACTCACCACTCCACTTCTGCTTTTTCTCCCCTAGGGCTCATTTGGAACTCAGAGTCCAAATGATTCTTTCAACACAAACATCCTAAAATCCCTATGTATTTGTCCATTTGACAATCCTTTTGCTCAGAGCCCTTTAATGGTTTTCTGTCTGCTTTTGAGCAAATCCAAAGTTCTTATTATAATGGTCCACAGAACCCCACATGACATATTCTATCCGTCCTCTTATCTCTCTGCCTTAAGCTATTCTTCCTCTTACTCAGCCCACTCCAGTTGCACTGTGCTGTGCTCTGCTCTATTCTACCTGGGTTCTGAGCAAAGGATTGTCAGAGACCAACACCTAGAGATCCTAGGATGTATAACTTTGAAAGACTCTTCAGGCTATTGAGAATAGACTCTGGAAGAAGAAGGGTGCTCACCATTATTTTACTATTATCACAATAGTGACAGTAGTTATAATTTACATCTTTTGTTATAAAATGTCTTCCAAGTACTCATGTGCTTACAATATGGTAGTTATACTAATGCCAGAAAAATAAAAGTACAATTGTAGAACGTAAGGTATATATGACAAAACACAATTACAATGGCTAGTAATCATGATTAGGTTTCTTATTAGGAGAGAACATTTTATTATCTGCAAAATATTAGAAAAAATGCTTAACATTTTATAAAAGAACTTTAAAGTAAAAACAATTACTATTGTTCTAGATTTATAAATTTTAAGAATACTTTCTCTTCTGCTTTACATTAATTACTATAGGAAATGTAAACATAATTTATAAGCATTTGAATTGTGCTATGTTTAGGGATATATAATTACATAAAATTTGATAACTCCATGTAACTTCTACATGTTATATTTTTAAAACTTTTCATAAATGAGAAGAAATTGTTTTAGGAGCTTTGCAGAATATTATTTGTTAACTTGGTGAAAAAGTTTCCTGGAGACATAGTTAAGATTATTATGTTATTACTTTGGATATTTGAAAATTTTCCTTAGCAAATAATATTTTTACATGTTCTAACTGAGATATATAAATAAACACTGAAATGTTTATGTTTGTGTTATATTTACATATATTTATATGTTTATGTATAAATATTATATGCATTATTTTATACATACTATTTCTTCAAAGAGAACTCCCATTACAGCTTCTCCCCATATAAATCTCTCTCATCTCTTGATTTCTCTTAGAACACCTCACTTCAACACTTACCTCCTGGCTTATCATTTATCCAATATTATAAACTTTGCAAAGATCAGGACTGTGAGAGATTCAACTTTTTTTTTTTTTTTTTTACTTTTTATACCTTTTCTCTGGAAACCTCATTTTATTTATCAATCTATGATTCTTGTATTTATGTTTGTCTTTTTTGTGTGTGTGCCGTGACTGAAATACAATTTAGAGGAGGAAAAAGTTTATTTTGCATCATGGTTTCATAGATTCAGTTCATGGTCAGCTGACTTCATTTTCTGGGCCCAAGGTGAGGCAGAACATTATGGTAGAATAATGTAGTAGAAGGGTGTGGTGGAATGTACTGCTTTATTCATAGCATCTACATAATGATCAACTACATTGCTTCTTCATATGGCAGTTCTACATAAATAGCATGGGTTTGGAAGTCAGAGTGACCTAACTTTAAAATCCAGCTTTGCCACTTACCAAGCCATGGAACTTAACCTATTTCCTCAGTCCCTTATAGTGAATTAAATACAATAGTCTCTTTTACTATTGAGAATTAGAAATAATCAACTTAAAATGTCTAGAACCAGGCTGAGTATATAGCAATTATTTCTTAAATGACAAGGAGTAGCAGAAGTAGTAGCAGTTATAAAAGTAATTTAGTACCAATATTGCCTTTCTTTAATTGCAATGTAGTGTTTATTGAAATATTGGCCAAAAATGTATTTTTGCAATAAAAGTGATAGAAAGCAAGTATCTAAGCACTCATTGGTAGGTCCAACAAATAATAAAAATTAAACTGCATTAAAATGATTAATGGGAATATAGAAATAAAATAAAAAGCTAAAATAGCCATCTTGCATCTAATAATCCATTGAATTAATCAGCTAGTGGTGATTTACCTCATACATACAACCTTAATTAAATTGATATTCATTAAACAGAAAAAAGTAGTCTAGACACATAATACAATTTTTTAACACTTGAGGGTTTTTCTGATGTGCATGATTACTTGATATCTTTAATATTTTAAATTCTCATAAATCAAAAAATGATTTAAATTAAAATAATATTTCAACATATTTGTGATAATTTTGTTACCAATTGGGATTTGAAATGTTATGATTTGACCAGGACTGCTTAAAATTTCTAAAGGATAACAATCATATAAAACCTCAAAGTATGTTATTCTATAAAGCAGGTGCAAATACAGCTTACTGAAAATTTGAATAATCATAATCTTTTTCATTTTAATGTGTTACATTATATATTTTAATGGATTAAAATAATTATCTATGTTTGCCAATGACCAATGACCTACAAAAATATCAGATTTCTAAAAACATGTGTATTTTCTAAATGTCTTGAGCAAAAATTGTAAATGCATCCTCCATTTTTTTCCTATTGAAATCATACAAAATTCTATCATAAAACTCATGAACTTGAACTGTCAGAATCCATCGTGGATGAGATTAATTTAGAGGTTTTGAACCATATCAGCATAACATTTGACAAAAGTTGAGCAAATATTGGCTTTTGTTCCTACGAGTTAACCTGATGATGAAACCTAAAACCATTTTTCAAAATGCCATTTTAAATGCCCATAAAAGTAGTCATGAAATTACTGATCCTGCAAATTTTAATTGAGAGTTTGTTGATCTTTCCAGATTGTTAAGATACAACAGTAATTGGTGCCTAGGAGCATGCAGGAAACTATTTTAACCAGAAGCAAAAAGAGGTCAAATACAAGATTTTTATAGTCACTTTAGACAAGACAGAAAATATACCTACATCATAAAATTTAATCTATAATGTAATTACTAACTGAAAAAAAATCTGTCACCAACCTTGGCTCTTAAAGAAATACAAAGCTAAAACCTATATTATAAACTATATAAAAAGAAGCTCTGATATTCTGGAGCACTGCTGTGAGCATATTTCCATAATCCCCAGGGATATTAGATCTGTTAGAGCAAAAATACAACAAAGTAACAGTGAAAATAATGTCATTCTATTATAAAAATTCCATCTGTACAAAAAAAATTTATGTGAACTAAATAGTACTCTTGTTTTTATTTATTACCTCTGGAACTGAGAAAAGAGAATCCCATTCTCTGTTTGTGTAATTTGAGAAGCAGAAATTTCCAGGAGCAGTGGCTATGAAGACTCTTCGTATAAGTATTAAAATCATAATGTTTGGAAACTTCTAATTCAGTAACTAGGGGCACAATATAATATAGTAAGTAAAAGGAATTTCTAAAGTCAGACTACCTGGGTTCTTATCTGTACTTTACTTATGCAACCTTGTTCAAGCAAGTTTTGTAATCTCAGTGTTGTAAAATGAGGATAATTATAGTACCAAATTCATATTCATTCTAAGGCTTAAATTTTAATATGCATGTATGATGCATTTGAAACACAGCCATATAACTGGTAAACACTAAAGAATATTTACTATTGTTTCAACTTAATCTTCATTTATAATATAGATGTTTTTGTTGGTGTTTTTATTTGAAGAATATGTAAATATATGTTTAATGACATTAACATACATAGCTTGAAAATGCTAGTGCCACACATACCATATCCTTTTTTACTACATAGTCCTCCTATCCTATAAGACAAACAAGCTTCAGACACTTATCAAATGAATTTAGAACATTACATTAGTGGATTAAGACATTGTCAAATGGTCAAACAGTCCCTCACCAAAATTGCAATTGTTAATAAAACTGAAAAGGTGACAACTGTAGCAAATAATTTGGCTTTCCAGACTTTCCTAAATTTAGCTGACCACACAACAAGGAATGGATACAGTTTATTACTTACAGATATAGGAAACAGAAGATCATCGTGATGGCAATTCTCTAAAGCTCTGTCCCAAGAATGACACCAAATCAAAGAGGACAGATGACATGTGACCTACTAATAGATCACAAAGAGGCTTGGGCTATGGTTCAAGCATTTGCCTAGCACGTGCAACGTCTTAGATTCAGTTTCTCCAACAACACACACACACACACACACACACACACACACACACACTATACAAAGTAGTGATCCTTCCCAGCCCCACTGGCAGCTACAAGATTGTATATCCAAGGGAAAGGAAAAGTTATTCAGCCACTGAGGAATTGACTATACATTATAACAAATCAGTATTAAAGGTTTATACATATACCTTAAGAGGGAAGAGGTGGAAAGTTCTGTGCTCATCTAAAACTTAGGGGATGAATGAGCAAAGACCTGCAAGAAACTCTTCACCTGGCTTATCTCCTCATTCCAGAAAGAACCCAAGACATTCTGCCAAGCACTGTCTAATCTACAGATAAGCCTCACCTTCATGACCCACATGGATATTCACCAGTTCATCACTGTATCCACTGTACAGTGGAGCCATCTTTGTATTGATCTATCACCCTTAAAAGTTTTGAAAGCAAAGCCTGTACAAAATGTTAACAATGAAATAATATAGATAATATGTAGTTGGGGAAGGAGTAGATTAACATTATTGTAGACAAACTTGATATTCCATATTCTAGCACAAGGAGAAAAAGATACTGGTTTAAAATATTTTTGTTCTTAATTAGGCAAAATATTAGCACCTAAACTAAAACAGAAGCCAGAGAACCTTAGTTTTCATATTGAAAAATAAGTTATCACTTTAGAAAACACACATATTATTCCTAGGCCATTATTAAAACAGAGTCGGGGAATAGCATGTATTTATGTTTAAAACACAAGTTAAATTCTTGCAATTTGTGGTAGATTGTGTGTAAATATTCCTAAAAGAAAACAACCTAAAATATTAGGAAATATTAGTAAAGCACACTACAGTTTCAAACCTGTAATTATCTCACTGAATAAAGAGTCCCTCTTTCTTCTGTTGTTCAAAAGGTTATATTCTATATTTGATCCTTAAAGTTGCAAACTAAAAATTTCAGATTACATTAAAAACAAAGTCCATGGCTAGGGGACATAAAGATCCTTTGTTCTTTTTTAGTCAAACCCTAGGTTCCTTAGAAATCAATGCCCTACTAATTTCAACAATCATGACTTTTACCATATATCCAAATGTACATCAGGAATTCTTTTCTAACCCATGATTTCAGAATAATACATGAGACAGGAATTCCTCAAGAATATATCTATGCATATAAGCTTAAAAGTGTGTCTTTACCTCAGACAATACAGGTGTTTAAAAACCCTTCACTTTCCTTTCTTCAACATAACACTCTTTACAGATGCCAAATGGGATTAGCAGGAAGATTTTGTGTACCTCTTTGAATCCATGTATTTATACAGAAGTGGAAGAAGCTCCTGGAGGAAAAGATAATAAAACCTGGTATCTATCAACCTTCTATTCTTACTCTGCCTTAGAGACTGACACATAAAAATGATGGCTGGCTGCGTCACTGTAGTAGGTCAATTTTTTAAGTCCTTTGGTATAAAACCAAGTAGTGTGAGAGGTGGGTCAAATGGTGGTACCATTCCAAGTTTTCTGAGTAATCTCCATACTGCTTTCCATAATATTTACATCAATTTGCAGTCATACCAGCAATGTACTAGTGTGCTTTCTCCCCACATCATCACCAACACTTATTATTGCTGGTGTTCTTGATAAGTGCCATTCTGACTAGAGTGAGATGAAATCTTAGAGAAGTTTTGAGTTGCATTTCTCTAATTGCTAGAGATGATAAACTTTTTTTCATATGTTTGTTAATCTATCATATTTCTTTTTCTTTGAAGTGTCGGTTCAGTTCCTCAGTCCATTTTGTTTTTGGGGTGTTAAGTTTTTTGAGTTCTTTATATATCCTGGAGATTTGTGCTCTGAGGTGCATGTGGAAAAGATTTTTTCCCATTCTTTAGGTTCTCTCTTCACATACTATACTGATACAGCCACATAAATGTTCATAGCAGCTCACTTCACAATAGCTAAACCATGGAACCAACCTAGATGCCCTTCAACAGATGAATGCATAAAGAAAATGTGGAACATATACACAATGGAATATTACTCAGCCTGAAAGAAGAATGAAATTATGGCATTTACAGGTAAATGGATAGAACTAGAGAATATCGGACTAGGTATAAGCCAATCCCAAGAAATCCAAGGCTGAATGTTTTCTCTGATAAGCATAAATGGGGTACAGGGGGTGCAGGGGGAGAATGAAGGAACTTTGGATTGTGCAGAGGAGAGTGAGGAGAGGGATGGAGCTCTAGGAATGGGAAGGATGGTAGAATGAGACAGACATTATTACCCTATATACATGTATGATTACACTACTGATGTGACTGCATCATGTGACTGCCAAAGGAATGAGAAGTTGTGCTACATCTGTGTATAATATATTAAAATGCATTCTACTGTCATTTATAACTAATTAGAACAAATTTTTAAAATTAAAAAAAATGATGGCTAGGGATGTGGCTCAGTGGTAGAGTGCTTGCCTAGCATTTATGAGGCCCTGGGTTCCATTACCAGTACCACAAAAAAAATAAATAATAAATTAAAATTAAAATATCCTGATAAATTAGGGTGGTTAAAGTTGAAGCCAGATTTCAGGACAAAAAAAATGATCTGAACAATGATTGACCACAAGATTAAGAGGAAACTAATCCAGCAAGCTAGAGGCCATCTAGGGAGTGCTGAGTTGAAGAACCTTCCACTGCTGCAGGGACCCCTCTCATCTTGGCTACCATGAGGAAGTGGTTATACCTTGGAAAAAGTAGATACCTGAGTCATAACTAAAGAGCTCTCACATTGAGGGTTCACTCTGATTATCTAAAAATAACTACTGCCTGAGTCTTACACAAAGGCAAATATCATCTTGCCTCTCAAGACAATGGTATGTTTAGCAGAAACATATCATTCAGCTTTGCTTTGGAAAGAAGACTTTAGCTTTGACTTTGATTTCTCTCAGCCAATCAATTTAATGGAGCTGCAGCTCTGTGGAAAAAAATATTTATAATAAATGTTTCAAAGTCACCTATTTTAAAATAATGAAAAACAAAGGATTCTTATATTTTAAAATATGCTTTCCCATACAATTTTCTCTCACAATAACTTTATTACTGTTTCACTCCAAGTTTTTTAAGCCAGAGTACTAAGTGACTTGTTCAACTTCATGAGTAAATAGTAAGTCAGGACTTACATCCAGATCCTCTGACTTAAAATTCCAGTCTTTCTGCAATGGCACTTATATAAAAACCAGAAAGTTATTAAATACCAGTAACTCAAGAAATTAGTCAATGCAAAGATTAGAAATGTTAGGAAAAGGGTAAAATAATCTTTAACAAGACAAAGTGAAACAGTACTGAGGAATGTGCCTTGGTTGTGGATTAAGCTGGAAGACAATATTCTAGGTTCTAAAAAGAAAATCATCTTCAAGTTACTTTTTTCCTACCTAAAATCATGGCATACAAATATGATTCAGACACCTGAAGAATGGTTTTTGAGAGAATAGGACTTTGATATTGAAAAGAAATTATACAGAAGACTTCTAATTCTTATAGCACTTAAATTATCTCAAATTGAGAAATAACAACTAGAATCAGATATTGAAATAGAAAAAGGAATAAAAATATGGTCATTGAACTTTGTCAAGGGTGGGTGGGGATGTACCTCAGTGGTAGAGCACTTGCCTAGCATATAGAGGTACCTGGGTTTGATCTCCTACATTAATAATCATCATCATCTTTAGTCAAGATGGAAGCTTATATTTTAAGAAATTTAAGGTATTATACCATTGCAAAACAAGGAAGCACACTTCTCTAGAATCAGAACACCAACAGGCACTCCAAGCCAGAGTCACCAATAGAGCTTGAAATTTCAGAGTCCCTCTTATCCATGAGTCCCTTTCATGGCTCTGAGTCTAATTTTACATTCTGTTTTCTTTTATTCTTCTTAGGGAACATCATCAAATTATTTGAGTTTTAAGAACCAGAAAGCTTAGATTTGCCTTTAAAAGCAACTAGTTTATTCTGGACCATTATGTAGTATACACACAGATGATGTGGATTGGTGACAAACAGTGAGGATCATAAAGAAAGATATGATCCAGGCCAGAAAGAGGCACTAACTCAGTGGTTCCTGGCTAAGTGCTTTATCAGTATCCTAAATTATTAGGATATAACATTTGCTAAATGCTAAATGTTAATACTAAAATTACTTTGTAATTATGTGTGCACATATAACAAATAAAAAGATACATTTATGGTTAAGTTAAATTATATAATCAGTTCTTCTGGGGTTTAATTCATTTCAAGCAATTCCATGATTTGTGTCTCTATTTAGGTATGGATAATCTTTATACTTAAAGTGATTCATGGGTCCTAGACTCAAACTATAAGAAATGATTTCTTATCATTTCTTATTAATTGCATGTCATATTATTTAACCTCCTTATACTTCATTTTCTGAACTTCTAACTTGGGGACTATAATAGTGCTTAACTAAAATTACTGTGGGAATGACATTACATTAATCGTTGGTATGTTATTAAGTGCTCAAAAGGTGATATTAATCTCAATGTTTTCTCATCTCAGATACTATCCATTGTACCTAATGCCATACTCAATATTTCAATATGAACTAAATGTTAAATAATTCCAGGAATGATAATGGTCTTATGATTATGTAGGAGAATGGCCTCTTGTTTAGAAATTCATACTAAAATATTTTGGGGTGCACATCAAACATCTACTATGAATTTTAAATGTGGCAAAAATTATAGTATAACTACCACTATGGCAAAATTGTAACAGTTGTTAAATCTAGATAGTACCTATATGAGCACATTTATCTTTCAACTTTGGAGTATATTTGACAAAAGCAATAGAATAAATCAGATATAATTCTCCTATGTACATATATGAATAAACTACAGTGATCTCCACATCATGTACAACCATAAGACCGGGATCCTAACTAGAATAAGTTATATTACATGTATGTATAAAATATCAAAATCTACTCTACTGTCATATATATCTAAAAGAACAAATAAAAATTTAAAAATAAATGAATGCTATTTTCCCTTCAGTTCCCACTTAATTTTACATGTGATCTCGTTTTAAGCAGAATTTCCTTGTCTGATTAGAATGTGTTGCTAAAGTTCATTGAAAACTTTTTCCTTAGTGCAAGTGATGAGAGGTAGGATCTTTAATGTATGATTTCTTATGCACTCTGCAGAATTGGTTATGTCATTATCACAGAAATGTGTTCCACATGGTAAGAGTGGGTTTACTATAAAAGCAAGCCTCTTCCCCTCTCATGAACTCTCTTGCCTTTCTATCTTTGGTCAAAGTGTCGTACAATAAGAAAGCCTTCCTAGATGCCAGCCCTTTGATCTTGGAATTACAAGTTTCCAGAACTTCCCAGCTAAGAAACAGATCTCTATTCTTTTATAAAGCATCTGATCTCAGGTATACTGTCATAGCAGCACAAGAACTAAGAATTGTTCTTATAATTATATAAATTTCTACAATCCTTCCCTTTCCTCAAATTCTTACTTCGACGATGAAACTTCACTTTTCAAGGTCACCAATGATTTCCACATTGCCATATATGTTTGCATCCTTCATCATACTAAATTTTTAAGCAGCCTTTGTGACAGGGATTATATTCCTTCTTCCTTGAAATACTTTCCATTAGCCTCTAGAATATTAGCTTCTACTTATTTTTATATTACATATGGACTCCTTTTTCTCCTTTATTAGTTCCTTTTTATGTCCCAGTTGCAAAACACTGATGAGTCTAAGATCTTGACTTCTTAGTCTACACTTTCTCTCATGCTTATCTTTTTCGATTTCATGGCTTTTAAGACCACTGCATACTGATGACTTGTGAATTTTTTTTTTCTCAAACCTGGACCTGTCTGAAGATATCTAGACTATGTAATTCCACTAGAATTTTCCTTGTTTGAAACCTGGAAATTATGCTCAGAAGTGGTAGGGATTTCTTCCTATTTTCTGTCCATGATATAATCAAAAGAAAACTGGTTCCTGAAAAGATCTGAGGTCTGGCTACAACAGAAAACAGTGGATGAGAATATAAAAGGGAGATCTGAAAATTCTGATTGGGAAGCCAGTTATCATCCTCTGAATTAAAGATGTACTAAATTGATTCTAGGATCTAGATCTTACTAGAAATACCTGTTTCTGCTCTAACTTGAACAAATTAAGTATTTTTAACCAAATATTTTGAGGATATCTAATACCAATACTCTTCATTTCCCAAAACTTTCTTTTCCTCTCCAATTTTATTGCTTTTCCACAAGATATTATTCATGGGGTGTTGAAATCTCTTCTTAATGGGTTAGGAACCCCAATTCATTATCCATACATGTAAGTGTCTGAAAGATATTGTAAGATGTACGTTAAAATGTATTATTCCTTTACTTAGAACATTTTAATAGATTTCCATTACTCCTTAACACAGCATACACGATTCTCCATCATGCCTGTCAAATCCTGTTTGACTCTCATTTTGTCTGGTCCTTGTCTTGTTGTACCAAGTGGTGATGAATGTTGTGTTTTCAGCTTTAGGTATCTGGAAGACACAGTAGGCCTTCTAATTTGGTTTATATGCAAAAGAATGAATTTAAGCTCATTTGTACTAAATTAATAGGGGTTCTTAATAACAATATAAAATTCAGGCAAAGGATATTACATTATTTTTGTCGTACAGCTATTTAATAAAGGTCATTTGTATCATTGATCTCATCTGTATATTGGAGATAATAATTTTATACATAATAGAATTATTAAGAAGACAGAAAAGTTTGGCATATGTAAATCACTTAGCACAGGTGCCTTACTATGGTAAGAAATCAATAAATGTAAGAAATTTTTATTGTCTCTCCATTTTATACATTGGGATAAGAGAAAGCATCGTGTCCAACTTGCTATAACTTCTAAGTTGTGAAGCCAGGATTTGTACCTAGGTAAGACTATTTCCAGAATCCAGACTTTGTACTACATGTACAGGGTTGCTACTTATTACTGTTAATTCTAATAAAACATGTATGCAGGCTTCTGAACAACACAGAAAAATATATGAAATAAGAAGTATCATTTTAGAAAACATGGTCTTTGTGCATTGATTGAAAAGCAAAAAAAAAAAAAAAGAAAGAAAAAAGAAAGTGTTAGCTCCACATGCACTACATCTATAATAGAAATGGGAATTTACAAAAGAACTGAAAAAAAGCCACTCAAAATCAAAGCAGATTTGTAGACACATCAGTTTTACCTGTTTTTCTCTTATTCCCATTGCTTAGTGGGACTTTATTGCTTCATTTTTTTGGTAAAATGCATATAATTTTCACAGATATGTCATTTTTGAGAAGCTTTTCCATTACTATTCAGAAAGAATACAATCCTTCTTTGCTATATTATGGGTCTTATTTCTAAGCGTCTATCATGATGTCACAATGAGTCTTAGATTCAGGACTACAATTGTAGTCCTGAATCTAAATCTCATATAGTAATCTTACAACAGAGTAGAAGACTCATCCTTCATGATAATTCTTTATTCATTTTTACTTTTGCCACCAATTCAGTGCTCACTAAACATTTGTTGAATTTATTTATTTTTATTGGGTGGTGGAGTAAATAAATGCATCAAAACTATCAATATATCTTAATAAAGCTAATGAAAAAGTAAGCAATACATATAACGGTATTGAAGGTGTTAAATGTTATCAACTAGGTATGAAAAAAGAAAATTCTAACCCTTGTTAGAACTTATAATAAGAGTCATTTTTTGAAATGAATGTTTTGATTTTTTTTTTTTTTTGGTGCCAGGGATTGAACTCAGAGGCATTCAATCACTGAGCCACATCCCTAGCTCTATTTTGTATTTTATTTAGAGACAGGATCTCATTAAGTTGCTTAAGCACCTTGCCATTGCTGTGGCTGGCTTTGAAGGAGTGATCTTCCTTGTTATGAGGAATGACCAAACAGACTCCATTTTACCCTGAAACTCCATGTCATATGAAAAATGCTTCTCCCATGGGAACACCCCACCTTTGTACCTATCAATAGTTGCTTAGCATAACATGTTTGGCAACACAAATGGCAATTCTTATACAATGTAAGATTGATCTCTTTTTGGTTCCCATTTTTCTTGGACAATCTACCTTGTCAGAGAATGACTGTTTAGATTTTAGTAACCATTCTTTAACTTGTACTCAACTAAGGACATTTTGACCCACTTCCCTGATCCTTATGATTATGGAAAGTCCCATGGGAAATACCAAATGTACCCATATGAAAATATGATTATGCTCCTTGCATTTTCTCACTAACTGCTCAATTCAGCTTCTGTACCCTTGCTTGCTTGCACCTACGTAGGTCGAATGTGGATTTTGTGATTTTTTGCTATTGAATCTCTGCTATTCCTTTCAGAGAGAGATAATTTTGGGTCCTGCAGGAAGCAGTCGCCAGCCGGCTACAATTAGGACAAAATTGTAGCTTGGTGTATTTTCTGAGCAGTCTGCCCCATAACACTTCTGTCTCAGCCTCCTGAGCCACTGTGATTATAGGCATGCACCACTGTGCACCACTGTGCCTCGCCTTGATTTTGTTTTGATTAATATTTCTATGTATAATGCATGCAACTTGAATAAAAATTTTCTTAAAATTATTCCAAATTTGAAAATTAATTATTATGGAAATAGTTATTCTAAAAATTAAGGAAACAAATACTAGGAAAAATTCCTTGACAAATTCTAGAATTTTATTTTACTCCCAACTATTCTCTTTCATTCACTCTGAAGGTAACAAAACTAAATAATGTTACCTGAAAGAAATAAGGTTTTCCAAATGGTCATGTGTCACAAGCCAGCCATAAGCTGTGTGTGAGCTATGAGCATTTGAGCACATGAGGGGACTGGACTGATGTTGCTGACTGGGATGAGAGTGTATGTGTCCTTTTTGCTTGCTCTGCCTCTGATCCCACACAGCTCCTGAGATGGTGTGGCTTCCAAGCTGTCAGTCAAATCTGCTGACCTCAAGACATCTCCAAACAACCCCCTGAAGCCCAATCCCTTGCCTTATTTGGGTTGAACTTTCTCAAATGTCTTTCCCCCCAATAAATAGGATGGTTTCAGGTGTGCTATCTTTTTTTTTTTTTTTTGCCTGCCTCTCTTGCCTCCCTTGTGGGTGATGGGGTAGAGAAGCCATCACTGAACCCCAAGAAAAAGATACTGTCTGTGTCTGTGTGATCATTTAATGCCAGCCCAATTCACCTAGAGTGACCCTAACTGATTTAGTCTGTGTCATGGCAGTTATGCTACTAGACTCTGTCATTATTGCAACTCTGAAACAATTCAAATTAAGTACAAAGTAAAACATATGAACTACAAGATTGAGAAGATGCACAAATCTATTATTTACTTTTTAGCTGCAACATGAATCAATGAATCATTTTGCCCCTCTGGCATCACTTTTTCAATATGGAAAGTGGAGCTATTAGTGATTTCCAAATAAGATGATTGCAAGGAATAAATTAGAGAAATCTAATTTACCAGGTGAGGCACTTTCACATAAATGAATACATTATGCTATGTACATGGTAAGTGCTCAACATGTTATTTCATTTCTTTCTCCCTTATAGGTTTTGGCAGACTACTAACAGCCTGACAATTCTTTAAAGATATGATTATCATATCTAGGGCATTTTTTATTCATTCTTTTTAGTTATACATGACAGTAGAATCCATTTTGGCATAATTACAAAAGCACAAAATATATCTTGTTCTAATTCAGTTCCCAGTCATCTCTCCTTCCCCTTTACTCCCCCACACCACCATGCCTTTCCCTTTACTCTACTGATATTTCTACTATTTAGCCATAGATTTTTGTTTTGGGGGGTTTTGTTGTTGTTGTTGTTGTTGTTGTGGCTGCTGTTGTTGTTAATTTCTTGTGGAAGTACACCACAGAGAGATTCACTGTGGTACATTCATACATATACATATGGATATTAGGGCATTTGATTTTGACTTAACCAATAACACAGAAGCCCCTTCATGCTCTTTAAGACCCAGCAATTTACATGCTGTCTTTTATTTCTGCTTCATTATTTTTAGGTATTTCTTCGTACATTTATTTGTTTGTTTTTAGTTTTATGAGAAAAGTATTATGAAATCAATTAATGCTATGCAATCAAATAAGGATGTTTTAGGGAAGGGGATCAGAGAAAACAAGAAAAATAAAACATGATAGAGTCAATGATCAACCTGTAATAACATGCTAATATGTCTTCCAAAGTCACAAGAAAATGTGGACTGCAAGGAAAGACACTGTAATACTTTCTTCACTAGTGGATCTCAACTTTCTATTTTCACCCCACATAGCAAAGAGCAATAACTAACATCATTAGCAACCATATCTGACTATTACAATGATCTCATATCTGGGAGATAGTGACTAGGACTGGGGACAGGAGTAAAGAGGACAGACTGGGTAGTGAAGAGGTTATGGTTTTATACAATTTAATAGATAATTCTTATTTTCCTTAACTTTTTTAAAAGGAGAAAGTTAGAATTCCTGGTAAATTGTCCATGTAATAGACATTTAATGTAAAAGTTAGATGAATAAAGGAATTCATTGTAAAGTGGCATGTCCCAGAATATACACTAATCAGTGGAGTTGGCTAATAATTTTCCAAGTTGAAAAGCCAGTAAAGCCAGTTTACCTTTTATAATCAGAGGGCAATAATGTAATAAGTGGTAAATTAAATTATATTATGAGACTAGCAAATTCTATAAACAGAGAAAGAGATAATATAACATTTTTCCAAGGAAAACAATACCCAGGATTTCTTCTAGAAAATAGTGATTGGATTCAGATTCAATTGAGATCACAGGTTATATTATAATAAAAGGTTAATGTTTCAAGACTGCATAATTCTGTTACCAAACATGATAAAGCATTGTTTGTGCAAACTTAGAAAAGTATAGTAAAATTCATGAACTAATAGTTATCCATCACTTTTGAAACCCAGTGTTTGCAGACTGATTAAAGCACATGAAGAAAAAAAAAAGATACACATTGAGCATACCAACAATTGAATTAGAGTTCAAAGAGAATACTTGGGTACAATGCAGAGATATGTTTAAAAAAATGGCATGTGGCCAGAAATTTAATTTGAGGGAGGTTAATAATCCCTATTTCCTTTCATTTAGAACACTTTCTTGAAGTGCAATATTTAAGCTTTTTAGCATTCTAAGTTCAAATTTTCTGTTTTCTTTATACTTTACCTTTTGTGGTTATCAAAGCTAATATTTGAGGTCTCCATCTCCACTGAATCCTCCTCCACAGGTACATCCCAAATAAATCTGTGTTACTTTTGAGACATCTCCCCTCTCTTTATTTCCTTCATTCACTTCTTTCCTTACATAATGGTGCCAAAACCTGGGACCAAGGTCCCACCATGGCAGCCTCTCTGAGCTACCCCTTGACCCCCAACCTGGGCTCAGATTTCTGTTTCCCTCTCTCTTTCTACCACTTCTTCTTCTGGTAGCTCCAGTAAGGACTACTCACATTGCTGGACTTTTCATCTACCACTAGCTATCCCTGCCTATTAGGTAAATGACACTCTCTGCCTCTTCTGATTCCTGGAATCTCTGACATTCCAGATTCCTGGAATCTCTTTTCTCCCTATGGATTCTGTTCCTCTTAGAAATCCCACAACTGGGTGAGAGAAACCCCCGACGTCACTGGGTGGTAATGACTTGCTTTCTTTGGGGATGCCCATCAGTTGCACTTCTTTTCATTGGTCATTCCTAGACAACCTCAGAGAAACCAAAATTTTTGTGAAGATCCTGTAAGTGTTTTTCTTCTACAACACTGTCTGGTCCCAATATAAGCTGGACAATAACAGTCACTAGCCTGAAAATAACTATCCTCTGAAATGGCAAATGGTCCAAGATTCCCTTGTAGCCTCAGCTACAAGACTGGTACTCCCAGTCCAGACTTTCTCTCTGACAAAATTGTTCAACTGCTCACATTCTTCTCCTTAATGAAACACTCCTCAAGGCATTCCTCTTTTGAGACCCCTCCCTTCCTCTTTGGGAGTTCTGTTTTTATTACCTTAAATCCTGTTACTTTTGTTCTCTCTGGTCTGCCTGTCCATGGATATCATTCCTTGAATTGGCAAGACAGAACCCACCCATCCACCCTCCCTGTTACATTTACAGGGATTCATCCAGGATCTAAGAAAGGGTGAATAATATGGACAAAGTTGCTCTCATTTCTCCTCTATATTCTTTCTTAGTGAACAAACTTCTTTAAACACCAGGCACCTGTCAGTTGATTAAAAGTGACTAGCATGGCTGCCAGTTTTAAGACTCATGTGACAGGTTTGCTGGGCAGGCACCTTCACCTAGGTGTTGGAAATGTTGGCCCTTAATTTCTTCAGTTTCCAGTTTCCTTTCTGTGGGAGAAAGTTGGTGCATGGAACAGAGGAAGGCTTGGGACAACTAAAGGTGGCTGACCAGGGAGACTCTCCATTGCTGCAGAAAGGTCTGGTCCAGAGTCTGACCCCAACAGCCCTCAGGGGTACCAAATATCAACCACTATCTGTTCTTTCTGTTTATGACTGACTTGGCCTGATAGTTGAGGGTACCCTAACCTGACAAATCTTGAATCCACAGCTGAAGTCTTAGTCTGATCCACAGTCTTTGAGAAAGAGGTGTCCATTAATATCCAAAGCATGAGCCAAAGAGTCTTTCCTCTTCTTTGCAGAAATGCCTCTTTCACATTTATTCTCTGGTACTCAGGCTACTTCCAACTATATTATTTGTTCTACTGACCCTCAATTTTTTCACCTTATCTCTCTTTCAAGTGCCTAAATAGAATCTCTAAGAACCTCCAGGCTTTCAGAGCTTTCTGGGACCTGAAGCTCAAGTCCATCCCTACTTTAGGTCTTATATGCCTAAATTAATATATTTTGTTCTGATTTGTCTTATTTTATCTAACTGAAGTCTTGTAACCCTCTATTTCTTTCTTCTATCTTGACCCAAGAAAAACCTCTAAAATTTTAGTTTCCTGTCAATTGTTTTTGTTTATTTGTGTTCCCCTGTGTATTATATGTTGTGTCTATATATGAGTCTTTTCTATATATTACCTACATGATACCAGAATTGGCATATAGATAAATGAGTGCTCATACATTTAACAAAATGGATGAAAATGCCTTTTAGTTTATATGACTTAATATCTAAGAAAATTTAAATTGATTAAACAGATAAGAGTACAGATCTCTTTAAAATTATCAACTCACATATTTTTCTAGGTGGTCAGGAAATCAATAGAGTGTTCTTTTATACAAAATGTTTAAAGTGTACTGCCCATTGCTTCTAGGACTTTTCTTTAGTAGGGAAATGATGACTTATACTGTTAACTACACTTGTCTGATACTTTGGTTTTCATGGTGACCTAAAGTTAACAATTAAAAATGAGTATCAGTATTAAAATCAGAGCAGAAATCAACAAAATTGAAACAAAAGAAACTATTGAAAAAATTGACAAAACTAAAAGTTGGTTCTTCGAAAAAATAAATAAGATTGACAGACCCTTAGCCATGTTAACGAAGAGAAGAAGAGAGAGAACTCAATTTACTAACATACGGGATGAAAAAGGCAATATCACAACAGATGCTACAGAAAAACAGAAGATAATTAGAAATTATTTCGAAACCCTATATTCCAATAAAATAGAAGATAGTGAAGACATCAAAAAATTTCTTAAGTCATATGATTTGCCCAGATTGAGTCAGGAGGATACACACAATTTAAACAGACCAATATCAATGAAGGAAATAGAAGAAGCAATCAAAAGACTACCAACCAAGAAAAGCCCAGGACCGGATGGGTATACAGTGGAGTTTTACAAAATCTTTAAAGAAGAATTAATAACAATACTTTTCATATTATTTCAGGAAATAGAAAAAGAGGGAGCTCTTCCAAATTCATTCTATGAGGCCAACATCACCCTGATTCTGAAACCAGACAAAGACACTGCAAAGAAAGAAAACTACTAGGTTCATCTCTAATGAACCTAGATGCAAAAATCCTCCATAAAATTCTGGCGAATCAGATACAAAAACATATCAAAAAATTGTGCACCATGATCAAGTAGGATTCATCCATGGGATGCAATGCTGGTTCAATATATGGAAATCAATAAATGTTATTCACCACATCAATAGACTTAAAAATAAGAACCATATGATCATCTCAATAGAAGCAGAAAAAGCATTCGACAAAGTACAGCATCCCTTTATGTTCAAAACACTAGAAAAACTAGGGATAACAGGAACTTACCTCAACATTGTAAAAGCTATCTATGCTAAGCCTCAGGCTAGCATCATTCTGAATGGAGAAAAATTGAAGGCATTCCCTCTAAAATCTGGAACAAGACAGGGATGCCCTCTCTCACCACTTCTATTCAATATAGTTCTCGAAATACTGGCCAGAGCAATTAGACAGATGAAAGAAATTAAAGGCATTAAGATAGGAAAAGAAGAACTTATATTATCACTATTTGCCAATGACATGATCCTATACCTAGCAGACCCAAAAGGTTCTACAAAGAAAATACTAGAGCTAATAAATGAATTCAGTAAAGTGGCAGGATATAAAATCAACACGCATAGATCAAAGGCATTCCTGTATATCAGCAACAAATCTTCTGAAATGGAAATGAGGACAACCACCCCATTCCCAATATCCTCAAAAAAAAATAAAATAAAATACTTGGGAATCAACCTAACAAAAGAGGTGAAAGACTTATACAATGAAAACTACAGAACCCTAAAGAGAGAAATAGAAGAAGATCTTAGGAGATGGAAAAATATACCCTGTTCATAGATAGGCAGAACTAACATCATCAAAATGGCGATAATACCAAAAGTTCTCTATAGGTTTAATGCAATACCAATCAAAATCTCAAAGGCATTTCTTGTAGAAATAGATAAAGCAATCATGAAATTCATCTGGAAAAATAAAAGACCCAGAATAGCAAAAGCAATTCTAAGCAGGAAGAGTGAAACAGGCAGTATAGTGATACCAGACTTCAAACTATACTACAGAGCAATAGTAGCAAAAACAGCATGGTACTGGTACCAAAACAGGCCAGTGGACCAATGGTATAGAATAGAGGACACAGAGACGAATCCACAAAATTACAACTATCTTATATTTGACAAAGGTGCTAAAATCATGCAATGGAGAAAGGATAGCATCTTCAATAAATGGTTCTGGGAAAACTGGAAATCCATATGCAACAAAATGAATCTGAATCCCTTTCTCTCACCATGCACAAAAGTTAACTCAAAATGGATCAAGGAGCTTGATATCAAAACAGAGACTCTGCATCTCATAGAAGAAAAGTTGGCTCTAATCTACATATTGTGGGGTTGGGCTCCAAATTCCTTAATAGGACACCCATAGCACAAGAGTTAAAAACAAGAATCAACAAATGGGACTTACTCAAACTAAAAAGTTTTTTCTCAGCAAGAGAAACAATAAGAGAGGTAAATAGGGAGCCTACATCCTGGGAACAAATTTTTAGTCCTCACACTTCAGATAGAGCCCTAATATCCAGAGTATACAATGAACTCGAAAAATTAAACAATAAGAAAACAAATAACCCAATCAACAATTGGGCAAAGGGCATGAACAGACACTTCTCAGAGGAGGACATACAATCAATCAACAAGTACATGAAAAAATGCACACCATCCATCTCTAGCAGTAGAGAAATGCAAATTGAAACCACCCTAAGATACCATCTCACTCCAATAAGAATGGCAGCCATTAAGAAGTCAAACAACAACAAGTGCTGGCAAGGATGTGGGGAAAAGGGTACACTTGTACATTGCTGGTGGGACTGCAAATTGGTGCGGCCAATATGGAAAGCAGTATGGAGATTCATGGGAAAGCTGGGAATGGAACCACCATTTGACCCAGCTATTGCCCTTCTCCAACTATTCCCCAAAGACCTTAAAAGATCATATTATAGGGATACAGCTACATCGATGTTCATAGCAGCACAATTCACAATAGCTATATTGTGGAACCAACCTAGATGCCCTTCAATAGATGAATGGATAAAAAATGTGGCATTTATACACAATGGAGTATTATTCAGCACTAAAAAATACAAAATCATGGCATTTGCAGGGAAATGGATGGCATTAGAGCAGATTATGCTAAGCGAAGCTAGCCAATCCCTAAAAAACAAATGCCAAATGTCTTCTTTGATATAAGGAGGGCAACTAAGAACAGAGCAGGGAGGAAGAGCATGAGAAGAAGATTACCATTAAACAGGGAGGAGAGGTGGGAGGGAAAGGGAGAGAAAAGGGAAATTGCATGGAAATGGAAGGAGACCCTCATTGTTATACAAAATTACATATAAGAGGAAGTGAGGGGAAAGGGAAAAAAACAAGGGAGAGAAATGAATTACAATAGATGGGATAGAGAGAGAGGGGAGGGGGAATAGGAAGGGGATAGGAAGGGCAGCACAATACAACAGACACTAGTATGACAGTATGTAAAAATGTGGATGTGTAACCGATGTGATTCTGCAATCTGTATATGGGATAAAAATGGGAGTTCATAATCCACTTGAATCAAATGTATGAAATATGATATGTCAAGAGCTTTGTAATGTTTCGAACAACTAACAATAAAAAAATAAAATATTAAAAAATGAATACTAGATTTAAGATAAATGGGATTAATTTTTATAAATGTGTTTGTTAGAAGAGATATCTGATTACTTTAAATATATTTTAGTAAGAAAAGTAAACAAGTTGTAGAATATCTAAGTAAATTGCAAAACGTTTGTGGGAGGTAAATCTCAAAAAGTTTGTGATGTCATTAAGTTGGTTATAATCATCACAGTCAGTTTTCAAGGGTTTTCTTCTAAGGATAACCTTTAATATGCTAATTCCCTATATTTAGAAACAACATGGGGTACTTAAAACAGTGGTTTGCTCTTATCTATCAATATAAATTATTGTGTCATAGGTTTTATTAGTAGGGAAACTAAGTCTTAAAAGTATTAGAATTTGTACCTGTTTTAAAGTCTATAAAATAATTTTTAGTTCATAAGTGGTTAAATAAACAATTGTTATTTTAGGTTTCAATACAGTTGACACCTTAAATATATGTGACCAGAGATGTATACATCTGAGAACTGTGTCTGAGCCTTGTCTAAGTGTGATCTAAGTTCTCTCTTTTATACATATCTGACACAGAAGGGCGACACTGCTATTTAAAGACCTTATGTTTTTTGCTCTAATTATATTTCTGATCATTAATACTGTTTCCCAAATGTACAACAGATTTAAGGTTATCCTTTGCTTTTTGCTAGTACTACTAACCCATGAAGACCTATGATTATTGTTACCATATACTATGGATTCTAAATTTTGCTTTGAAAGTTAAACTTAGTTAATAGAAGGACATTTGTGCAATTGTGACCTTAAATATTACTGGCTTCTCTGCATATTGATGTATTCATATTCTTCAAGTATACAAGTCTTTTAAAATGTAAAGCTTAGGAGAGCATTTTACCAAATTGGTATTCTCCAAACAAAAATTACTGTAGCAATAGCTTCCTTCGTATTAATATAGAAGTAATCAATTTCACTGGTATTTATGCCATTTCATATTGTATAACTAGATAAAGGTAACTTGTTACAATAAATTATGTATAAAATTTTCTGTTACTCTTTACACTGGGATGAGAATTTAAATGTATTTTGTGGAGTTAATAAGGAGAGTCTGATTTGTTAAGAGCCATCTTAGCCTTTCTGTTTGATTCATGTTTTAGATGTAATGTTGTATCATGTTAACTAATATTCAGATAGATTCAAGAAATAATACATGACAACTGTGTAGGATGGAATGATACACTCTAAAAGGCAAAGATTAGCTTTAGAAATAAAATACTTTAAGATTTGTCAAGAGGCCAGCCTCACCTGAATTAAGGCTCTGCCTTTCCTCTTGTCCTTTTTCATATTAGGATGGCTCCAAAGTAGGCTAGAATTTAGCTTGCTTAATGTTGTGTTTAAAAGATAGATTTATTTGTTGCAAAGATTACTATGTTCTCAAAATAAACAGGAGATATAATACAAAACTTGTGTGAGGGTTTGGGCAAGTTATAAAAGGTATTTTGGTTTGTAAAAAAAAGTTTTTAAAAAGTAAAACTTGTATGTAATTAGGTTGATAAATATGTCTTTGTATAGGCTAAATAGATACCAAGGATATAAAAAGCTAATGTTTATTTTCATAAGCATAATATCTCATACCTGAACTCATATTTCCCATTCTTGACTTTGGATTTAATTTATGATGCTTATTTTACAACATTATAATATTTCCATAGCAACTGTCTTGTTATAACAAATAGTGGATAATGATTTCAGTTGCTTTATTCTGTATTAAAGGAGCTGAATTTGAGAAGGATAAGCATGAGATGAAGAGAAAACAAACAATATAGATGGTAA
This sequence comes from Urocitellus parryii, assembly GCF_045843805.1. Taxonomy (NCBI): domain Eukaryota; kingdom Metazoa; phylum Chordata; class Mammalia; order Rodentia; family Sciuridae; genus Urocitellus; species Urocitellus parryii. The sequence goes on along the minus strand of NC_135537.1, from coordinate 26,111,626 downwards.
AAATGAGGTTCATTTTATTTTATATGCTTGATTATAGACTGAATGCATTAGTAGGCAGAATAAACACAGTCCCACTCTTGGGGTCTTATTCTAAACCTACCCCATTAGTGCCTCTGAATTTCAGACTGACTGGTTCCTTAGTACAATGCACTGTTACTAATTGATAGTTCTATTTTATTTCAATGTTCTTTTTTGTTTGTTTGTTTTCAAAGCCCTAAGTACATCTGAACTTATTTTAGCTAAGTGCATTACTAGATGACAAACGATAAAACCCTTTATTGGGAATCAACCTCCCTACTAATGGCAAACATACGCTCTACTATTACTATGAGACTACAATGGGGGAAAAAAACTATGTATACACATATACAAAACAAATAAGACACACAGACTTTATAAAAACAAAGGATTGGAAATACTTTTTTAATCCAAGTGACCTTACCAGTTTCAAAAGATTTTAGGTACTGTAGGTCTACTGCAACTTCAATTAAATCCTACCCTCTCCTGAGACATGGCATCAAAATCTAATTCAGTTACAAGTAGCAATAACATTTAATTATTTCCTCCAGTTATCTACACTGCCAAACGACAGTATTTCCTTAGAGCCACAGATGTCACTGTTGTAGGCAAGAATCAGTTTGGGGACATGCAGAATATCAGAACTATATTGACTTTTATAATGCTTTTATTCTTTATGGCTCATATTTATGTATAGCAAAGATTTGCTTCCAACCTAACCTACTTTGAATAAAAACAATGTTAATATATTCTCCTAGGGAAAATTACTTAACTGTCCTGCATCTCAGTGTCCTTATTCATACCTCATAAAAACATGCCTGGAATATAATAAACACACAGTAAATATTAGCTTTTATTATTACCTAAGGTAAAACATTTCTTATCCAGCAATAGTATGTACTTGGAACCTACCTTCTAATTAAGTAATGATATATTAAGCTAAAACATAAAGTTAGTTTGTCTTATGACAAGGGTTATGAATATCAGATTTTAAAAGCTAATCTTACAAGATTCATTTCCCTTTTAAATACAATTCAGAGTTCTACTCCCCCTTTTTAAATCTTTTTCTTTTAAACATGTTTTCCAATTTGTCTACATTAAGTTTTTAGACACAGCTGAAGGAAATGTATATTCCAGGTATTTCTGAACTTGAACATATTCCAAAATCAGGAAGAAGGCACCCAGAATACATATACAAAGATCAACTTCTTCTGGTACTTTTGTGATTTTTTTTCTGGTGATACTCTCCCTTTGCAATTATTTCAGGGACAAGACTCTGAAGCATAGATTCTTATAAAAATTCTTTTCTTTGCCCCTCTTCTGTATCTCAAACTATTTCTAAAAATGTCTTTGTCCTCTATGTAATCCCCAAGTCTAACTCATTTTTCTAGCTTTCCAATTAACAGACAGATTTTAGCTTGCAACAAGGTTTATAGTCAGATCACAACATACATGAGGAATGAGGTATTTTTAGGAGTCTGCTGTTTTAAGTCCTCATAAAATTAAAAACTAAGAACATTTTTGCCCACAGAAATTTAAGACAAATAACACATGCTCAGAGGGTGAAGGTCTTTTAAAGGTAGTCATCAATACGTCAATGTTTATTTGGTTCATATGATTACATAATGAATTGACTTTATATTGTCTTAGGCTCGTGTAGAGTATCTATGCTAATGCCAGAGTTCACGACTGACACAGGTGTATAAAGATAACTAAGACACAAGCCTCCAATTCCAGGAGCTCATACCTAAAAGCAGCCTGTATTCATAAGCCAGCTATGGTAAAATAAGGTGAATTCCAAGGCTTACCTCCTACTGGTCTATTTAGCTTCTGAAAGGCTTTCTGAAAATCTATATGTTCATAAGTCCCAAATCAATGAGAAAGTTTTAAGCTCTGAGTGTTCAACGTAACTTAATTTAATAGGAAATGTTCATTGGTTCTTCCCATTCTTGTGGATACTCAGTTTTCATGAGTATTTTAAAAATTTTCCTTTTAAATTATTGAAAAAGTGTTGAGTCAGGTATTTTCCTTGTTGAGTTCTGAATTTTGCTACACATTAGGGAAAGATTTATTGCATTCACAGGTACAAGATTTATCATTTCTTACCATGTTAAATATTTATATATTTATATTTTTATCACAATTATAAACCTGTTCTTAGTAGGTCTTCTCAAGCACATTCATTGCTTGTTGTTTGGTTGGTTTACTTGTTAGAGTTTAAGGGTTGTGTGGTAATAATAACACAGAAATACATTATAGAATAAGGAACAATGTGACAGCCCAGACTGAAATGGCATTTATAATCCTTTATTAGTACTAGTGCAAATAGACTTTATTTTCCCCTGGAATACAGCTTTGTTCATATAAATGAAAGTTAACAAGTTGAAAATTTGGAAGTAGTAGGGCTTTGTCTATGCTATATATTTGGATTTCTTTATCAACTCTAGTTTGCTGAAAGCTTTCTATATGCTAAACAATGTTGCAGATAAAAATAAAAAGCAATTCAATATAGCGGGGTGAGATCAAGAAAGGGAAAATACAGAAAATCTCATGAAACTTGTAAGGATATGTAAAAGCACTCTTGAACGGTCAAGTAGGCTTTATCAGAATGAGTAAATAAGGTGACTTTTGTATCCCAAGAGATTTATTTTGACTCCGTCATTTAGTTTTGGGAGAAGAGACAAGAATCAAGACTATAAAGATCTTTTGGGTATTAAAATAATAAGAGATAATGTTAGATAATGCTATCTTAAACTAGTACATAGGGTGATAGGAATGAAAACTCAGCAGATAAAAATTTAAAGGCTAGTCCAGCAATTGAAAAATCCATTTAGTGTTTTATCATTCTACTATATGTCTTCCTGTGGCACTTGGGAATGACTCAATGGATACTGTACTACCAAACTATATCCCTATTCTTTTTTTTTTTTTCATTCTGAGACAGGGTCTTGACAAGTTGCAGAAACTGTCCTCAAAGCTGGGCTTACAGGCATTCACCCCTCCATCCAGCTCTTTCTAACCAATACTCTTAAAAAAAATCTTTTGTATATGACTATGCTAACATAAGGGAGAGTTGGGATATTTGTATGGACTAGATTTCAACATATCTTTAATGAAGTATAAAAAGTGCTTAGCATAAAAGTGCTCAGAATGGCATGCACCATCGTGTTGCTATATTCTAGATTGCATATTGATCTATATGAGAAAGACTGTAGGAAAATCTAAGGCTAACTGAAGGAACTTGAGAACTTTGATCTTATCTAGTAAGCAATGTAAAATCACTTCATGGTTTAATCAGGAAATGGACAGATGTTTTGGTTGTCTAAAGATAACTGGTATGGTGGACAGAATCTAAGGTAAATATTAAGAAAACCTGTAAAGATACCTGTAGAGAAGCAAACAAAAGAAGGACACACACACACATACAGTGCAAAGGCAAGAAGGCAAGTGGCTGCTGCTCCCAGCAGCCACATTTATTATCTCAAAAGTTACATAGCTCCCGTTACCATGACTACATTCTAACTAGTATTTTTTTTTTTTTTAACCAGAGTGCTAGCTAACTGAGATTAGGTCTAGGTTAATACAAACACAGAGCCCCTTTCTCTCCAAGGATACCACCATAGAAAGTAGATAGCGCACCTACATAGTTATCTTAAGCTATTAAGAGGGAAACTGCGGGGCATTCCAAGCATGGGAAACAGGGTGCCAGTTATCCCCAGGAGTTTGCTCACCAGGGGAATGTTTCCTTGTAGATTTCCACAGTCAGAATACCTACAGGTAAACCCCATGATACTCGTTGCTTCAGCGTAATCCCCTCTCCTTGGGTGTGGGTGGACCTGTGACTTGTTCTTCATTACTCCCTGTGATTATGTTACACTCTATAAAAGTTCATTTTTTTAGAAGATTTATTAGCCAATCTTTGCTGGCTTGTGAAGAAAACAACTGTGTTGGATAAGCTGACAAGAAACTGTGATTGAAGCTGATCAAAGTACTGAAGCTCTCAGTTCCATAACTACAAGGAACTGATCAGTTCCAATACAACCATGTGAGTTTGGAAAAGGACCTTGAATATCAGATGAGAGTTTAATTCTAGTCAACACCTTGATAGCAGAGCCTGAGAAGAGGATCCAGCTATACCATGCACAGCCTCCCAACCCACAGAAACCATGAAAGAAGAAAATATGTTGTTTCAAGACTCTTAGGTTCATGGTACTATTATTCACCAATTAAAAGCTAATAAAGCTAGTAACAACATTAAACATAACTTAGATGAGGGAAACCTGGAAATAGGTCCATATAAAAATAGTTAATATAGTGTGATAATACATATAGTTAAAATATGAACATTCAAGGCAGCAAGAGCTGGTTTCAAGCTATTTACCAGTTATGTACTTAATCTAGTTACTCTATAAAATGGGAAAATAATATCCTCTTAAATTATTTTAAAAAATTAATATCTAAGGGGAAATTTATATGTATATAAATACACACACATCTTAGTGCAATGCCTAGCACACTCTATTATTATACTGTTATGTAAATCTTTATAAGGACTAATGAGGGCTGAGAAAGGATAACGGCGATGAGAATGGAAATGGGAATAAATATGAGCAATAGTTTTAGGTGGAAAGTCTCAGTGACTACTCCAATATGCATAGAGAGAAAGAAAAGGAGGAAGGAGTGAAAGATGATGCAATTTCTAGCTTGGGTGATTGGATGAGAATGATGCTGTAACTGAAATAAAGAGTACAGAAGGAAGAGTTGATTTGGCTGAGAAGATAATGAGTTCAATTTTGGCACTGTGAAATCAATGTGCCTGTGGGAGAACATCCATATGGAGAAGTCTAGTGTACAGCTGGAAATGCAGACTTGGTATCAGAAAAGATACGGATATATGGATGGACTTGGAGATGTCTGAGAATTATGTTAACCATAAACTACTTCAGTATTCACACACAGGTACACACACACACACACACACACACACACAAATTCTAATACCCTTTCTTTAAAAATATGAGAATCTATTCTCTTGGTAATACATAACGTGTTGATTTATAAACAAAGTCCAAGATGAAAAAATGTTGAGTGGGAAAAGGATTCTTTCTATTGCCCTTAATAGATGAATGACTAGTAAATTCTCACATACAAAGAGGATCTTTAGGTTGACTGGAGCTAGCAAACTATAGCCCTATGCTATATCCAATTTGTTGCTTGCCTTTGTAAATAAAGCTTACTGAAACACAGCCATATCTGATCATTTATGTAGTGCCTGTTATTGCTTTCATAATATAATAACAAATTTCAGTAGTTGTAACTAAAACATATGATCTGCAGAACCTTAAATATTTAACACCTTGCACTTTACAAGAAAAAATATTGCTCAACCTTGGTTTATTGATAAAATTTTTAGTTTTACAGTTTCAGAATGGTGCCTCAATAAATAAGTATATAAGACAAGGCTACCTGGATGCTACACAACACTGGTTTAAGAATTATGAGAGTTGGTTTCTGACACAATCTTTCATCCCTTATTTGTGACCTTTCCAAGCATGTATTTTCTCAGCTCTCACATAGGAATCATCTCTCCTTTGCTTACTTCATAAGGTGTGAGAAATGCCTATAATTTCAGCAATTCAGGAGACTAATGAAGGAGAACAACAAAGACCAGCATCAGCAATTTAGTGATGCCTAAAGCAACTTAGCAAGGTCCTGTTTCAAGATAAAATGATCTGAGAAGGTATCTCAGTGAAAAATTTGTCCCAAGTTTCAATAATCCCTATCCTAGTTCTAATAAACAGATATACAAACAAATTAATAAACAAAGAAACTCTAAAAAACACAAAATGTGAATAAATGTTAACGTAACATTATAGATTTTTTTTACATTATAAACTTTTGAAATCAGTACAGTCATAATTATGCTATAAAACATAGAATACATCTGTGTATATAGCTTATCAAAGTACTTTTCTATCTAATATTTTATTTCATCTTGACAAAAAATATTTGTATTGAATAGGACTCATATTGGCATCATCCTTTTCACAAAAGAGAAATACAATAATTAAGATATTTGCTTAAAGTCACCCAGCTAATTAATCATTGACTGCAAGAGCAATTCAAGTATCTTAATTACTAATTTGCTTTCTACATGATCATACATTTATAATATTGAACAACTTAATAGTACATAGGTAAGTATCTTATGCATATAATTTTTTATAGAGATCCTAGGGGATAAGATGGAATTAAATACAATTTGTTTAATGATGAATTGCCTCTTCAAATATATTTCATCTTTTATTTAAAATATTTAAATTTTTTAATAGTTTTAGATTTGCAGAGAAGTTACAATGATAGTCCTGAATATGCTGCACACTCAGTTTCTCCCTTTGTCAACATTTACTTTTAAACTTAAAAAATAATTAACAATCCCACATTACCTAAAAAGTCAGAAAGTGAAGAAAATATGTAGATGTGTAATGCAGTTACCATTTTTATCATTTGACTCATGATTAAGAAAAGATGTTTGTACTTGTCCAAGGTCAGATTTTAAAAAAAATCAATGACACATGAAATTAGAAACAGAAGTAAATGTGTTAAATGGGGGAATATGAGGATGAATGAATTAGTGTCTTCAAAACGACTTTGAAAAATGTAGACTTGTTAAAATTTGTGGACTCCTGCCTAAAGACAAATCATTACTAATATTTAACTTGCTAATCTACTTTCATCAGCTCCTTGTTTATTTGCAACATGGCTTGGATCCTGGTATATTTGGATGCTGAGTGAAGACATAAAAGGTTTTCCCAATATAAAAAAGGCGGCAAATGGAAACACTCACATGTTTTGTAATTTGAACATTAGAAAAGGAAGTCAAGTACTTATGTCTTAACCCAAAAAGGACAATATTTCTTATTTTAAAACTACTTGTACATATTTTTTTTTGTACATTTGGTTTCCTCTTTAAAAAAGGTAATCAGAGCCTGGTGTGGTGGAGCACACCTGTAATCTTAGAGTACTTGGGAGGCTGAGGCAGGAAGATTGCAAGTTCAAAGCCAGCCTCAGCAACAGTGAAGCATAATGTAACTCAGTGAGACCTTGTCTCTAAATAAAATACAAAATAGGGCTGGGGATATGGCTCAGTGGTCAAGTGCCCCTGCGTTTAATCCCCAGCACCTCCCCCTGCCAAATAAAGGTAATCCTATAAAAATATTTCCTTAGGACGCAGCTCTGTAGAAAAATCACTTAAATATAAAATTTCTTGACTGAAATGTACTTTCCTTGATAGTCTTATGCTTCCCAAAACGTGAAGCACAATTACAGATATGTATTATAAAAGGTAAACTTTCATTTTAATCATTCAGTAATCTTCTTCCTCCACTTTCCTCTCTCTTGTTGGTTGGTAAAAATCACTCATTATAGCTGTCAGTCATAATGGCCTTAATGGTAACTGGCTATATGTTATGGTGGTGGAGTGAGTTTCTGGCACAAAGAAAATGACAAAGGAAATAGACTAACATTTTTTATCAAATGTCATGTGTTCAACAGTTCTGGAGGTGATTCACGTGACTTATCTTGCCATTTGAATGTATTGTCCACTTTTTACATTTGAAAAAAGTTAGCAGGAAAGATGTTTAAAGTTTGCCAAAAATCATATAACTTATAAAAGCTAGAGTGCAAATATGAACTATGTATCTTTAATGGAGGCCACTAGGGAGAAGAATCCCCACCTCTGAAGGGATACATGTTCTTGATTTCCTTCAAGATTCTTCCTTCTCCTTCCTCTAGAAATATTCCTATACTAAATGACACCAGATCAATGGGCCATCGTTGAAAAGTTATTTCTAATTACAACAGAGGAAAAACATAAGGAGTCCTCTGATGTCATATTTCAATTATAATAAAGGTCAGATTTTCTTCTAACTTTATAAACATCTCCAATGTGAGAATTTTGTGCTGCTGTGAACCAAGCACAGGACTTGGACTCAGAACATTCTGGTAGTCATAGATCTTCTCCTAAGTTTGTGCTCTAACCACTTGCACAAAACAGCTGAGTTTATGGAATGAGTTATTATATGAAAGCATCATTTATAGATGTAAAATACCATATTACATTTTAAAATTTTGTTAAAATATTATCTTAAAATATAAATGCATATGCTATGCAGAAACTGCTTAACATAAAAAGTTATTCATTACTCATCTAACAGCTATAATTATGCTTTGTTGTTGTTGTTGTTTTGCTTTGTTTTGTTTTGTTTTGGCAGTGCTAGAGATCAAACCCAGTGCCTCACATGTTCTATGCAAATACACTATCACTGAGATACATCTCTGACCCCTAATAAAAAGTTCACTAAATTATTCAAAAGTAACTGAAATATGCCAGTTAATTTAAACACTAAATGACAAATAATCATTGAACTTAGAAACAAAAATAAATAAAAAGCAAGTAGTTTTCAAAAGTAGTTTTATCAATTGCCTTACTGTACAAAGATTTGGGTATATTATATAATCTACATATACATAAAATATTTTAGTAAATGTTAGTATTAATCTTATTACTAATATAAAAGTTAAATCTTAATCTATAGTTTATTCTGGTCCCACATCTGCCATTTGCAACCTTGTGCCAGGAAAAGATTACTTAGACTTGAAATAACTGAAACAGAAGCAAACCTTTCAGGAATATTCCTTACTTATATTTTGGCCATTATTTGAAACATAAGTGTTCTGTGAGGTTTGTAATGCCTAGGACTAATCAATGGTTATTAAAACAAGTATGAAATATGGGATTGGGATTAGATACATAGGAAGAGAAACATACAAAGGATTTAAGAAGAAATTAAAACTGTGCAGATAAACTAGCATTGCTAAAATTGGGCATCTGGTCATAAGAATCATTATAAACAAAGTACATTTTGTGGATAAAGAGTGTGAACTTTGAAAAGTTAAAAAATAAGAAACATATACATATACATATGCCAAATCAGAAATATAAAAAAGGAACACACTTGGTTTAAAGCATAGGCAAAGTACTGATTAATATTAGTTCAAAGAAAATTCAGAGAAGTAATTTTTTAAAGAAAATTGTGCTATTGAAGGAATATTTCTCCCCATTTTGTAACTTAAATGTTTACCTGCAGTGGAATTTATTAAGGTCAAAAGACACTAAACATTTCAATAAGATTAAAAGCAAGCACAGCTAATTTGAAAATGGAAGAAAAATTCCCATGGCAAAACTTTGCTTTCTAAATTTGTCCACAGGGTGATTTTCTTTCATCCTTCCCATTAAAGATTTAGCCATGAACAAACTCACTCTTAGAGAAATACTTTAATAAAACAAAAGTAACTTTAAGTTACCTTATTTGCTATGTTAAGTTTTCATGAATCCATTTATTAAAATCTATTGTAAATGTGAACTAAACTTTAAAATGCTATATGTAAAAAAAATTATTCTGAACCTGTGTAACAGCCTGGTGTGTATTTGGTACTTAAGGAGAAAATAGTAATTCTGTATGATTTAGAGTGCTCTAGTCTTTCACTAAATCCTAGAGGGAAAAATTGGTTTGTTTGCTGAAATAGATCTCTATACAATTATGGTCTTACTACTTGATGATCATGGGTAAATTATTTAGCATCTTGAAGGCTCAAATTCTAATGAAAAATAGGAGAATAGTGATATCAGGATTATAACAAGATAATGATTTATGAAAGAGTCTAGGAGATCCTCATCAAATTAGTGTTTTAAAAAATGGAATAATAGAATAATTCTCTACTAAAATGGTTTTATATATTAGATTGATAGACTGGAATGACACCAGGTTATACTTAATATAGTAGGAGTTAATCTACATCTATATTCTGATTGTTTCCTATAGTTCAGGAATTGTTCCAGGTATTTGATTTAAATAGAATATCTCTTTTCAGCTTCATAAAGAAAATCATAACAATGAGATAAACCATTTTTCAAATTAGAAAAATGAAGTTTGGAAAAGTGAATGTTCCCAATATCAAATGATCAGGCACTTAGAATACTTTGCATGGATTATTCCTAAGGTTGCCATGAACTGAGCTTTGGAAATAATCACACTGAAAAAGTATGGAAACACATAATTCAGGACAGTATTACCATTTTAAATCTGGCAACAGCAGGACAAAAATAAATAAATGAAAACAACAAACAAAACAAAAACTGAAGGAATACATTCTACATAGCTTTCTGGAGATGTTCAGAAAGTGTGTCTGCTTATCAACCCTCCCCCTGCCACCGCCAACTTCAAGCCTCTGTGGTTGCTTATACAATTTCTATAAAAATCTGTGATCTTAAAAAGAAAGTCATCTGTTACATATCAACTCATCTTTTTATATAACTCTAGGAAGCTAGGAAAACAAATTCATTAGTATAAAAGTCTTCAGACTCACATCAACCTGGAAGGCTACATCCTGAACAATATGTCAAAGAAAAAAAAAAAAAAAAAACAAGGTGTTATGATTTGGGTCAGAGATTTCCCCAAAGACCAGTGCTAAAGGCTTGGCACTGCTGGCTACTGGGAGGCCGTGCAACCTTTAGGAGGTGAGGCCTCTTGGAAGCAAATTGGTTATTGTGGGTGTGCCCTTGAAGGTTATATTGGGACCCCAGCTCTGTCCCCTCTCTCTTTGCTTCCAGGCTCCACAAGGTGAGCAGATTTGTTCCACTATGTGCTCCCTGCCATGATGCTCTGCCTCATCGCAGGTCTAAAAGCAATGGAGTCAGTTGATCATGGACTAAAACCTCTGAAACCATAAGCCAAAATAAATCCTTTCTCAAGCTATTTTATGTCCAGTAGTTTGTTGCATAAATAGAAAACTATCACAGAGGGTCTCCTCTTCTTTGTTTGTATTTTCTTCCGGAGGGCATTTTGTAGCTAGAAAATAAGACAAGGATTTGAAACACAGGTTTATCTCATTGTTATGAGTTACTTTATGAGGCTGAAAAGAGACATTCTATATAAATCAGATACCTGGAACAATCTCTGGACTATAGGAAACAATCAGAATGTAGATGTTGTTTTAACACCTACTGCATTAAGTATAATCTGGTGTCCTTCCAATCTATCAATCTAGTTTACAAAACCATTTTAGTAGAGAAACTCAACCAATTTGTCTGATTCTGTAGCATATTATAACTCACATAGATCTTTGACCTACAATTAAATTCAAATTCAATGTTTGTGAGAATTTTCAATAGCTTTATGAAATAATATCTCATTTGAAAAACAGTAACAACTGTAGTGCTATAACATTGTTATGAGTTCCTTTGAGTCTGAAAAAAGATTTTTCATGTAAATCAAACACCTGTTATAATCCCTGGATATAGGAAGCAATGAGAATATCAGCGTTATTTTATCCCTTACCATATTGAGTAAATCTGGTGTCTCTTTGGCCCATCCACTTAGTTTATAAAAACACATTATATTAGGAGTAATTCCATTTTAGATTCCACTTTCTATAGTTCTATTATCTATCATCTATCTGTCTTATTCATTCTTTATCATCAACATCTGAAAACAAATTTAGAAGCATGGTTGCTGGATTGCAGCAGTAGACAAATTAATCGAGATACACCAACTTGAAAAAAATAGAAATAACTAATATGAATCAAATGAAGAAATTCAACAGATTATATAAAAAGAAGGTATGTAACCATGCAACTCCATGGACAGTGACTACACATACAAGCAAATGAAAGCAGCTGACCACGTACCCACACACCTTGGCAGAGGTGCACTCCACACTCGCCGTCCACCACCAAGACAGATAATCTCTGATGTTCCTTCCAGTCGATAACCCAATGAGCATGAGAAGGTCAGAGTGTCACCAACCCCAAAGTTGAACCCAATTCGGTTACCATATTGGGGAATTCCAGGGTCTTCACAAGGCTCAAGGTTATATTCTGTAAGTTAGGGGGAAAGAATCCCTCCCAGAGGAGGGAAGGACAACAACAAAAAAAGTAGTGGTTATTTTTAAGAGTATATTCTTTGCCTTCACTTGAATGGTTTCAGAGCTTAGACATATATTTAAAAATTAACTATATGTACAACAAAGAGAATATGTTAATGGGAAATATCTAACAACAATGAATACCTTTATATGTGAAATTCAACATAGATTAAAAAATGGCATGTGCCAGTGATAAGTTGAAAATGTGACTGTTTATCTTTTGTTTTTATTTTTTCCTACATTAGAAACTTTTACATTTCATAGATTTTTTTTTTTTACTTACAATAACCACATAGAGACACATATTTTCAAACACAAAATAACATTTGGAATGAAGTCATTCATAGTACAAAAATACATTTCACTTAGTGGTTTTTAATTTAAATGACAAAAGCTCTTGTGCCTCCAGTATACAGAAACTTAATTAACCCATATTTGAAAAACATCTGACTTGAGATGCAAAATTTATGTAAGACCAAGTGCCCTTACGCTGATAAGTATTATATTATAGATCCATACAGGATCTTTTCCCCAAGCAATGAATAAACATCATGAAAATGAACAAATGAATACATGTCAAAAGTATGATAGAATTGATTAACATTGTAACTTATATGCAATCACAAGAAGCACCTTAACTAAATACATCCTCAGAGCACTTACCCCATGTAATTTCAATAAAGATAAGCAAGAATTATTTCACATTGATTAGCTAATATTTTATTAGTTTAGAAATGTATTCAGATATATATTTTTTTAAATTCTAGGTTAAAACTGATTAGGCTCATTTACTGTTCATTATAGAAGATCTTAATTATTTTAGAAGCTAAAGGGTAATTGCTTAAGAGCAAGATCAGCATTTATATCATTGGGTGTATATGTATATTTGTTCATATATAATAAAATTTTAATGTAGAGCAAGATCATCATTTGTAATGTCAATGTATATGCATATTTATGAAAATTTGTTATTGTTGTTATTGTTGTAGTGGTGGTGGTGGTGCTGGGGATTGAACCTAGGGCCTTGTGTATGCTAGGCAAATGCTTTACCACTGAGTCGCATCCCAAGCCAATGTGTGTGCATATATATTACAATATTAATAAGAGCCAATTAACATAAGATTTACTTATTTATTTTTCTCCTTGTTAAGAAATAGCTACTTTGGTGCACTTTTGTAATCCAAGTGGCTTGGGAGGCTGAGTTATAGTATCCCAAGTGTGAGGCCAGCTTCAGCAACTTAGTGAAGTGCTAAGAAACTTAGTAAGACACTGTCTCAAAAAAAATTAAAAGGGCAGGGGTGCTCAGTGGTAAAGCACCTCTGCGTTCAATCCCTAGTACCTTCCCCCTCAAAAAAGGGTAAGAAAAACAAACAAAAAAAAAACTATTTACATCATTATTTCATTCAACTACAAAGTAAAATTCTAAGTGTTGTGAATTTTTTATTCTATTTGGTCTTATAAATTTTAACTCCTGGAATTCAAGTCATTCTTTTGTCTATAAGTGAGGTTATTTTTATAAGAAAGTATATTGATGTTAATTTGTTTCTAGATCCTCTGCTTCCAAAAAAATAAATTAATGAGTTTATATTAATCTTGGTCTGTTACGATACTTTTTCCAAGTAAAAAAACTACAACTCACATTTCAATTTTTAGTGTAATTAAAACTCATTCTAATTTCACTAGAAATTTTATCTGGCTTTTCCATTTGTAAGAATTCCACAGTAGTTTTAAGCGGAGGAAATGTAATTATTGTGCTTTAGTAAATGTTTAATCAATTAATTTGTATTTTTGCTTTTGTTTAAAAATTATCTTTAATTTATTACTAAAGATAATCTTCAAGGTATTCCAGATTTTCTTTAAAACTTGCTAAAAGATTTCTTTTCCTATTTAAATTTTTTTTCTTCAGTTTCCCATGTTATACCATAAACTATGCTAATACTTTAAAAACAAATTTTTAAAGGTACTAAAGGAATTATTTTTAGTTTTTTGTTTGTTTTTGTTTTCTCACCAGAAAATGTAATGTTGAATCCTTCATACGATATTGAAAAATCTGAAATGAAGCGTAGTTGGGCTCTGAAATTTCCATAGAGACCAGCATTGATTGTTGAAGGAAGTTCTGAACCAGTCAGGCGTGCCAGCGGTTGAGTAAAACTACCATTCTCTGTGATCAGTAAGTAGTCATGATGGTCTTCCAAATGAAAAGTGTGGAAGTTGAATTGCACACCTATTAAATGGAAAATTAGATTTACAGGGTACATCAGTAAATCACAGAGAGCTACTACCAAAGCAAAACCAGCATACCTCGTATAATTGATTTTTTTTTTGAAATGAAATTCAATGCCATACAACATTCCAAAGACATAATAGCATAATTATGTACTCTTTTGTGTGATGGCTTCTATTCAACATTAGATTTGTAAGGTTCATCTATATTATTGAATGTAATTGTGGATTATTTTAAAAAATAATAAAAAAATGATATGTAGTATAACCTTTCATTGTATAACCTATACCACTTTCATTTATCTGTTTTTGGTCATTAAGGTATTTTGCATTTTATTACATATGTAGAAAGTGCTACTATGAGCATTCAAGTATTTCTTTTGATGAACATATGTTGGATAAATATCTAGGAGTAGAATTAGAATATGGTCAGCTTTAACAAATACTGTTTTACAAAATGGCCATGCTGATTTACATTTCCATATTTAAATGTAGTTGTTCTGCATCTTTATCAAGATTTGAAACTTTGGGGCATTTTCATTTATTGCACACTAGTGATTATGCAGTAGTCTTACTGTGGTTCTATGATGTTTTTATGTTAGCTTTTGATTAAATTATCTAGAACACATATAAAAGACAATTTCAGGTACAATATTTCCTTTTATCAAAAACAAAACAAAACAAAATACTGTACATAAAGTACTATATGTATTTTTCATTTGAGGTAGTTTGTTTATTTATTGTTTAACTTGGCCAAATATAAATCATCAAAAATATTAAGGAAACCCAAAATCTCAGCATATGGCAACATTCTTTGTTTACATTTTAGCTCTGAACACTGGAAATTTTTTGAGTCTTGTTGTGTTAAAAACACACACACAAAAAAATGACATAAAATGAGACCAAGACAAAGAAATTGAAAACACAAGCAATGACAAAATAAGGTTATAATTGTTTAATGCAACACTATCATATTGTATAATGAAACATCATCATTATGGAATCATTGCTTTCAGATTTGGATAGAATTTGAAATGAAAGAGATTATCTTCCAAAATATAATAGTTTTGTAAGTTTTTGCCCTTCTTCACAATGAACAGAAACATTGCAATCTTTTAGAGTGAGTCCAGAAACTGAGTCAATCTTTCAAATGTTCTTCAGTATAAAAGTGACACTATCCAGGTGACATTAGAATGGTGTGTTGCATGGCAAGGAGATGCTTGGGTATCTAGATCAATTGCTGTTCACCTTTATAAAAATTACATGTAAGAATAAAATTTTCAGATAAGTCAGTTTTATTTCTAACATAAAGCTAAGAAACAGTCGTTACTCAATATGAGAATAAATTTTAAATTGACAAAAAAATCACTGTGTGAAAAATTTCTATTTTTAGGAAAAAAATGTTTGTTCTAACATACACTGAATTAATCTATGGGAAAAGTTTAAATTCTGTTAAATAATGGTGCTGATAATGCTGCTGTAAAGGATTGTGTATTTTGTGCACCCCACTTTCTCCATCTATAAAATGGGGTTCTAATGATGTCTTCTTGCAGTTCAAATAATACAAGAGGAATGACTTGGAATAATGTCTGTTACAGAAGAAAACTGTTAGTTATTGTTTATTGTTTTATATTCCACAATGAGAGCTAATGTATTTTATGTTACTAAGCCCTGGCTAGCCTCTTTATAAAAGGAATCTGCTATTTTTCAAATTATGGAATAAGCAGTAAAATCTATTTCCACTATTGCAGAAAAACCTAAGACATTGAAAGTTCTACAAAAGGCCAGTTAATCCAAATCTACAAATGATACCAAGAACCTTTTTCTAGGCATTATAGAATGAAGATTTAAATAATTCATAACATCTGAGGAAAGACACAACCCACAATTTCAAGTATTCTCCTAAGTGGTATAAAATTGGTTAATTAAGTCAATATAGGAGCACAGAAATTGAGGTAAGTAGTTTGTGAAAAAAAGCTAGTAGAGGCTTCTAATGTAGTGATCTTCAAAAGTGAGAAGTTGTGGAGGAGGATTTCTGAGAGAGGTATTTCAGAAAGAAAGGAGTTAGACAGCAGACACTCAGTCCTAACAAGGCAGTTAGAACTCTCAGAAGAATAATAATTCTTCATTCTTAGTAGTACATGACTTGAATCCCAGGTACTAGGGACCCTGAGGGGACTGAATCCCGAATTCCAAGCCAGCCTAGGTAATTTAGCAAGACCCTGTCTCAAATTATTTTTTTAAATGGGGAGGGGCAGGGTTAGCTCAAAGACACAGTACTTGCCTAACATTCAGGAGTCCCTGAGTTCAATACTCAGCAATACCCAGTATGGGGAGGGAGGGACAGATGATAGTTCATAATGCTCTGTTAGGGAAATTTAAGTAATTACATTATAGATATACGTATGGAAAGGCTTGAACTTAAAGTCAAAATAGTGGTGATGGAATCTAGATTTCAGTTAAAGTCATTCCACCAACAATGAACTTGAGAGAGCTTTTATTCTTTTTTCCCATTTTGTAAATTTATGGGAATGGACTATTTATCAAAAGACAATCCCATATCTAAGAGCCTAAAGATTTTTTTTAAGTACTTTTTCCTACTTCAAGGTCTCCATCTCCAGTAGACCAAACACAATTAGCATCTTGATTTCTGTATTGAACTTAAAAATTATCTTTTATTGTACCATTGTAAAAAAGAAGCAATGTAGGCTACATGATACTATAGTTTAGGTGAATTTGCAACTGCTGAACAATTTTATATGTCCAAACACCTAGACTTAATGTTAAATAGTAAAGAGATTACTGATAGTGCATTACAAATTCCTTATTTCTCAAATATTTAGATATGTAAATCCATCCTAATTAAGAGTTTTATAAACCCTAATGTACTAATGCTAATGCTTATACAAGAATACTCTGGTTACATAATATAAATATAATAAAATGTAAATCATTTTCACATGATCTCACAATAATATGATAAAATTTAACAAGAGTAAATACAATAGCCTGCACTGAATATACAAAAAAATCAATTGCATAAAATTATAGAATGTTAGGCATTGCACATAACTATCATTTAAAGTTTCAATAATGTGTAAAGATGACTTAGATTACCACATACCCATTGTAAATTAGTAGTATAACAAAGTAGCAAAAAAGTTTGCGAAAGTAAATAAATATACACTACATTCATAGAAATAATTTGTAGAATTAGTCTGTGTTTAATTGTGGAAAACCAAATTTTTAGAGATCATAATATCATCAAGTTGGAATACATTCAGAGAAAGGTGATCATAAATGTGATGAAAATAAAAGTAATGTTTTATGATGAAGACCTCAAAAACTTATAAGTATACAGTCTGGGAAGAAAAGGTTCAGGATAAGGGTCTGGGGATAGAAAGAATGGACATATGCTAGTCCCAGAATGGTGAGTTGCTGGGTTCCAGGACCTGTATATTATAGAAGAATGAGCTGATTTTTTGTTTGTTTGTTTCTTTATTTTGTGTGTGTGTGTGTGTGTGTGTGTGTGATCTAATTCCAGAGAGTAGACTGGGTTTAATAATCCAAGAATAATTCTCAAACAATTAAATCTATAAAAAATTGAATAGGTTTTTCCCAATTAAATCTATAAAAACTTGAATAGGTTTTTCCCAATAAGTAGGCTTTGCATCAACAGAAGTATCTTTATCAGGATAGTTCATCTTATTTTTTTTTTTTAAGAGAGAGTGAGAGGAGAGAGAGAGAGAGAGAGAGAGAGAGAGAGAGAATTTTTAATATTTATTTTTTAGTTCTCGGCAGACACAACATCTTTGTTGGTATGTGGTGCTGAGGATCGAACCCGGGCCGCACACATGCCAGGCGAGCGCGCTACCGCTTGAGCCACATCCCCAGCCCAGGATAGTTCATCTTGTTTCTGGAACATTTCAGAAAGAAATTAATGTGCTGGGTGAAAGGTTACACTGTTAAGTAACTAGCCAGCCAGGAAATGGTAAACAGAGAAAAGAAAATGAATGGCAAATGAAAACCACAGGGAGACTTAACTGACAGATCATAACTGACAGATAGATACCACCTGAAGGTAGGGGCTTGATATGTTAAAACCTCCCCAGGCAAAATCACATCTCATTAAGAAGAATTTGTTTCAAGATTGTGTCAAACCTTCCCAGGTGGCCTGGAGTCTCCCTTATCTCTGAAATTTTGTCTCAACTTTAATTACCTTTGGTAACCAAAACAATAATACCCTCACAAAGAATGCTTGCTGAGGGCTATTCAAAGAGCAATAAATTGATTAAGTGGGGATGGGTAGGAAATTGAGGCAAAATCAGGAATCTCAATTTCCTTGAAACCTCAAACTCTCTGAGTACTAAACCATCCTCTTTTTGAGGCAGTCCCTACAGCTCCTGTCATATGTTAAAAGGTGGACCTGGGCAGGACCTTCTGGAAACTTCCCTGAGATTCCCAGTGAAACTGGAGGGAAGAAGGGGTGTACTATTCCTCTCCTAAGATAACCAATTCTCTACCTTAAGTCTTTCCCTTTTCCCATGGTCCCCTCTAATAAACTCATGCCTGTTGCTCTGAGCCACAGGTCTGAAGTCTTCCTGGTTTAAATCACAAGAATCTGAATGAAGAGGGGTACCTATGCAGCTGCCCCAGCTTCTCAGCAGGCCTCTGCCCTGCAACAAGACTTCAATTTCTTCCAACTTCAGGAGATTATCCTTCATATAACTTTGGTAGTCTTTGGAATAGTACTTCAAACAAACTTTGTTAGCTCCTAAAAGAAAGGCATCTAAATCTGCATTTCTTGCCCTGTAAATACAGATTTAATTAACACTTGCAACCTGTGAAGATGCAAAACCTTAAGTGTTAATTAAGCCTCTATTTACATAACAAGCAGCATGTAGCCCTCCATTTTCTTGTATAATATCAGGGAGCTTATTTTAAACTCCATTAATCCACTGCACACTGGAATAATAGGATGCTGTGGTTAACTTTCTGCAAAGAGTCTTATATTCTGGAAAACAACAAAAAATCAAAGTTTACAAAGTCTTTTACTTTACTGCTGCTGTTCCACAGCAAACCACTCATTTTAATGTTTTTTTTTTTTCCCTCAATAACATTTAATTCACTGGAAATTTAACTATAATAAACCTGATGTAATCTCATGCCCACCTCAGTAAAATGAATAATTTTATCAAAGCCAAATTTAATTTTTGAAAATACAATAAAGTTAACCATTAAAAACAAGCTTTTTAAAAGTTGTGACAGCATTTTCTCATTGCTAATTTTTTTGACATTATTTTTAGATTTTCTCTAGCAAAATCAATAAAAATGTATAATAGTAACAATCAATAATAACAATACAATGATGGAGCTAAAAAAACTGTTTCTCAAAATCAGATTTTAAAATAAACTAACCCTTTTTAGAAGACTGGTCCATGGAGATGTCAAGGTACATAATGTTAAACCAGTTTTGTTTTAGCATAGGAAAATGATTATTTTTTCCCACTGTTTTTGCCCTCATCGATTACATTGCTAATTTACTAGTTCATGCTGCATTGTGTGAATGAACCATATTTAGTCCTAGGGGGCTTTTCATTTATTTGTTTATTTGTTAAAAGGCATTTATTAACATCTACCATATGTGCAGTACAATTTACAGTCCACTTTAAAGATGTGAAACACATCTGCAGCTCTATTAGAAAAATTAAGACTCAGTGTTTACACAATGGTTTCAAATGTATATGGGAAATATTATCATAATAAATAAGCAAATATTTTAAAAACAAGTATATAAACATATACTATTTGGTTCACAATTGGCTTAGCATTTCAGAACATTTTCATATTCCCCTTTGAACTTCTGAAATCAAATTCTAAACACTATTCCAGAAACAAATCCATTCTGTTTGAGGTTTTATTGATATGAAAATTTCAAGAAACATTAGTTTAATATATCAAAGCAAAATAAATATGTTAGAGCCCTAATATCCAGAATATACAAAGAACTCAAAAAATTAAACAATAAGATAACAAATAACCCTATCAACAAATGGGCCAAGGACCTGAACAGACACTTCTCAGAGGAGGACATACAATCAATCAATAAGTACATGAAAAAATGCTTACCATCTCTAGCAGTAAGAGAAATGCAAATCAAAACCACCCTAAGATACCATCTCACTCCAGTAAGAATGGCAGTCATTATGAAGTCAAACAACAATAAGTGCTGGCAAGGATGTGGGGAAAAGGGTACACTTGCACATTGCTGGTGGGACTGCAAATTGGTGCGGCCAATATGGAAAGCAGTATGGAGATTCATGGGAAAGCTGGGAATGGAACCACCATTTGACCCAGCTATCACCCTTCTCGGACTATTCCCCAAAGACCTTAAAAGAGCATATTATAGGGATACTGTCACATCAATGATCATAGCAGCACAATTCACAATAGCTAGACTCTGGAATCAACCTAGATGCCCTTCAATAGATGAATGGATAAAAAAAATGTGGCATCTATACACAATGGAGTATTACGCAGCACTAAAAAACGACAAAATCATGGAATTTGCAGGGAAATGGATGGCATTAGAACAGATTATGCTAAGTGAAGCTAGCCAATCCTTAAAAAACAAATGCCAAATGTCTTCTTTGATATAAGGAGAGCAACTAAGAACAGAGCAGGGAGGAAGAGCATGAGGAAAAGACTAACATTATACTGAGACGAGTGGTGGGAGGGAAAGGGAGAGAGAAGGGAAACTGTATGGAAATGGAAGGAGACCTTCATTGTTACACAGAATTACATATAAGAGATGGTGAGGGGAAAGGGGAAAAAAAAACAAGGGAGAGAATTGAACAACAGCTGATGGGGTAGAGAGGGAAGATGGGAGGGAAGGGGAGGGGGGATAGTAGGGGATAGGAAAGGTAGCAGAATACAACAGTCACTAATATGGCATTATGGAAAAATGTGGATACGTAACCGATGTGATTCTGCAACTTGTATATGGGGTAAAAATTGGAGTTCATAACCCACTTGAATCAAATGTATGAAAGATGATATGTCATGAGTTATGTAATGTTTTGAACAACCAATAAATAAATAAATAAATAAATATCTTTATCATCATTCTGGTAAAAATATGAGCACATTATGTTATAGAAGAGTAAATATAATTCTCTGCTGCAGTTACTCAAATTAAATTTTATTTTAGCATATTTTAGTATTGATCTGGTTTTGGTCATGCAAATGACTTTGTTAAGGAAAATGAAATTAAAATAGATCCATTGAAAATTCAGAAAACAACCCAATTATTATTGCATGAGGCAAATTACCTTTTCCATGGGTTACATCAACAGTCCATGTGCAATTCAGAGAATTTGGATAAAATTCTGGGTAACCAGGTGATAAGATTGTTCCACTTGGCCCTCTAACATCTCCTCCACACAATGCTGAAAATACAAAGAAATACAGTATTATCAGTCCTAATTAGAGAGGCATAGGTTAAACAAATCTCAGGGCTGGGGATGTGGCTCAAGCGGTAGCATGCATGCCAGGCAAGCATGCGGCCCGGGTTCCATCCTTAGCACCACATACGAACAAAGATGTTGTGTCTGCCGATAACTAAAAAAATAAATATTAAAATTTTCTCTCTCTCTCTCAAAAAAAAATCCCAATTCCTCTCTTGAAATAGAATGAGTTCTATTATCTTTGCTTAATCTACTTCCTAGTGATAAGAAGAGTATGGAAATACCTATTCCAATACTAGAAAATCATTTCATCCATTATAGCACTAGAGAAGAAAAATTGTGTTTAATAGTGTCTGAGAACTAGTACTGGCCCCAAGAGAACATACCTCAAGATTCCACATTTGAGTTTGAAGTACATACTTATACTTTTCTAATTATGAGTAACATTTGCATGTATTGCGGTAAATTAAACATGAGTAATTAATTGTTCACAGCACCTCTTTTTAAACACTAAGAAAATGAATTGTTAATTACATAAAATTGTTTCTTATAGATTCCTAAAGGGATATGTGTCATTCTTCATAGGATTCCTTTTAAGACACTGAAGTTGTGCAAGTTCTGAAGCCTGCTTTTGTACCTCTGTATTTCTCTGAGAGATATATGAACATAAAGGGATTTTTTTGTAAGTAAACATTTGAAAGTAATTATCCCAAGAAATTTTTAAAATGAATGTTTATGAACTGATATCAAAGAAATGAAAATTTGATTCAATATTCATTTGAGAAAAATCACAGCTTATAATGTCTTATACTGCATCCAACAGTCATCAGAGTTTATGTTATGCTCATTTTATCAATGCTCAAAATTAGAAGAGACAAAGATACAGCCTAGTAAGAATTTATTATCTAGTGGGAGCAGAATAGTGTCGACTTTATATTCTGTTCTAATTAGAAAGGCAATTCTCTTAGGCACAGACAAGAGGAGTAAGAACTGTGAATTCAACATGTGACCCTTCTACTTTGAAATTTTCCCAACTTCCCCAGGATACCAGAATGAATTTTGGCCTAGTTTTCTTTCATGACTTTTTCATGACTTTTTCCAGCTATCAATGCTGAGTATGTGACAACTCAGGCAATCTGGTATATATCTGGTATATATCCAGACTTACCTGACTAGAAATGCTAAGTCTGCAGTTTCTAGAAGTGTTTATGCATTCAGGATTGGACTTTATGTATTTATACAAAATTTGAAATGGCTCCTTCCCTTGTTTCTTCTTTTACCCTATTGAGGTCTTACTGAATATCTCTTTTAGATTTGTGTTACAGGCTGTTTTACTAAGACCAAGATAAGCTCATGCCTACAATATACTTGTTATCCAACCATTATAAAAGTTGCATGATTTGATAAAATAGGCCCCTATTTAGAGCCAGCACAGTCCTCCATTAATTAATTCTATTGGATTTCTAAATTTCCTTTCAATTTTTTAGAAAGCATACTATACTTTTATGATCTATGTAAGAGCTAGATGTACCATGTCTTGTTGATAATGCTAGTGTTAAATTGAATTATTATTTTCCTTGTAACTCATTTTATTTTTTTGACAGAAGATTGCTTATTTCTATTATGTTATATTACATATGTCCACTTATTTCAAATATGCTATATTTTACTTCTTCCATCCTAAGAACCAGAACCCCCATGCAACAACAACAAAAAAATCAATAATACAACATGATATGACTTTGTTGAGTAAAACTGTGATAAGTAAAAATGCTTTACTGGATTAAAATCTAAAACCTCTATCTGTAAGGGTTATCTCATACAGCTATATTAAAACTTCTCAGTGAACAGGAAAAAAAATTAAGAATTCAATTAGGATTAAAAAACACAAAGTAACACAAAAGAGAAATGTAAACCTTTAAAAGTATGTTAAATATGTGCTCCTGTAGGTGTGTGTGTGTGTGTGTGTGTGTGTGTGTGTAATTCTAATTCTTAAGGGACTTAAAGGAAAGATCTTCTGTACTTCTGTATTGTTTTAAATTGTTATTTCATCAAAAATCTTATTCTCTGTAGTTGGAGGGATTCTTGGGAATTTTCTTTCTGCAAGCTGCACCTATAATCCTCCATATAAAGTGGGAAGTCAAAGAAACATAAACAGTTTATGTCATAAACATGTAGGCACTTTAAAAATTTAGGAGGAAGGATCAACAACTAACATATTAGTAACATTTAAACTGTTACTTTGATTTTAATCCAATGGCAAAATATAGGATGTCTTATTTATGACACAGTTGAGGTTTCTGTTATTTAAAAATAAGTAGTACTGGGCTATGGATGTGACTCAAGCTGTAGCACGCTCGCCTGGCATGCATGGGGTGCTGGGTTCGATCCTCAGCACCACATAAAAATAAAATAAAGATGTTGTGTCCACCAAAAACTAAAAAATAAATATTAAAAAATTCTCTCTCTCTCTCTCTCTCTCTTAAAAAAAAAAAACATAAGTTGTACTGCATGCAGATCTTGAAGACAAAGAATTCCATAGAAAGTAGTAGAGAAAGAGCACGGTTTAAGTCTCTGAGAGATGAAACTAAAAATATGAAAATATATAAGCTTTATTTACATCTAATAAACAGGATAAAATTTATATATAATAACATTTAGGATAACAAGCTGACTAATTCTTAGCAGAAACAACAACAAACACTTATACTGAACTTATGTTGCAGACTTTATTTATATTAATTCAATTAACCTTTACAACAACTGCCGGGTTTCTGTTCTCCAGACTAAAAGGCTCAGGGGTCACTCCAGCTAAACGGGGCTAACTGGGCTGCACAAAATAACCACACAAGAGACACAAATACCTTTTTCATTGGGGTCACAGTGACGGCTCCTCTGATCTTAAGGGTCCACAGGAAGAGAGGGAGCAAGAGCAAGCGCTGACCCCTTTTATTGAGAAGCTATTCAAATAAGGCAAGGGGTCAGGTTTCAGGGAGCTGAGTCTATCTTCATGATGTCCACTGTCAGCAAGTTGACTGACATCTGGGTAGGCCACATCCAAGGGCACAGTAAGAGAAGGGGACACACACAAGGCACTTCCATGGAAGATTCTACCCTAAACAGGGCAAGGGGTTATATTACAAAGGAACAGGTGAGCATAGCTCCATCCATGGGGCTGTAGGAAAACACAGCCCTAGAAGGAAGACACAGTCACTGGAACCCTGGAAGAGCAGGGCAGCCTAGCAGCATGGGCGCCTGACGCCACATCACCTAGCAGAGAAGTTAACTCAGTCACAGGCGAGGTTTGTCTCCCACAAGCAACCCTATATGAAATGTACTACAATTTTTTAGAGCTTACAAAAAATTAGGCTAGTACACAAAGAACGCAAACAGTCTTCTTCCATTTTGCATGATTGTAAGCACTCCTGAATCAGTGTTGATTTTTTCCCCACATTTTGAGTTATGTTTTTGACAAAAATATATAAAATAAAAACTTATAATGTCTTTCATTCATTTGATATTATAGCATATCTCCTCTTAAGTGATCTATATTCAAAAGTATCATTAGCTTTCTCATAGATTTATTTATTCCTTTTATCTTCAAATCACTCTTGTTTTAAGCATATATACTGACCTAATATGTCTGTATTCTTGTCTGCATTCTTTAATTAATCTGTATCTTCTAAATTCTTATTTGCCAATCACTTTGTGGGTGATTGAAACAGTTTTCCATAATCATTATCAGACTCATCTTTTTAATCAACTCTCAAAAATGAAAAATTCTTCTTCTTTCTAAATGATATCATTTCACATTGCAAATGTTTGGAATTGCATTTGCTTTATAAGATTTTCATTTTGATCAATTACAAGAGATTAACATGTAAAGTGATAAAATGCACTATGATAAATCTAATATTATTAAGCCTGTTTGAGTTAGATTTATTTTATTTTATAAGTGGTTAATTCATGACTGAATGTTCTTTCTTACAGGTAATGTTTGCTTCTCTAAAAGCTGCCACTCCTATCCTAAAAAAAAAAAAGTGTAAGAGGAAACTGATAGTTTATTAGAAAGACATAAAATATTAAGTAAGGAATATATGCTTTTATTTTCAGTTAGAGAAACTCAAATATATTATTAAATAATAGTGGTGCTGAGAATTTATGCAACTATTTGCATATCAAGCATCTAACCTCAACTCATGACTACCTCATGTCCCCTATGCTTAAAAAATAGTTGATTTTAGTTTAAGTTGGTTAAAAATCATTAGGCAATTATTTTGTAAAATGCTCAAACATGTGAAAAATGAGTACAATTCACCCTTGTTCAGTTATACCCAGAGAGAAATGGGAACATAAAAGAGAAGGACAGATCAAGATGGAAGTTCAAAATAACATGACATGGTCTTTCAGAAAAAGATGCACTGTAAGAATTCAGGACAGGAACAGAATTGGAAAGAATTCACATGGTTAAGTATCCTAAATTATGATAAAGTAATTTAAGATTACTTTAAGATTAGTAATATTACTTACTCTAATCACTAATTAGTTATGAATGACTAATTAAAGACTAGTAAGTTGAACTTTTGTTTCCAAACCAAATAAAGCCATTAAGTATTTTTGACATGAAGTATGACATGAAGTGTAACATGAAGCAATCTTATTGTAAAAGATATAAGTTAGATTGAAAAGGTTAAAAATGGAAGCCTGGCACCGTGGTGTATGCCTGTAATCCCAGTGGTTTGGGAGGCTAACACAGGAGGATCACGAGTTCAAAGCAAGCCTAAGCAATTTAGCAAGGCCCTAAGCAACTCAGTGAGACCTTGTCTCTAAATAAAATATTAAAAGTCCTGGGGATGTGTCTCAGTGGTTAAGTGCCCCTGTGTTCAATCGATGGTACCAAAAGAAAAGAAAAAAAACGAAGTCAGATACTAAATTGAAAGTTGATTGCAGTTACACTAGCAAGAGACGATGAGGATCGATGTTGTTTCTGTGAAACCCAAATATATCTGCTTTTATTATCTATAAAATTTAAGTGTGCCAGTAGAGTTGAACATGATTTTTTAATCATCTAATTTCTTTTGATATTATTACCTCCATACTTTTCTCTCTTGGTGAATATTACTTTCTCATGCCAATCATGTAGTTTTATCAGGGAATGGCAAGCATATTACCATTATGCCACTTTTTTTGTCTCAGCCACAGGGATGGATGAGCACATGACCTTGACAAATGCAATGAAATTGGATCTTTCCCCATTACTACAGTAACTAGATCAGGTATAGATCAATCAAATACGTTTTCTGGGATTTTTCCAGTTGGAATAATAAAGAATTATTAATCTTTTCTAATTCAGCATGTATAAGTCTATGAACTATCATATTCTCTCCATACAGAAAAAAAAGCTTGTCTGCAATTAAAGAGAAAGATATGAATGATATGAAAAAGCCTAGGTAGAAGATGGAGAGATTCTTGAAAAAGTTTGAATCCATGCTTATAATGAGTTATGTGAAGTATGCTAATCTGCCTTTTCTAATTTTTGGATAGTTGGATAACAGTTTTTGCTTGTATTTTCAAAAATCAGAATTGAGTTTATATCACAATCACAATAATGCTGACTAATACAAATGGTATTGTATAAATATAGGGGAGGAGTGCTGATTATTATTTCAAACCCTGTTGTAAAAACAAATTGGCATAGGGCTGTTCCTAAAAATGTGATGGCACTGAATGTACCATAAATATTTAATTATGAGATGATAACTGTGACTTTACAACTTGAAAAAGAAGAGGCATAGAAATTAGAAAGCATGCTGTAATAGAAATTATAGCTCTGAATTAATACACAAACTTATATTGGGGGTACTTTTGGCGAAGCAACCATCCATGCAAGCACTTCCCAATAATATTTATATATATATACACACACACACACACACACATACACACACACACATATATATATATATATATATATATATACACATATATATACATATATGTATATTATGTATATAATATTATAGTACACCTATAGTTCTAAATATTATATATACATATATATAATATTTCATCATGGGGTAAGTTTGGCTGATTATATTTTTCAAATTTTATTAATAGGTTTGATAACAAAACTTCAAAATTCAAGATGATCTTTTAAAAATGTGAAAGATTTATAGTTTGTTAAGCCTCATATTTTTAAAGATTATACTGATTTATTTTGGTTTATAAATAGGCACATTTTGCATATCAAATTAGTTCTTACCATCACAGGTTGGGAGTGGATGACTCCACCAGTGGTTTTTTTCACATAGCAGGGGCTCTTCATGACTCAACCTGTATCCTGGATCACAACTAAATGAAACAGTAGATCCAATGGAGAAATCATGACCATAACGAAGGCCATGTACAGGTATGCCAGGGTCCAAACAAGAATATGTATTTACTGTAACACCTGAGAAACAAAGGGAATAAAACAGAGAGTAAGTTTCATGAAATTTAGATTTACTGAAAATCATTCCTATTTTTTCAAGGAACTGTAAGTAATAATTTGTCACAAATTAATATATTCATAGCTTCATTTAAAAAATGAACAATTTATTAACAAGTTTTATTTTTTGTTTTGTTTTATTTTGCTAATTCCTATTAGTAAGGATCAAATTTAGGTCATTAATATGTAAGAACTTGAAGAGGCGTAATTATCCAAAAAATTTTGCATTATTTTAAATTTGTCTATGTGTGTGTGTATGCAAAATGATAATTTTAGTGGTAATTATAATATCTTGAGCTTATTATAGTACACCTATAGTTCTAAATATTGTGCAAATTTTTTTCAGATTAGAGGCATTTTGAGATATATGAAATTATGAACAACAGTGCCGTGTGTGTGTGTATGTGGTCCTGGAGGATTGAACCCAGAAGCACTTTACCAGTGAGCTACATTCCTGACCATTTCTTTTTTTTTTTTTTTAATTTTTATTTTGAGAGATTCTCTCTAAATTTTGGAGACTGGACTTAAATTCATGATTCTCCAGTCTCAGCCTCCTGAGGATCTGGGGTTATAGTTAGCATCAGCCATCACATCTGTGCCAGTGACTTGCTAAGTAAAACGAAACAGTTCAACTGCTTTGGTGGGTACTTGTAGATGTGTTTACAACAGTCTGTAGTATTTTATTATGGAATCCTTGATGATCATTTTCCTCTTGATTTACAATGCCAACCTGAGATCATACCATGCTTTTCCCATAATAAGGCTTGTTTTCTCAAAACTTGGCATTATTGACTTTCTGGACCAGACAATTCTTTATTATAGGTTGTCCTGTGCATGGTAATATCTTTAGAAATATGCCTATCCTCTAACTGTTAGAAGCCAGTAACACTTCTTCAATCATGATAACCAAAAATTTCTCTATCACATATTTCCTGGGATGCAAAAATGCCCCCAGCTGAGGACCACTGATAAAAGATATAATATAAATTATCTTATTCCTCTTAAATGGGAGATTTAAACAATGAATAACTATTGTTTCTATGTTCCAAAAATACATAATTAGTGTTTTCAAAATTGTGTAATGATTTTAACTAATCTTCTCATGAGAAACATTTATTTGTATTAGTCACCCAATTTTAAGATGGAGCTAAACAAACTACAACAAAATATAAGTTTAATTTTAGAGGGGTGAATTTATCAAGCATATTCATTTCATTTAAATGTTATTATTTTAATGAGACACTGAAACCTATCAGAGACAATTTTATCTTCAACACAAGTACTTTTATCTGCTAGATTCCTCTTTTCAATATGATCATTATTCTTCTAAGCCCCCAAGGCTTTTAAACCCTCATTGTCTATGATTCTTTCTCACTTTTCTTTCCTCCACAGAGTAATGTCTCTCACTGAAAAATCATAATGTCATTTTTTTTACTTCCATACATTATTCAAGACCTTCAAATCTTCAAGTGTATAAAATAAATAATAACGTTTGGCCTTCTTTTCAGTAGTCTTTCAAATTAAGTCTATTTTACATAAAATAATGGACACACATATTCTTAAAACATGTCTTTTTTTTTTTTTTTTTTTTTTTTTTGCTTATACCCTACTGTAACAATGGTCCCCACTTTCTGAAAATAGCCCTCATTGCTCTAAGGCTTATTTTTTTTTAATGCCCCCCCCCTGGCTTATCCCTCCCTAACAAGATTAGGGACACAGTGTTATCTTTTCTTCCCCTAGTTAGTTGCCCTTGAACACACCCACTACTGGAAGGAGATGCCTACTGAGGATCAGGAAGTGAATATCTCCCAAATTAATAAGTGAATCTTAACATGCCATGAGGGCGCCCTGGGCCCCACTTACCAGCACACCAGAATGTAACCCTTGAAGAGTTCCTTTAAAACTCTCCAGTCCTTCCTGATGAGGAAAGTCACAGACTTTGGGACAGGAGTCCCCTGTGTTTCTCCTTTGCTAGCAAAGTAATAAAACTTCAGTTTCCTTTTTCTCAAAACTGGCATTAGTTGGCATTGGGGACAAGGACTGAGCTTTTGGTTACACTACTGCAAATGGGACCAAATTTTACAATATCATCTTTAAATTCAGAGTCCCAGATTGGACTCTAATATTCTTAATTTCTGTTATTTTCCAATGGTTATTCTCTCTCTCTCTCTCTCTCTCTCTCTCTCTCTCTCTCTCTCTCTTTGGTACCAGGGATTGAACTCAAAGGTACTCAATCACTGAACCACACTCACAGCACTATTTGGTATTTTATTTAGAGACAGGGTCTCACTGAGTTGCTTAGTGCCTCACCATTGCAGAGGCTTCCTTTAAACTCTCCATCCTCCTGCCTCAGCTTCCCGAGCAACTGGGATTACAGGTGCTAACCACTGTGCCCAGCTCCAAATGGTTATTCCCCATAAATCAAATAAGTCTGATTAGTTTTATGTTTACTTCCAGGAATACTTTCACTTGTCCTCTTAAAGTGCACAATCTTCTCAGTCTTTTGCTATTATTGTTGTAACCTGGGCTTAAACCCAGGGGTGCTCTACTGTGAGCTACATCTCCATCACTTTTCTCAATTTTATTTTAAGACAGGTTCTCACTTAGTTGCGCAAAGTGGCCTGGAACTTGTGAGAATCCTGCTTCAGCATTTGCCCCCACCCCCCACACCAAGTAGTTGGGATTATAGGCCTAGGCCACCTATCCTGGCTTTCTCTTAGTCTTTATCACAGTTGCTTAGATTCCCTTTCCTTCTGGTACCTTCCTCTAGTGGGACTGATCACATACAACTTTCCTTCATCTTAAAACTCCAACGTCAGTGAAATCTTATGAAATCATGAAAATGCAGGTAAAAGAGGTGATGTGTAATGTAAATTATAATTAAACTACAGTAAAATTTTATTATTCAAAAGTGATTTTAATGGTTTCATGTTATCTGAGTAAAGGCCAGTAGGCAGTACATGTTTAATTATCCTCTTTCATTAACCAACTGAAGAATAAAGAGAAATTATGCATTTCTTTATATGCTTCTTACTGTGCTATGTGAATCTAGAAGTCATGGAATAAGTATAAGTAAACATTTTATAGTTGATTCACAAGCAAACAATTCAAGGCACGATTCATAGCAATGGAAATGTAGAATTGAGAAAACAAGAAAGCTCATGATGAACATGTCAGTATAATTTACTAATAGTCATTATTTAAAATTACAACATAATTGATAGTTTGGAAAGATTCTTATATTTTGACAGTATACATAATTTTTAGAAGTTTATGTTGGCATTACAGTAAAAGATATTAACATTTTCTCATTTTTCTTATTATTGTATAGAACTTTACTCTAAAAAGTTAAAACAGACTTTCTGCCTATTTTTCCTATGTAATAAAAATATATGAATATTTTAAGTTGTGCTTTCTTTTTCCCCTTCCCCATATTTATTGTTTATAATCAATTGTTATTTAAATTGTACATTATTTACAACTATACCACCTCCTTTTTAATTTGTTCTTTTTGGTTATACATGACAGTAGAATATATTTGGAGATATCATGTGTACATGGAGTATAACTTCCCATTCTTGTGGTAAATGTACCATTTTACATATGTGAAAAAAATATATATATATCTACACATGAACGTAAAATATGCCTTTAAAGATGGATGTCTGAGTCTATGGGTTTGTTCTACATGCATTTATAATTTATATGCATTTTATAATATCGAAGGACAGTTTATGTAATTGTCCCTTAGCATCCATGGGGAATTGGTTTCAGGACTACTGCTGAATAAATATTTGTATTTCAAGCAATACAACATAATACACAGAAGTGCTTTTTCTTCAGAGAGAAAAATGACTAAAACAAAAAGGGGATTATGCTCTTACAGTCTACAGTATGCAATTGTTGTTATTTTAATATGTATTGAATACCATAAATAATCATATCTTTTTGGTACAGTTTTCTCAATCTCTTTGTTTTGAAAGAAATATAGAATGGGATTGAAAGGGCTTTGGGAAAGAACATACAGTGGAGACCTGGAGTGCAAGCAGTGGTGGCTTTTGCAAGAAATCCCTTTCACAGGGTTTTGTCCATTTATAGAAATCAAATTCTACTTAATACATTTAATTTTTAAACTTAAAAATTCACTAACTAAATGTCATATATTTTTAAATTTTTGATTAATAATCAATTAATTTTGAGCTTTGTGAATGGTTTGTTCAAAACAAAAAGCCCAGTTACTTCATCTAGAGGGAAAAAAAAATGGTGTCAGAGAAAAAGGTTTATGTCTCCTTGATAACAAAGTATATATAATTCTGGAAACTATTTCATAATATCAAATAAACCTCAAGACTAAAATAAGTAAAATGAGAGAATGTGATTTCTTATAAGCAAATTTAAATAGAAAGTTACCACCTCCCACCAGATTCAACAAATCAATATAAAATGTCTCTCATTAGCTTCAACCTCCCTTAGCTCTCAGCCTCCACTTTGCCTTCTAAACCAATAACCCTCAGTAATAATAGGACTATATTACCAAGAACCTGCAAGTGGTTCAAACTTATTGACAAAAGGAATGAATTTCAGCTTGACTTCTGATTTTTAATTTCTTGTTTAATTTTTATAGGAAAAACATAAAAAAGCACCATTTACTTAGAACTCACTGCATGTTAGCCATCCTGCTCAAAAATTCACATGTATGGTTTCATTTACTCCTTAAAATAGATCTGTGCCTGATACTACAGTGATGCATCCACATCAATGTTTATAGAGCTCGATTCACAATAGCCAAGGTATGGAACCAACCTAGGTACTCTTCAACAGATGAATGGATAAAGAAAACGTGGTATATACACACAATGGAATATTATTCAGCCATAACAAAGAATGCAATTATGGAAATTGCTACTAAATGGATGGAACTGAAGGCTATCATGCTAAGTGAAATAAGCCCATCCTCCAAAAAACCAAGGCTGAATGTTTTCTCTGATATGTGGATGCTAATACATAATAAGGGAGAGATGGAAAAGAGGAGTTCATTGGATTAAATAAAGGGAATGAAGGGAGGAATTAGAATAGGAAAGACAGCAGAATGAATTGGACACACCTTCCTATGTTCATATAAGAATACATGACCAGTGAAACTCCATACCACATATAACCGCAGGAATGGGATCCTAACTAGAATAAATTATACTCCACACATGTGTAATATGTCAAAATACACTCTACTGTCATGTATATCTTAAAAGAACAAATAAAACAAAAAAGAAAGAAAGAAAATAGACCTGTGCCTGACACACAACAGAGACCACATACCTTGGGTGAGGTGGGATTACATTTAATTTGGTGGGCATAGGATACAGCAGTGAACTAAATGAAAATATGGGTGTATACTGATACTCATTAATTGCTAGCAAAAATTAATTTTGAAATAAACTTTAAAAATTGACTATGTCAGTGTTAATAAGTAAATGTTAAATATTTTAATTCAAGATCTTGATATACAGATGTCTTATAGTAACTCTCTCAAATGTGCTCATGTATCCATTTATCAAAATACTTTCATGCAAAGGAATATTGTAATGCATTTCATGATAAAAATGTGTGCATGTGTGAGTTTAGGTGTGTGTGTATAATATATATATGTATATATGTATATATATATATATATATATATGTATATGCAATACAGCCACAAAGGTATAAATTTCAAGATGTTTATAAATAAAAGCAGAAATGTTTTTTCCTATGTAAATTCCTGAGTTATAAAAACCTTTATAAAAGGTGCTGGGGTTGTGGCTCAGTGATAGAGCATTTGCCTCACAAGTGTGAGGCACTGGGTTCAATCCTCAGCACCACATAAAAATAAATAAATAAAATAAAGGTATTGTGTCCACTAAAAATATTTTTAAAAAACCCTTTAAATAAGACATAGTTTAGACTTTTTAAGCAGAAGTATGAGCTTTTAATTGAGATTATTATGAATTGATTCCAAGACTCTGAATTACAGCTTGTTTTAATATAGTGTTTGACGAGTTATGTTAATTATATTCCTATTCATATATATTTTACTTTTCAGTCTTTTATCCAAATGAAATTTTATGTTTTAAATGGAAAATGTGTGAATAATATGAGAAAAATTTTTAAAAATTGAATTTGTGAAGTAAATGTTAAAAGACACTTATTGTCTGCTTATTAAAATCAAACATAAATAATTAGTACATGAATTCATTTTAAAATAATTGTTTGATACTTCTACCATTTCCTTAGTATTTACTTTGGTAGTAACATTAGATAAATATTATTGGAAAATCTATTGCAGAATTTACTAAAGCATATATCTTATAAAGCAATAGCATTCTCATAGCTCAAGAAAATCTTTGATTTTAAAAGATAATTAGAGCTACCAGTTCTATTAATAACACAATGATAATACAAAATACAAGGTAAGCAGAATAGAGAAATCAAAAAATATTTTGTAATTACTCACTTTCATAATGAATCTTGAAACCATTATTAGAACGACTGTTGTCTGTTGTAAAGAGTAGG
This sequence comes from Urocitellus parryii, assembly GCF_045843805.1. Taxonomy (NCBI): domain Eukaryota; kingdom Metazoa; phylum Chordata; class Mammalia; order Rodentia; family Sciuridae; genus Urocitellus; species Urocitellus parryii. Next base: position 26,076,898 of record NC_135537.1, on the reverse strand, counting down.
TATATGAAATTACTGCTACTGAATAGGAACTGGGGCACCTGTGTGCCATTGTAAGATCCAAGCAAGGGTGAGAGAAGATTTGGTCCATCATGAACTTCCAGAACATCATAATTCAGTTCAGTCTGAAATCTAAGGTTAAGAAACATATGGAAATATATTAGAATAATGCTATGTAGGAAAATAATGCTTTAAATTGTTATTTAAATTTCTACTTGAGATTTTTAGCATATTTATAATTTTCATTAGGTTCTCTAATATTTAAGTTCATACTTGTCCTTTTAAATTACCAAAGATATAAACTCATTCCTATAGAAAATGATCATTAAAATCATATATGTACATGCTTGTTCATAAGTAAACATTTTCAAATGTTATGGATTATCACCAATAAATAAACAGGCTGTTCATCAACTAAGTATATTTCTTGAATCACTTCTAGTTGCTGTAATAATTTATATCGAAAAATGTGATTCATATTATTTTTAATCAGCAAATCAGATTTTCATCTTAATATATAAATTTGAATTCTAAAATTTGCTTTATATATTTTTGGACAAATTTTTCTTGGCAATTAAAATTCGTATATAGTTTGTATTTGAAAATAATATTTTTCATTATAAGTAGATAACAATAGATAGCAGTTCTACATATAAATTAATAACTAATGATGATGTATTTGATATTTACTAAGTACCAGAAACTGCTAAGTTTACCTGTATAAATTTGTTAAGTAATCCCACTAAACCTATAAAGTAACTTGTTTTATTATACCTACTCTACAGGTAAGGAAACTGCAGTATTTATAATTTAAAACCGTATCAGATTTTCTTAAATTATAGAGACCTTAACATCATTTGATTCTAACAACTAGGCTATGCTAGTGCTTTTATGGTTAGGTTTTTGTTACTTCTGTTGCTGACTTCAGTTTTTTAAAAGATACAATTATTTTGTAAATGCAACAAATACAGAGCCAATAAATACAGAACAAAAATATATACATATATATGTACATTCTTTTGTATTAGATAATTATATTCTCATGCACTCATGAAAAGCTGAACATCTAATTGCTTTTCCCATGCTGACCCAGAAACCCAGAAAATTTTTTTGTAACTTCTACCAAGATTTTCCTACACATCTTCAGTTGCAGCTTCAATATGTTGACAAGAAGACCTTCTCTGGCCTCACAATGTAGGCTAGTTCTTCTACTATTCTGCATAATTTGCTATGTTCTTTGTGATACTTATCACTGTTGTGTTTGCTAGTTTGACAATTGTCTTTCTTAAAACTCTATAAGCTGAAGTCAGGCATGTCTGTTTTTGTCAATGCTTTGTATATAGTAAACATTCAATAAATGTTTACTGGATAAATAAAAGAACAAATATATTTTAACAACAAAATGTCTTTTATTTAGAATAGTTACCAATTTACAAAAATAAGTGTTCAACATAATTGGATGTTTTAGTGTTACCCATATATTTTCACACATTTAGAATGTATCTTCCAAAATAAATAAATAAATAAAATGTATCTTCCAATATATTTTCAGTGTTATTTTTCTAGTATCTCCAGCACACTTTCAAGAACATTTCAGAGAATAACTATCATATTTATCAGAATTTTTCAGTATATAAGATTAAACCACATTATTCCTTAAAAAAACCTCAAGTTTAGGCAAAACAAATGCCTAAAAGTCTTATTTCATTATATCATATCAACCTCTGATATTGTTACAAAATGACAAAATAGTGGTCAAAATTAAATACATAATTTAATGCCATTTAAGGAGTAACAGTCTGAATGTTTTTTAATTTCTATCCCATTACATCCCGTTAAGCAAAATACTTGGTAAAATGTGTGAATTTTATACATTTGTCTTACTTCTTATATTGCAACCTTGAATACATTGCATCTGTAATAATAATGTAGAGAAAGAAAAACACAAAACATACTAAGTACTTTAAGAAAATAATCAGGCAATTAGGCATTGTGAATTCCTTATATGGTTGCTTTGTAGTCAATCTATCATGAATATTGAAATTGGAATTTCACTTTGATTGCTAGTGAGCTGACAACAACCAAATTAAAATACACAGAAGAGTCAGGGATTACTTGGAATTGAGACATAAAGAGATTTAATTCTTAATAGAGTAGCAACATTAACTGATAATATAGAGAATGTTGTTCAGTAGCAGTGAATCTTTAAAAAGAAAATCATTACAGATTTGCTCTAAGGAACTATAAAAATATAACATGCAAAATGGGATAGGGTAACACAATAAATTAAATTTCACTCATTTGTGTGTATTAAGATGGTTGTATAAATTTCTCATGAATGGCCTCATTCTACCCTTCCTTTATGACATTAAATATATTGGTTATAATAAACAAATAATATAGAATCACTAGATGAGTTTAAAAATGATATGGGACCTAATCTTACTCATGCATTGTTGTCCATTAAAAAAAAATTCTTGATATAATTCAAACCCATTCTGGTCAAATTAAAATAATCCTCATTAACTTAAATATTGGGAAAAAAAACCTCTGGGACACTGATACTGATAAGATTTTAATTTAGTCAGGGAGCTGAAGATAGGAAAAGGAAAGGAAAGACATACTTTGGAAGATTGATTGTAAAATGAGTTTGTCTTACTGAGTTAGGAGCTGCCAGATAGTGAAAAAAGTTAGGAACTGTGAGAGGAGGTAAAAATAAAAATTATTCCATATATCTAAGAATAAGACATTAAACTTTTGGATGTATTAAAAACAGGTAAACCTTTTGAAAACCATATATTTGTTGGTATTATTGTTATTTTATTTTGTATTTGATAGAAATCACATTTCTTAAGATCTCATTGATTTATTCTGCTTAAGAGAATCTCAAGGAGACAACTAATTACTAATATATCTGTAAATAAAATCTTCAAGTTTTTTTCTGTAGATTAATTCTAGTCAATTTCTGTATTTGAGAATAATTGCACAATAATTACAAAATAGCTATTCCACCATCTTAATTATATTATTTGAGCTTTCAAAATGTATTTTTAACCAAGTCAATTTAAGTTATTCATGAATTTTACAATAAATGTAATTCATTACTTGGAACCAAATTGTACGAAAATATCTTAGAATGAAAGAAAATATTAAAAAGTTTAGCTGGTGCCCTGGCGCAGGCCCATAATCCCAGCAGCACCCAAGGCTGAGGCAAGAGGATGGCAAATTCAAAGCCAGCATCAGCAACTTAGTGAGGCAATTAGCAACTCAGTGAGACCCTGACACTAAATAAAATACAAAAAAGGGCTGGGGATGTTGCTCAGTGCTGAAGCACTCCTGAGTTCAACTCTCAGTACTAAAAAATAAATAAAGTCTTGTGTTCCTACAAGAACTCAGACAGAAATCAGAGGAGAATCTGGTTTTTCAAGAGCCCAGTATGTGTCAAACACTTCTAAATAATATCCTGCTTCTCAAAATAGTCTTTAGACAAATGAAGCACCAAACCATTATAGGATCCATATACAAGGAAGTGGTTTGTGTGTATGTGAGTGTGTGTGTCAACTTTCCAAGTGATTTTTTTCCACTAAACTAATGGTTAAAATGCATTTATTTTTTAATTTAGTGAAGTTCCTTGAATATCCCTTTGCTACTGAATTACTCCTACCATGTGATGGGTGGGTAATACAAGTATAATCTAATAGCAATCAATTTTTCTACAAAGCACATGAAGTATGGAGAACATTCAAGCAAAGCCTCAAATCCTTAAAAGGTCATTAGAAAAGAAAAATGGAAGAAAATAAATAATTTTTATTTCAGATAACTGCAAATCAAGAATCTTATAGTTCCCCCTACCCCTTAGAGGAGGGGTGGCTAATAGTGGGTTCAACCCTCAATAAGAACATTTCAGTTTAGACATGTAAGATTCTGGGGCTGGGGGAGTACCTTGGTGATAGAGTGATTATTTAGCATATGTGAGATCATGGGTTCAATCCCCAGCACTATGGGGGGGGGGAAGATTTAGAACAATTTTATTTATATAAAATATGAGTTAAAGAAAATATATTGATAAGACTTGCTGTTTGTTCTAAAATATTGAAAATAGCATTGATTAATTTGTAAGGCATTCTAACCTGATTTTTCCAGCCAACTAACAAGGAATAGTTTCTTAAAGAATTGGTATCAAGGAAGTGAAGGGGCTATGAGATATGTAATTTAATTGAGCTGGTAATTTAGGAATTGAGAAATGAGGCATGGTTGTTACTGTGCACAAGTATTGAAAATTACTTTTCAATTTAGCTTTCTTGTTTCTATTCTAATTAAAATGATTTGTGTCTTAATAAACATATAAGAATAAAATGGTGACAGAATAAAACATTCTTAGTAGCTATATTTATATAAGATATATAAAGTTTTTGTCTAACTATTGTGACATAAAAATGGATGGAAAGATTTCACTAGGAGGGTAAATTTGGGATGGTTTATGTCATATGTATTCACTTTTGACAATTTTAAAGTATCTGAACAAGATAGGCAAGTTGCCAGAAGGCTCACTGTATCCACCAATGATAGAAATACCTGGTAACAATTTTGGACAGAAAACACAGTGTCTTTGAACAGAAGTTCAAATTCAAAAGTTAAAGTATATATGCTCTGAACTGCAGGCTTCTCTTTGTAATCAAACTACTTTTCAAGTGGGAAGTTCTAAGTAGCCTAGTTTGTGCTGAAAGACATAAGGAGTGTATTTATATAATAATGATTAATCAGTCTCTTAAGCAAACAGGGTGTGCTTCTGAATACAATAATGCACTTTGCATTTATTTTCCTTTAACTCATTTTCTAATCTTATGTTGTAGGCTAATGCAGCATTATAAAATCAAATATAAGAGGGCTGAGGTCATGGCTCAGTGGTAGAGCACTTGCCTAGCATGTGTAAGGCACTGGATTTGATTCTCAAAACCATAAATAAATAAATAAATAAATAAATAAATAAATAAATAAATAAGGTCCTTCAACAACTAAAAACATTTTTTTTAAAAAATTAAATATAAGAAAATGAAAATAAGATAATATTTTATAGTTATATCATGAAGTTATATCATTTTTATGATATTTTATGGTTTTGTTCAATTGGAAGGTGAAGAAAGGATGAATATTTGGCATGTTTGGAAAGAAAGGTAAAATCCATTTTATTCCCTGACATAACCCAATTGGGTAGTTAGGGAAACTAATAGTTAAATTGTTCTGCATGAAAGTAACAGGTATTTTGTGACTTGCCCTGCTACATACTGGAGGCTGGCAGGAGAAAGGGGAAACAAGGGTTGAAGATCCTAAAGTCCAAAAAGACTAAATACAGAAAAAGATCTTGGATAAGAGAGGGAACTGTGGCACTATATGCACTTACTACTGTGATTGGGACTATGAAGATAATTTAGGACAACAAAAGCTTGCTTACTTAATCTTAAATTATTCTGGATTGTGCAGTAATCCTCTTGGTTGTCCTTTATATTATGGTTTTTGTGAGAATGAAGGAAAATGATACAAATAAGGAGCACAGTAACGTTGAGAGAGGCCAGTAACTCTCAGGCTCTCACAAGAGGGATGATTCTGCCCAAAGGAATTAGAGCCAGAAGTAGAGTAGAAAACAAAACAAAACAAAGCAACAAAAACCACTAAGCCAGTGAGCACTGAGTGATATATGTTATGAACTATACAAAGATAACGAAATGTGAAAGTCTTTAATTACATTTATATCATATCTTCTGATATAAAACAATGACAAATCTAAAGTAGAAAATACTCAAATCATGTACTTGATATATATAGATTCATTTAAAATCACATTAATTATGATAGGTTGACAAATATGTTTATGCTTCAAATGTAATGCTCTAAGCTTTACAAATGAAAAATATGGACAAAATCTCTGTTCTATTGTCTCAAATTATAATTTTTATGTTACTCAATAATATAATCAATAAAACCATGCTATATTGTACATTTCAAAGCAAATAGAATTCTCTACAATAAAGTAAGGTTAGTTAATTGAGTTCCTCACTCATGGAACAGCAATATTTGATAAAAATTTGATAATAAATAAATAATATGCATTTTAAGCTTTCTAAAATTATTATGGCAATAGAAACCATGTCAAACAATGAGCAAAGGATATGGTTTTGGGGGCTGGGAGTATAGCTCAGTTGGTAGAGTGCTTGCCTCGCATGTACTAGGCCCTGGGTTCGATCCCCAGCACCACACACACACACACACACACACACACACACTCACACACACAGGATATGGTTTTAAGATAAGACAAAATGAACCATGCTGAATTATTCCAATAAAAACTCTTTTAAAATATATAGGTCATTGTTATTGCATACATTGTGTCCCATAAAATTTCTATCTTGAAATTTATTTATTTAGTTAATTTTATTTTTTTTTAGTGCTATGAACTCAGGGGTGCTTAACCACTGAGAAACTTCCCCAGCCTTTTTTATTTTTCATTTTGAGACAGGGTCTTGCTAAGTTGCTTAGGGCCTCACTAATTGCTGAGGATGGCCTTGAACTCACAATCCTCCTGCTTCAGCCTCCCAAATTGCAGGGATTACAGGTGTGTGCCACCATGCACAAATCTATCTTTAAATATTAACCCCCAGTAACTCAAGAATGTGACCATGGACAAAGGCTCTTAAAGAGCTAATTAAGATAAAATAGGTCATAAGAGTGAAACTCTTTAATTCAATATTTATGACTGGCATCTTTAGAAAAAGAGGAGAGTAAGATACAGACATGCATAGAGAGCTCATGTGAAGATGGACATAGAACACAGCTATCTACAAGATAAAGATAAAGGCCAAACGAGATGATCTTTTTGACACTTTGATCTCAGAGTTCTAGCATTCAGAGTTGTAGGAAAATAAATTTCTGGTTTTTGGGTCTCCTGGTCTGTAGTACTTTGTTATGGTACCCCTAGCAAACTAATACAGTCATAGTAAGGTGGTGAAGTTTATAGTAAGGTAGGACGATCCCATAAAATGCATAATACTTTATACCTGTTCAAAAAAAAAATCTGTTTTTTTTCTTTCTATGCAAATGTTAACACTAGCATTGATAGATTAAATCAATGAAGGACTTCTTGAGTAAGGAAAGGTTCAAGTTGTATTTGTAAAATCTAATCATCAGGTCATAATAAAGATATTCTGCTCTATTTATATTCTTATCAAATGTATTCAATGTATTAGAAGCTTTTTTATTTGTTTAATTTTTTTAAAAAAGAGGTTAGGTGATGAGGGTAGTCAATAATACAATTGGGGATTTTGTACATAATTCTGTCTTGATTTTTGGACAGTGATCTAATAATGGAGCATAAACATCATTATTTTAATTTTTAAAATATGATAGTATTGCATGATAATGATTGATGAATGTTAATTTTCCTAGGAGGAAACAAAGCCAACTTTTCAATCTTTAATACACATATATAATCTAGTCATTTTTTTGGAACATATATGACAGTGTGCATTAGTGTCTTAGGCTGCAATATAGTATAATTTGAATGCATTTTCACCAACTTTGCCTCTAGAAACCTAGCAAAGCAAAATTCATTGGCACTTCAAAATGTAGAAAAACAAAACTCATCAAGCTAAAGGTCACATTTTCATCTGAGCTCTGTGCATATATGTAAACTAAAAAAAGGTCGATCTTGCATACTTCAGTAGTAAAAATACAACATTAAACAAATAGAAAATTAACTTGAAAATAGCCTGAAAGGTTAAAAGGAGGCAAAGAGTCTATAGCATGTAAGGCACAACAATTGACTAATACAATAAAATTATACATTGATTTGTTAAAGGAAAATAATACCAACTATTCTTTTATATAATCTTTTCTTTAAAAGGTAAAAATATATATATATTTTCAGAGACCTTTCAAATGTAATTTTGATAGAGTGTCCAGGTTCAGCTTCAATAACCCACTCACAATTCAAAGAGTCTTTATAGTATCCTGGCCATCCCGGTGAGAGAATCACTCCACTTGGAGCTGAAAAATGGCCACCACATGGAGCTGAAAAATAAAATCAGAGAGCAGGAATAAAACTTTTATAATTAGTTGTAGAAATAATTTTTAATACCAACTCTAATTTTTAAATGAATTTCTACATATACTTATTAAATGCTAATTAGTACAATTTTGAAACTAAAGGTGAACTAATCAATTTGTTATTAAATGATTGTTTTCTGTTAAAAGATAATCTATTTAAAATATATAGCATAGTTATATTTCTTTGCATATGAAGTAGTAACATGATCATAACCACGTGCAAAGTAGATCTTTATTTTATTTTTGGTGCTGGAAGTCAAACCTGGGGCCTTACAAATGCTATGCAAGTGCTCTGCCTCTGAGCTACACATGTAGTCTCTTCAATATCTTTTTGTATCTCCATTGTGTTCTTTATCTTTAAAGATTCATAAAACATAAATTGTTGACTTTAGTTTTTTTTCTCTTTCATTAACTGATTTATGTAATCAAACACCCTGTTAATTCAAACTATCTACTAAGACATGGACCTTCCATTTTCCATAATCACTACTAAAATTTAGACCATCATCAATTCAATGCTTTTCCTTTTTCTCATTTATTAATTCATCTACTCCTTCAGTCCAGTTGACAGAAAAATGCCATTCAAAGTACTGATCCATCATACTATTTCCTAGATATGTATTCCCCTTCTTAGACATATATTCCAGTCCCCTATTCTTTTTATCAACAAATTCAAATCCTTTGCTTATCTTTTCACATACTTTACCCTTTGCTTTTCCCTAAATTCAAACACAATTGAAACCACAATGATAGTATTGTAGCTCCAGTAAGTGCTTATTTAAATCATTTAGTAGAAACACTTTATTGTGGAGATGAGTAAACAATTTGCAAAAAGAACAAGTTGCCAAAGTTCACAAAGCTTGACAGTCTCAAAAACACTTTCTAGGTCAACTTTTGCAAAACAGGATCTCAAAGCTCTATTTCATTATTTCCTCTACCAGTAAATGAAGTCACCATCCATTGAGTGGCATAAACCAAAAAGCTAAGTATTCATTTTTCATATTTCTATTATGCTTATCATTTATTTTCAAATCCAATTAATCTCCAAATTCACTCATTTCTCTATCTCTTTAGTTGCCATCTTAAATTATCCTGGAATATAAAAATGCCTTCTTAACTGGTCCCTGAATTCTCATTATAAAAAAGCCTGCTGATCCAAGGAAGTATCAGGCACATGATGGGAAATGCTGTATTTGGAGAAGCTATAGTGGAGCAAGAGCAGAAAATCCTGGAGGGGACAAAGTGTAGGGGAAAAAAAAAAGGAGGGACCAACTGGAGAGAAAACACAAAACAGCTGCAGAAACCTGTCCAAAGTGGAAGGCAGTATACTATATAGAAAAATTGAAATGAAGTTGAAACAAAGGACTAATAATACTACACATTTGACTTGTAAAGAGACACCAACTGCAATATGAATAGTAATACAAACAGAAAGACTAAGTTTATTGCTCAAACCTTACAATACAAAATACGCACATGTTCCTTAAATCATTTAATACTTTTCTTTAATAGATTCACTTTCATTTTGTCTTACATGATATATCTTGATTCTCCCTAAGTAAAATCATACATAAAATCATAAGTTTTATGTAGTAGCATTATTTTTTCCCAGAATAATTGAAAATAAATAGTAACTATTGAAATTTAAGAAATGTTTATACACATCTAAAATAAGCTCCTATTCTCCAGGTGTAAAAAAAAAAAAAAAAAAAAAAAAAAAAGGTGCAACACTTTAAGAAAGATTAATCTGAAAGAAAATAACAGGGCTGTGCATGGTAGTGCATGCCTGAAATCCCAGAGGCTCTGGAGGCTGAGGCAGGAGAATTTCGAGTACAAAGTCAGCCTCAGCACAGTGAGGCACTAAGCAACTCAGTGAGACCTTGTCTCTAAAATACAAAATAGGGATGGGGATGTGGCTCAGTGGTTGAGTGTCCCGAGTTCAATCCCTGCTACCAAAAAGAAAAAAGAAGAGGAGATCCAACATGGCGGCCGGCGAGGAAGCAGCGATTCCAACGTCTCCACTTTAACGGGATAAGAAAGACCCATCTGAACAGCTGCAGCCTACCTACAGAGGAACTTCTAGCATAATTCCCTTAAGAGGAGAGCAGCCGTGATCTGGTAGGTTTATCGGAAGTGACAGTTTGTCCCAGAGAAGTGGATCTTGGACGGCCACTCGGGCACAGAGGTCTAGTCCCGCAGCCATCAGCCACTCCGGCAAGGGGCTCCCCCGGGAGGCCTAGCTCTCGCTTTGCGAGCAGCCACCTCACCTGCCCGGTTCCTAACCACGCGGCCACAGCTACCCGGCTCCACAGGTGGCCACGCGGCGGGTGCAGAAGTCAAGTCCCGGAGCCAGCAACCGCTTTTGCAAGCGGCGGACACCCGGAGCGGCTTGGGCCGCCCCGCCCGAACCGGCAGTCGGCCTCTGCCATCCGGGCTCCCCTGGGAGGCCTAGCACTCGCTCTGGGAGCAGCCGCCTCACCCGCCTGGTTACTAACCAAGCGGCCGAAGCTACCCGGCTCCACAGGTGGCCCCGCGGCGGGTGCAGAAGTCAAGTCCTGAGGAGGGAAGATGGCGGCGAAGGGAGTGCATCACCCCAGTGCACCGCGTCACTGAGCGGGAGAAAGATGATGTGAATTGCCTGAAGGCTATCTTGTTGGGAATTTCCAATGAAATTGAGGTGCTCCAGAATCTAGTGGACAGATTTCCATCGTGCGAAGTTCGACTGCGGGAGCTCCATTTCTCCGCATGGAGGGTCGCAGAGCCTGATAGGCAATCGCCCCGCTGCTGGAGTCTGTGGCGCGCACTGGGGAGCGGCAAGGTGCCGGAGCGGGGGAGCAGCGATACCTGCGGCCCACTGGAAAGACAGGCCAGGTAGCTTTCCAGCGTGGTGGACACGTAACACCGAGGCAGTTGCGTCACACTGGTTGGACTGGGGGTGGAGCAGGGTCGCCGCCCGGGTCCAGAGGGGGCTCAGCGACCCGTTGGAGAGGTAGTCAGGAACCCCCATTGGGAGTGGGGGCTGTGCAGAACTGCGACCCATTGGCCTAGAGGCCTGCCAGCGTGGTAGACACGTCACAACAATTGGAGTGGGGACCCAGCAGAGCCGCCACCCACATCCAGATCAGGACCAACGACCCCAGGGCGTGGTAGTTACGTTACCACAATTGGAGTGGGGGCAGAGCAGAGCCGCCACCCGTGCCCGCAGGGGGGGCAGACCTGCGACCAATCAGCGTGGTAGACAGATCACCCTAATTAGAGGAAGAGCACAGTCACTACCCGCCTGCAAGGGAGACTCCCCAACTATACAAGAGCAATATAAATAAATAGGGGGTAAATTTCAAAAACACAACAGTTGCACCAAGCAGAAAGAAACGCGAGCAGTATGAAAAGACAAGGAAAGAAAGGACCACAAGCAATGCAGGTCAACTCAACATTAGAAGAGGTAATAGCTGCAACAGATGGAATGTCAGATAAACAGTTCAGGATATACATGCTTCAGATTATCTGGAGTCTCAAGGAAGACATGAGACAGCAAAATCAGACAATGAAAGATCACATTGACAAACAAATCCAGGAAGTAAAAGATCAATTTCACAGGGAGATAGAGGTAATAAAAAACAAACAAATAGAAATCCTAGAAATGCAGGAAACAATAAACCAACTTTAAAACTCAATTGAGAATACTACCAGCAGAGTAGATCACTTAGAAGAGAGAACATCAGACAATGAAGACAAAGTATTTCAACTGGAAAAGAACATAGACAGCTCAGCAAGTCTGCTAAGAAACCATGAGCAGAACATCCAAGAATTATGGGACAATATCAAAAGACCAAATTTAAGAGTCATTGGGATACAGGAAGGCACAGAGCTCCATACCAAAGGAATAAACAGTCTATTCAGTGAAATAATACGAGAAAACTTCCCAGACTTGAAGAATGAGACAGAATCCCAAATCCTAGAAGTCTACAGGACACCGAATGTGCAAAATCATAAGAGATCCACACCTAGACACATTATAATGAAGATGTCCGACATACAGAATAAGGAGAGAATTTTAAAAGCTGCAAGAGAAAGAAAGCAGATTACATTTAGGGGTAAACCAATCAGGATAACAGCTGATCTCTCAACACAGACTCTGAAAGCTAGAAGATCCTGGAATAACATATTTCAAACACTAAAAGAAAATGGGTTCCAACCAAGAATCGTGTATCTGGCAAAATTAAGCTTCAGGATAGAAGATGAAATTAAAACCTTCCACGATAAACAAAAGTTAAAAGAATTCGCAGCTAGAAAACCATCTCTTCAAAAAATCCTTGGCAAAACATTACAGGAAGAGGAAATGGAAAATAACATTGAAAACCAACAATGGGAGGTAGGACAGTAAAGGGGGGAAAGTAGTCAAAGAGGATAACAAATCAGGTTTAGTAACATCAATAAATAAATATGGCTAGAAGAACAAACCATATCTCAATAATAACCCTAAATGTTAATGGCTTAAACTCACCAATCAAGAGACACAGGCTAGTAGAATGGATCACAAAACAAGACCCAACAATATGCTGCCTACAGGAGACGCATCTGATTGGAAAAGATATTCATAGACTGAAGGTGAAAGGTTGGGAAAAATCATACCACTCATATGGACTGCGGAAACAAGCAGGAGTGGCCATACTCATATCTAATAAAATAGATTTCAAGCCAAAGTTAATCAAAAGGGATAAAGAAGGACACTTCATACTGCTCAAGGGAACCATACACCAACAAGACATAATAATCATAAATATATATGCCCCAAATAACGGTGCAGCTGTGTTCATCAAGCAAACTCTTCTCAAGTTCAAGAGTCTAATAGACCACCATACAATAATCATGGGAGACTTCAACACACCTCTCTCACCACTGGACAGATCTTCCAAACAAAAGTTAAATAAGGAAACTATAGAACTCAATAACACAATTAACAACCTAGACTTAATTGACATATATAGACTATACCACCCAACATCAAGTAGTTACACTTTTTTCTCAGCAGCACATGGAACCTTCTCAAAAATAGACCATATATTATGTCACAGGGCAACTCTTAGACAATATAAAGGGGTAGAGATAATACCATGCATCTTATCTGATCACAATGGAATGAAACTGAAAATCAATGATAAAAGTAGGAAGGAAAAATCAAGCATCACTTAGAGAATGAACAATAGGTTGCTGAATGATCAATGGGCTTTAGAAGACATCAAGGAGGAAATTAAAAACTTCCTAGAGTTAAATGAAAACACAGACACAACATATCGGAATCTATGGGACACATTGAAAGCAGTTCTAAGAGGAAAATTCATTGCTTGGAGTTCATTCCTCAAAAAAAGAAAAAACCAACAAATAAATGATCTCATACTTCATCTCAAAATCCTAGAAAAAGAAGAGCAAAACAACAGTAAAAGAAGTAGAAGGCAAGAAATAATTAAAATCAGAGCTGAAATTAATGAAATTGAAACAAAAGAAACAATTGAAAAAATTGACAAAACTAAAAGTTGGTTCTTTGAAAAAATAAATAAAATTGACAGACCCTTAGCCATGCTAACGAAGAGAAGAAGAGAGAGAACCCAAATTACTAGCATACGGGATGAAAAAGGCAATATCACAACATACTCTTTAGAAATACAGAAGATAATCAGAAATTATTTTGAATCCCTATACTCCAACAAAATAGAAGATAGTGAAGGCATAGATAAATTCCTTAAGTCTTATGATCTGCCCAGATTGAGTCAGGAGGATATAGACAACCTAAACAGACCAATAACAATAGAGGAAATAGAAGAAACCATCAAAAGATTACCAACTAAGAAAAGCCCAGGACCGGATGGGTATACAGCAGAGTTTTACAAAACCTTTAAAGAGGAACTAACACCAATACTTTTCAAGCTATTTCAGGAAATAGAAAAAGAGGGAGAACTTCCAAATTCATTCTATGAGGCCAACATCACCCTGATTCCAAAACCAGACAAAGACACTTCAAAGAAAGAAAACTACAGACCAATATCTCTAATGAAGCTTGATGCAAAAATCCTCAATAAAATTCTGGCGAATCGGATTTAAATACATATCAAAAAAATTATACACCATGATCAAGTAGGATTCATCCCTGGGATGCAAGGCTGGTTCAATATGCGGAAATCAATAAATGTTATTCAACACATCAATAGACTTAAAAATAAGAACCATATGATCATCTCGATAGATGCAGAAAAAGCATTCGACAAAGTACAGCATCCCTTTATGTTCAAAACTCTAGAAAAATTAGGGATAACTGGATCATACCTCAACATTGTAAAAGCAATCTATAATAATCCACAGGCCAGCATCATTCTGAATGGAGAAAAATTGAAGGCATTCCCTCTAAGATCTGGTACAAGACAGGGATGCCCTCTCTCACCACTTCTGTTCAACATAGTCCTCGAAACACTGGCCAGAGCAATTAGGCAGACGAAAGAAATTAAAGGCATAAAAATAGGAAAAGAAGAACTTAAATTATCACTATTTGCAGATGATATGATTCTATACCTAGCAGACCCAAAAGGGTCTACAAAGAAGCTATTAGAGCTAATAAATGAATTCAGCAAAGTGGCAGGATATAAGATCAACACACATAAATCTAAGGCATTCCTGTATATCAGCGACAAATCCTCTGAAACGGAAATGAGGACAACTACTCCATTCACAATATCCCCCCCAAAAATAAAATACTTGGGAATCAACCTAACAAAAGAGGTGAAAGATTTATACAATGAAAATTACAGAACCCTAAAGAAAGACATAGAATAAGACCTTAGAAGATGGAAAAATATACCCTGCTCATGGATAGGCAGAACTAACATCATCAAAATGGCTATATTACCAAAAGTTCTCTATAAGTTCAATGCAATGCCAATCAAAATCCCAACAGCATATCTTGTAGAAATAGATAAAAGAATCATGAAATTCATATGGAATAATAAAAGACCCAGAATAGCAAAAACAATGCTAAGCAGGAAGTGTGAATCAGGCGGTATAGGATACCAGACTTCAAACTATACTACAGAGCAATAGTAACAAAAACAGCATGGTACTGGTACCAAAACAGGCAGGTGGACCAATGGTACAGAATAGAGGACACAGTAACCAATCCACAAAACTACAACTATCTTATATTTGATAAAGGGGCTAAAAGCATGCAATGGAGGAAGGATAGCATCTTCAACAAATGGTGCTGGGAAAACTGGAAATCCATTTGCATCAAAATGAATCTGAATCCCTATCTCTCGCCATGCACAAAAGTTAACTCAAAATGGATCAAGGAGCTTGATATTAAATCAGAGACATGGCATCTGATAGAAGAAAAAGTTGGTTATGATCTACACGCTGTGGGATCGGGCTCCAAATTCCTCAATAGGACACCCATAGCGCAAGAGTTAACAACTAGAATCAACAAATGGGACTTACTCAAACTAAAATGTTTTTTCTCAGCAAAAGAAACAATAAGAGAGATAAACAGGGAGCCTACATCCTGGGAACAAATCTTTACTCCACACACTTCAGATAGAGCCCTAATAACCAGAATATACAAAGAACTCAAAAAATTAGACAATAAGATAACAAATAACCCAATCAATAAATGGGCCAAGGACCTGAACAGACACTTCTCAGAAGAGGACATACAATCAATCAATAAGTACATGAAAAAATGCTCACCATCTCTAGCAGTCAGAGAAATGCAAATCAAAACTACCCTAAGATACCATCTCACTCCAGTAAGATTGGCAGCCATTAGGAAGTCAAACAACAATAAGTGCTGGAGAGGATGCAGGGAAAAGGGCACTCTTGTTCATTGCTGGTGGGACTGGAAATTGGTGCAGCCAATTTGGAAAGCAGTATGGAGATTTCTCGGAAAGCTGGGAATGGAACCACCATTTGACCCTGCTATTCCCCTTCTCGGTCTATTCCCTAAAGCCCTAATAAGAGCATGCTACAGGGACACTGCTACATCGATGTTCATAGCAGCTCAATTCACGATAGCAAGACTGTGGAACCAGCCTAGATGCCCTTCAATAGATGAATGGATAAAAAAAATGTGGCATTTATATACTATGGAGTATTACTCTGCATTAAAAAATGACTAAATCATAGAATTTGGAGGGAAATGGATGGCATTAGAGCAGATTATGCTAAGTGAAGCTAGTCAATCTTTAAAAAACAAATACCAAATGACTCCTTTGATATAAGGGGAGTAAACAAGGACAGGGTAGGGACGAAGAGCTTGAGAAGAAGATTTACATTAAACAGGGATGAGAGGTGGGAGGGAAAGGGAGTGAGAAGGGAAATTGCATGGAAATGGAAGGCGATCCTCAGGGTTATACAAAATGACATATAAGAGGAAAGGAGGGATAAGACAAGATAATACAAATGGAAGAAATGATTTACAGTAGAAGGGGTAGAGAGAGAAAAGGGGAGGGGAGGGGAGGGGAGGGGGGATAGTAGAGAATAGGACAGACAGCAGAATACATCAGACACTAGAAAGGCAATATGTCAATCAATGGAAGGGTAACTGATGTGATACAGCAATTTGTATACGGGGTAAAAGCGGGAGTTCATAACCCACTTGAATCAAACCATGTAATATGATGTATTAAGAACTATGTAATGTTATGAACGACCAATAAAAAAAAAAGAAAAAAGAAAATAACAGGGATGAGAATGTGACTCAGTGGTAAAGCATTAACCTAGAATATCTGAGGCTCTGGGTTCAATTCCTAGTGACTAACAGACACTCATTGCTAATGGTACATACACACACATACACTTAGTGATCTGGGAGTCATCCCATTAAAAAGTTACACACACACACACACACACACACACACACTAAATATCTCTGGCTGAAAAAAAAAAAAAACTTTGGAATGTATAGAAAGCAGGAGACGAAGACCATATTGAGATATTTTCCAAATCCCTTTTCATTGGTTCATTCATTTATTCAATCATATTTCAGTTAATGGAAATTATTTTGAATCAAATATGTGCCTATGTGGCATTGATACTAATTAACACTTATTGAAAAATTCTTATGTGTCAGGTGTTATGCTAAGACATCCTTGAATTATTTTATAAAATGTTCCAAATAACTCAACCAGGTAGATTTATTGTTATAGATAAGAACAATGAAGTGCAAAACATTTAAACAATTTGCATATGAGCAATCAAGGGTTTGAAAAGAGGCAGTTTGATTTTAAAACCCTGTTTCCAATAAAATACTTGTTTTCTTTCCTCAGAATACCCCTAGTGCAAAACACAGGAAAAAAAGTAAAATGTCATGAATTCTATCAAAGAAGGAAAAACAAAATGTAAAATGTCATAAATTCTATAACACAGATACATATGTGTATGTTAGAGGACATGAATAAAATCTTCATAGTAGGTATTCTGTTTTCAGTCTTCAAGGATAAGACAGAGTTCACGAGGAGGAAGATAAGTATATTGTAAATGGATGCAACAGCTTGTGGAAAAGCATAAAGACTTGTCAGTACAATGCACAATGCTTTTGAGTAATACTGACATGTTTTTGTAGAATCAAAAAGTAATGGGAAACCATGGAAGATGATTAGAAAAGGCTCTGGTATAGAAAATGAACCAAGCAATTTAAAACAAAGGATTCATATACATTTATATACAAAGGATACAATTTTCATTTAATGGAACTTGAAAATAAAATGGATTAGAGACAGTGCAATGGGAGTTTGTAATATCAGTTAGGAGACTGTTTGAATTTTCTAGGAAAAGTATAATTGTGAAATAAAGTTTTTACAAGGAGAAGCTGAATATGAGCTATCTGAGGGGTAGAGACACAAGCATTTACTGATGAGAGGCAAAGAGTTAAAAGAAAGAAGCCTAAACTGGTCCTTGGGCCCTTGGCATATACCTGTCATTGCTAATTGCATTCAGCAAAATGAAGAATGCAAAACATGGAGGAGTTTTACATAGGAAGCCAAAGGTATTCAATGCTGAGATCCAAGGGTCTGCGAAACATCAAATAAAAATTATGAAATAGAATATGGAGCCCTTGGCTATTTTTGGAATTATTTTCAAAAGAAATTTCAATATGAGTAGAAGGTAAAGATGAACATTTAGAGGAAGAAATCAAGTATACTTGAATATGCAATCCTTGGGGGAGGGAAATGTTTTCATTTAGAATTAAATATGAATTGGCCAACAGCCAGGATAATACTACATTGGGGCAAAAACCAGGATGGACTTTGTGTTTGGATCTTATTCTCTCCTAAGCCTGCAAACTGCAATGATGGTAGCTGCCAAAATAAGTAAATTCATAGATATTAATTGTGAAATAATACAGTTTAGGTCTCATCTGACCAAGACAGCCTTCAGATAGACTTAACTTTAGACAGCCTTTTTCCTTGTGCTAGACACCTGCAGCCCCTCCTACCTCCATTTCTTGAGGCATTTATTTAAAAAACAAAACAACAACAACAACAACAACAACAACATATATTCTTTCTTTGTCCCTTTGAGATATAAATCTTCTCCTAGTCTCCTACTAGTTTTACGATTCAGGAGCATCTTAGTGATCTGGGAATCATCCCATTGAAAAGTAATCACAAGCTCTTTTAGTTTCTAAGGGAGGGTAGGAAAATGACCTCAATAAATTCTAATTTGCAAACAAATGACCTAATCACATTGGCCATTTTACTGGCTAGTATCCTCTTGTACTTTTCTACTAATTCGCCCCAATACTTAAAGACCCTTGATCTCTTCCAGAGGAGTTAAATTTAGTCTGCTTCCCTATTGCAATAGTCATGAATGGAGTCTTTGTTACCTATTTAACTCTGTTGGTGAAATTTTTCTTTGACATATTTTCGAAAGAGTCAAAGAGGTGAACCTATTGACTGAATAAGCCTTCTTTCTCTTATCCTTACAAGACCCAGCTGATGACGACGGCTGCCATTTTCAAATGTAGGGTCTCCCTACTTTGCTTTGGAGGTCATTTCCAGTTCAATTAGCAGACCAATAGCTGGTCATTTCTGCCATATCAACAAACAGTTACTTTACTTTTTGGTTTAGAATGTGCTTATGGATAATCTACATCTTAAAATTATTTTTGTGGCATAAAAATACTGGATTTGTCCTTTCACTTGTTTTTCAGATGGATAAAAATCATGAAGCATATGAATTGATGAGAAACACAGGCCTAGTATAGTGGCAGAGCTGAGACTTAAATTCATATCTTTAAATTCTAAGTTAGGAGCCATCATGGTTGATTGTTTTCAACTAATTTTCAGGAGAAACCCTTATTTAAGCACTTCTTACTCTATTTTTTTAAAATTAGTTGTAAATTGACATATTTATTCATTTTTATGTGATACTGAATTTCAAACCCAGTACCCCACTCCTGCTAGGCAAGCAATCTACCACTGAGCTACAACCACATCCCCATTTCTTATGCTCTTTAACATAAGTTTATTGAAGACAGAGGTGGATTAAATGTTAGGAGAATAAAATATTCGTTCCAAAAGTTTCTAATATAAATTTGAGATTCTAAACCCCTAAGTGATTTTCCAATAGGAAATCATTTTTATTCATTAACTTATTAATTCAATAAAATGTACTTAGTTCTGCTATATATAAAATACTTTGCTAGTTACTCAATTTTTTTCAAAGTCTTTATGACATTATACTTGCCCTCAAGAGACACACAGTATCTATAGCTAACATGAAATATTATAAGGATATACTGGAGCTGGGTAGGAAGTCTGGAAAAGGGAATGTCAGGTAATAACCCAAATATTAGGAAAAAGATATCAGAAGATGGTCTAGATTAAGAGATGAAGAGAAAACAGGCTTACAGAGAGAGAAAGGGAATGAGTGGAAGCAGGAAGTGAGAAATACTAATCCAACTGTGTGAAAGTCAAGTGTTTGTTGTTGTTGTTATTGTTGTTGTTGCTGCTGCAATATAGAGTTAGTGAGGGGTTAAGAAGGTTAAGCCTCTAAGTTTTGTGCAGTGATTATTGCTTTAAAACTTTAGTGGGTACCTAGGGAATTTGCTGAAATGCATATTTCAGGACTGTAACTCTAGCAGCTATTAGGTGGAACCCAGAAATCCTCATGGTTAAAGACCTCTTACTCTGATTTTTCAGATCACTTTATTCTTCAGGCCCTGTTTCATCCCTAAAGAAAAGGGACAGTAACAACTCAAGTCCCTGAACGCCTCCTTTCTGTCTCCTAAAACCTAGCCAAGTTAAGGGAACAGTAAGTGCAAGCCTAGCCAGAAAGTCCAGATACATATTACCTTGAAAAACACTTTCTCTTATTCACACTGGGAACTAGGAAAGTTAGTGTTACCTGTAGAAGTCTATTTTCTTGAATGTACATCAGGACAGTTTCTTCTTGGGCCAGACTAGCTAACTGAGAAAGCTAATATTAATGATGTAACTGCTTTTGCCGTCTTACACATAAAATCCCTTTGTGAGTAAGGATGAGTGCAAAACTGAGGGCACTGTGGAAAGGATATTTGTCACTCATCCAGTAGGCCGTCACTGGACAAAACTCTATGAGGGAGGCGAGGCACTGCTTGGCAAAAGCACTATGAGGGATGAGGGTGCTATCTCTGTCAGCATGTGGCCACTGAACTCCTCTGAGATGAGTCTCTGATCCCTCATAAGCTTTCCCCAATAAACCATATCTCCCCCATACTGTCTGGGCATGTTCTTTGTCTTGTCTGCAACTGACCCAATGCCCTGGTACAACTTGGTTGTGGAAAAAACAGGACCACAACAAGAAAATCCAAGAGGGCATGGGTATTCTGTACCTCTAAGAGTCTCCTGAATTATGTCACAACTTTCTAGGATGAGAAGGTAATTTGGATACATTTTTGAAATACAGGCTGTTGCCTACAATGCTTTTTAGCAATAAAAGCAGAACACATGATAAATAAAAGACATAGAGTATATCCAGTTTTATTTTTCTAATGACTAAAGAAAACTTGTTATAAATAATCTGAGTTGGAATACTGACTCATTCCTGTTAATTTTAGTAGAAAGGACACATTTAAAATAGCTAGTATGTTTTAAGACCAATATGAAAGAGTATGAAGTATATCAGACTATATTCAGAAAAAAAATTATCTTGAACAAAAATGCTGAGGGAATTGTGGAGTTTCACAGCAGGAGATGCTCTTCCACTTGAGAATTGGCACTTAGGTGCTCAGAGGGAGTTGGGGACTTTTAGAGCTGGGTTTTGATTGAAAAGGTTTAGTAATAAGTGACTTAAAGAGATGAGCATTCTATCATTTGGTCCGATATGTCTTTCTGTGGAGATATGCCTGATAAAATCTAGATGCCATCTCAGGGACTATCACACGATGGTGGTTCCACTTCTTTCCTTTATTCTCTTTCTTTACTTGTTCTAGGTTGTAGGTGTGGTAAGTAATCACCAGATCTTTTTAATTTCTGCACATTGGATGATGGTTAAAAAAAAAAGTAAAGGAAATTCAGGTTTGAATCTAGTATAAAAACAGGGAGACAGAAACACACAAATTAAATAAATAGACTTACAGAGATAGTGTGAGTAGCAGTTCTGCACCTCCTCTCATTTCTCTAACCCCTTCCCTTCTTCTCCTGCTTCATACCTAGCTCAGCAGAAATTGGGAGCAGAACCCTGTAGATGGGTTAATTAATTTTCCTATGGTAGTTCTCCAGGAGACCAGAAGACCAGAATACTACATGAATAGGTACTGTAAAAAGGGGTTGATTCTTAAATATAACTATGTAACATATGTAAACACATATCCTGTCCTTTAGAACTACAAATCAATTCTGATATATGCATCAGATCATTAGTCCAATAAAAGAACTCTTTCCAAAGAGAATGTGATATTTCTGAATGTCTTTTCCTCTGAAGCTAATTGAGATTCAAGAGAAAAGCTCATACCCTCAAAGGGAGAGTTTATCTTGTATGCAAGTCCAGCCTTATTCTGAACAGTTCTCCAGGGACTTTAGTTTCATCCTATTCACTTGAAGAATTTTCTCAGAAATCTCACTAGAGAGTAGGAAGGACTATAAGCCATAGTAATTCAGGGAGCACTATTCTGAGGACAAGGAAGTTCATGCTTGAATAAGCATTTTATGGAACATTCTAAAGTTGGTGGAGCAAAAACAGAAGCCTTTTCTCTTTCTTTCTTGCCTCTGTCTCTGTCTTCTGCCTTCAAACATACATTTTTACATGTCAAAAACATGTTGGCAAGACACTTACACTTTCTAATCACTTTTTTTTGTTGTTGTTGAAAAACTTCTTCCAGTCAGCCAAATTTAAAAAAAACTTCTCTCATTTCTTCCACCCACCCACCCAGGATGCCTGCTGGGATAATGGCCAGAGACATGTGGAGGACAGGAGGGAGCATGGTGAGGGAAGACAAGTGCTTGCTAATTGCTGTTCCACTCAGCACTTGGAATAGAAAAGAATTTGTATCCTCTTTCATATTTCATTTACTAACTTTCCTTTTAGCTCCCTTTCCCTGTGAGAGGTCAGCACTAGTATGAAGTAGATTTGCTGTCACTGTCTTCTCTTGACTGTTGCCATTTCCCTCACTAACCCTTACTGTTCACTAATGTCTTCCATTTGTCAGGTATTGACAATATTTATTCACCTGTGTGTCATGATTCCCTGACACACAGGAATTCAACCTTTTCCAGTGATCTCTCTGCTTCCACACCTGACAGTTGATTCTTCTCATTGGATTTTTTTTTTTTTAATTCTGTAACCAAGTCCAGGTACCTCCTTTGGTATTCATTTGATGCATAGCAAACTCATGTCTTTGACTACTTGAATTGTTTCAAGTAGACAGCTCTTTTCATCTCCAAAGTGCCAGGTTTTCATTAGTTTTTTTCCCCCTCTTGTCCAATACTCAAAGAAAGCAGAAAAGTCAACTGTATGAGCAAATATCTATCCATGGATTCTAGTTCCTCTTTCACACGGGCATCTTCATTCTCAACAAGTAAATCTCTTGGAGTCATTACCTTCAACTTCTTGAATATAAAGAGATTAGCTACCTCTCTCCTAAAAGGAGATGGATGAAAACTGAACAACTTATGACTCCAGCAGTTACAGAAAAATAGGTAGATTGACAAATGTAAAACTACATCAATGTCCCTTACTTTCTAATTGCAGCTTTTACAAATTGGGAGCCATATCTCCATCACACAAATAATTGAGAGAAGAGTCAGTTAGGACTCACTTAAGTTCCAGGCAGGCTATCCAGACTGCAGTTTTCTATGGAGATCAATATTGATACATTTTTCCTACTTAGCAAGGGGTATAAGTTGCTAATTCAGAAGCAGCAGGAAAATATGGCTCTACAATTTATCAATCACACATTTGTTCCTGTTGTTTTCCTTGTCAGGAAGATTGAAAAGATAACAATATTTGAAATTAGTATGACTCTCCACAAGAAAGAGGTGATTTTTGTTTCAATCAGTTTTAAATCGGCATCTTAATTAAATCATTAGCTTTGGGCCAATAGCATCCATCTGACTCTTGCAATATATTTAACTTACTGAAATCCTCCTTTTCTGTAAAGAAGTTCATACAATGTATTATGTCCTATTCATATTCAAAAACATAACAATGTAATCCAGAAGGCCAACATTGCATTTCCAGTTTTGTCCAGGGAGTTGTTTTAGATTCAAGAGGGCATTGCTGACTATAGTGTAAACACAAAAAAACAATAAGATGAACTGAATAAAATAGGTTAGCTACCCTCTAAGTTGCAGGTGTGTCTTCCCACATTTTAGAAGATATGTTAACAGGTAAATATTTTTCTACTTCATGAGAATAAGAAGCAACACGAGAATGATATTATTGACAAGTGACAACAGCATTTCCAGTAGCCCATACATTTCCTTTCTGAACATTAAAAGAAGGCATCCTCCTAGGAAGAAATGACACAAACTAGTGGTTCCCTATTATACTTTTCTTGGAAGTCCAACAGCAGCAGAAAGGAAATGTATGAAGTTCATCTTATTGTTTTTTTGTGTTTTGTTATTGTTGTTGTTGTTGTTGCTAGTTTGTTTTTACTTTTTGCTCCTATTGGCATTTGGAGTCATGAAGTCATGATTTCTACTCCCACATTTGGCATTAGGTGCTATTTGTGACTCAGATATCCATTAAAATCAGTGGGATTTGGCTTTACCACCCTGAATGACATAAATATTCAGAAGAGTTGACCTGTGTGCAAATAAACATTACTGGGCTGGGGATGTACCTCAGTGGGAGAGCAGAGCATTTGCCTGCATGCATGAGGTCCTGGAATCAATCCCCAGTACCACAAAAAAAAAAAAAAAAAAAAAAAAAGAAAGAAAAGGAAAGAGAAGGAAGGAAGGAAGGAAAAAAGAGAAGAGAAATAAAGTATATTCTGGCTATGCATTAAACTCATAGAAAATGTTCAAGCTTGACAGCTACCAGGAGAAGGTACAAAAGGATTAGGGAATGAGGAACATCTGCAACAAGTTCATTGCAAACTAATTCAGAGCAAATCTGAGAAAGCAAATGAAAGCTGAGAAAAATTAGTTATGGCTATATTTAAGAAAGAGCCAAGTAATAATGCTCAGATCATTTGAGGTATGGAAAATGAGGCAAAAAACTTTTGGCAAACAATATACAAGCTATCTCACTTGGACCTAGCCCCCAGATGAGCAGAATATAGGTGGGAGAAACAAATGGGTTTCCCAAAGTCCAAAAGGAAAATCCCTCTGGTGAGTCAGATATTGTAACTTAAAATTTGCCTTCTACTAGTAGTATTGGTCCCAAGAAAAATTTCAGTGATAAGAAATGTAGTGTTTTACTGGATGGTTAAAAGAGCACAAACTTGGGGGTAAGGAGTAGATCCAGTTTGAGTTGCTTGGCATTGCAAAGGAATTCTAGTGACCCACTACTCCCTTAAAAAAAATAAGAAAGTGAAAGCAACATCTTACCCATGTTTCAAGAAACAGAAACATAAGCTTATGTGAAGAGAGAAATACAATCTAAAAGTAACTATGTTCTACCCTTTGTCTCTTTCACAGATTTCGCAGCACTTTGGCTAACAGATGTGACTTTGAAGTACATGATATGAGCCTGGCAATGTCCTGAAACCCCAAAAGGACTTTTGATCATACTAAGAAATGGCGGGGTGGGGGGGGAAAAATGAGGATTATAGTAAGAAAAGAAGAAAATCCAAAGAAGAAGATTCTCATGAGAAGACTGCATTTCAGAGGACTGAACTTTTAGAAGAGGCTCACAGATACCAAACAGGAGATTTGCACTATACAGAACAGAAAAATCAATGAATGTGGGGGCCACATGGTTGTGAGGAATAAAGAGCCAGAGAGGAAAGGTGTGTTTGCAGCTACTATAAGTCAAAAACTGGTGAAGGTAGAGGAAGGGAATCTATAAGAAGTTTCTATGTTAAATGGATTTTCATTCCTGTGAGCAAAATACTGGACAACAAAAACTTAGAGGAAGAAAAGTTTATTATGTGCTCACAGTTTCAGAGTTTTGGCTCATGGTTTGTCTATTCCAATGTGTTGGGCTGGAAGTGAGGCAGAATATCATGGTGGAAGAAAGTGGCTCAGCTCCTGACAGCTGGTAGGCAGAGAGATAAAGAAAGGAGCCAGGAACAAGTTATAGTCCAAAGGCATAACCTAGTGACCTACTTCCTCCAGCCATGTCCCACTTGCTTACAGTATTTCATTCTTCTTCTTCTTTATTTATTTAGATACCAGGGGCACTCAACCACTGAGCCATATCCCCAGCCCTATTTTGTATTTTATTTAGAGACAGGGTTTCACTGAGTTGCTTAGCATTTCACTTTTGCTGAAGCTGGCTTTGAAATGGTGATCCTCCTACCTTAGCCTCCCTAGCCACTGGGATTATAGGCATGTGCCACCATGACCTGATGCATTCATATTATTAATCAATCGAATGGATTAATCCACTGATGAGGCTGCATTTATCATCATTATCTAAAAATCTCCCATCTGAAAGTTTCTACTTTGGGGATCATGCTTTTACAACATGAGCTTTGCAGGAAGAACATTCTAAACCCTAAGGGTAACACTTTTTATATAAAACATTATGAAAATCCTTTGTCAGCCAATTGAAGGAGACCTACAACAAGAATATTCTTCATGACTTTAGGTTGTTGATTTGAAGGGTACATCAGGTAGAATGGCCCTAGACAGAACTAGTCATATTCAAGTACAGTCTCAGGGTGAGTAAAGGAGTCATTGACTTTATTTAATGGAATTTAGATAACAATTTGTCAGATTCAAATTGCAATGACTCCAATTCTGAGTACAATAACTAACATATTGTTTCCCATTAGTAGAACTGAAAGATCACAAGGCTTTAAAAAGTATCTAGACTTTTGTCTTCACAGTAAGATTAGATCAACCCATTTTAGAAGAAGAAGTTAGAATTCTCATAAATACCAAATCTTTCCTTAGTTAATACATCTAAGTTGAACTTTAGGTCAGTGAATAAAATTTATAACCCAATTCTTTTCAACAACTGTATCTATCTGAAAACTATCTGAATTGAATCTAGCTCTAGCTGTGGGATCATAGAACTGTGAAGCATTATGATATTATTTCTCTCATTTGGTCTAACAATATTTATCCAAGGAATAAGAAAGATGAAAAGTTTCACTTTTTAAAAACATTTCCCATGGTTTCAGGGTTGAGGACTAATTGACATTGGCGGATCACTAACTTGCCAACATGTTTACATACCTAGGTAATCCTGATAGAATGAAATTGGAGCAGGGATAATGGTAATCTTTAATTGGGTTGAAGCATAAAGATTTCTTTTAAAAATATTTTTATTAGTTGTTGATGGATCTTTATTTTTTAAATTTATTTATACGTGGTGCTGAGGATCAAACCCAGTGCCTCACACATGCTAGGCAAGTGCTCTACCACTGAGCCACAACCCCAAAGCTGAAAGATTTCTTAAAAAAAAAAAAAAAAAAATCACAGGCTTCCTTTCTCTTGTTCTATAAGTTCTGATTAAAGCAAATATTTTTCTACTTTCTAATTTCAACATACACCAATAATATGTGTAAATAACTTATGAATGTATTCAGTCATAGAATATCTCATACAGAGAATAAAATACATGTAGAAAATTAGTTGTATTATCAGAACATAGAAACATGTCCTTTAAAATTTTTCTCCTATATAAAATGTTTAATATAAAGATATTAAAACAGTTTTAGCTAAAAATGGAAGCATATGTCAGTGGGATCTGATAGTGCCTTAAAAGGTGAATGTAATAAATAATAAAACTCTATCAAAACATGGCAGGTCTAGAGAACAAGAGAGATAGGAAGAGCATGTTCCCAGCCATATTCCTCTCCATTAATGGGAGTAACTGGGTGTCAGCTGGAAAAATGGTGGGGGAAAGAAAGAGGGTTAAAAAAGTTAGGAAAACAGCTTGTCTCAGGCTTTTGTTGCTAGTACCTAAGTAAAATTGAGGCAAAATCCAGAAAATCAATATTAACCTTAATATGAATCCAAGAAATCAAACATACCTGAGTTAATTCTATAGAAATTGACAGAAGTTTGTTTGTTTGGGTGGAAAGTAGCTCAAAGTGTGGCCTGGGATATGATAGATAACCTGGCAAATGCCACACTAAGGTTGCTTTGGGTCCACCTTGATTCTGCCTTCCTTGGCTCCAATCCCATCCTTAGTGATGGTCCCACTTTGGTGTTGGATCCATAAAGAGCCAGATGAACAAACTACATGCCATTTTATTCAAACAGAGAGAAAAAAAAGATTTTTTCCTTTAAAAACTTCCTAAAGCTTCTTTTTAGGATATTTGGAGCATTTGCAGGCCTGTGGCAAATAAAAAGTTCTGAACACTTTCTTATTCACTTTCTATTTTTGATACTGGGGATTGACCCCAAGGGAACTTAACCACTGAGCCACATCCCCAGCCATTTTTAAATATTTTATTTAGAGACAGGGTCTTGATAAGTTGCTTAGGTCCTCACAAAATTGCTGAAGCTGGCTTTGAACTCACAATCCTGCTGCCTCAGCCTTCTGAGCCACTGGGATTACAGGAATGCACCACCACACACCCCATTCTTATTTACTTTTAAAAGTTAAATACCATTCATGTTTTAGAATGTAAAATTGCTCTCTTGTAGCAGTGATTAATAAAATTACTTTTTGTTATCAATTTCATTATTTTTAACCTCCTATCCAGCTAGCCATCAAGCAGTTCCAAAAGCCAACAATCTAATTAAGTGAAGATCCAACAAAGTTTAACAATTACCTAGAGATAGTCTCAGTTCTATTAACTGAGACTGGAAATAACTTACAGAACATAGATGGGAGAGGCTCAGATCCTCTCACTTCCCAATTGAAATGGCTGCCAGCCAATCACAGAATAACTTTGAAACTATTTAGCATTGTTTACAAACCATGTCTGTCTCTGCACTACTTATTCATCAGACCCACACCCCTCTCTTCTACTCCAGTCACACTAAACTGGTGCTTGTCTTTCTGTGGAAATAATTTTTTCTCCATCACCCACTTTTCATTCAAATACTACTATAGGCTTTCCTGACTAGTTTGTCAAGTCTGGGACAGGAACTATGATAAAACTGAATTCAGAGGCAAAATGTGATGTAAAAATTAAATATTACTTTCTATTTTATTATTTTTATTTCAGTCTTTTATTGTGCAACTCCATTATATTTTTAAAATAATGTCACAATCATAAATACTGCCAGAGTTGTCCCAGTTCAGCATCCTGAAATCACAAATAAGAGAGTGCTTAGAAGTAATGAGGAAGGAGATGCTTAATTGAAGGGCCACAAGGAAAAGGTAATTACATGGTTTGAGATTACCTCATCATAAGACATTCAATCCAGTGAAAGCCAGCAATTTGTATGCAATGTTGTATTCCTTAAATCTGTGACACTTTGAAAACTATATAGTAAATGTTCTCAATTTATCAGCTAGAAATTGAGGAAAAAGAAATTTCCATTTTCCTTTGAGCATTGGTAATAAGAAAAACTGGGAAAGTAAGAAAAAGGCAACATTTAGGCAAGGGACCAAGGCTCACAGTAGGCCCCTGTCCATCCTGCCACCACCTACAGACACCCCCAGGAGCTCAGCCTCTGGCCCAGGACCACCCCTTCCTACCAGAAGACTATCTCTGGAGCTCAGGCCTAGACCAGATCTGCCCTCACCAAATTGCGGGAGACCCAGGTCCAGGATCCACACTGCAAGAAAGGAAGACACATAGACAACATAAAAAAAAAAAAAAAAACAAGGGAGGAAAGTGCCCCAAACAAACCAGAATAGTACAATAACAGAACCTATGAACAGCGAAATTGATGAAATATCAGAGAAGGTATTCAGAAGGTTCATAATTAAAATAATCTGTGAATTAAAGAATGACCTAAATGAGCAAGTACAGGCAAAATCTGATCACTCCAACAAGGAGATAAGAGAGCAAATACAGGTAGCAGGAGATTACTTCAAGAGAGAGATAGAGACTCTGGAAAAAAAAAGAGTCAGAAATCCTTGAAATGAAGAATACAATAAATCAAATAAAAATCTCAATAGAAAGCATAACCAACAGACTAGATAGATCACTTGAAAGAAAGAATGTCAGATAATGAAGACAAAGTATACAATCTGGAACATAAAGTTGATCACACAGTCAAGATAGTAAGAAACCATGAATGGAACATCCAAGAATTATGGGACAGCATCAGAAGACCAAATATAAGAGTTATTGGGATAGAGGAAGGCACAGAGTTCCAAACCAAAGGAATACACAATATTGTCAATAAGATAATATCAGAAAATTTCCCAAGTAGGAAGAATGAAATGGAAAACCAAATACAAGAGGCTTACAGGACACCAAATGTACAAAATTACATAAAGGCACATTAAATGAAAATGCCTAGGATACAGAATAAGGATAGAATCTTAAAAGCTGCAAGAGAGAAGAATCAGATCACATATAGGGGGAGACCAATTCGTATCTCAGCAGATTTTTCAACCCAGACCATCAAAACCAGGAGATCATGGAACAACATATACCAAGCTCTGAAAGAAATTGAATGCCAAGTAATGCATCTTATATCCAACAAAACTAAGCTTTAGAGTTAATGATGAAATAAAAACCTCCCACAATATACAAAAGTTAAAAGAATTTACAACCAGAAAGCCCACACTACAGAACACCCTCATCAAAATATTCCATGAAAAGAAAATTAAAAACAAGGATGAAAATCAGAAGGAGATATTATGCTAAAGGAAAACCTAATCAGAGGAGAAACCAAGTCACGTTAAATACAAAAATAAACAAAAATGACTGGGAATACAAATGAATACAAATCATGTCTCAATAATAACCCTGAATGCTAATGGCTTAAAATCACCAATCAAATTACACAGACTAGTAGATTGGATTAAAAAAGATCCAATAATGTGCTGCCTCCAAGAGACTCATCTCATAGGAAAAAACATCCACAGACTGAAGGTGAATGATTAGGAAAAATCATACCATTCACATGGACTGTGGAAGCAAGCAGGGGTTTCTGTCATCACATCAAATAAAGTAGGTTTTAAGCTAAAGTTAATCCAAAGGAATAAAGAAGGATACTACATACTGCTCAAGGGAACCATACACCAACAAGTCTTGACAATTATAAATATATATGCCCCAAAGGAACATCTACGTTCACCAAACTCTTCTCAACCTCCAAGAGTCACATAGACCACAACACAATAATTTTGGGAGATTTTAACACACCTCTTTCACCACTGGATAGATCTTCCAAACAAAAGCTAAACAAAGAAACTATAAAACTCAATAATACAATCAATAACTTTGACTTAACTGACATATACAGAATATTTCACCCTTCGATAAGCCAGTACAGTTTCTTCTCAGCAGCACATGGGTCAGAAATGATAGTGGAATGTGATGGGCATTATTATCCAAAATACATGTATAAAGACACAAATTGGTGTGAATATACTTCGTATACAACCAGAGATATGAAAAATTGTGCTCTATATGTGTAATAAAAATTGTAATGCATTCCACTGTCATAAATAAATAAAAAAATTAATAATAAAGATAGCTTTCATAAGAAAGGGTACAAAATAATACATTTTGGAGTGTATTTGTATGCTTCAAAATACTGTTATTGTATGTATATACTCAATAATTTGACTGAGTATAAAGTTCTATTTGAAATTAATCTTCACTCAGGATTTTTAAGAAACTGCTCCATTGTCTTCAAGTTTCTAATATTATAATTGAAAAGCATTTAAAAAACCCCCAGCATACTACAAGGACACAACCACATCAATGTTTATAGGAGCACAATTCACAATAGCTGAATTGTGGAACCAACCCAGATGCCCTTCAGTAGATGAATGGATTAAAAAAATGTGGCATATACACACAATGGAATATTACTCAGAAATAAAAGAGAATAAAATCATGGCATTTGCAGGAAAATGGATGGAGTTGGAAAAGATAATGCTAAGTGAAGTTAGCCAATCCCAAAAAACTAAATGCCTAATGTTTTCTCTGATATAAAGAGGCTGATTCATAGTGAGGTAGTAAGGTGGAGTATGGGAGGAATAGATAAACTCTAGATAGGGAACAGGGGTAGGAGGGGAAGGGAGGGGGCATGGGGTTAAAAATGATGGTGGAATGTGATGGTTATAATTATCTAAAGTACATGTATGAAGACATAAATTGGTGTAAATATACTTTGTGTACAACCAGAGATATGAAAAGCTGTTCTCTATATGTGTAATATGAATTGCAATGCATCCTGCTGTCATATATAAATTTTAAAAAAGAAAAGAAAAAGGAACCATGTTTCCAGGTTTGAAGTCATCTAATTAGTAAAGTTCATCATTTTAATATATAGATATGTATCCCTAGATACTAGAGTAGAAAAACAATTGGAATTTAGAATAGTAATCTCTACTATGGCAATTCTAAATAAAACCCTTTTAACTCAAGCATCACTACATATTCTAAATAGCTACATCATATAATTAATATATTTTTAGGTTGATAATGCTTCCATATTTCTAAACTAACAAGGGACTTTATATGTGTATATAATATATAAAGATGTACATTTCTAAATATTGCATATATTACATATACATGTACATACAGACACAGACACACATACACACACACACACACATAGTCCACAAAGTCAAGAAAGTTCATGACTATGTATGTATGTGCATGTGTGTATTTGCACAGATATGAATATATCTTATTTGATATACATAAAATTATATATTATATATGTATATATTATGTATATATGTTCTTTTTTTTTTTTTTTGCAGTAGTGGAGATTGAACCCAGAGGCTTGTGTGGGCTAGGCAAGTGCTCTGCCACTGAGCTACCTCCTCAGCCCCAGTGCTTTTGACTGAATTTTATCAAGAAAATAAAACTGGAAAAATAAATTAGCAAACTATAAATTATATATTTTATATAAATGTTTTAGCATAAATTCATTATAACTGATAATTGTTAACATATTTCTAAAAGTTAAATAGGGATATATACTACAACAGTTAAAATACCATGATAATATAAATGGAAGTTATAATTATAACTTTATAAACCATTGTTAACTCTACTACTATAAATATAACTATGCATTATACTAAAGGGATTTATACATGTGACCAATGTTTACCATTTAAGGTACAATGTTTACCATTTATTAAGGTAGGAGCTCCTTTTAAGGTAGGAGCTCCTTTTAAAAGAGAGCTCCTAAAAATTCCTTAAAAATTATGTAAATATGAAAAAAACTAGAAGTGAATTTTTCATATATGTATGATGTGTAAAAGTAAGTGACATTTTTAGATAAAAATTATAACAGTTCCAGTAGACAATGCATTTCCTTTTACAATTTCTATTGCATTATGATGATATATTAGTGGGTTATATTTCCCACTACTGCACTTACCTCCACATCTTGGAATTGGTCCACTCCACATTACTTTTCCATCCATCAGAATACATGTAATTGTTTCTGTTCCCTGGGTTTTAATAAATCCTTCTTCACAAATAACTGAAATTGAACTTCCTAATTGAAAATTGTCCCCAAACCGCCGTGCATTGATTGGTATTCCAGGATCAGGGCACTCATTGTGTCCAAATGCTTTTTAGAATAACAAACAAAAATACAAAATAAATATGAGAAAGGGCAACCTTTGTATATTTTGAGTGATTAAAAATAATTAATAAGGAGATTGTATTTATTTCTAGAAAAGACTTTTATTTATTTATCTTTTAAAAATTTGGAGGCTCTCCTCTGACAGATTGCTTGTGATATGTTAGAGGTGTAATGGTTTTAAAATACAAATTATACCTTAAGATTTTTTAAAATTTAAAATATAATTATTTCTGTTTATATATGGTGATCCCCTAGGCTAAGTTCATGCAAATATTCCCCAAATATAAGTTAGTTAGAATTTCAATTAATATAACTTCCAAGTAAGTTGACTATATCTCACAGGAAACTTCTGTAATTCACTGTGTAAGGAACAGAAAGAGGGTCTCATTGTGATAATTAAAGTGAAATGTTTCAATATAGAATAGAAGTCTTAAAATTTCTTTTTAATTTTTCATGACTTTTACTTTCTACCATCCAGGAAAAGGGAGAGACTTAAGTCTTTTACAATTACCAACTTCTAGGCATTGTAATAAGTTATTATCTCATTTAACATTGAGGTCATCTCGATGATAAAAGTATTACCATTACTATAAAAAGTAACCTTAAACTCAGAAAAAGTCAAGTAACTTTCCTTTGGTCATAGAAATAAGGCTTGATAGGGTTGAAATGTATCCTGTTCTGGCTTTTGACAACACCCTATAGTCTTTTTTTCAACACCTTATAGTCTTTTGGTTTGTCTCTTCTCTCTCAGAATATGAGTTCTTCAGCTGAGGGTCACTACCTTATTTTACCTTGTTTCTCCCATGTTTCAAATTTTCAGAGGTTATAGATTACACAAAATTTTCCATCTAAATTTTTCCCTTAATTCATGTGATGACCAAATTTGTACTATAAATCTTTAATTTATCTTAATATTATTTTCTATGTATTAACTTAATATGATAGCAGATAATACAATTATGCAATTTATGAATACCTTCAAATGGATTAGTGAAAAATTCAAAACAATTACATTTACTCCTACAGTATAAACTAATTTTAAATCATAAAATATGTTTTATTTGTTAGGCCCTATTAATATCACTAAATCTGCAAGCCCTTTTCCTACTCAATACCAAATAGTTCTAATTTAGGATGTGCTAGATACTATGTACTCTGTGGTTATTATGTACATGCATTACCATGTTTACTTCTTACAACAATCCAATGTGGTTTTACTGATGTAGACATTGTGGACTGTGGCTAAGTTATGAAACCAAAAAATGTAGTAAATCCAAGATTTGGATATTTATAGTTTGACTTTAGAGTTGATACTCTTAATAACTAAGGTGTTTTTCTCCCGTGTTGGCTTTGGTAAGTGAGTTTAGTTATCCACTACCCCAAAGTTAATGATTTCCTTCCATATTTTGCTTTGGTGGCCTTTGATATTTCTTTGAACTTATAATTTTTTGCTGTCACTATCGATTTAAAGACTCCTAGTGGTTTATGAATATCTTGAAGGAAAATATATTTTCCTTTAATATTCATATATAAATAACAACCAAATGTGTGATATACAGTAGGTTTGAATTTATGATAAAGTTTAATGAATAAGCTAATATATTGGCTGATAAATAATGACATTTGAAACATATTTTCTTAATAGTAGGACTCTCACAAAGATAAATAATATATTTGGGGCTAAAATGTGGTTGGAAATCAAAGATCAAATGATCATCATTGGCAAAACTAGGGACTTGTTCAAGTTTCCTTATTTGTGAAACAAGAGAACTGGTTTGCTTGATTCTTTTGCAGTTCTAATTTGTAAAAATATTATATGGAAAAATAAAATCCAAAAAACTTACTGTTGTAAGTAATGTTGAATCCACGTCCTGACATTGAATGGTCAGCTTGAAATTCCAATCGAAGAATATGACTATTACTTGTAAGATGGGAAGGCACCTCAGCCCCAGTAAAGGTTCCAAGAATTGGGGAATCTGGAGAGTCACCATCTTTAACAGCAAGAAAGTCAAACTGGGATTCCAGATCAAAGTCATTGAAAGAAAGGTGTATCCGACTTCCTGGGTCAGAGATTATTGTCCAGATGCAATTTAAATTATTTCCATAACCTTCTGGGTAATCAGGAGAAAGAACTGTTCCCATAGGTGCAGTAAAGTTAGAGAGACAAGGAACTGGTAAAATGAAAAGATTAAAGAATATAGTAAATAATCAAAAGTAGTATTTGATCTTATTTTGATATATCTTGCCATTATAATAATCATTTAAAAGACGGATAAAAATGTAAATTACCTTATAAAACAAAAATGTTGTCATTTTTACATATTAGAAAAGGCAACTACTATTTTAGGTGAATTTAAGACTATATCCTTAAATATGCACAAAAATAATTTGTTTAATAGCAGCAATTTATTTTGATATTTATCATGTTTGAGTTACTGGTTTAG
The DNA here is from genome assembly GCF_045843805.1 of Urocitellus parryii. NCBI lineage: Eukaryota > Metazoa > Chordata > Mammalia > Rodentia > Sciuridae > Urocitellus > Urocitellus parryii. The sequence goes on along the minus strand of NC_135537.1, from coordinate 26,041,080 downwards.
TAGTGATTGGGCTTAATATGTATTACAGCTATGTTTATTTTGATTATTTTTCTTCATTCCTAACAAAAATTTCAAACCATTTTATATTTGAGGGTAAAATAATCTGAAAGTCTAACTTCTCTGGAAAAGTTAATTTATTCCAGTTTCCTCCCACTTCCTGAGCACACACATAGTCTTTCACTGTTCTTCTTGCCTGAATCCTGGAATCATTCAATTCTATAAAGTAGGATTTAAATTGGAAATTACAAAACTTTTTGTAAAAAAAACAAACATTAAATGTTTTGGCTTTACATGATCTCTTTTATAACTCCTTAACTCTGCCATTATAGCAGATAGGCAATAAATTGGTAAATGAAAGAGCATGATTTATGTTTCAATAAAAGTTTACTTAAAAATCCCCCATAGCTTCAGTTTGCCCTCTCCTATCTTTATGATCTTTACCTGGGCCAAGAGCCACTAAATTCATTACCCTAACACCCATAACCATCATATAAGTAGAACTCTTTATATTGTACTTTAAATTCATGAATATGTCAGGTAGAGTTTTTTTTCTGTAAATTCCTTTGATCCATTGTTATATTTTCATCAGTAGAACTTAATATTATGCTTTAGTTTCCACATAAACACTTTGTTTTTACAAAATTCTCTTATTTATTTCTGAATATTTAAATTAACTATGTCAATATGTTAGAGAATGTTCCCAAATAAATTATGTTAGAATCTTTATTAAATTTCCCAAGGAATTTGTATATAATTCACATACTTAATATAATGTCTTCTCACTCTGGAACTTGTCATCTTTAGTTTTTACTTAAAATTCTCCCTTGCTTTAGTTTTATAATTTTTTTCCTTGAGTTATTAAGACATGTAAATATTGTTCCTGTGTATTTTATAATTTGTTCTTCTGATTAAATTCTCTTTCAAATACATTTTTAAATCAGCTATTGCTTGTATATGAAAATGTTAATTGCCACTTTTTTTGTTTGTTTGATTGTTTTGGTACTGGGGATTGAACCCAGAGGCACTCAGCCACCTAGCCACAACCACAGCCCTTTTGTGTATTTTATTTAGAGACAGGGTTTCACTGAGTTGTATAGGACCTCACTGAGTTGCTTAGGGCTTTGCTAAGTTGCTGAGGCTGGCTCCAAGCTCAGGACCCTCCTGCCTTAGCCTCCTGAGCTGCTGGGATTATAGGTGTGCACCACTGTGTCTGGCTAATTGCTATATTTTAATAATTTATCAGAATATTCAGATTAATTTATTCTTAAAATGGTAAAAAAAATTTCTTTAGATATTAAGAACTTTTAAAATTTGTCTTAGCAATATTTCCATTAAATGTACTTTAGCATATATTAAAATGCTTTCAAAAATAATTTATTTTTTACTGTAACATATTACATTTATAAATTGTCTAATACGAAATCAACATTATCTTCTTAGAAGAATATTTAAAATTAAAGACCATTATTGAAGTCTTTTAAAGTTTTACTAAGCTTTAGATGATGTGAACAGAATCAAATTAGACTCTTCTAATACATTTCATTCTCTCACAAGAACTTTAGAGGTGATTTTGACTAGGCATGAGACCATGCCCTACACTAATGGTTCATGTAAGGGGATCTTTGCACACTTATTCTCCTCCACTTCCTGAAGAACAAGCATAATATATTATAATTAGGGAAATTTCTGCCAGATTCTAAAAACATTCACTTTATTGTAATGAAATTATAATAGTATTTCATTGAGCCACAAAGTACATCAGTAAGTTAATACATGTTATGTTTTTGTTGTAGTTAAACCAGAATATCTTAGTGTTTTTGGAAAAATTCATTGTTTTAATACAAGCATATTGTATATCATAAACTTTAATGAATTTTATTCTGTGCAATATAAATAAATAGTACTTTATACATTAGTGTGAGCATCTAAATACAAAAATAGGTTAATACATTATACATAGAATATAAGCTTTAAGTATTTTAAGTGTTTTTGATTGCAAATAAACATACTATCTTGTTAAGATAAATGAGTCTATGAGAATTAGTTCAGATGTATAATTTCCATAAGAAGTAGCTATCTATAAAGTATAAAATGTCACCAAATTAAATGTAATAAGAACACATGTAGTATATATTTTGCAATTACCAAATGAACTATGTTAACTTTATTTAAATCTGTACTAAAATTTATAATTCAGCATAAGCACACTTGTTAAAGATAGTATCACAAAGTGCTGCTCGTCCAAAAATAATTATACGGTTCCAGCTCTTAGCAATTAATTACAAAAGCAATTATATGCAAGAACAGGGTAACATATGCTGTCTAGAAGCAAAGCATTTGGTACTCACAGATACAGATGGGTATGTTTGCAGACCATTGGTTATTCTCTTGACAAACAATGGATTTCTCTCCAATTAATTCAAACCCAAACTGGCATTCGAACCTTAAAATATCACGATTAGAAAACCCATCGCCTTCTCTAATTCCATATAAGGGTGTACCAGGGTCACCACAACTTTCTTTTTCAATTTCTGTAAAAATAGAAGATAAAAGTCACCTTCCAAGGTTTGCAGACACGATGCCCATACTAAGAGTTTAGAAAACATGCACTATGGGAAGATAGTTCAGAATGAAGAATGAATATATCCTCCAATCTTAATTTTTTTCCTTTTGCCACTCTATGAATATGATTTGATACATGATCTTTAGAGAACAATAAGTGTAATTCTCTTATTTTGTAGGTGGGGACCTGAGATAATGGTAGCTAATGAGGTTGCCAAATGTGTCTCTGGTTCTACAGCAATCAATGAATAGTTCTAAACAATATTTGTCATTCTGGCAATTGCTGGTTGTATTATCTCCCCAAGTACGTGATAACAACAGTAGTCTATGAAAGAACAGGAATCAATTTTGCATTTGAAATTGCCTAGTCATCTTTCTCAACGAATGTTCATTGAATGAATTGAAGAGTGAAAAATTTCTTTCAAGAGCACCATGAAAACATTCTTTTGAGATGTATCAAAGGACATTGCAAATATCTGACATGGTTTTTATGAAGCTATGAATGTCAGCAATAAATTACTATGTTGGTTCTTTTGGGCTTCTACATCACATGCAACATAGTAGCCCATGAAATTAACTATCTTCAAATAGCAGCAAAAAGAAAAGTAAATAAAAATTTGAAAAGTAAAGCTTTGAGATAAAGTAATAGTCTATTCTAACACTTCAACACTTACACATATCTGGTTTCTGTATAACTTACCTGTACCCTTTGATATCTATTTTTCTAGTTCTTTTCCCATGTTTTTATAATTAAACAGATACATATAATATGTAATATTATATGTTTGTATTTAAATATAAAAATACTCCTACAAAAACATATATTGCTTTATATAATTATTAGACTTTATCTTCAGTTATGTCAATATTATTAAAAACTTGGGTTTTTTTTAACCAAATTACATGTTTTAGAGATATTTTTGAAAACCTTATATCCTTAAACAAAACCATAGATGGCCATAATGATTCCTTTAAAACATGGGATAGCATTTGAGATTTTATTTACACACTTTTATTTATGTCACAAGTTATATTGGCCTATATTATTTTCTTATGTTACTGCCATCCTGTTTTAATATCAAGAGAAGTAGTTAGCAATTTTCAATACTATTAAGTCTTTAGACTACAAAAACTAGAACTGTAAATATTAGAACTTTTCAAAAAAACTAGCCAAATTTGGCATAATTTTGAGGTAACCATCTGACCATCATTTCAGTTACTTGTAAGGTTATTTTCCCATTGGACTAGGTTTTGTTTCTTTCTCTCGCTTTCTCTCTTTGGTCCATTATTAGCAACTTATATACCCTAGAAAAGTGGGATAATAGTTTAGTAGTAGTAGATTTTCTACAAGGTTTTTACATATTAACATTAAAAAGTATAAATTTTCCTCATCCCTAATGTTATTTGTGTTTACTATCCTGATTTTCTTTGTTTGTACTTTTCAAAGGTGTGTCAAATATGTTAATATGTTCAAAGAACCTATTTTGGCTTCTGTTGAGCAATTCTGTTATTTAACCATGCTTTCTTTTTGTCTTTTTCTGGATTCCATCTTCAACTCTCTTTTGCATTATTTTTCTATTCGTTTTCCATCTTTTTGTGTTGAAGTCTTGGGGTGCATTTATTAATTTATTTATTTTTCAGCCTTTCTTGTTTCCTAAAAGTAAAACATATTAAGTTTCTAAATTTTCTTCAAGGTATGCCTTGATATGGAGACTTTTATTTTTTATTCCAAAGTAGTTTGTAGTTTCCATTTTGATTTCCTCTTTAACTCATAAATAATTTATGCAATTTTAAATTTACACATTTATAAAATTTCAATTTATAATTTGTCATGTAGTTTTATCTAAACCTAATTAACCTTTGTATTGAAAATTATGTTATCAGTTCCTAAATATTTACTTAGTTATTTTTGGTTCAGGGAATTTAACCCAGGGGAGTTTTACCACTGAGCTACATTCCCAGCCCTACTTTTTTCTCTTTTTTTTTCTATTTTATTTTGAGACAGGGTATTGATAAGTTTCTGAGACTGCCTTAAATTTGTGATTCTTTTGCTTCAACCTCCTGAGTTAGGGGAATTACAAGCATTTGCCACTGTGTGTTTATTGTTGTTACTTTTATTGTTTCATAACTCTGTTTCCTTGGGTGTAAGGAGAATGTACTAAGAGAAAAGTAGAATGAGCTTGATTCTAGCTCAACATATTTGAGAATATATTCAGCAAATTATAATTATTTTATGTTCATGATGAAAAGATATTGGAGGAAGTGGTTTAGGAGAGAACAAATCTGTTGTATGTGAGATATGGTCAAATAAATGATTTTATTGATTGCTTTTCTATATCTATGCAGTTTATCTCCACCATGACCTTCACCTTCCCCACTTTCAGATTCATTTACTCATGTCAGCAACCCAATGGGATGCTGGGGTAAAGCTATTCCCTATATTGATCCATGGCGCCATCTAGTTTCATGGCCTTCATGCTGACCTAGAGAGGCCTCCTTCTTGATAACTCCATCAAACACTGTAATGGTCAATTTGAATGTTAACTTGATTGGATTAAGAGATGCCGAGGATTATGGGTGTGCCAATGAGGGTGTATCAATAAGGATATATCTAAGAATGATTGGCATGTGGAATAGCCAACCAAAATGTAGACACTCCCTAAGCATGGGCAATATACTGACCAATAGAATGATGGCTTGGATGGAATAAAAGTTGGAAGAATAAAATAGTAGCAGCCATGCAAACTTGATTCTTCCTAAATAGGTTCTTTATTGCTGCTTAGATCATTTGCTGATGGCCATTGTGGACTATCCAGCTTCTGGTCACATATGCCAACCTAATAAATCCCTTTTTTATAAGTATAGTTCCTGTTGATTCTGTTCCTCTAGAGAACCCTGGCTAATATAGATGCTTGTTCTATATCTGGGAATTTGGCTCTGTCGCTAAAATACATTCCTCTGTGGTGATTACTGCAATTTCTCAGGAACATCTGTGGTATTCTTTCTGGAGGTTTCTGGCCCTAGGGCACAAAGGCTTCTGTCCCTGGGGGGACAATGGCTTCTTACCTGCAGCAACAGCCTACTGGTGGCATTGGTTTATGCATTTTTCAGTCTACCTTTTTTTTCCATAAATATCTTTATGCTTATTTATATTTACTTATCTTAGGGACCTTTGACAGCTTTATAACAACTGATGCTTTTCTCTTCTTATTCTTAAGCATTATTATATTTTTGATGTTTTCTATTATATGGGTTAGGGCTAAGAATGAATGCTTAATCTACTATTTTGAACCAACATTTTTTTATTGTTCCTTAGGAAAACATTCTTTAATATCAAAAGTATATTTTAAAATAGAGGTGTAATTTCAAAGCTTCAATACTCTCTAATATAGAAAAAAATATGTGGTAAGTAAAGTAGACATATACCTGTTATGTATCATTGCTTTTGAAATGTTTTTTTTAAAATTTATTCTTTTTGGATATAATGACTGTAGAGTGTATTTTGACATACTATGCATACATGAAGTATAACTTATCCTAATTAGTTTTTCTACCTAGAAGGCAAGTCTGATATCTGAGAAAATAATTAATATCCATAGACAAGTGCTAGAGCTATGCCCAAAAATAATTATAAATAACAATCATCATTTACTGAGCTTTAAACCTGTGATGATATTTTGAAAGGATATAATTTAATTATCAAAACAACTCTATGAAGGACGTGTTCTCACCTCTGTTTTATACATGAGGAAACTGAGGGCCAAAGAAGCTGAGTAATTTGCCCAATTTCACATATTCTGTAAATAGCAAAATTTATGTTTATTTAAATAAAAAGTATTCATCGCCCTGCTATTGTGGAGGAATCTTCATTCCCTAGTTATTTATTTATGAAACCTATATTTAGTCTCCATCATGTATCAAAATAATACTAGGTTCTGCTCAGCAATGCTGAGGACCTCATGGAGGATGGTGTCAAAATGATAGGAGAATGTGAAAGAGGTTGCAGGGCCAGACAGAAAGTCAGAGAGTGATTCAGAGGTCAGGCTTGCAATGCAACTACTTCCCCCCCACCCACCCCCAAAAGAACTTACTTAGGGATCTGCAGAACTACATAGATCTCTTTAATTGTGGAGTATGTAGTCATTGGGAATGTGCATTACCAACTCCAAAGTCCCACTAGCCCCCTACCCTTTTTTTGGTGGTACTAGGAACGAAAACCAAGGCTTCATGAATACTAGGCAAGTACTCTACCAATGAGCTATATCCCCAGTCCTAGGTCCCACTTTTGAAAAGCTCCATAACCTCTCACATAAAAAACTCTGTAGATCAAGTTCCAACACATGAGCCATTGGGGGACAAACCACATCTAAACCATAGCACCAACTATTAAAACTTAGAGAAATTTCTAATTATCTCTAAAGTTTAAGCTATAACCCATCCATAAACTTCACCCTAACCTTAGGAGCACAGTTTGTTGTTCCCTTTTCTGGACTTCTATTGGTCTTGGGATACATCTATACTGGTCCATATATTTTAATATAATCATATACTTGTTCATTTGACTCCTTTCAGGAACTTTATTCATCTTTACATTTCAAATATCTATAACTGGTGATGGCAAAATGTTATGTTAGTCATGTGTCAGGCAAAGTTGTAGACACTTGTTATATTTAATCCTGACATTGTCCTGTGAAAACCCAAAGAGATTAAAGTAAGTTGCCTAGTGTCATGCAAATTGTAATTGACAGGCTGAAATTTGAATCTATTCAGCATGGTTCCAGACTATGAGTTATTAAGGAATACACATCTATTCAGAGGCCAGTATTTAATAAATAATTGTATATGTAGGAAGGAAAGAAATAAGAAGACTTAGCATATGTAATTCTTTTAATAAACAATCTAAGCAATCACAAAATTCCATAGTTATAGAGAATTCACATATATAGAAAATCATTGAATGATGATATTATTCCAGTTATGTCTCTTGAATAATCTAAATTTGTAATTGTATTGCAGTTGAAGACTCTGATTGCTTTATATTGCATTTTCATCCATTCTTCATCCTTCTCAGCACTGTTTTTTGATCCCTCTTCCAGGTTGGGAGTAAGACTATAACTTACCTGGGTTCATATTAGGCTCCTGTTCTCTTTGGCTTTCTGTGGGCAGGGTGGTGGGAAGTTGTCATTTAGACAGGATATTTGGTTGAGAAAGTCAGGATGAGAGTAGCATAGGGTATTTCGTCCCTGCTCCCCAATCCTTTGTTGCCTAATCATGATGGGATGGCAGTGTCCCCAAACTAAAAGTCAATTTTATGTCAGGCAACCCTTTCCATACAGCTGTCCTCTACGTGTCATTAACTATGATATTATACAACGCCTTGTTACTTTCCTTAAGCTCTGCCCACATGTCCCCAGTGTGAATACACCAGTTGTTTTTTTTTTTTTTTGTTTTGTTTTTTTTTGCTGCAAGATGTCTTAGACTAAAATTTACCATTGAATCCCTGGTTCAATGCAAATAGTATTTAGTTAAAGCATTCCATTGATACTTGATTTTATTATATTATACTGATTTTGTTTCTCAGAGTATAAAGATGTAATTTCCTTAACAAATGTTACCTCCACTGGGAGTCTGCCAAATATTGGCCCATTATTCACAATTAAATTTGGAAGGTAGTAAGTGAGTATCCATCCCCAGAGTCAGAGGTAAAGCACCCATAGAGTATCACATGATTCTCCTCATTTTCTTCCTTACTAGGCAGACAAAGAAGTAAAAGCAGAGAAAGAAGCATAGAAATAAATGAAAATGTGAGGTCAGAAGACTCAGAATGCTCTTATGTAATGTGTTGAAATATTGAATATATACGTTTAAATGTCAGTGGCTAAAATTTGTAGAAGCAGGGCTCTTTCAACATCTTTATTTTTATTTTTTTTTAGTGACCAAGTTAACTTTGATCTTTGATACCTAAAGTAATAAACTCTAATTTTAAATTCAATCAGATTTCCAGCCAAAGAGTAACATCTGGCCTTAAAGTGACATAAAACTACTCATTGATCAATCTCTCACTTGACAACAGTTGACACAGTAATTCAAATACTTCACAGAGAAACTTGTAGGTTAAAAGAAAGTGATCTGGAAAACTTGCAGTTTTGCTGATTCTTAATGTTACAAAGCCTCTTGGGAATCTCATTACCTCAGCAACGGGCTTACAAAGGTTGTGAAATACAGAATCAAGCAGCTGAAAAGACCTTGGGAGTTAAACTAGGTCTCACCTTCAACTGTCTCAGACAAATGAGACTATAGTAAACATTTAAAGAGATTTTGGAAAGGAAATCCATAACTGCCCAGGCAAAAGTAATGAAAGCTATCTGTATAATAATAAATGTGTAAAGTGTCTTACAATTATGATGAAAGTGCTGACATTTAAAGTGTCTGATTAAGTAGGAAAATTTAATAAAAATTACGCAAAATTCATAATGGTGGCCAAAATACCCTGAAACAAGCTTTACCATTTTGTACAGAGCTGATATAGAACATCTGCAGTTAGTAGTTAAGATAGAGGTAGAATAAACAGAAACATTCTAAAAGGTATTCAATTCTTAATCATATTTCAACTTAAAATTAGTGGACATTTAAATATGTTTAATACAATTAAGATCTCTTTACTTGTAATAAAAACAAGTTGCTTAAGTAGGATGACTATGGATACTGATACTATACTGTATATTTAGGAAGGCTGGAAGGGAGGATTTTGAATGCTTTCACTGCAAGGTAATGATAAATTTCAGAGAAGATAGATATATCTACCCTGATTTGAATATTGTACAATATATACCTCTATTGAAACATAACATGGTACTCCATAAATACAAATAACATTTATAGTTAAAAAATAAATAAATTTTAAAATAATGTGCTTTTATTTGGTTCTAAATATAATGTTACTTTAAACATTATTAATTAAGGGTTGTTTTCTGAAGGCTCCATTAATGTATTTATGAAAAACCATTTATATTTTATCATATAAATGCCCAGTTTACAAATAGGGAGGATGAGTGGAAGAAATTTGCAAGTAATGTCTGTGGGCATGAGCAAGGACTTTGTTAGTTTTAAGAGCTATGGGACCTATGAATTGGGTTATGTAGCATTTAGCTCCAACTTAGTGATTTTCAGACTTTGTTCTGACAATGAGTCCCTGGTGTTTTATACAAGTCTCTGCTCTAAATTATAACTCCACCTTCCTTCTCTCTCTCTCTCAAGAGAACAGATTGGAATATAAGAAAGTGAGATTAAGGTTATTTTGTTAGATATGACTAAGTATTTTCTGTGTTATTGAAAAGGAAATAAATAATTTACAAGCATGGATATCATTAATATTTATTTTTTCTAGGTATTTAGTAAATATTTATTGAATGAATTAATAAATGGATAAATAAATGAAATACCATCCACTAGGAGGCATGAAAACAAGCATTTTTAATTTTTTAAAATATTTTACTTGTTCTAATTAGTTATGCATAACAGCAGAATGAATTTCTATTCATTGTACACATTTATAATAGTTTAAATTATACCACAACGTGACCACTCCAAAATAAAAAAATGAATGTTCTAACTTAGTAGTTCCCTAGCTTATAAATTTCTATCATATCTAAAACAATTTAATGGGATGTGGTGGGATCAATTTAAAAAAATTCATACATCTTTTTTTCCCCTTGCATTTCTTATTGGTGTCCTATAGTTGTACATAATAGTGGGATTTGTTGTTACATATTTGGACGTGCACACAATACAATATGGTCAATATCATTTTGATTCTTTAGGATAAGTACCAAGGAGATGTAGCTGGGTCATATGGTGGTTCCATGCATAGTATTTTGAGGAAACTCATACTGATTTCCATACTAATTGTACTATTTACAACCCACCAACAGTGTAAAAGTCTTTTTCTCTACATTCTTTCTCAATTTATTATTGTTTATATTCTTGGTGACTCCTTGGTGTGAGATAAGATCTCTGAAGTTTTTCCTTAATTGCTAATGACATTGAACACTTTTTCATATATTTGTTGGACATTTGTATTTCTTCTTTTGAGAAGTCTCTGTTTATTTCATTGACTCTTTTATTAATTGGGCTTTTTTTTGCTTTACATTTTTGAGTTCTTTTTATATTTAAGATATTCTTTGTCAGAAGAATATCTAGCAATGATTTTCTCCTATTCTCTACGTTCTCTCTTCACATTCTTAATTGATTCCATTGCTGTTCAGAAGACTTTTAATTTGATGCCATTGCATTTATTAATTCTTGATATTATTTCCTGAGCTTTAGAGGTACTATTGAGAAAGTCATTGCCTGTACCCATATGCTAGACATTTGACCTTATGTTTTTTTTCTAGGAGTTGAATAGCTTCTGGTCAATTTTGAGTTGATATTGTGCGGTGTGAGAGATAAGAGTCTATTCTCATTCTTCTACATAAGGATACCAGTTCTCCCAGCACCATTTGTTAAATAGACTTGTTGGTACCTTTGACAAGGATCATACAACTGTAGATGTACACACACTTGTTGATGATAATATGTGCTTTAGTTCAGGGAATTTAAAGGCTACTCTCATCAACTAAAATGATTAATTAGTTAATTTCAATTCAATATTTACTGCTCAAATACCTTCATTTAGTCTTCACAAAAGTATTGCTTTCTGCTGTGGTCACCTCCTCAGCTCTTTATTTCTTATGAGTACTCTAATTGTTCATGCAAACTTCTAATAAAATGTGTATATTGTTATCCTGTTATTATGGCCAGCCAGAGACCTTAGCATGGAAAACAAATGTTTACTCTTTTATAACTCAGAAAATTATATGTCATAATCTCTGTCCTTTAAAAACACACAGTCTATAAGAGATGCCAGAAAAGTATATTCAGGATATATTTTTTAAATTCCTTACTTTTTTTAAGAAAAAGAGAATGAACTATACTCTGGTCAACACCTTTGTACAAGATAGAAGTGATTTACAAATCTGAAATGATTTTGGAATTTCATTTGCATTTTCTATGTATTAGACTATTAAAGATGATGCATGAAGTGACATTAAATCATCCTCCATAACTTGTTCTAAAGTAGTATCCTTAAAATTTGCCCTTTTGTTTATATATTTCAGTTTCTTCAAAGGAAGTCTTTAGCATTTGCCCTTGGTTTGGGACTAGGTACTGTTTCTCAGACAAATTAAACATGTGGCAGGCTGACTGAGCTAGGAAACCCAGTACTCAAGGAAAGGTTCACTGGGAAAATCTCAAATCAGTAGATTCCTTCAGTAAGTTAGCAAACTACTACAGAGTATTTCGGTATCAATTTTTTGGGCATAACATCCTATTTACTCGTTTATTTATTCATTAATCTATTAATTCAATCATATGTTAGTAAGTTCATTCAGGAAAAAATGTCTTGAAATTTTGCTGTGTCTTAAATGTTGGAAATATAGAGGTGAAAAAAATAAATCTATTACTGCTACTAGAAAAAGATAAGCATATAGATATTTAAAAGTAAAATAAATAATGCATTTTTAGAATAAAATATATTGGAGACATGGAGAAGAAAATGAAAAGTTTTGCTCAGGTGTAAAAAGATAAAAATAATATATAAATTTAAACATGAACTAAGATTTCACAAATTTTCATGTATACCTATATATTGAAGGTGGTGTGGTAGTAGATTATTGTATTTCAGATAGATGAGAATATCTGTTCCAAGGAATGATAGTGTAAAACAAACTGGCACATTTGGAGAAATTCAAGGAATTCAGTATGGCTGAAGTTTGGGTACAAGGAGAATAAGGAAAGAGATGAGGTTAAAAAGATATGGGGCTACCTCTGTGCAGTGTGAAGGTCATTTGACTTTATTCTAAGCAGAAGTAGCCATTGATAAGGCTTGGGAGTACACACCAAACAAAACATACAGAGCAACAGTCACCTAATCTCGTATGAAATAGACTAAACAGGATACAGAATCAATTAAAGAAACATGACCTACTCCCTTAGGAGCTTATAGTCTAATAATGGAGCAGTAAAATGCAAGTATCATGAAGCATTCTTTTTTTATAAGAAGACTCCACATAGCATTGTTCACTTACAATCTCACTTAACCTGTCTATTTTTTATACATTTTCCTTTGAAGTACCTTGAATGAAAGAACAAAGTGAAATATAGATTTTTGTCTAAATCTCTGTAGCTACCTGTTTAAAAGAGTTTGCAAGCAGGGATAGATCAATATTTTCTGAACTATAATAGCAATCAAAGCAAATGGATTTTTCTTTTGAAAGAACCATAAATGCTAGTAGCTCAGCAGCTGCCATCAGAAACTTCAAAACACTATTGCTCTTACTGTATCTACCAGATGGTAGAAGGACTTATAATTACTTTGAGGTATAGCTTTGTATATCTATAAGGCAAGTACAAAGAAACACCATTTTTATTTGTGAATATAAAAGATCACACTGAGAAAATTCAAAGTGCAACAAATGAGCAGAGTATGTTTTTTGCTTTAAAAATAATCATGTTGATATAGTGTTAGCCCTCTATGAAATTAAGTGGTGAGGCTGTCTACACAATGCTTTCCTTCTAGTAAATAGATATTAAGATCTCATATGTGCTAAACTAATCAATGTGGGGTGGGGGAACTAGATTAGTTGTTTACTCAAGGAGATAAACACAATATTTGATCAGGCACTTTGGTGATGAATGTGGAAACATGGAATTAACTCTAATTCTATGTCTTCTATGTCTTTGGATCTGGTTTCTCTGAAGTTATTGTTATTATTATTTTGGTTTTTTGCCTTTTTTTTTTTTTTTGTACGGAGAATTGAACTCTTGGGCGGTCAACCACATCCCCAGCCCTATTTTGTATTTTATTTAGAGACAGGGTCTGAGTTACTTAGCACCTTGCCATTGCTAAGGCTGGCTTTGAACTCACAATCTTCCTGCCTCAGCCTCCCAAGCCACTGGGATTACTGGCATGCACCACTGTGTCTGGATTCTAAGGGCTATTTTGATAATCACTTCTCCATTGTCTTGGTCTAACTTTGAGGATCCTGGGGCCCAATGTACAATAAAAAATCTATTCTCAGGCAAGAACTCTCCATAAATCATCTATACTTTTGTTTAAATTTGAATTGTCATATAACTTTTAGCAAGTTACCTGCATTTTAACTCTTCTCAAATTATATAAACAATTATTGTGATTTTAGACACAGAGTAAGTAATACTTGGGTTATATCATTTGGAGACTGAAGAATAGATAAAAAAAATCAATTGTTTGGCTTAATTTATTCAACAACATAGTATACACATGACAGTTTTTTGGACTATAAGGGTTAAAAATTTGACTAAGGTTCAGATTCTGTATGAGGACAGAACAATTATATATTACATATATATGTATATGTGATCAACTTATTTGCAGTAAGAAGTGCAGAGGAAGATTAAAGATTCAAAAAGAATATAAAAAAATTGCTAACACCATGTAAATTTCATGGTTTCTTAAGAGAGATTTTATTTTTTTAATCTGAAAGACTAAATACATACAGTGGACAAGGCAATATGTGACAAGTGTGATGTCATGTATTCAAAGTGTTTCAGAAATTCAAAGATCATTTCCACATTGGAAGTGGGCAGGTGTAGGAATGGTCACAGGAGAGATGTTGAATTTTCTATGATCCCTAGTGATTGAAGAGGGATTTATAGAGGGAAATTAGTAAATATGCTAAGAAGGAAAGGAGAGATACCAAAGTTTGTAAAAGAAAAATCTTTCAAGATCTGAGTGAAAAGGCAAATTTTACTAGAAAGTGGAGAATTTCTCATACATGTTAGAGTGGCATTTCCGAGCAAGCATAGAGAAGACACTAATGATTCTGGAGTAAAGAAGCAACAGAGAGAAAACTATTCTGAAATCTGTAAGAACAGATGCAGAAAAGAACCTAGAGGTATCTATTGGGATAATTCAAGGAAAGAAAAATAAATTGTGAATAAAACAGAGATGATAAATGCTGGTAAAAACCAAAAAAAATATACATATACCTTTCAAATTATTTGCAGTAAGAAGAAGTGCAGAGGAAGATTAATGATTCAAAAAGAATATAAAAAATGCTAAAGCCACATAAGTTTCATGGGTTCTTAAGAGAGATTTTTTTTTTAATCTGAAGGACTAAATACATACAGTGGAAAATAACCAGATCACAATGACACATATGTGTCTAACCCACTTAAGAAGTCCAAGGAGCCAAATTATAGTCTGCAACAATAAAGAGCAAGAAAGACCAGACTTGGTAAATAATAGTGAATTTCATTTTTCTCCCCACTTCCAATTTTGTATCAATCAAGAAAACCAAAATATGTAACCCAATCCAAGCAGAAAAACAGTTTTTCTTCTTCCTCATCTATCTCCAGCTTCCTCGTGGCCACAACTTCAATTAGAACATAACTGGAGTCCCTACTTTTTAAACTATATTAAAAAAAAATCCTACTTCCTAGAATGCTTTTAATTCTCTGCCAAACATAAGTGATGGGATGACTGCCTCCCTTGTAACCTCTAAATAAATTTCCTTGGCTTACTCTCATTTGAACAATCTTCATTTATTTCCAATGATTGATTCTAGTACACAGTTAAATATAACTGTATTTATATATTCACATATATTCTGACACACATATAAAATAATTAACTGCAAAACATGTTTCATAGAACAACATATAATGCTATAAAGACAATGTTCTCTGAAATTCTCTATTCCATTCCATTCTTTAAAAGAAGAAAATGATCCCAAAACATTAAAACTATTTAATGACCCACCAATCAGCATAACTTTTATGTTATCTTTTCAAAGATTTTCTACAACTTATTTGACCCTAGAATCGTCCATCTAGTTTGTCTTGGGAATCATTACCACAGAACATCCTCAAAGAAGGTAGTGTAGTTTTGCCTGGAGATCATTGGAAGAATAAGGTTGTGCTTACAAAGAAATCAAAATTTAGACTTCTTTTTTTTAAATTTAAGGCAGTAAAAAGTCATTTAATACAGTTTTCACATTGCTTTAGAAATAATAGTTCAGCCAGACATGGTGGCACACAACTGTAATCCCAGCTGCCTAGGAGGCTGAGGTAGGAGGATCACAAGTTTGAGGCCACCCTGGGCAATTTACCAACACTTGTCTTAAAATAAGACAAAGAAATGGTTTGGGAAGCAGTTTAGTAGAGCACTTGTCTAACATGGATGACACCCAGGTTCACTCTACATTACTATAAAAATTAAATAAATAATAGTTTAGAGAAACAAAAAGAAAAAAATACTAAAATCAAGAAGGGAAAAGAGTTTAATAAAATTTTAATATTTTCTGAAACTTATTTAAGGTCATTAATTTGGTTTCCCTCTCAAGCACCAACTTTCCTTGCCTTATTAACTTATTATATTACCTACTGTGAAAATGGGGTTATGCATAGAGTAGAACAAAATCAGAAAAAAGATAAAGACCCTGTATGTTAGAAAGTGAAGAGACAGTATAAGGGCAAATACAAATTTTAAAAGGCTTAATTTTCTATATTGAAAGTAAGAGGAAACTTCCTTCACCTGCCTTTATCTTCAAGATTTTACTTTAGAAAACTAGTAATTGTCAATTATTTCTGTCTTATCCAAATGTATATAACTCTCTTCAAATACTAATTAAGCCCCTTGTCATTCTCAAAAGTTAATTAATGATGTTTCAGCTAAGATCTGAAAACCATCTCCCTAAAATGTATTCATCAAGAAAGACAGCATCCTCACATTCCAGTTTCTGTGAGAAAATAGAAGCCTATCATCACTTTAAGTTTCAAAACCATCTACTTTCATAAAGATATAAGGTGAATTTTTCTTTGGATGAAGCCAATTAGCCAGCACAGATGGTTACCCCCATTATAGGTTGAATTTATGATGAACTATGTGTATCATGGCAAGGAGCTCTCTTACTTGAGGACTAGTTATTTTTTTATCTTGAGAACATGTGTGTAATAAGGTTATATGTGCTTGGCTATTTAAAATGGTAAAATATCTTTCAATCTTCACCATCTGTTTAGCAAGCTGACTGAGGTGCACAGCTCATTCTTATTTAATGTTTATTCAATAATAAAACAATTTTCTTTTTTGTATTATTTTTGTGGAGAGGCTTTCTGCTTCACAGAGGATTACATTTTTAATTATATTTCTTCCAACAACAGCCACATAAAGATATTAAAGATTTTTTTTTTGCTAATGGAAAAGATTTCTAATTTCTAAAATTTTGTTTCATTTTTGTATTAAGATTTGGAGTTGAAAGAATTTGGGTGTGGGGATCTAAGGAATATAATAGTGGCCTAAATAACTAAGGAGGTAGATTCTAAAAATCTCTTACTTCATGGGTATTCATATATTATACACCACCTTAAAAATCATTGTTCCTTGCTTGTAGTGAGTAGTTCTTTATGTTTGATTTATAAACTATACAAACAATAAGAACTTCCCTTCCAGCTATATGATTCTGTATTTTTATATATAATCCCTGTAAAAAGGAATAAATCTTACCACAAATGTCTCCTTGATTTTTCCAAATGTTATTTTAATCTCCACTTAATTTAATTAAAAACCCCCATAGGTTTGTGGAAAAACTAAAGGAGTTTTAAATATACAAGTTTAAATTGTACTTATCTTTGAAGTTTCTCTCTTCTGAAATCAGTACTTCAATTCTTTCATAAACTAAAGAAATTTAACAATACATTTATCTAAGATACATACTTGAATATTTCAAAAGGAATGATACAAACTTTACTTTTAGTTTTAAGTGTTTGTAAAATCTAACATGAGTTAGATTTCCCACCCCCCTCAAGTATAAATTTATTCTGAAAAACAGCATACAATGTATAGCTATTATTTTCTTTCTAAGTCTAATGTTCATGAGAAAATTCAAAGCCATATGTCAACATTAAGGTAAATGTAGATATCTCTGCTATCCATTGTTTTTAATAACAGTCATTTCATACTTCTTATATAAGGATGTTAGAATTCATGTTCTAATTTGATGGTTCTAATGATCAAATCTAATATGGGTAAATGCTTATAATTACTTTAAAATGTCATGAGAGTTACCTAATCCACAGGACAAAACATCACATGTGGAGTGGTTAGGTCATTTGTTAAATTTAATCTAAAAAGAATTGTTATAAGTTGAAGGGATTTCTTTTTGACACCAATTAGAACATATCTTAACAGTTAATTCAATCTTTGGAGGATCATTTAAGGTTATCCTCAGATTTAGAGACTTCTCAGAAATAGACACACACATTATAAAACTCATAATGAAATGGAAATTTCAATATACCAAGGGGATAGTAAATTTTCATATATATTTCCACTTCCTATTAAATGTAATGTTTAGATAAAAATTGAATATTATTGTCATTACTTCCAAGTGGAGAATTCATTGTTTACTCAGTTCAAACATCTCAGCTTGTTTTGATTGGGGAAAAGTATACTTATAGGCTATGGGTGAGCATCTGAACAGAACTTCTGAATTACGGATTTAGAAAAGGGAATTTGAGAGGCTGCCTTTACTAAAAAGCACTGACTTTTCTTTTGGGCTTGCATATGCCCAGCAGATAACTGAAAGCAGGATAAAGCTTGGCATCTCTGCTTTCATTTTGTATCTTTTTTTCCTTAGTACTTTAAACTTTGGGTAATTTTCTTGTCCAACTCAACACAGAAGCATATTAATCATTTAAAAAAGTGTTTTTCTAAAACTGGTTATCCACCCCTTTCAATGTTGAAGACACCATGGTGAGAATAACTAAGGCATTTTCAAGATTTTCAGAGACATTCAGCTGCTAATTTTGGCAAGGTCCTGTTCTAGACCCAGAAGTCTCCAGTCATTGTCCTTAGGAACAATAAGCCTTGCAGGCAGATCATCCCCTGATAAAACTGCCCTTCCTAATCAGGAACAATCATCTCAGAAGAACTGAGATACTTCTAGAATCATAGGTCTGAAGCATAAATATCTTACAAAGCAAATAGTAATGTCCCCTCAAGAGATAAAGACTTCCCTGGTGTCACCTTGAAGAATCAGAAATGAAATATGATCAACCAGATCACAATTTGACCAAAACTATTTAATTTTGCATAACTCTCACCTTCTGCCTCAATTCTTCCATTTTTTTTTAATTTTATTTTTTTATTTATGTATGATAGCAGAATACATTACATTTCTTATTACACATATAGAGCACAACTTTTCATTTCTCTCAGTGTATTTACGGTATATTCACACCAATTCATGTCTTCATATATGTACTTTGAATAATAATGATAATCACGTTCCACCATCATTTCTAAACCCTCTTTCTTTCCCTCTAACCCCTCTGCCCTATCTAGAGTTCAACTGTTCTTCTCATGCTCCCTCTCCCTATCCCACTATGGATCAGCCTCTTTATATCAAAGAAAACATTCTGCATTTGGTTATTTGGGATTGGCTACTTCACTTAACATTATCTTCTCTAACTCCATCCATTTGCCTCCAAATGTTATGATTTCATTCTTTTTATCGCTGAGTAATATTCCATGTGTATATATGCCACATTTTTTATCCATTCATCTATTGAAGGGAATCTAGGTTGGTTACACAGTTTAGCTTATTTTGAATTGTGCTGCTATAAACATTGATGTGGCTGTGTCCCTGTAGTATGCTGTTTTTCAGTGATAAGTCCTCAGAAATGGAAGTGAGGAAAACTACCCCATTTACAATACCCTCAAAAAATAAATAAAATACTTGGGAATCAAGAAAAGAGGTGAAAGATCTATATAATGAAAATTACAGAACCCTAAAAAAAGAAATCAAATAAGACCTTAGAAGATGGAAATATCTACCTTGCTCCTAGATAGGCAGAATTAATATTATCAAAATGACCATACTTCCAAAAGCACTATACAGATTTAATGCAATTCTGATCAAAATCCCAATGACATTCCTCATAGAAATAGAAAAAGCAGTCATGAAATTCATCTGGAAAAATAAGAGACCCAGAATAGATAAAGCAATCCTTAGCAGGAAGAGTGAAGCAGGTGGTATCACCTGCTTAAACTATACTACAGAGCAATAGTAACAAAACAGCATGGTATTGGCACCCAAACAAACTGGTACAGAATAGAGGACACAGAGACTATCCCACAAAATCACCATTATCTTATATTAGACAAAGGTGCTGGGAAAACTGAAAATCCATATGCAACAAAATGAAATTAAACCCCTATCTCTCACCATCACAAAACTCAACTCAAAATGGATCAAGTACTTAGGAATAAAACCAGAGACTCTTCGTCTAATAGAAGAAAAAGTAGGCCCTAATCTTCATCTTGTGGTATTAGGCCCCAACTTCCTTAATAAGACTCCCTTGGTGCAAAAATTAAAATCAAGAATCAATAAATGGGATGGACTCAAACTAAAAAGCTTCTTCTCAGGAAAAGAAATAATCTGTGAGGTGAACAGAGAGCCTACTAATTGGGAGCAAATCTTTACTCCTTACACATGAGATAGAGCACTAATCTCTAGGGTATTTAAAGAACTCAAAAATCTAAACACCAAAAACAAACAAAAAAAAAACCCAATAACCCAATCAATAAATGGGCTAAGAACCTGAACAGACACTTTTCAGATGATGATATACAATCAATCAACAAATATATTAAAAAAATGTTCATCATCATTAGCAAATTGAGAAATGCAAATCAAAACCAGTTTAAGATTTCATCTCATTTCAGTCAGAATGGCAGCTATTATAAAGATAAACAACAATAAGTGTTGGTGAGGATGTGGGGAAAAAGGTACACTAATACACTGCTGGTGAGACTGCAAACTGGTGCAGCCAATATGAAAAGCAGTATGGAGATTTCTTGGAAAATTGGGAATGTAACCACCATTTGACCCAGCTATCCCTCTCCTCAGTCTGTACTCAAAGGATTCAATTCTTCCTATACTTAAATCTAAAGTTCTTGTCAGTGTTCCTGAAGTCAGGTTTGAGATGCTTGATCTCACTCATCTTCCTAATATGACCACATTCACTAAAATTCCTTTCTTGCTTTTTGCCATTTTTTTTCTATTTGGTTTTTGGGGTGAGTGGCTGGCCTGATTTTTTGGGATCCTGAGAGTCAGGCCTATGGCAAAGACTGGTAATAGATTTAATATTCTAATCCATATTGAGAAGATTTTTCTAAGCAACAATAGTAATGTTCACTGCTGATTCTGCTGTGATAAAAATCTATTCACAACTTCCCAGGGATTAATTTTATCTATCTAGTCCTGGCAACTAAAACCCTTATATCTCACTCAGATGAGTGAGATACAGTTAGATGTAACTGTAAAAAACAACAACCTCAGAAAATAGTTCTCAAATAGTTGGAACATAACAAAGAGGGATTATTAAAACTCCCAGTTCTAGATCACACTTCAGAGTTTCTAATTCAGAGTTTCTCAAGAATCTGCATCTCTAACAATGTTCCCAGTGAAGCTGATGCAGATAGTCCTGGGAACAAATAGGGGAACTATTTATACTGAAGACAAATAATAGTGAAACTGGAGGAGTCCTAATTTTAGAAAAAGAATCATATGTGCTGGATTTACACATGTTATTCATTCTTCATCAAGGCAAATCTGTTTCCTTTTATGTTTGGATGTAAGTTTGAATCACAGCTCACTTGTAAGGTTGGCTTAGTGTTTGATATCCATCCTAGTGCATCTATCTGGGACCAGGTTTGGCCTTTAATTTATAAAATTAATCCTAGTAATGCCATTCCATCAACAAATGATTGGTTTAAGATTGGTCAGGCTTAAGGGAATATGGGGCAATGAAGTGCAATGAAATTTTGCTGAGAGTTTTTTTGATAAAAGCTTTGTACTTGATGAGATATTTCACTTGTTTTTGCTTCCTCTTTTAGGACTCTTGCTATTTGGTATTCCAAGAATGAGAGGAGCAATGAAGCAGAACTGAAGTAGAAACACTGGAGTCAAAGCCAAGTCAACCAAGATGCAGAAACAGAGCCTTACAATCCAGTGCACTAGTTGAGCCTAATTGCTCTTGACCTACTGAACAAATAAGCAACAAATAAATAATGACCTCTTGCTCTAGAACAAATATTTTAGCAACATTATTGCAGTAAATAAGGGATACAGATGGTTAAAGATGAGATAAGTGTGAATGTATTTTACCTAGGTAAAAGGTGTAGGATACTAAAACCTTTACTTTTAAAAGAAGAAAATATTCTTATCAGCCTAATTTCATACCTCAAGAATGCATTTTCTGTGAATTACCATATATTAGGCCATAGATCACAAATGAAGAACGAGACAGCATTGAGAGTATAGGCATCTTGATTTACACAAAATCAACACTGTGAGAGACCAGAAGAAGCAGGAAGAAGTAATCTGACAGAGAAACATAGGAGCAGTTGGACTAATTCAATAGATTGTTGTTGAGTCCTTCAGCAGAAAATATTTCTAAATTATTTCTGTATGCCTGGCACCCAGCAAAATGGGAAGCATCCAACATGTTATTATCTTTTCTCTATTTTGATGAATCATAAGGGAAGTCAGAGGTGGGAAAATTGTAAGTCAAATCTGGGCCTCATTAGAAAGCCTAGTCTACACTAATTAGTTATAACTGGACTATTCCCAACCAGAGTGATCTGGATTTGTGAATTACGGTTATATTTGATTTACTTAGAGCTCTTGTAAACAACCCTACAATTAATACATCAGTATCACCCTCCTCCTCCTCCTTCTTCTTCCTTTTTCTTTCTTTTTCTTCTCCTTCTTCTTCTTCCTCCTCCTCCTTCTCTTCCTTTCTCTTTATGCTTACTTACTACTTATATACCTTGGTGTTCTAGAAGAATCCTAATAAGGTCTTGACTCTTAAGTTACTGGTGTTATGTAGACCCCTGTGAGTTCAATATACAGGAAGATAGGAGAGAAGGAAAGAAAAACAAAAACAAACAAACAAACAACAAAAAACAAACAAAACAAAAAACAAAAAACAAAACGTGTTCATGACCTTAGGGAAGAAATAGAAGAGATCAGTGTAGTTTTGATTTGAATTTCTCTAATTGCTAGAAAGGTTGAACATTTTTACATATATTGTTTGTCCATTTGTATTTCTTCTTCTGCAAATTGTCTCTTCAGTTTCATAGCCCATTTATAGATTGGGTTATTTGTTTTTTGGAGTTAAGTTTTTTGAGTTATTTGTATTTCCTAGAGATTAATGCTCTGTCTTGAGGTGCTGGTGGTAAAGATTTTTTTTCCCATTTTGTAGACTCTCTGTTCATGTTCTTGATTATTTCCTTTGCTCTGAAGAAAGATTTTTAGTTTGATACCATCCCATTCAGTGATTCTTGATTTTACTTTTGAGCTTTAGGAGTCTTATTGAGGAAGATGGTTCTTAAGCCAACATGGTGAAGAGTTGGGTATACATTTTCTTCTAGTAGGTGCAGAGTCCCTGGTATAATTCCCAAGTCCTTGATCCACTTTGAGTTTTGTGCAGGGAAAATGTTGATGAGAATATTGGGGAAAAGGTTCACTTATACATTGCTGGTGGGACTGCAAATTGGTGCAACCACTCTGGAAAGTAGTATGGAGATTCCTTAGAAAACTTGGAATGGAACCACCATTTGACCCTGTTACTCACTCCTCAGTATATACCTAAAGGACTTAAAATCAGCATACTACAGTGACTAAGCATAATCAACATTTATACCAGCCCAATTTACAACAGCCAAGCTGTGGAACCAAACTAGGTGCCTGACAACAGATGAATGGATAAATAAAATGTGGTATACATACACAATGGAATATTACTCAGTAATAAAGAATGAAATTATGCCATTTTCTGGTAAATGGATGGAACTGGAGAAAATCATGCTAAGTGAAATAAACCAGTCACCCAAAGTGAAAGACAGTATGTTCTCTCTGATATATGGATGCTAACCCCAAATAAGGGATGATAAAAGTAGAAGTTCATTGGACTAGACAAGGAGGAATGAAGGGAAGAGAGGAGGGATGGGGACTGGAAAGGCAGTAGAATGAATCAAATATATCTTTCCTATCAGCATATATAAATACATAGCCAATGTAACTCCATATCATGTACAACAACCACAATAATGGTATCCTAACTGGAACAAGTTATACTTATTCTATGTATACATGATATTTCAAAATATTATATTGTCATGCTAAAAAAAAAGCAAAGAAAATATAACACCCTATAACATGGTAGGAAGAGGGAGACCAAAATTTTACTTCAATTAGGTCAATGTGATCAGATTCAATAATTTGCATAATCTCTTTAGGTAACTTATTTTCTATTAAACAGTTCACTTTATAGTTTAAATGGTTGATTCATGTAAACTCTGTCTTTTCCTCTTTAAAATGACTGTATGAAAAGGTAGATTTATGAAACATCAAGAAGCCTGGCAGAACATGGGGAGACATTAACTTTTCCAATGTCTTTGATTTAATAGACACTACTAATGAATAGCTAGAGTAACATTTCTTTGGACTGATGAGTCTTCAGGCATAAAAAGTCTGGACATTTTGGTCATTCAAATGATATGGCCATTTGTTTTCAAGATATATGTATTTTGTAGTCTTTTAAGTCTCTGCTGATTCATAAGTCTTATTATAAACTCTATACCTAATCATTTGGAGGTAGAGTTACTGCATTCTCAAGATATGTCCAGTCTGTGCATAGTGCTGCACACCTATAATCCCAGTGGCTCAGGAGGCTGAGGCATGAGGTTCATGAGTTCAAGGCCAGTCTCAGCAATTTAGTGAGGCCCTAAGCAACTTAGTAAGATATTATCTCTAAATAAAATATAAGAAGGGCTGGGGATATGGCTTAGTAGTTAAGCACCCTTGGGTTCAATCCCCACTACAGAGAGAGAGAGAGAGAGAGAGAGAGAGAGAGAGAGAGAGAGAGAGAGAGAAATGTCATGACTGTGTGGAACCAAAAAAAGAAAAACATAAAAGTGATTAAAGCTTAAAGTTTCTTCTATGACACACTGAATGGAAAACTGGATTCAGTTAGGGCTTGTATACCTCCCCACTCAATTCAGCACATGGAGAAGCTGGTTGGTTATTAGTCTGTCTGGTATAAAAAATAATAGATATAACAAAAGAAAAGTAATGTCTATGGTGCACCCCACTCTTATTGATGGTGCTGGCTTTTCACTTCCTCTACTCCATTTTTTCCCTCCCCTTTGTTGTAGTAAAACTAAACACTCAACTTGCACAGGGAGAAAAGGAACCTCCTCTGTACACCATAGAAGAAACCAACTGTGTGATCTGAGTCCTTTAGTTTTGATAATTTTCATAGGAAGTGAAGAACTTAGGAAATTATTTTTCATTCTGAAAAATTAAGTTCATGTACTAGGAATATAGTTCCATACTAGCAATACAAGAGAGGAAAATCATTACATAACAAAACCTTATTTCATACATTTATAACTCAGATTTTATTACTTTGAAAATTCCTATTTATTGTTTAGGACTCATCTTTAAAAGAGTATCATATCCTCAGGCAGCTTTTACTATACCCCCAATTTAACAAATAAATTCTGTTTGTTCTAAATGCTAATAGCACATTTTGAAATGACCTATTAATATGTCCCTTTCCCCACTTCTCTGAAAGTTTGTAGATGTGGGGACCTTGTCTATTTCATCATTTCAGCTCTATTACCTAACACAATGACTGAGGAGACAATTACAAAAAATGTTTTTAAAGGCAAATTAAGTCTATTTATAAGATTAGAATTAGTACTATTTTAAGTTTAGAAGTTTTAGAACAGGACATCTTTCAAAGGGGCAGAAAGCATTTCTTATTTAAATTCATTCTGAATTTAGTGAATATATTATTCAGACATCAAAATAAAAGGAACAAATCATCAAATTGATAACCTTATTAGATATATCAAAATTCATGTGAAGGAAAATCATTTCATTAGGTACAACATACAAAGAGTCTTAAAAAGTATCATATATACCTGCTGTGGGTAAGGGCATGAATGAAAGGCTGACTAGAAGTCCTAGTAAAAGTTATTTTTTCCATGGATCTCCCTTCCATTTGACCAAATTATACCATTAAATATATAATTTATGAAAATACTACATTAAATTTCACCTTTATGTATTTCTAAAGCACTAATCCTAAAAAGACTATAAGTAAATAAAAGGAAAACCAGTAGAGTAGAGGAAGGAGAATAAGGGGAGGGAGGAGGGAAAAAGGAAGAATTGGGAATTGAAATGCAGCAAATCATATTCCTTGCATGTATGATTATGTCAAAATGAACCTCACTATTGTGTATAACCATACTTCACTAATAAAAACATTAAAGAGTTATTTATATTTTCCAGAAAGACAAATTAGAATGTGAAGTAGAAAGGTTAGTAATATAGCAAGACCATAAAGTAGTCAAGGAAAAAATGAGAGTAGATATATACTCAGATTGTACTGCTGTACCCAAATACCCTTGACTGGGGGACTTAAACAATAGATATTTATTTCTCACAGTTTGGGACTAGAAGTCTAAGATCAAGGTACTGGCAGATTTGGTTCATGGTAAGGGGTACTTTCTAGCTTGCAGATGTCTGCCTTCTCAATGTATCTTCACATGATGAAGGACAGAAGAGAAATATCTCTCATGCTTTTCTCATAAGGGTACTAATCCCATCATAAGGACTCCACTCTCACTACTTAAATACTTCCTAAAGGACCTCTCTCTAAATAGCTTCACATTAAAAGGTAAGTAGGCTTTAATATATGAATATGTGGGTATACAATTCAGTCCATAACAGCAGGCAAGAAAATTAAAGAGTAAAATGAATTGATAATAAGAGAATATCCTAGCCTTATTTGTAACAGGTGAGGAGGTATGAAGCATTGGTACTCAGCCGTTCCAAACTTCATTTGAAGTAAAAAATAGCACAACTTTGCATCAATATCCTTTCAAGTCACATGCTAGCTCTGAGTTAGATATAGTTAATTCGGTGCTTTCCGGTGAGTTTTGAAATGTGGGAGATAGATAGAAGCTGTCCTTGCCATCTTCCCTGTTTTGGTTTTTCTGTGCTGGGGGGTTCAATTGAACCCAGGGCCTTACACTTGCTAGACAAGCACTCTACCACAGAGATACATGTCTACTACCTCCGCAGTTTTGTTCATGAAGGCAAACGTGGTCATGAATCTCTCTAGAGTTAAATTCATTGCCCAGTAATGGCTTCAAGGGTACTTGATCATTTAATGGAATCTTTGTTTGCTTTTCTTCTGACCTAACTATATCAAATGTACCACTCGCTTGGCATTTCTGTCACAAGGCTTCTCTGACTTAATAACAATCATTGAAAATTTTAAAATATCAAATATACAGTAGAATAGATTCTGTGGGATTGGAATATATAAGATAAAAATAGCAAATATTTATCAGCTACAAGCTTTATTCTTGATCTAACAAAACCACCCTGTCTGGACTTTTACAAATGAAATATTCTTTAATGCATTCTTGCTTTGTCAGGGTTTGACACTATTTGATAATATAGAAAAAAAATCTAGGAAAGCCCTAAAATTATTTAATATTTTCTCGTAGGAGTAACTCTCGGTTTGCAGCTAGCAGCTATGAGCAGCTCAGAGTGATTGAAAAACCTATGCTCATACAGGCCTGACAGGAACACCTGCAGGATGGGGTGCTCTGCTCTATCGAGCATCTGAGAAACCACATCCTCAGTGGTTGAGGTCAGCATTTCCAGGGAACCAAGAGGTAGAGGCCTCAGGGCATGATTCTCCCAATTCATAAGGCCCCCTTTTCACAGGGACAATGATTCTTCCAGTCTGCCTTCCACTGTGTAGCAATATTTAGAGCTTCCTCCTAGTGCGGCTACATTAATCATGATTGGCTTCTAGATGTTGTATAACCTGCTTTGCTTATGTATGATTGGAGGATGCACCTATATCTTTTTTTAAATTTTTATTACTTTTTTATTAGTTACACATGACAGTACCTATATCAATTGTAATCATTTTCACATTAAATGAGCTTGCTGGACATCAGCTGAGGTTGCCACCTGCCAGCTCTCTCCAGCTTCCGGTGTCAGTGTGTTGACTCAGCATCCCCCACATTTTCTGTCCCTTGTTTGCCAATAATAAGCCTCCCAAACAATGTCAGTAATTTTGATGTAATGGTATTACTGAATTTGGTATGTGAGAGAGGATATGTGCAGAAATTTATCAATATTAAACAATAAGTAGCACAAAACATACTGGAATAGGATCCACTCAAGATGCAAGGATCTTGCATTGTTATAGGAGTGTAATCTGAAATGTGATGTTCTTGAGTTAGAAATCCAACTCTGTAATCTGTAATATATTTAGAAACTTTACTTCTTAGATATTCAATTTCATTATATAAAAAAGGGAAAATCCAAGACGATATTGGCAATCTTATTAAATACTTCAATAGTAAGTGTTCAGCTTAATCATTATTGGGATGATCAACAAAACAATGGGTATTGAATATGTTAAAATTTTAGCAATATGAATAACAATAAAGGCAAGGGAACAATTCCAGAGAAAACTTAAAAGAATCCTAGATTTTTGGTTTTGTTTGTTTTATTGTTTTTGTCTTTTCTCTTTTGGATCTGGAGATCAAATCCAGGGCTTTGCTAATACAAGGCAAGGGATTTGCCACTGAGCTATATTTCAGCCCCAGAATCCTGGATTTTTTTTTTATTAAAAGCTATACAAAGTCTTTTGGGGTCAACTGGGGATATTAAAAATAGATTGAATAATAAATGATATTGATAAATGAATGCTAATTTTCTTAAAGTGATATTTAATAAATAAGGAAAGGCGGGCATGGTGGTGCATACTTGTAATCCCAGCAGCTCTGGAGGCAGAGACAGGAGGATTGCTAGTTCAAAGCCAGCCTCAGCCTGTCTCTAAATAAAATACAAAATAGGGCTGGGGATGTGGCTCAGTGGTTGAGTGCCCCCTGAGTTCAATGCTGGTACCTGCCCCTCCTCCCCACCAAAAAAAGAAAAGGAAAGGAAAAAAGGTTCTTATAATTAGAATATGTTAGAAGGAAAGATTCTTATCATTAAAATGTTTCTATTTCTTACTTTGAAATAGTTCAGCAAAATAAATAAACCAGTCTCTGTAAGTGTACATATGTACATGTGTGTGGTGGAAGAGAGAGAAAGAGGTAGAGGTTACCACTGTAGTAAAATCTTAAACACTGATTAATCTAGGTGAAGAGCACACAAATGTCCTATTATTCCTCTTTCTACTTTTCTATAAAGATTCTTAAATTTTCAAAATAAAAGCAAATAAAAAATAATGACCCAACTAAGGTAAGTCATAATGCAATATAAATAATAATGTCATAAACTACAGAAAATACTATTAGCATAAATAATAACAAAAACAATGATAATGATAATATTCAAACATGCATCATAATTTAAATTGAAGTATTAGAATGATTCATTTATAATGAAAAGTCAAAAATCTCAAAATATGTTAGATTTCTTTATCATGTTTTTCTCAATATAAAAGTTTACAATAGACTAAAATAGAATCACAAATTAATACCTCAGAAATATTCCAAAAACATTTTTTATTTTGTGAGTAACAAGCAGGTCACATTAACTATTTACTGAAAAATAACAAAAAGCAACCCATCTTTCAATGCATCTATAAAATGTGGAGCTAAATTGTCAGTTTAAGAATCTGAAAGTCTAAAAATGTAATAATAATTAACTTAATAATGTATGACCACATGTATAGCTTGGAGGAGATACTAACATGGAGATAAAGAAAAGCCTTGCTGATACTACAAATGTCTAAATTAAAAATGTTGACTACTTATTTTCTCATGAGTTTTCTGGATGATGGAGACAGGTACCGGTATTCCTATTTCCCAAGAAAAAGACTATTCTGTCACTGTGCCACCAAAGGGTCAGAACAATTCAGTAAATTTTTTTAATAAGTATTCCAATCTGTATTTGCATGTTCTCATGGTGAGTATATTAGACTTGATGTCAAATCTCACACTCATGAAGGCAGGAAATGGCTTAGTTGATATATTTAATTAAGGTGTAAGATAAATTCTAAACACCAAATATCAACAACAATAACTTTTCGTTGTTGTCAAGAAGAGGTATTATTTTCCACAAATATCACCAGAAAATTTGTTTTCAGAGTTTGACCTATTTTTCTACATATGCTTTAGATATAATAATGTGTTAATTTTAAGATGGGAAGCACTAGAGATTAGAAGCACAGGCTTTGAATTGAAGCTACCTAGGTTTAAATTCCATCTTTGCTGTTGCTATTTCACTTTGGGAACATTACCTACAATGGCAAAGATTTCATTTCATCATCCCTACCTGCAGCAACATAATAATAACCACCTCAAAAAATTCTTTGCAAGATAAAATGAGGTAATCAATGTAGCACATTGTCTGGTACATACTAAGCATACAAATTCATTTATTCAATAACTATTTATTGAGAGCCCACTCTGAGCCAGGTGTTGCTTTAGGCATGTGGGTGATAGTAGTGAATGATAAAGAACCCCATTATCTTCTAATTGCTCTGGAGGCTGAGGCAGGAGGATCACAAGTTCAAAGCCAGCCTCAACAATTTAGCAGTGAGATCCTGTCTCAAAATTTAAAAAAAAATTAAATTAAATTAAATAAAGGACTGGCAGTGTGAGTGAATGGTGAAAACACTCCTGAGTTCAATTCCTGGTGCCAGAAAATAAAATGAACCCTATTACTTCTCACTGCCAAAAAAGAAAAATCAGAAAAAAAGAAAAAAGAACAATACCAGTCCTTGTGAAGTTTGTACTCTGAAAGAAAATCAATACTAAAATATAGATATGATAAAATTACATGGGGATAAAATTATATGGGGAAATAGAAAAGAGATAAATGGATTCCGATTTTTAAAATAATGATTAAGATAGGTTCCCTTAAAATAACATTTGAATAAGGATGGAAAAGAGATGAAAGGCTTAGCCATGCATTTATCAAGGGTGAGGACCTCAGGAAGGATTATGACTGAGTGTTTGAAGAACAACAAGAAGCCTACAATATGACTTAAATTTTAAAGAATCATTTTCACTTCTGTGCTGAGGGGGAACAGAGAAGAGTAGAAGAAAATAAATCAATTAGAAAGTGATTGCTGTAATCCTAGTGACTGATGATAATGTTGATTAGAATGTCATCATTGGAGATGGTGATAAGAAATTGAACTATGGATGTGTTTTTAAGGTGAAGCCAGAGAATTTCATAGTAGATGAGTTAGGGACATGAAGTCAAATAACTTCCAATTGAACAACTAGAAGGATGATAGTTTCATCAGCTAAGATGGGAGACTGCAAGTAAAGCTGTTTGGTGGGAATTCAGTTGAGTTTGGGAAATCTGTTAGGAATCCAAGTGAAAATGCCAAGAGAGTGGTTGTGTGTCTAGAGCACCTGCAGTGCATCTGGGTAATATAAATGAAAGCTGACGCATAGATGGTATTTAAAAATCATGTGCACAGATGAAATCACAGATGGAGTGGTTAGAAAAGAAAAGTGGGAAAACCACCATCAACACTAAGTGACTAGACAACAGAGGAGAAACAATATGGCAGGATAAAATCCCAGAGAGTGGATTTAAACATCACATGTATCATATAATCATAATGTGTACGTGTATTGGACATTACATGGTACCTCCTTACTATGCACATCTTTTATGTTTTTGCATATCATTGAAATAAATACATACAAGAGAAACCCCAAAAACTATAATTTCCTGAAACACAAGTGAATACTAAAAGTAATGAGAAAAATATAGTATTCAATGCTGACATAAGGGCAGCCTTTTGTTGAGTAGGATGTATAAAAAGAATTGACTATTAGATATAGGAATGTGGAGATTTTTTTACTTTTTCACCTTAACAAGAGAAGTTTGGTTCCACTGTAATAGTGAAAGCCTATTTGAAAAAGTGGATCTAAGGAATTACAATAAAAACAAATCAGAGAGAGCAAAAATGAACAGCTCTATTGAGCAATTTCATAGCAAAGAGAAACAAAGATATGGGACAATTGCTGGCAAAAGAAGTGAATTTAAAAAAAAAAAACTTTCATTTTTTTTCCTTTATAAGAAGAGAGAAATCCATGAATGTATAATTATGGAAGTGATTCCATGAAACTTGATTATGAAAGAAAATGAAGGGAGGCTGGCTAGAGTAATGTGTTAGAGCAGACAAGAGACAGTGGAATTGAATGTATTAGTGTAAGGACTGGCTTAAGATTTCTATTTCACTTTTAAAAAACAAGCAGGAAAACACCATAAATAGGGGAATTTTTTATATCTGTGTAGATCTGGTGGTAGATACGGCATGATTAATGTCATCTAAAATAAATTTGTCCCTTGGGGAAACATGTGAACAGTAATTCCTTTAGCTCATCCCATTGTAACTTAAATAGAAGTAAATGAAATCCAAACTGATAAAATATAAGTTCATTTTTGTATAATTTATTCATACAAATAAATTTCTAACACAAACTGAAATGCATTTCACTTTTTTATTCTTTTGTTTACATTAAAAGGAGAAATTTAATTTATTTGCTTTTATAATCTCAAGTTATTGTACCTCAAAACATATTACCTAATTTAGAAAAAAGAGAAAAGGATCCAAAGCATTTCTTTCCAACTAACTGCCATTCAAATTATAAGTTATAAAGTTTGAGTTAATTTGAATTTAACCCTTAAAGTACTTATTTCTCAAGGTTTTATCAGTGAATTAAGACAGGAATGAGAAAAGAAATAGGAAATTGCAATCTGTGTATGATTATTCCGAGAATGCAGGCTGCTACTTCCTGTTGAGAAGTAATAATGTTACGATTATTACACAGTAATTATGTCATGATTTATTGAGTAGAACACTAAGCTATCAACACTAATTAGTGTACCACCTCTGCATTTTCCAAGGCATTATGAATATTTAGCCAATGATATGTATTTGACCAATATTCAATAAAATTTTATGAATAATAGGGAAAGCAATAGCAAAGCTTGAAGGGCGGTATGGTTGGAGAAGAAAGTTGGTTAAAGAAGTGTTCACATATTTTCATAAAGGTAGTATTGAACAGTGTCTGGTTCATAATATAGTACCAATGTTTGCTGATTAAATGTGGAGCTTGGGTGTAGACTGCATTTTGGAAGGGGGAGTATTATATATCCAACCAAAAAATTTTTGGTCATTCCTATTTTGAAGCTCTCCCATTTTGCATACATTTATTCACTCAGTTAAGAAAACAAAGCAATTGAATATAATACAAATAGTATATATAACTCATTAATAAAAGATATACAGAGAAAAGTGGCTTGATAAGTGATATATGATATTACATTAATATTTAATAACACAAACAACAAAATGATACTACACCAAAGAAAAAAGACAAGAACCAATGGGGATATGATTCAAAGGATAATGACAAATTAAAACTCATTTTATTCCCTAACTTAGGTTATGACCAAGTAAATAATTAAAGAAATAAAGATAAATATGGTTATGCTAATTGATTTTTTAGCATTATTCTTCAGGCATGAAAGAAAATCTCATATGCAGTTGAAATCGGATTTTGTTGATTTAAAATAGATTTTGAATTGAAGCTGAAACTATAAAAATGCATACTTTGAATAATTATCGAATTTTCCTGATATATCTCATATTATGCCCATTAAAGTTTTCAAATGTAGTGTTAGGGCAGAATGGTGAGGTATAAAATCCTTAACGGTTTGTCAAAAAGATGAATTATGAACTGCATCTGATTTTCTACCAACTGAATATAATTAATTGGCACTAGATATAAGATTAGAGCAAAGCAACATAAACATAAAGGAGCTCTTTTATTGAGTAATCATAATCTTCTGTGGCTTCTTTCCAACTCTGTTTAGTGTGTGAACAAGATATTTTCTGTTGAAATAAACTAACAAAGAGAGTGATTGAGCATTTAAACTCCAAGGACTATTCTTGGAGGGCGTTACACACTGCTTCAAGATTCTTAATGACTTCAGTGAAAGTGGCATAATTTTCCTTCCTACTTTGAAAATTGGCTTTTTAAAAAATGCATACCCTCAGCCAATATATAATTAAAAAGGATAGGATCAAAACTTAATTGTTTCAATTTTATACTAATGCCTTTGTATAATACTTGTAATTTTACAACACATGATTATTGAGATCTAGGATTGATTACATAGCATTAGTCAATTTTATGTTATTTTTCTAAAATAAGTACATTTTATTCAAATCTTATTCAAGATGAAACAGTAAAATATTACTGGATTCTAAATGGTACTTTCAAATTATTTAAAATGTGGATTCACTATATGTGAAGTCATTTCATTAACTGAAAAGACAGAGTAATTTTGAAAAAAATCAGATAATTAAATCTCAGTATTGAAATTCAACTTATCATATTTTCCAGACTGTAAACTTTTGCGTTGCATTGGCATCAATTTGAAATTATCTGGTATAATGATAATTTCTTTTTCTGACAAGCATTTTTGTGTTCTTTATTATAAAAAAACAAAAGGCATTAACACTATAGTTAATTGGGGGTAGTCACATGATAGAAAATGAAGATCATTTGGAAGCATATAAAGCTTTGTCAGCTGGAGCTCTAATTCCCCTCCATTAAGATTAGATAAACTGCTCTCAAGGCAATAAACCGATTATGACAACCTAACAGTACAAGTAAATTTATTAGATGAATGGCTTTGGAAATTGAGCAATAAAAACAGAGGTAGCATAAAGTTCCAAAAAAGGAAACAAAACAGATATGAGTTGAATATATACTTTACGCACTTGTGATTTTTTTTTTTTTTGTTTGTTTGTTTGGGGATTAAACTCAGGGGCACTTGACCACTGAGCCACAACCCCAGCCCAATTTTATATTTTTATTTAGAGACAGGGTCTCACTGAATTGCTTAGTGCCTAACTTTTTGCTGAGGCTGGCTTTGAACTCTTGATCCTTGTGTCTCAGCCTCAAGCCACTGGGATTATAGGCACTTGTGATAAATTTACTAAAATAAACAAAAATTAAAATAAATTATGTATCTATGTGTAAATGTCAGTAATAGCTAATTGATAAAAATAAAACAGACATATACAAAACCAATCCCTTTCTACTTTTTTAAAAACATTTCCATCTTTTATGAATGAACACAGCTAATACAATGTATTTTATTCCTTCAGATTTTTCCTTATTCATGTGTGTGGGAGAGGGTTGGAAAAAATATATCCTACTATAAATAAAGTTCTGTTTCTGCTACTTGTTTGCTTTGTTCAGCAAATATGGGCACTTTCCCATGTTTATACATAAAAATTCTTCATATTCTTTTTTAATAAAATAACTTTTAAAAATTTCACCATATATTAGATATCACTAAAATGGAGAGAATTTAGGAATTTTACTTTTGTTTTTTCATATATTAGAAATGATATTTCAAATCTGGCTTGTGTTTTTATTTTTGTGAAGCTGAATATAAATAAAACACAAGTTTAAGGAAGTAAGATTTGGTGTTAAAAGTTATACTATATTTTGGTTGTTTTGATGTATTAAGAATGTGCATTCCTAAATGATTTTGTCAAATTATATATCCAATGACAGTGAATGAGAGTGCAGGATTGGGAAGGTGAGAAGGCATAGGATCCAGAGCACGAGAATGAGGCTCAGTCTTAGAGCACAGACCAGGAGCAGGGTCATTCTTTTATTTAACAGGAAGAATGAAGAATAAGAAAGATACTGATAGCCTCAGTTATATAGATTTGGTGTTAGGAAGCTGATATGTTCTTGGCTGATTATTGTTATTTTCCTAACACAGTATGCAGGAAGACCCTCAGTGGATTTTGAGTGTAGGCAGAATAGTCCCTGGAGTTTAAGTGCTCATTTATCTACTTCATTAGTTTAATTGAACAAAAATTCTGAAAGTTTGAAATAACACAAAATAGTTTAGAGAGTAGAAATGAAGGATTTTACTTGTAACAGACCAAAAAATAGCCCACCAAGAAATATCCCTGCCCAACCTCTGGAAGTTGTAAATGTTACCAGTTTGGGAAGAAGAACAAATGAAACTGGGCTGACGATTTTGAGATATATAGATTACCCTGATTATCTAGGCAGACACTTATGTGTAAGTATCCTTTTAAGACAGAGACAAAGAGTATAGCACAGATAAACACAAGAGAACAATATGAAGATGCAGAGAATGGAGTAATGTGACCATAGAGACAGAAATGTGGGGAAGCTACCAGAAACTGGAAGAGGCAAGGAACTGATTTTATAGGATTCTCAAAGCAAGCACAGACCTGCCTCATATCAGATTTTTTTACCTCCACAACTCCAAGAATGAATTTCTGCTATTTTAAGTCAACAAGTTTTTAGAAATTTGTTATACTAGGAACCTAGTACACTCAAGAAATAAATACGATCTAGAAAAGTGTACAGTCCTACAGCACTAATTAGCATTCGTGCTTCATACTTCTGAATCAGAAGTAGTATTAGCTGATGAAAAGAAAGACGATATGTACTTGCTTTCAAATCTGGATGGAGTGAATGTGGATCTACAGAGTAAAAATAAGGAGATTTAGTATTTCTTTTATTTCTCCCCACCCCCAAGAAGCAGCTGATTTTAATAAAGAACTAAGTAAGAATCTAAACTGAAAACAACGCTGAAGAGGTGAAAATGAATAGTAAATTTTGCGATAAAAATATTTCATTTCTTTGGTTATATACTCCCAGTGGTTTGACAGTTTTGTTTTGAAGTTTGATTTTTTTCCAATATGTAGTGAATGTTTATGTTAAAAAAACTTTGTAATATGAATTTTCTCTTTTTGTGTACAACTATACCCTGATATTGATATGGAGAAGCCACTTTCTTTCATGGTACTCAGGTGAAGCTGACTCTACTACATCTTCCCCATCCCAGAAGTGTGTACCTGCTAATGGGGTGAAGCCAATCAATACTTTCTGTTTCTCTTGTCATTTTACTGATTGTATGATAGAAAGAAAACACAAATCAAGCAAATAAGCTCAACTGGGGTCTTGCCCTTGAGCTATAAAATAAATAGCTGTATTATTTCCACTCAGAAAGAAATCTGGACTGGCAGCTGCTCACAAACTCTTGAAACTACATGGAAGAAAGTATTTAAGAAAGGAGTGTCACTATACTAAGAAAAGCCCAAAATGGAGGGAAACAAGTATCTCTTGTTTATTAATTTAAATCCCCAATCAAGGCTTCTCTGACTCCTTAATTTTTGTTGTTAAGAAAGTGAAAATAATTTATTTGAATTAATTCAGTTGGAGTAGAATTATTATTTTTTGTGATATATGATAGAAAACATACACTTTCTATACAAAAATTTTTTCTTTTAGGCTACCACATCAATTTTACTGATAATCTCATCTTAAATGGATGAATTTATTCTAAAAGTGAATTAAGTGCTTCAAGTTTTCATGAGGTACTGAGTTGCTATCATGTTATAGTTTTGATCTGGATTGACTCCCAAAGGTTCATGTATGGAAGGCATAGTTCCCAATGGTGGAGCTATTAGAAGGTGGTAGAAACTTTTGGAGATGTGGCCTGGTTGAGGAAATACATCACTTGGGTTGTGTCCTTGAAGGGTATATTTTGTGCCCAGTCCCTTCCTCTCTCCTGTTCTCTGGTTCCTGGGCACCATGAAATGAGCAGCTCTGTTCCACCATGTGTTCCCCTGGATGCTGTTCTACCTTGCCAAAGGCCCAAAATGAAGGGGCCAGGTGATCATGGACTGCAACCTCAGAAAGAGAGCCAAAATAAATTTTCCTCCTTTAAGTCATGCTTCTCAGATATTTTATCACAGAGCATTTTATTCACCTTTGTATCACTTGGACTAAAATACCTGACAAGAGCAGCTTAGAGGAGGGAAAGTGTAATTTGATATCACAATTCCAGAGGATCAGTTCATAGAAGGCAGGTTCTGTTTCTCCAGTTCAAGGTAAGGCAGAATAGCATGGCAGAATAGCATGGTGAAGGAAAGATGCTCACCTCCTGTCAACCAGGAAACACACACACACACACACACACACACACAGAGAGAGAGAGAGAGAGAGAGAGAGAGAGAGAGAGAGAGAGAGAGCTCACATGTGCGCGAGGGAGAATATGTATAATATCCCAGGGATACTTCCCCAATGACCTACTTTCTTTAGTCATGCCCTACTTGCCTACAGTCACCACACAGTATAGTAATCCTCTCAAATTATTAATTCATCAATTAGTTAATTGGGTTATTTCTCTCATAATTTAAACATTTCAGCTCTGAACATAACTGTATTAACATGTGAGCTTTTGGGGGAGATTACTCACAAGCAAAACATAACACAGTGATAGAAAGAAAGCTGACTGACACATACTGTGACTATGTCCAAAAATGATATTCAATAAAACATACCCCCCACACACACTGAGAAAGGTCATAACAAAGTTAAGAGATCAAACAGCATTGACTCATTTTTCAGAAAGCTATGTAACCATATTAAATTGTGCTTCTTTCAAACCTGGTTGGAGTGAGTGTGGTACTACAGAGTGAAAATAAGGAGATTTAGTATTTTTTTTTCTTTCTTCCCCCACCCCCACCAGGAAGCTGATTATAATAAAGAACTATGTAAGAATCTAAACCAGAAACATAACTGAAGAGATGAGAATGAATAGTAAATTTTACAATAAAAATATTCTTTAGTTATATATTCCAAGTGGTTTGACAATTTTGTTTTGAAGTTTGATTTTTTTCAATATGCAGTGTATGTTTATGTTAAAAAAATCTTTGTAGTATAGATTTATATTGTTATATTATGTGGATACAAATTTTGGTTTCCTACAATCCATCTTCCATCAGTATAGATTTACATATTAGATAACTTTGAAGACTTAAAGACTTAAAAAATTAAATAACAACATTTGCAAAAAGACATTTTAAATAAATGCACTTTAGATCTTATTAAATCACATCTATGTATTTTGCACTGTCTTCTGTCACAGTTCTAAGTATACATCTATAATTTGCTGACTGTTCAAAGTCCTTGAAGGTAATATCAAATTCCTTTCCCCTTACATTTGCCACAGCATATGCCTCAGCTTGTTAAAAATTTTACTGGAGAATTTTTTGTTTTTTCAGAAAAATATACCTGCTATACTTCTTTAGGCAACAGCTGGTTCACTGAATTGAATTTTCGGGATTAAAGGCAGATAATATAAAGTAAATCTATAAGATATATTATTAAAATATTGTCAAACTTGAAAGGTGCATAACAGTAGGAGTAAGTTCTATAAAAGTAATAGGACTATATCTCAAAACTTGTGCACAAAGTCACATGCATGCATTTACGAGACAGGCAAGAATGTATTTGGGATGCGTCCTTCTCCATGTTAGTGCCACTATATTCCAATTCAGGGCTAATGCATGGAAGGTCCAGTCACATTGATTAATTATAAAGGTATTTTTATATAGTGGTGGCAAAAGCAAAAGCAATGGAAATATTGCTCATCTGTTATCATCGAGTGGCACTGATATTCAGCTATACTCTTGAGATCACACCATTGCAACAGAAACAAGAGAGCTTATTATTCTATCAAGATGCTAAGGGAGTAAATTTGTACTGGCATAAACTAATTTAACAGAGACAGTACCAAAGATTTACAAATTAACTTGCTCATGGTATTCATGAGAACCAATTAAGTTCTCCCTTTTTCCTAAGATGGGAAGGGAGTAGGGAAACTATTTGCTATAAAGGTGCTCTAGCTGACGAAATATTAGTGGTTTTGTTTCCCTTTTATTTCTATAATTATTTAATTAAATCCATTAAGATGGCATTAAGAATAGACTTTGTCCCAATGTAAACAGATATGTAATTGATTAGTAAGAATTAATACATTGTTATCTTAAAATATAGTGAATACATATTAAAAATACCACATATTTCAACTTAAACTTGACAAGTACAGGGCAGGATTTCTTTTCAAATGTATTTTAAATATCCAATGATTATTTTAGGGATATAAAAGTTATATCCCTAACTTTTAGTTAGGGATATAAAAGTTATATCCCTAACTTTTAGTTAGGGATATATTCAACTTTTTAAATTTCATCAACTAACTATTTAGGAGTATGACACCATCTCCTTGTTGTGAAATATACTTGGAAATTAGCTGTAAAAATCAATATTATACCCTAATAAAATAAGAGGTATTTTTCTAATAATACATTACTGTTTCCCCCTTTATTCAACAACAATGTAAAATTCAAAATGAGATATAATCACCACTGCATATTGATTAAATTATTAAAATGTGAAATACTTGATTTTACTATTTGAAAAATTTGTTTATTTTTCTGTTTTCGCTAAATAAATTATAATCTGAGTATACTATCTTTTATATAAATACTGTTGTTTTTAAAATAAACATGAAGATAAGTTGTTAATGAAGAAAGATTCTCTACATAGCACCAAGAAAACTAACAAGGGAATAGTATTTATAAATGTAGACTGCACAGTTAAAATAAATATAAAGTGTGATTCCAAAATGTATCAAACAAATTTAATAAGAAAAACTACAGACAAAATAAAGGTAAGGTATTTTTAAGTTATAAGGTAACTGATGTTGAAGTAATTAAAAAAACCTATAAGAATATATTCATTTATTACTTTTGTAAACATTATATTTTGAAAAGAACTTTCTCATATGTTAATTAGATTATGCTAGTTCTATTGAGGAACAACAAAAGAATACCAGTGAAACATAATTTAAAAAAAAAAAACAAAAAAAATACAAGCTCAAAAACTAGTATTGACTTTAAATAATAATAATTAAATGCTAATCTCAGTTTGAAACTAACACTTTCTTTGACTTAGGTCAAAACGTTAGTGTCTGTGTTGAGATTTGCACATGTAAAATGCAGATAATAATAACACCTCAGAGGACCACTGTGAGGCTTAATTAATTTCTCCAGAGTACTATGGACATGAGAAAATGATGCAGTCTGGGCATTTAATCACTATTACTCCTCCAGGAGTTTTCTTTTGCATTTGCCTGGAGAAACTGGATGGAAGACTGCCAAATTACCAAGCCTGGAGAAGGAGCAGAAATACCTGTATAGAACAGTAAAACAGTTGAATTAAAAGCCAGACTTTAGGAAGAATCCTTAAACAAATGAAAAAATTGGCCCTTTGGGGATGGCAGAAGGAAGGTAAGAAGGATAAAGAGAAAGAATAAATCTTTTTTTTTTAATGAAACAAGAAAAGGAAATAATAGTGTGAAATCTGGGAAGGGCAGGTGGATGTATTGAGTATATGGGTTAAGGTCATTGTTAAATTATTGTAAACCAGAAAAAGTTAATTCAGAAGATTAAGAATTTTTAAAGTGTTCTGAGAGCTGTGATATCTCTTAAAAATAAAAAAAGAATGATGTCTATTATAAACTAAGGGTGAAACATATTTCTGGAATTATCTAGCCTCCCATATTCTATCCTTAGTCCATGTGGGATATGACTGTTACAATTTTATTCTCTGCTGACCTATATAACATGGCACTTTTAAAAAACAAACAAACAAAAATAAAAATCCAGTGGGCTACTTGTAAACATCCAAAACAAAAAACAAAACACACACATATAAAACAAAATAACAGAAAAAGAAAGATTATGCAGCATAATTAATAATCATAAATCTAAAAATTTTCTGATTTATTTATCACAAAGAAATGATATAACATTAGTTCTTATAATCAAGGCTGAATTCACAATGATTTTGGATAAATATTTTTGAAAATATTCCTTTATAAAGCATCTAGAAGGGGGGTTGAGATTTTATCTCAATGAGAGAGTATTTGAGTAGCATGTATGAGGCCCTGGGTTCAGTTGCCAATACTATAAAACAAACAAACAGAATACAAAAGGAACTGAGCAGACAGAAATTTCTCGTAAGTTTTTAGAAATTACATTTTTTAAATTATAATGATGCAAGTACTAAAGTTGTACTTATTTCTTCTTCTATCAATTTCATTTTACATTAAATATTTTACATTAAAATTAGTAACTATAAATGCCTGACACCTTAAAAGG
Organism: Urocitellus parryii; assembly: GCF_045843805.1. Classification (NCBI taxonomy): domain Eukaryota; kingdom Metazoa; phylum Chordata; class Mammalia; order Rodentia; family Sciuridae; genus Urocitellus; species Urocitellus parryii. The sequence continues at coordinate 25,999,278 of NC_135537.1, read as the reverse complement.
AATTCCAAATCATAGTTTGAGTGATTTTCAAGGTTTCTAAATCACTTTGGAACTTGAAACACAATGTCCTGACAAAATCAATGTTCTATGTTGAATGTTGTTTATTCTAGAGGTCATAGTTATTTTAAAATATGGGTAGCAGAAAACATTCATCCAATATTTGTTGAGGAACTGCTTTTTTGTTTTAGTACCAGGCTTTAGTCCAGGGGTGCTTAACCACTGAGACACATCCCCAGCCCTTTTTTTATATTTTACTTTGAAACAGGATCACACTAAATTGTAGAGACTGGCTTTGAACCTGTGATCCTCCTGCCTTAGCTTCCCAATCCTCTGGAATTTAGGTGTGTGCCACTGTATCCTGTGTGGAACTACTTTGTACCAAAAGTATCTGAGATACTATAACAGGAATAAAGACTAATACTAAATTGTATGTCAAAATGAACCCCATATTATTTATAACTATAATAAAAAATTTAGAAATACAATAATAGAGCTTACCTCACAGAGCTTCCCTAGTAGAAAGAATTCATATAATTTATTTACACATGCAATAAAATATGTAAATAAGTTATAATTGATAAATGTCATACAAGAAAATGGCCAACCAAATTGAGATTTATGAGGATATAATTATATGTGCAATGACAATTTATAAAAGAAAAAAATCTTCAATAAAATACTTTCTTCTACCATAATCATTCTCTGTACTATTTGCAGGTCTGCAAACTAAAGAGTAGAGTGGGAAAGGTTATGCAATTATAAAAATGGAGGAAGAGCTCATTGAGCAATCTTGTCCTGTCTTGTTTCCAAAATATCTTTGGTAGTAGCTAAGAATATACATGAGTTAAAAAAAAAATCCAAAGAATTGTTCCCTGGGGAAACAAGTGTCCAATTCTGAGGAAATAGTTGAATGAAATAATGAGAATAAAAATAATTTCTATCTAAAGTTTCCAATTACTCTTCCAATCTTTCTTGTCCTACATATTGAGCTGAAGTTAATCAGATGATGGTTATTTAATGCCTACTGTAAATAAAAATCAAACATAAGAAAAATTCTAGAAAAATTAGCAAAGTACAAACATGAGTAGGGTAAAAAAAATTGTATATAGTTTGCCTTTTCTTAACTCCAAACAACCCAACAAAGGATCTGAGTATGTTAAATACCAATGAGAGTTTCCGATCTTGGTAACAGCAAAAAAGATTTTGGCTCAGAGTTTCCCACATAAGTGACAACTGAAATTATTCTGCAAATACATATTTACCATAGTTTGATTTTATTAACATTTACAATTTTATATTCTAGCATTGTATTCGAAATTTAAACATACAAAGATAAATGCAGAATTTTTGCTGACAAGACACCTATTATCAAGATATAAAAGAAGAAATGTAAACCAACATTAACTAGAACCTTTAACTTGCTAAAAAGTGCTCACACTTTGAGATTAGCTCTCCCCTTGAATAATAAGTCTGGATCTTTTGAGATAATGCCATTTTAGAAAAACATGTTTTAGACACAGCCACTCTAACATTGATCATTGTCACAATCATACCTTATGGAGAAATAATACCTTTTACCATTCTATTGATTTATCATGCATATTTTAGATAGGAATCAGTTGTAGGCTAAGATGAGTAAGTTTAATAAAATTCCTCACCGGTACATTAGCATCATCAATATTTAAAATTTTTAATTATATATTTTAAGAACAAGGTTAGGTAGAAAATGGAAAACATGTCAATTTTAAGTTTTATCAATACAGCTGAGCTTAAGTCCTATTCTGTTTAAATCATACTTTAGTAGCCTGATTCATGTTTGAATCCCTACCAGCTAACATGTAACTTTTAAGTAAAATTATACAATACATATAGAATGAATGAATAAAGGTCTTGTTACAGTTGCTTTTGAGTGAAGAAAAAGCCAACTTCCTTGTTATTGATGGAGTTTCATTAGGTTTTCAACAATTTCCCTCATAATCCTACACATGTTTTTAACACTGCTAACAGAGTTAGCTTTTTAGGTTAAAATCTGACTATGGATTTTCTGCAAAAAATAGCTTCGTCAGTTCCTGCTAACTATGGGTTAAAAACCCCTTCCCATGTTAACCATATACCACTCACACTTTGACTTATCTGCCTTGATTGACTCTGTAACCACATCATGGGTTCCTGATAGTCTACTCACATGCTTCTACTCACAGCCTCCTGAAATAACTGCATTCTTTCTGTGCTTTCTTACTTTAGTGTGAACTCACCTGGACTGTGATGTCATTTCTCTATTTCTCTGCCTTGCAAATGCTCACTCATGCTTGAGGTTTCCAGTAGCTTATGAACTCAGTGAAGTTTTCCCATATGAACAAGTCCTTTCTGGTGTCCTTTGCTGTTCTTTGCTGTTCTATAGAGTTTTTGTTAACTCTGTAATGTTATGATCACATGTTTATTTATTTATCTTTACTGGTTGGCTGCAGAACTTATGTGTTCTTTCATTTTTTATTTCCAGTGTAGTGATGAACTGTAATAAGCTCTGTTAAATAAATAAGTAAATGAATAAATTAATATATTTTTGTCCAGGAATAATGGGAAGATATCCATGGGCTCTTGCTAATGTCTATTCTCCAAAGATAAATTAGAAATTTTTTATTTAATGGGCTCATAGACATAGATGAGCTAGCTTTGTGAATACTACCACTTTGCTTTTTTAACTGTTATTTTCTCTTTGAAATTTGTAAATTACTTTAACATTGTTAACATGTGCCTCCTGTACTCACTTTCAGAAAAGTTGAGACAATCTTCAATGAAAAAAAAAATCTAAGACAAAGATAAGATTTGAGGTAACCCAGAAATAATTAATTGGATGAGCCATCAGCTTGATTTCTGTATAAAGCACAATTTTCTTGAAGGGAAGAATGGGTAAATGTAGATAAAATAAAAAAGTGTATAACATAGCATATTACCTTTGGAAACTTGAGAATTTGACAGAATACCAAATTAATTAATAGGTAGAGTAGCAAGCATTTTAATTAACACTGTTTCAGAGCATACTAGCTCTCCACATCATGTTTGGAATGATCCAAATTAGAGTTTTCATCTCTTTAAGGCTTTAATCTTCTGTCCAAAATGATAAGACTTTTTACAGAGGTAATATTTTGATAATTTATTGCTATTTGATATTTCAAAGTATCATAGATAAAGATAGATTTTCCTGAAAGGTAAATGGCAGAGAAATTTTAAATAAAAAAAGTACTATGAAAGGTTATTATTAAGTCCTGGTTTGCCCTGGAGTTCCAGTTTATCCTTATTGTGTCACTGAACTTATTAATAGCATCCCATATAATTCTCAGAACTACCCTGGTTTGAACAATAAATCAGATTGTCACCCTATTAATGAGAAAAAAAGAAAAATGGGTGTGATGAGATCATAATAAATCTGTGGATGTGTTAAAAAGATACTTAGACATCATAACACCTGACTCTGATTCCTAAGGACTAATGTTTATAATACTAAAGGAAGCTTTACCTACATATCTCATTTATGTATTTTGGTAATGTGCTTAACACTGAAGATAAACCTTTCTTGACCTTTCCAAATAATGAATTTATGAATCTATTACTATAGTTATATCTTCATCCAGGAAGATCTCTATTGCAAATTAAAACAATGTCTGAAATAGATTATTTATTAATGTAAATCATTGTCTAAACTCATCTCATATTCTTAGAACTATGATTACATTTGATGATATCTGATTGATAGCTTGGTGAAAAATAGTCTTGATCAGTAATAAACAGGTGAGTCTACTGTGATATGACCTGACCTTGGTTTACATATTGCACTGTCATTGCTACAGATGAAGGTAAGGGAGAATTTGTGTAGGAATCCATAAATGTGCTTTCTGAAGGATTTTTAAAATCAACTAATATTTCAAATAACTAACCATCCATTTTATAAAGTTTGCATCTCAAAGACTGATTATTCCTTTCAAAGTAGCAGACTATAAGAACACAAAGCTGTTTTTTTTTTAAATCTAATTATTCAGGGAGGACCTTGATATATAGGTGTTCAATAACAAAAATCATAATATGAAATTATATATCAATGAACTGGCTACTTATATAATTATTGTGCAAACAGTGAAGTACATTTAACTTTAATGATTAATTGCTTTGGTGAAAATATTTTTGTAAATAAAATTTTGCAAGATTTACAAAAGAATGATTACAGTCTAGGCATTTAGAAGTGTTCGGTTTTCAAAGATTTGAGAGGCTCTCAGGAAAAGTGGGAAAATTCTTGAAAAAGTTTTTCCAAGAATAGCTCTTAATAAGTGTTCACATATGCAAGTCAAATGTGAGATGAAGGATACTGTATTGCCCTTAATATAATTTTGCTTAAAACCTGCCCAGTACAAACCAACAATTGGCTCATTTTTATGCATTTGTATATTTTAAGAACTATTGTGTCATTACATTTGAAGTCTAATTTTTTTCTAAAATGAATGGTAATACATTTATTTTAATATTTTTTTATTTATTTTCAAAATTAAAAGTCTTCTGTAGTCTTAAGTGAATTCAATTTAAATGTTTTTTTGTCATTGCAAATTATCTTCAAGTGTCAAGTGTGGTCCTATAATTGTATAATTCAATACCCGAGTATATAGTAACTGAATATACACCTAGAAATAGATTTTTATATAAATTTGCAATAGTTCAGGAAAAAGGTTACATAAATTCAGTTATGCATATACAAGTACAATAAAATTGAGTATATGCTAAAAATATTCAATGTAAGGGTGAAAATTTTAGAAAATTGAGAAAGACATTTTGACCATCAATGATAAGAAAGTATGAAATTTGAGATAGAAGACCCACTATTCTTAAAATTTTGTATTTATTTAAATAGGCCAACTGTTCTAATGTACTTTCCTTGAACTTTCATATTTAATTTTCTTCTTGGTTTCTTATTCTTCCTTAATACTTCACTTTCTGTAGTGATTTCCATGAAATCGTATCTGACTTAAATCTATTTTTTTTTACATTCCATTACATTGATGACTACTTGCTAACCACATTATTAAGGCCATAAACCTGGAGCATACTGTGCATTCTCAAATGCATTGCTATTTCCAGAATTTTATTGCCAACACTACTTTAGTTCATCTATCTTGTAATATTCAGTGATTGCTGAGGAAGAAGCTTTGTGATAGAATAAGAAAAAATTGAATTTATCATTTTAAGACAAATTCCACTAAAACCTATGTAATCTCAAAACTTTTTAACCTCTGTGAATATCAATTTCTACCATATAAAGTAGGAAGACTGAAAGTGTTTATTGTTTTCCATCTGTAAGATTTTATGTACATCATTAAAATTATAATCATCATAAAAAAATACTAAGACCAGTTGTGAACACTACTATATGCAGTAGGTAATACTGTATACAGTTTTTTCTCTTATAATAGAAATACAAACTTGTTTTGAATGTTTGAATAATAAATGGAAAGCATCTAATTTTAAAATTTGTTTTATAACATCTACTCTATTTATAATCTCTTTTGTAATCTTGTCAGGCAAATTTTTGTTTTCATATAATAATATTTGTAAAGAAATGGAATATCACATGAGTTTAATAGGAAGAACTAGATCTGAATCTCATTTAGCATTCTTGCTAATGCTGATTTCAATGGCCAAGGCTAAATTTTCTGGAAGATATTTTCATTGGTATCAGAAACTGTACATTGGATATTTCCAAAATATTTGTATATAAATATCTCAATCATAAAAATTCTGATTTCATGAAATTTGGTAGCATTTTTCATGGTATGTCATTAGGATACAAAAATTAAAAGACACTTTTAAAAATATTTATTCCATTTAATATATACTGACAATCCTGTCTGTACCTATCCTATTTAATTTCTAATAAGTAGGTTTCCTACTAATGTATAACCATTTTTGGATGAAGATTTAGTAATGAAGAAAAAGTACATATTATTAATTATATAAAAGTTTGATCATTTCTGCTTTGTCTTTACACCTAAACATAACATCTTGAAAATTACTTGTCTGTTCATATAGATTCATCACTAAAATATTAAAGATTCAAAGATGAGTGGAGCATAATTTTCTCAAGATTTCTAGTGAGAATGATATACTAACTAGAAATAAACTAAACAAAATACTCATAAACAAAACAAAATAAATAATCTTTATTTTTGAGGTGATATCTCACTACTTTGCCAGCAGGTTTTAAATTCCTAGACTCCAGTGATCCTCCCAACTCAGTCTTTCAAAGTAGCTGGAAATACAGACATATACCACAGTGCCCAGTTAATAAAACATTAAAACTGACTTATTGAAGATGTGCTAAAATGCTAAAAGAAAAAGGTCACATACTTTCCTATAAAAATCAGGCCAAGAATTATAGAGCAGTTGATATTTGGTCTGGATAGAAAAGTAGGGATTAACTTGGAAGAAAAGTTGGTTAAAACATGGCAGTCAGCGTAAAACACATGTACAAAAGGTCTAGACTAAATAACGGCAGAGTAGATATATGGTAAGTACCTCACACAAAGTAGTTATTCCAACATGTTTGTTAAATTTTGCTAAACAGAAATAAGACAACAGATTTTGAGTACTTCTGCATGTTCGACTAGAAGAATAGTAGGGGAAAGAAAAACAGGTTATGAGGCTTAAAAAGTAGAATGGAGTAGTTTGAGAAGTTCACTATATAAGTGTAGATCTACTTTAGGGCTCTCTAATTAATGTTCCATTTTTCTACATATCTTTCTTTATGCACATACCATTCTATTTGTTATGGCTTAGATATGAGGGGTCCCTCAAAAGTTCAAGTGTGAAAAAATGCAAGAATATTCAGAGGTGAAATGATTAGATTATGAGAGCTATGACCTAATTAGGGGATTGATCACCTGATAAAGATCAAGTGGATAGAAACTATAGGTAGGTAGGGTGCGGCTAGAAGAAGTAAGTCATTGGGGTTGTGACTGTGGTGTTTATATTTTGTCCTTGGGTAGCAAAGCTGCCTTTGCTTCCTTGTTGCCAGATCCTGAGGTGCTTTCCCCTGCCACACTCTTCAACCATGATGCTGTGTCTAACCTTGCTGTTGGCTGACCATGGACTGAACCTCTGAAATCTTGAGTTCAAATAAATTACTCTTCTTTAAGTGGTTCCTGTCAGGTATTTTGATCATAGCTATACAAAGCTGTCTAAAACACTATTTTAATAAGGGGAAAAAAAGCAAAAATAGGGGAATGACATCAAACTTAAAACCTGTTGCTCAGGAAACAATCAATATAGAGAAAAGATAACCTATGGAATATGAGAAAATATTTGCAAACCATGTATCTGATAAAGGGTTAAGATCCAAAATATCTAAGGAACTCTTATGACTCAACAGGAAAACAAACAAATGGGCAAAGGAATTGAATAGACTTTGCACCAGAGAAGACACATAAATAGCCAGTAAGTATATATTTAAAAAAATTCAACATCACTGATCATCAGATAATGCAAATCTGAATCAGAATGAGATCATCTCACGCCTGTTAGGATGACCATTATTAAAACACACACATACACACACACACACACACACACACACACACAAGATAGCTCTTGTACAAAATTGTGGTTTTAGTGAGCTTTTTCCTTGCTGTGACTAAAAGATAAGACCCAAACAATTGAAGAGTGTGGTGAAGGGAAGCTGCTCACAAGATAATCAGGAAGCAAAGAGAGAGAGATTGCCACTTGCCAAATACAAATGTAAACTCCAAAGCCATGACCCCAATGACCTGTCTCCTCCAGCCACACCACACCTGCCTCCAGTTACCACTCAGTCAATCCCTATCAGGCATTATTTCACTGATTGAGTTAAGATTCTCACAACCCAATCATTTCTCCTCTGAACCTTCTTGAATACTCTCACATGTGAGCTTTTGGGGGACACCTCACATCCAAACCATAACAATAATATATCCACTAGGAAAAACAATATGGAGTTTCTTCAAGAAATTTCCATATAGTTCAGCAATCCCATGTCTGAATATTCATCTAAAAGGATTGAAATTAAGAATTTAAAGATACAATGCACTCTTTAAAATGTGAATAATTATGATTCTCAGAAGAAAAAAGTTAGATGACACATTTTTGATGCTGAACAGTTTCAGATAACAGAATAGGCTGCATTATACCACTTCTTTTCCCACCTCTACCCTCTCCACACTCACTCCTACATCAGACATAAAATTGATTCAGTGGGACTCAGATTTCTGGCAAAATTGAAGCATTATTCAAGAGAACCAAGATGTAGAAACATCTTAAAATCCATCACAGATGAATGATAAAGAGAATGTGATACATACATATAAATCAATGTTATTCATGTATAAAAAGAAGAAAATATTGCCATATGTGACAATAAAGAATGGATCTTGAGAATGCTGTAGTAAGTGAAATAACCTAGTCCCAGGAGGATAAATCCTATTTAATTCCTCATATATGAAGTATCTAAAATAGTCAAACTCATCGAAACAGAAGGAGGAATGGTGATATCCAGGGGCTGAGGGCAGAGGGAAATTGGGAGTTGTTATTCACTGATTATAAAACAGATTTTATGCAACATGACTAAGTTCTTACAGATTCATTGTACAGAATTGTTCTTATTTATAATAATACTATACTGTACTGTCTTCATACATTTTGACTACTCAAACAAAATACCATAAACCATGTAGCTAATAAACAACAGAAATTTATTCTTACAATTTTTAAGGCTGGGAAGCCCAAAATCAAATTGAATTTAGTGTCTGGAAGAGGTCTACTTTTGATTTATAGTGCCTTCTTGCTGTGCCTTCCCATGGTAGAAGGGGCTAATGAGTTCCTTTTCATCCCACTTTTTAATTAAAATACACACACACACACCTTTATTTTAATTTACACATAACAGTTGCACATATTTAGGGAGTACAGTGTAACATTTCAATTATAAGCCCAGTATGTAATAACTACATCAAGTTATTGGTATATCTACACCTCAAGTATTTTTCATTTCTTTGTTTTGGAAACATTCAAAATCCTTTCCAGTATTTAAAAATATTTAATTAGTTGTTGTCAACCACAATTAGCCTGCTGTGCTACAGAGCATTAGAATTCATCCTCTAACTTCACTGCACCACTTACCTATTAGCTATTCTCTCTCCACCCTGTACCCCCACAATCTTCTTTGGCTCTGGTAACCACTATTTTATTCTTTAATTCTTTGAGATCAACTTTTCCACTTCTACCTACAAAAGAGAATGTGCCTTATTTTTCTGTGCTTCTGTGTTTCTTTTATAAAGGCACTGATCCCATTTCAGAGGGCTCTATCCTCATGACCTAATCATTCTCAAAGGCCCCTCCTCCTAATTTCCTCATCTTGGGAGTTAGGATTTTAACATATGAATTTTGAGGGGACATAACATTTTAAACTATAACCTATATATTTAAGAAAATAAAAGAAATAGAAAATTCTAAGAATAGAAGAGAGATCTCATTTTCTGTTCTTACCTCAATAACAAAAAGTTATTTGAACATTTTAGATTACATACACAGAACACAAAAAGTTGACCCTAAATTGTAGAGGTGAAGGAATGAATTGCAATGAAAATTAAAGAAGCCAGTTAAAAGTGTTAAAGATATATGTGAAATAGGAGAAAACTGATGTGGGGTGGTACCAGAACAAATAAAGAACTCTGCAATCAAAGTTGAGGAAGTGGAAGTCAACAGACTTCCTCAGAGAGAGAAAGAAAAGCACTTCCAGATGACACATATTCTGGCAACTGGGAAATTCAAGATGTAAGACAGGCAGTATTGCCACTTAGTTTTTTTCCACCTCCACCAGCTCTGGGTTCACTTTCTATAATAAACACACAAAATTTGATATAGAACCAATTTAGATTATGCCAGATTTCTGGTAATTTTTAAATTATTTTTTAATTATCAAATTCAATGTTAATAACATCTTCATTCTGAAATCGCTTCTGCATAGAGTCTAAAATTCTTTGACAGTCTATTTTTTTATGCAAATAGGAAAGATCTATTTAGGAAATTTATGCTTAAATCATTGGATTTGTATTTATTCCTTCCAGTAAACATGGAAGGTGTGAGACTCTTTTCTCCCCTTGAAAGTATATTCTATACAATATTTAGAAAGACTCATAGTGGGGTAGGGAGAAAGAGCATGGGAGGAATAGATGAATTCTAGATAGGGAAGAGGGGTGGGAGGGAAAGGGAGGGGGCAGAGGATTAGCAAGGATGGTGGAACGTGATAGATGTCATTATCCAAAGTACATGTATGAAAACATGAATAGATGTGAACATACTTCATATATAAACAGAGGTATGAAAAATTGTTCTATATGTGTAATAAGAATTGTGATGCATTCCACTGTAATGTATTTAAAAAATAAAACCAATAAAAAAGAAAGTTCAGATTAGATAGCATACCTTAAGAAGCAGATAGAAGGTTTTTTTTTTTTGTGCCTACCATTTGATTATGTTAGATACTAGATATGTTATAAGTGAGAAAAAGTTATTTCAAAATCAGATAAAAACAAAATTTTTTGATTTTACTATGCCCAAGTTCATGAAATAAAAACCCACATTCTAAGGGTTAAAAAAATTATTGGTACTATGGCTGGACCTGATAATAAAGGATATTAATTGGTATTTTATTATCATTTATCCTTTTTTACATAACTTATTTAATTGCATTGAAACGAAAAAGGCTAACCACTTAGTATGATTGACACAGTTTTCCTGTAGATAATGTGAACAGCAAGGCCTGTTTAACATATGTACCTGAAGATCAGGTACATGGGGTGCCCTGTTCTCTGAAAGATTTTACTTTTAGTTTACAGGTTTTGGGTTGCCACCTTAAAAATTCTTAATAATTTTGTGGATGGAATCTGACATTTTCATTTTGCAATGGGTCTCCCCAAAAGAATGCAACTGATGCCAATAGACTTAAGGCATATTCAGCACATATTCTTCAATTTGTGTGTGTGTGTGTGTGTGTGTATGTGTGTGTGTGTCTGTGTCTGTGTGTATGTGTGCATATGTACTTATTTTTACATGTGGTTGAAAGAGTAAAAATGTTACTGAAAATAATAGCAAACTAAATCTTAAATAGAAGAAATTAAGCTTATAAGAGAAAATAATTTAACATTATTTGTTCATATTGTAAGAGATATCAAATGAATTAAACCTTAAATTCTTGTCTTTCTATATTTTTAACATGTAATATATATATTTATTACATATATAAATATAAGTAAGAATGAACAAAAATTTTTAAAGGGGGAGACCTAAAGTTGTGAATTTCTCAGCCAAGTACTAGTTTTAATTAATAGAAATGTTACAGAGTTGGGGCCTTCTGGGAAACTGAGGCAGTGCAAAGATACCGCTTTGAAGCCCTGACTCTTGCAATCAAGTCTGAAAGATTTCAAACATGTTGCTCAGAGTAACAGCAATGAGTTTATTGAAGGGATAGAAAAAGAAAAAAAAAGGGGGACACTCTCAAGGGGGAGAGTGGGTCCTTCAGAGAGGAGAGGGACAATGTGCCTCCCCTGCACTTGTTTCATTGGTAATCCCAGAGAAGTTTCTAAAGAATCACACCCAGATCCACTATTTCACTTTTGACAGCATGATGACATCAAACTTTCAAGTCCCCACTGCCATGACAATTCTGTGTCACCTTGAACCATGCTGACTGGTTCTAACTGGATTCTTAACCATCAATTATTAGATTTTATAATTAGGAAGAATTATCTATATCTTCCTGAGTTTGAGGACCTGTCTATGAAAAGGGTCAGAAAAGACTCCCCATTCAGGGTAACTTGGGTTCCTCATATCAATGTTATTGCAGACCTGCATTTCTCCTGCAGATACAGGAGTTTGCTGAGGATTGTGACATAGTCTGTCCACTTAAGCCACATAGGGCTGAAGGTAAATTACTTCTTGGAATACATAGCACATGAGGGTCATCACAATTGTCCCAATTTATAGAATTAGTCTCTTTCTCCTATTTTCACCACTCACACCTTTGTTCTCTAATAGAAAGACCACATTAGTCTTAATAAAGAATCATTCCTTATCATTTCTAAATAAAGCTATGTGTAAAGTCAGTTTTCATAAAAAATAAAATAACAAATCAGTCATTTGATTAATCATTTTGTGATCATGTACATTTATATGAAAATTTCAAATCACTCTTTTGGAAATACCAGAAAATATATCATTTTAATTATTATTGTAAGTATTTTTCTTCTTTTAAATTTTAGAAAAGATAAAATTATTGAGGTTCTTCAGTAACATGAAACTTCATTTAACTTTTAAATTGTAAATCATACTTTTAAAAATGTTTCTTTAAAATGGAAAAATAGTCTTTACCTCAAGCTTTTTCCTCAAAGTGCTTATGAATAAGAATTGATAGTGGTCAGGTTATGGGCCCCAATTAAGGTCTTATTAAGAGGCAGAGACCACAGCAAGAGGCTAAACAGTAGAAATATTAATGGGCACCAACAAGGCCTTTTTCAAATGTAAAAGACCATGTGGCTCACTAGTGAGACCATTCCAGCCAACTGCTTTGTCCGAAAGAGGTGGAAAAAATGTAAGGTGCAAGTTAACTGGAATGAGAGTAACAAGAAGGTTTAAAACTCAGGCTTAAAGACATAACCAATAGCCTTGATAATAATTGCTAATTTTTCAATACTTATTTAACATAGATTTTGATCAATGCTCATATCTCAAAATCATATAATTCCTGCTATTAAGCCCCCACCTGCATTAAAGAAGTTCTATCTTTTAACTTAAAAATTCTACTTCATTTATTCTCCCCCTGCCATCACTGCCCATGAAATTTATTCTTCAAATTTGTGAGCCAAGAACCCAGAAGGAAAATGGCAAAGTGGGGAATCTAGTCTCATCTCAAAACTCTTGGTGACCCAAATGGGATCTTCAGAAGGACGACTGAAATGGAATACTACTCTATTACTTTGCTTTTCTTCCAAGAGTCCTACACTCCTTTTTATACATTCTGTCTCTATCAAAAACACTGGAATCCTGTCAGCCAGATAAAAGCAGATACTTAAGCTGCCTGACTCAAGATTCCAGGGAAAGGCTTCGCTGTATTAACATTCCTCAATCCCTCTCTGCCTCTGAAGAGAGAATGTTGGTCTGTTCTTGCTTTAGCCTCCTTTCATGGTAGGTAATTCATTTGATCAAGAAACTGAGGTGTCTCTTAGTAGCACCCCCAGTCTCTTGTTGGGACTACTTTCTGGTGTGAATGAAGAGTCTCTATATATGGCCAAAAGGCAATCCATCACTCATAAAAGCTCTGTCTGCACTTTAATCTCCTTTCATGGCCTCTCTTCTGATGTCAGAGGGACAGTCTCACTTGGATAGCCCCTTGGATCACAGGCTGAGGTAATCTTTCAGCATGATCTGACAACTCTGAGGCAGGCCCTGTCTGTTAATATACCAGTCTGTGAGAGAGTTGCCCCTTCTCTATATCTACCTCACAGTAACTTCCTCCAGGAAATATGGAGCCCAATCTCAGACCTTATCCCACTGATCCTTTTATATATTTTATTCGACTATAGGGAAAGATGATCTTATGCTTCTAGGAAGAATAGTGGGACCCCAGGTTTCGAACCCTGCCACTTTCCCTAGGAACCCCTGCCCCATAGATCCCATCATTTTACTTGATGCTCTAAGATGCTTTATCCATAGCCTTCACACCACACACGCACAGGCACACACACACCTACTAGTCAATTATCTTTTCTTCTCTGTCTTCAAGTCTCAAATGTGGGGCCTGTTATCGTGGGGACATCATCCCTGGGGTCTATAAATTATACTTCTTTATTTCTTCTTCTTTTATTTGTTAATACCATTATTTAATTAATTCATTTATTTTTATGTGGTGCTGAGGATTGAACCCAAGGCCTTGCACTTGCTAGATGAGCACTCTACCACTGAGCCACAACTCCAGCCCCTTTTATTTCTTTATACAACAAATAGGACAGGACTTTATAGGACCTAATAATGAATATGATGGCAAAGGCAGACATCAGGAAAGGCTTAAAACATTTCCAGGGCATGTGGCTCTCGGGAACATATCTCTTCCTTAATACAATGGCCAAGAAAGATATTAATATGTCTTTTCTGGGATACTCAGCCCTGTGTATGGTGCCTCCATATTTGGGAGTAAACATGGTACAGAAATATCAGATTTCTCCATCTTAAGAGAGAAATGACACAGAGGTATGGGACTTTAGTGATGTGTTGGTAAGAAGTGATTAGTCCAACTTACTTGGGATTGGCAAATGAATTAGTTCAAAGAATGGTTTCTTTGAACTGCCCCAAGGCACAGGAAGGAGATGTCCTTCAGAGAACTCTTGGTGGAAAGGACGGGGAAAGATAGCTATGAGGTAAGCATAAACTGTTACTCCATCTTACATTTAGACTTGCATGAACAATTGCCTGAAGCCATTTGGGAACAGAAGAAAAAAGTGCCACATTAAAATCCAAACTACTGTGGCACTTTCCCATATTCTGGGGTTCTATACTCTCAGTAAGTTTTGGAATGGGGATATAAAGGAGAAAAGATCCTTGCCAACTTCTCCATGTGCCAAGTCTTGGAGGACCTTAGGATTTCCATTCTTGTACTTTGGGGTACAATTCATTAGGGACTCAGCTTCAGGAAAATGACATGACAAGCCCAAGAATATTAGAAGACATACAAAATTCCTGTGGAGTTTTGTCTTCTCTTTAGATGAGCACAGGGAAGGAAAATGGAAAGATTCCATATGTACAAGTTTTCTTTTCTAAAAAAGAACTTTTCCTGATGATTTCGCAGACTTCCATATTATTTCAATATCTGAGCTAACTCTAATCTGATCTAAAAGCACATTCTGGTCTGATAAGACATTCTGTGTGCTCCTTTACTAGTATAATTACAAGCCATTACATTTTTGGGGGGGGGGAATGTTTTTTTGAACTAAGCTTTTCTATTGAATTCATCTATGGTTCTGTGTGTCTAAATAAATATATATTTTTCAATCTTTTTAATCAGTTTTGTTTTGTCTATTTTTTTTAAAGTCTTCTGTTTTTTTTGTTTCCTACTACCTTTTATTAAAAGGCCAAATTCCCAAGGGTTAACTCTCAAATACAGTGGAAAAAAGAAATCAGAGTTGTAAGGAGGAAATAAATATTGGTGATGATGAGAGTAAACCTGACTCCCATGGAATATGAGCAGCCATGCAAACCTTTAATTTCAGTGTCTACCATGGCTGACGGACTCTCCTTCAAATATCCCCAATTATGAAGGGCCCTGAGTCATAATGTAAAAATCTGTGATTGTCAGTGTTTTAATTTATGAAGGGTTAAATCTAATAGACACACTATAATAAACATTGCTATCTGTTGTCTTCTCACTGTGGAGATCTAATACCTGCTAAAAAGCTTCAAGGTCTTTGTTTCCTGTGTGTTTTACGTATATGTGTGCAAACTTGTATGTAGTATGTTGTGTCTACATATGTGTTTGTGTCCACATATCACATATGTGGTATCAAAATTGGCTTATAGGTACTCATAAATTTAATAAATGAATTCAAATGCCACTTCAGTTCATATGAATTAAATAAAGGATCAATTTACATCAAAAATACTAAAGCTGTCTGAAATTAAACTACATTTTTCTAGGTGGCCAATCAATAAAAATGTTGGTTTCTATAAAAGGTTTAAAGTACAATGTCTATTACTTTTGAGAATCAATCTTTGACAGGAATAACTAATGTAAAATGTTAACTAGACTTGTCTGATACCTTTGCTTTCATGGGTAACCTGAGTTCAAAATGGGTAAATTAGTTTTAACATAAATGGGATTAGTCTTCCTAAATGTGTTTTGTAGAGGTGATATCAGATTAATTTACAAAATTGAAATACTCAAATATCAACAGCTAAATATAAATTCAAGTATTCTTCATTTTTTGAATTTTTAATTCTATAAGATAATATATCTTGTGGCATATTGAATAGAAGTTGTTGGTAATCAAAAAAGTTTAAGATTGCTTTGTTTCTGAGTCTTTACTAAAAGCAAAGTTACTAAGACTTAAAATTGTAATAGATATAATTCTATAAGCAAAGAGCACAAAAGTTCCAGCTGTTTTTGATTTAAATACTGTAAAGGGCTGGGGATGTGGCTCAAGCAGTAACTCGATTGCCTGGCATGAACGGGGCGCTGGGTTTGATCCTCAGCACCATATAAAATAAAGATGTTGTGTTCACCGAAAACTGAAAAATAAATGTTAAAAATTCTCTCTCTCTCTCTCTCTCTCTCTCTCTCTCTCTCTCTCTCTCTCTCTCTCTTTCTCTCTCTCTCTCTCTTCTCTCTCTCTCTTTAAAAAATTTAAAAAAAAATACTGTAAAAAGCAAAGTGTTGCATATCATAAAAAGGAGTAATTTGTTCAAAATCAAAACTTTTGTAAGGATTGTTTCAGAATGCAAATTTTATAAAGATATAAGAAAGTCATATGTCTGAGAATATATTTTATTTATCTTGTAGGGTAAACGAGTTGTAAAATGTCTAAGCTATCAAAGGATTATGGAAGATGACTTTCAAAATATTCATATGTGATTTAGTTGACTATAATTAGCACTTTTACTAAGGTCAAATTTTAATGCATTGATATACAGCTAAGACAAATTCTCTAGGTCTAACCACAGGGATTCTTAAAACACTGGTATGTTTATCATAACTTCTTGTGTCTGTTACTTACAAGATTTTGTTTCAAAGTCTTTAAAAAGTAGAGTTTGTAACTATCTTAAAGTAGTATATTTTAAATGATACTCCATAACTGGTTAAATAAGCAACAGTTATTTAAGATTCTTACAATATAGTTAACACCCTAGATATATGTGTCTAGAGATGTATATACATCTGAGAACTAAATTGTCCAATTTTATCCTAAGTGTCTTGTAAAAAATTATAAAATGAGAACTTATGTAGATCAAATACAAGATAACTCTATTAGGGTTCTCTAGAGGAAAAGAATCAACAGAAGTATAATTAGAACAAGAAGCATTATTAGGTTGGCTTATGTGACCAGAAACTGGATAGTCCATAATGGCCATGTTCAAGCTGGGGAGCTGGAAAAAATAATAGCTGTGCAGTCCAAGAGGCTGTTGCCCTAGAGGAAAACAGATCAGTGGTGCTACCCTAGTCCAAAACCAAAGGCTTCTAGAAACTCCCTGGAGAACCTCTGGCAGAGTCTGCTTTGGAAAAGTGAAGAAGTAGGAGTTCACTATCCTCAGATGATCTAAGCAACAATCAAGAACCCATTCAAGAAGAATTAAGCTTGTATATACTGCTTCTTCCTTACTCTTCCAATTTTTTTCCATCCAAGCCATCATTCTACTAGATGGTACTGCCTATCCTTAGGGAGGGTCTCCACTTCAGTTGGCTATCCCATATGCCAATCATTCCTAGACACACTCTCACTGACACACCCAGAAGACCCTTAATCCCATCATTTCTTAATCCAATCCAGCTGACAATTCAAATTAACCATTACAATAACCAAAAAGTGCTTTTATACATTGTATCTGAGATAAAAGGATCACACTCACTTAAAACCTGGCTTACATCTGTTTGCTTTGAGTACATAAAAGACTTTATAATATTAATGAGATGCATTTGTAAATCAGATGTACTAATACTGTTTCTCTTGGTAATTTCATTTGTTGTATTTTCCTGGTAAAATTTTATTACTATTACCTGTTGCTTCTAACACAACAACCTGAGTTAAGACAATGAGGAACCAGCTACAGAACAGATAAGATACAATGATTACTTCCAGTGCTGATACTAACTCTAATTAAAACTAAAGGATAAATATAAAACTATAGGCATTAAATTTAAAACACATTACTTTAAGACTAGTGAAACTGGCTTACTGGAGAACAAATCAAGGAAGTAAAAGGGATAAGGAAAAATTTGCTAATATTTTGGCCCTTTCCTTTTAAGGCCAGCCAAAATTCAGGGAACACCAGGACTCCTCTAAGGACCTTGCAACTCTCATGAGTCATCTGACCTCCCCATCAGGGGGAACAAACGGACCCAAAAGAACAGAAAGCCAACCAGTACACATTCTGAAAAGAGGAGAGTCTTTATAGAGGGAAATGTCCCTGATGTTTCCAAAGAAAGCCACATGTAGTCAGCATCCTGGAACACGGCATGATGGTAGAGGAAAGCTAAGGCACCCAGCAGCTTCTGACAAGTTCCCAGGAGCAATCCTGAAATCTCAGCTGCCTCTTAGTAAGTAATAGATAGGAAGCAAGGTCAATTTTGATCAGCTTGGAATTAAACAACTGGCAGGAGTGTATGACCAAAGCACAGTGCTGCATTTAGGAGAGATAATGGCTCTTTCAGTAGAACTTGAGATGCACACTATGTCAGTCCTCTTAGAAGTAACTGAGAGGTTACACAGCTAAAGAAAATATCTCTTCAAACAGAGGTAACACTAGTTTAAAAAAATGTTTGGAAGATGACAGTATAGCTCAAAATAATACCTAGTAACAATTTTATTAATGATTTCAAAGTCTTAAATGGCCCCCACTCCAAAGCAGCGGCATGTTCAACCATACTAATATAAGTAATATAAGTCACTAACTTCATAGTTTTCAGGGATTGGTTAATAATACTGATTACTTTTATGTTAATTGTTTTACAGAAAGTAATGTTTTGATGTCTTGTTAATTGTTGCCTTAACATGTTCCCTGCCCTATGTATGCCTCATCCATTCACCCACCACTACCTTGGAGCCCTGGACTGCCCTGATGGTGAGATTACCAAGCTCCAAATTACCTTACACATGGAATCCAAATGCAAGCTCCCCTTTGGGGGCCCATAGATAGTCCTTCTGCAGAAGAACCTATGACTGCTGTCCCCTTTCAATGCTAATTTTCAAACTTAAGCAGCTGGAGCCATCATCACCCCTCTTCCTCTCTGGCAGTTAGAGTAACTTCTTCAGCCCTAATTAATGTCCTATTCAAAGACAGAGATCATAGCCAAACTAATAGGTAGACACACTAATGGACACAATCAAGGCCACTTTCAAATGTAAGACTATAAGGCTCACCTGTGTGAACACTCTTTGTCCAAGAGAGGCAGGGAAGATGGAAGATGGGAAAACCCGAATGGAAATTACAAGGATTAAAATTCAGGCTAAAGGACACAGCCAATAGTCTTGCTACTTTTTCAATGCCTGTTTAGCATAGATTTTGATCAAATACTCATACACCAAAACTATATAAGCCCCTAAAGTAGCACACCAAAATGGGTTTTCCTGATAAGGTCCCCACCTGCAACACTGGAGTTTGTTCTATTCTCACTTAAATAAATCCTACTCCATTTACTCTTCCCTCCCATTATTGTCCATGGATTTCATTATTCAAATTTGTAAGACAAGAACCCAGAAGGAAACTGGCAAAGTGGGGAATCTAGTCTCATCTTAAAACTTCAGTTTTGTGTCATATAATCATTACAGAAAGCCCATGTTTCAATTTTGCATACGTCATGGATTGTGCCAAGTAAAATAATTGCTTGCTTCTTGTACCAGGATATTTTATTAAAAACAAATGATTGAACTACATAAGATAAATAGATATACAATCAAGCAAATCTGATATAACTGTCAGGTAAAATCATTGTTGTAGAAAATGTTATATCTATGAAATGGTCTGTTAGGCAATGTTATTATATACAGTGCACTAAACTTAATCTTTACAAAAAGGTTGTCGTATCTATAAAAGGAGAATACTAAAAAGAAATGGGCATTTGAAAATTTGTTTCAGAGGTACTTTGGAAAATATCAAGAGTATTAAGCATGCAACAATTTGTTCATACCACAGAGATCTCTGTCACTGCATTAGGAGGATCACTGTTGAAGGAATATCATTGTCAGGTTAAACTGAATCTAAAAACTTATATATTGGAAGGAAGTTTATAAACATAAGATCTTCAATAATAATGCCTTGTACTCAGTAGATCATTCTTATGTAAGATATTAATGCATAGATATAATGAGCAATCTGAATTGAGTAACTAAAATTGTTTCTCATTTAAAAAACTCATTCATTTGGGTGAAGAACCTAGGAGGTTAGTTACTTGCTATAGAAATGCAATATTTTTTTAAGTTAATACATTAATTAATTTTAAATACCTATTTTTAATTGATCAAATAATTATAACTATTTATAAAACTCTTGACAGTAAATAATTAATTCAAATGGGTAATTAAAAGGGAAGAAAGAACTGTGACTGTGTCCTTATTATAGGATTTTCTTTTTTTTCATTTTTTTTCCTGTTACTTTGCTTTGTTTATTTATTTTTTAATTACCAAATAAAGAAAGGAACTTGGGCATTAGGTGACAAGATAAAATGCAAAGAACTGGGTTAAAAGGCAAAAGTCAGTTAAAACAACAATCAGTTAAAACAACAATAACAAAAAACCCACCAGATTTTTAAGGGAAGACAGTTATTGTAAGAAGGTGTGCAGACTGAGCTGGCCAAAGAGGATTCAGTAGGTTGCACTAAGGTGCTTTGAGTTCATTCTAGGTATACTGTGAATGACTTCTCCCCTCTTCCTCTAATTTAGAAACATAACTCTAAAGATGATTTTAGAATATTTGGAGGGACAAACACAGATGGGCTAAAGTGAGCACAACTGTTAGAAGGGCCAAGCCTAATCAATTGTAAATCATAGCTGGAATAATTACCAGAAAAGTAGATTGGCTTAATTTGATAGTGTGCTTAGATATGAAGGTGCAGAAAATTCTGATAGTGTTGACCTAATGTTGAGTATTTTCCCAAGTGACCAGGTATTATTAGGAAATTAAAATTCAAAGACTAAATCATAGTCTGGGCACTCACATAAATCATGTATAGGGCCTATATTTTCTTAGTTTTGTATTCCTTATGATTAAACATGTCCTTCTCTCTAGAGCCATCCATGGGCTGTGTGTGGACTGTTTCGCATTGCAGCCTAATGAATAGGAGAATCTGGTGTCTGAGAACTTCCAGTAGACATTTTCTCTGTGTAAACTACCCAGACACATTGTGAGCCCTATTCAGCTCTGCCTGGTCCCATACAGCACTGGAGATGGAGTGACCTGCTGCAGCTGCACAAATCATTCTGTGGTGATACTGACCATATCAATGTCACTAGAAATTTATTCCTACAGACTTAAATTCACCTTTTCAGTACAATAGAATCTGAAAGCTAAAAGCTATGCTTTCAGATGCCCTTAAAACAATTGTTTTGCTTACTAATTAGATTATAACAATTAGATGTATCCACAAGATATCTGGAAGAAAACATATGCTTTTGTCTTTTTGTTTTTCTCTTTTCTTTCTGCAGGATAATAAGGCTGTAAAGTTGTGAATAATCCCTCTTCCTTACCTGGCATTATTACAGCAATGGCTTTTCTGCTCCACTGGTTTTGGAAAAGCAGCTGCAATGGAATTTAGCTTCCTGGCCTTGGTTCCCTATCTTTAGACCTAACTACAGTGGGGTATCTTTATCTTTAGTGATTTAGGAAGGCCATTTAATTTTCTACATTCTTGATTGTGATAGAATTAGTGGCTCCCCATGCAGTGTTCTGTCATGCATCCCTAAAGCTACATCTTCCAGTCTACTCTGTTAATCTTTCTACAAATTTTGAAAATACCTTATTTACTATATTTACTTTCTCTACTTAGGATGGTGCTTCATGCCTGTAGTCCTAGCTACTGGGGAAGCTGTGGTAGGAGGATCATTTGAGACCAAGATTTGGGGACCAGTAACATTGTGAGACTCCAACTATTAATGAAAAAAAAAATTCTCATTAAAATACATAGTGAAGTTCTGCCTTATACTGAGCCTGTGCCTATATGAAACAACTAGCACATTTTTCTTTATGGAAGTTTTATTAATAATCTTATATGATTAGCTTATGTATCATTCAACCTTGAATTATATCTATTATATTTGTATATTTTGCATTCTACTGCCATAGTGTCTTTTGTGATAATTCCTGTAAAGAAGTTACCCAATGGTGACCCCTCTGTCCCTTGATAATACAAATCAACAGAAAAGATTATAATATGCTGTCCTGGAACTGAAAGGAGAAAGGGAAAAACATGGAGTCATATATGAGAATCTTTTGCAATACATGACATTACTCCTACTTCCATGTTTGTCATTAATGAGACTCCCTTCCTTCCTGTCCTTTTCTAACACAACTCCAGTTATTCTTCTAAGTGATTTCAATATTCATGTGGACATTCTACCTGAGAATATTTTACTTAAACTCTTCATTTCCAATAAATCTGTCTTCTACTTCACCTCAATCATTATTTCCATGGTCAAATAAAGACTCTGTCATTACCAATAAATGTACTATGCCTAAAATTTAAATTTCATAATTTTATCTGAAGATCATTTCATATCATTCTAACTTATTTATTTCTTCTAGTTCATCTCCACAATGTCCTCTTACTTCCTTCATTTCATAACCATCATTATGAATGTTTCTTTATATATGTCCTTAACCACTTTTTCTGGGTTTCACTCCATTGTTTTTTTCCAGCGGTGGGGGGATCTTAGCCTGGTTGAATTCAAATCTCAAAATACTTCAAGATTAAACCTACTCAGTTAAATGTAGCTGGAGACAAACCTTACATTACATTAAGATAAACAACGGGAGCACTGCAAGGCAATTTCCTATTTCTTTGTTCTGTTTAATTTATCATAATGCTCAGTGATTATTTGCTATATGGTTCCTCACTCCTCATATTTTTCTTTTTCCCAGTGCCAGGATTAAACTGAGAGACTTGCACATGCTAGGTAAGCATTCTACTTCTGTGTAACACCAGCAACCTATTCTCCTCAGATTTTCTATACTTTCCTTCCGTCAGTCTTAGACAAAGATCTCCTTTCTTTCCTCCTTCCCTCTCTCCCCTCCTTCCTTAACAGTAATAACCAGAAGACTGAGATAAAACTACCAAGGCTATGACAGTGGAAAGAAATCTTTTCCTATTACAAAAAGCTGCTTAAAACAGGAAGTGGTAAAATATGGCCCATAAACCAAATGTGATCTGTTGCCTGTTTTTGTAAATAATATTTTATTGACATGCAGGTATGTTTGTCTCGGATCTGCAAAGCATGACAAATTATTTGAGTATATACTGAAAAGGTTTGCCAAACTCTTGTCCAGATCAGACTAATGATATTTTGTTTCCCTTTTTATTGACATCACTTAGAAATACCAAAACCTAGTGAAATCAAAATAAAACAAGCAACTTTTAGTTGGATGTATTGTTTCCACATTTTTAATTTTTTTTTGCAGATAATCACCATGTCACATCAATCCCATTAATCTGCCCTAAGTAAGCCAAGCTAGAGAGTAACTTCCATGTCTGCCTATCATCAAATTTATCAGCTTATTTGTGTTTGTGCATTTGTCTCAGCCCCTTTACCTCCTGAAAGGAGGACAGATGGATGAACTGACCTACTTATATCTGAGACCAATCACTTCAACTTCATTTCCTATAATTTACTCAAGGACATCTCTCCAGAAATTTTATTCCTCTTTTGTATACCCTCAACATTTCATGATGGAGTAGACATTGAAGAAAAAGAGGAAACAACAAAAAATCTTGGGGAGTTTTGTCTAAGCAGTAAGGGAAGTGAAACAAATATGGGATGGGAAAAATGATCATTTAGTTTGGATCATAAGGAAACACCTAGTAGAAACCAAATGGAAAAAGCTCAGTAGAAAAAGGATAGTTATGTCTGGAGCTTTTGGGAAAGATCAGGTCTGGGGATATATATTTGGGGTTTAATAACCAATATGTAGTATTTAATGGTAGTAGATACATAATACAGAAAAAAAGGAAATCAATTCTGGGGTCCTTTATCATTTACAATTTGAAAATAATTTTTCATACATGAAAACTGAAATGGATGTCAGTAAAAGTGCAAGAACATTAGATTTTCCAGAAACAAAATGCAATGTAGCAATTTAGAAGCAAAAAAAAAAAAATTAAAGCACTTCAAGGGAGAAGGAATGATCACTTGTGTCAAATGCTGCAGCATGGACAGGCAAGACAAAGACTGACAAATTACACTTGGATTTAGCAACATGATGGATCAATAGTGACTTTGAAGGCAGTTTCTTTCTGACAGACAAATCTTAAATGTAGTAAGCGAAGAGGATGTGGTAATAACAAAAAAAGATAAATGTCTCCCTTCCACGCCAAGAAGTTCTTCTGTAAAGGGGAACTGGAAAACTGTACAGATTATTAGCTTCCAAGGCTAAAAAAGGCAACTGATCCTGGAGGATAAATACACAATCAAGATGTCTTTAAGCCCATAGTGAACAAAGCTGTCACTACTCAAAGAATGACATTAAGGCATATTCTGCTACAAGTGACCAGATTGGCTTACATAGCAAACACATTGTATTTATTCCACATGCTGAATAAGTTGTCCTCTGCAAATATTCTAAACTAAGAAAGCTTTTAGGTTTCTTGACACAACCCTGAGAGAGATGAGACAAAGTAAATAGAGAATCCCTTACAATGAGAAATTGAAATTTCTAGCATGTCAGGAGGTGAAGATGCTGAGACAAATGTAATCTGATTTTTTTGTATAAAGTATGTAAGATAACAGTTCCTGTACATAAATTTGTTGTACAAAATTTATACAAGGTACAATAAAATGTCAGCTTTTTACCCTTAATAAATTAATGTTGAGAAAAATGTTTTAAAATTATCTATTTGAATGAATAACATCATATTGCTATGTCCAGGATACCCATATATTTTTTGGCCATCCCAGATAGTTAAGCTCTAGAGAAAAGTTAAGTTTTCTAGAGGAAAACACTTGAATGGTTGCCATGGTAGTGAAAAAGAATTGGATAAAATGTAAAACCTTGCAAAAATGAAATAATAGTCACTGATTAATGCTAAAGAAATTGAGACATCAAAAATTTGTCAAAGTTTCTACTTTAAATGGAAGAATAAATAAAATAATACCAAGATTGAGAGTCATGTGACCTTATTCTACTAATTATTCTTCTATCAAATGAATCATTCAGCTCAGTTCTCAATTTCTAAAAAATCATAAGGACTTAATTTTATAACAATAATTACCAATTTGGGAAATTGCATAAATAATTTATTAAATAATTTCAATTCACCTGTAGCAGAGTAAATTTTTTATAAGGTAAAATAAGAATTTAATTGTTTCATCTTCACTAGGATCCAGACTAGTTATCTCACTAATAAGTAGAATATAATAAGTATGAAATTCATCAAATATTTTCTTCTCAAGGTTCTATAATTTGTATTCATGTACTCCTTAAGTTTATTGTTTGAGCTAGTTGCCTAAAAATTTAGTCATTTTTTCTACTACTTTCTGGAATTCTTGTTTTAGCAATTCAGTCTCCATTCTCATCTTATCAATGAAGTCTATAATAAATGAATAAAGCCACTTACTGAATTTTAAACAGCTGTTAAATATATTTTTCCAAAATGAAACTAAAAACAGTGCTGAGAACAGCCATACTATTGATTATGCATCCATCAGTCAATATTATATAAAATGAATAATAATACTTATATATTCATTTTCCACATTAAATTTGCTCTGCATTTTATATGTATTAGCTTATTCTATCTTAATTCCAACCCTGATAAACAGATTTTACATTTACCTAGTTTTAAAGGTGAAATAATTTCTTACATTGATCTTTCATAAGATCATAACAGCTAATAAGATAAATCAAGAATTTAAATATGAGCTTACTGCCCATGTAATCCATGTGTTTAAGCAATTCTGCTGCCCCTTGGCTACAATGCTTCTTTGAATAAGTTTGTTATATACAGGTATTCAATGCTTGTTCTTCTGTAATAGCATTTCATAAATAAATAGGAAGTGGGAAACAAAATCTGTTCAATCTTTTTTGTTAATAACAACCATTGCAATTAAAATAAGACATATTAGCTCCACAGAAAAATAAAACAAAGAATGTAGTCACTTTGGGGGGAAATATTTCAAATTGTTCACTATTTTGGGAAAATAATTAAATATTTAATAGTCTGAGTGCTATTAAGTGAAAGATTGAATATTCTGTTGCAATCTAAATTCTAAGCATGGCCAGAGGCATTGTGAACAGTTCAAAGAATAAAATCTCTAGCCTGAGGAATCTTATTGTGTTTTTATAATTCAGTAGGGACAAAAGACATCTCAGCAGTGATATTTTCACCAGATATAACATCACTGGGACATAACAATAGAGAATGAAGAGCAACATACATTCAGGCTTCCAGACTTCTCTTCTGGAAGAAGAGAAAAATTTAAACTCTTGCACAGAACTATACTTAAGGTCATTATACAGAAAAAAATAAAAATAAAAAATAGAGATAAAAAGGATTTGGCTTTTGCAACCAGATAATATTTTAATACTATTTGGTTCATGACTTACTAAATATATAAAACTATTCCATATGTATGTATTTAAACTCTAACTGAAAAGATTAATAGAAACTGAATGCAAATATAAGTTCATTTTCATTGGCATTAAACTAATTTAATTAATCTCTTTCATTAAATGGAGAAAAAGAGATCTAAAATTTTCTTTCTCCACTGTTAGGCCCAAGAACAGATTCTTAAACTATTATTATAATTTTATCAGATACAATAGCAAATGCTAGACACTTCAATTCAACTCTACCTTTTAAAAGAAAAGGAAATTAAACCCAGAGTGTTGAGTTCACCCAGATAATTATTCATTGAGTATTTACTTATTCCCTATTATAAATCAAGTATTGTGATATATTAATAAGACAAATTTTCAGGCCCTACTGGCTATAATTTCTAAATGAGAACATCTGAATTAATAGCAGAACTGAAGCAGGCAATAACTTCACATTCTTTTCATTTAAAGAAATGAAAATTGTCTTTTGAAATAATTGATAGTTTGCTTTGGGGGACAAAACTTATTTTAAAGTGAGTCCTTGCAAAAATCATAAATTAGCTAAATGGTTTAAAATATTAATATAATGCATGGGACTTGACATTAAAATTAAATGGTACTTATAAAAGGGCTTCTGATTGTCATGTTTATTTATTTAGCAAAAGTCTAGAACAGAACATTTTATCACATTTTTATTTCTTAAGGTATTTATTAAATTGTATAATTATAGATTTACCAGTAATATGTTTAAAAATCACATTTCTTTATGTATTTCAATAAATAGTAAATGGAAGAATAAAATAAGTGTTGGAAGTTATGGCATGTGAAGTGAAGGGAGTATCTCCAATATCAGTCATAGTAAGATGAATAAATGCTAATTATATTATCTGGCCATTCAAATTAAACAGCAAAATAATAATAATGGTAATTACAGACAAGTGGTATATCATACACATTTTCTTTGAGGGTTTTTTTTTTCTTTCAAATAATAAAGAGAAAATGATTAATCCCAATCCAAAATCAGCACCAAAAACTGGAGGACCTCAGAGGATCTCATCCTCTGCCATCCTCTGCTAGGTATTTTTCCTTGAAAGGGGTCCTGAATTTAATGGAAGGAGACCAATAAACTAAGCAAACAAATGAAATGACTATTATTAGTAATAGTAACAAAGAAATCTGACTTTCAGGTTAGTCCTTCATAAACAAAGAGCACTCTAGCACTACTTTTACTCAATAACTGAATATTATTGTGCAGCATAAAGCCTAGGTGATGTTTGAGCAGAGGTAGTCCTCATGGGCTGAATCTAGGGAGAACATTGACATGTTCTATATTTAAAATTTCATGTTCTATGTTTGGAGTTTCATCTTCTTTTTGTTTGATTCAAACATGGGGGTGGACTGGTCTATTCAAAGACCCAGTCAGGAACTTTACTTCCTTTTTACAAAAAGAAAGAAAATTGAAATATTTGATAGTTACAGGGAAGAAGGATTGCAGAATGTTCCACAAAGATTATAGTATACTCAGAGGACAATAAACTACAGTGTAACAGAAACAAAATGGAAAAAAAATACTCAGTATTAATTATTCATAAGCAATTTGGAAGTATTTTGAGTGAATCAAACCTTTCAAGAATAAAATTCATACAGAGCACACTAAAAAATGAACTTTCTACAAACACATGACCACATATGGAGAGTGTGTTCTCTGTTACAAAATTAAAACCAAATCTACTCATAGACTAGTCTGGCATAAAAATAGCTTTGTGTGATGTTAAGAAAGAAATTAGTAGTTTTTCAATAAATTTGTCACGAATCTTAGTAAAAAAAGTCTTATTATCTGAGTACCTAACATTTTTAAAATTTTTATGATTTTATGAATTTATAATTCTATAACTTTATAAATCTATAAACTTAATTATGTAATTTTATTGAATAGCAATGATAGATTACCCCCTCAAGTTAGAGATAGAGGACTGAATTGAAAAGACTAAAATCTCTGCCTTGACACATTCATATGGGAGGAGAGAGATTATGTACAAACACAAGAGACATATACTATTTTGATGATGATAAGTTCAATAGCATAAAATAATGAAGCAAAGTG
Organism: Urocitellus parryii; assembly: GCF_045843805.1. Taxonomy (NCBI): domain Eukaryota; kingdom Metazoa; phylum Chordata; class Mammalia; order Rodentia; family Sciuridae; genus Urocitellus; species Urocitellus parryii. Next base: position 25,970,600 of record NC_135537.1, on the reverse strand, counting down.
AGAGCGTAGATAATTTGTATAAGATATCCAGCAAAAATTTTAGTAGCATAGTACATGAAATATACATAAGTTTATATGCAGACTGAGAGAAGAATTAAGTATAAATTCTTAAGGGTGCCCAGTAACTGGATGTTCTTGGAAGCACAAATAGGTCAGTGTGGCTGGATCAGAATGAACCAGGGGTTAAGTAGAAGGGAATATGGTTAGAGGCAGTGACAAGTTTCAGATTGTATAGTGCAAAGTAATTATATTTCTTCTATGGAAAAAATGAGATAAAATGTTCTATTGATAAAAAGATAATAAAAGCAATAGATAAAAACCAATACGGTTAGTAGATTTGTATAAAAATAATTATTCTGATGTTTATTAAAATATTTTACCTTCCTAAAAGTATACATAAATTATTGCACAAAACTTATCTCTTCAATCTTAACAAAAGAATCTAGTATTTTGGATAGAAATTACTGACTGACAATTTTTGTACAAGTCCATAATTTTAAATCTCATAATCTGTACATGGAGTTGTTAAGGTCTTTACATATAAATTTTAATTTTCTTTTCTGTTAACAATTTAGGCTTCTGTTTTTAAGTAGTAAAATATCTATTAAGTACTATGTTCTTCAAAATTAAGCAGTGTTTTTTTCTTTGTTCAAAGTATAAGCACTTGTAATCTGAGCTATAATTACGAAGACTTACAGAATTAGATGACAATTTTATATTTTCTCCCACCTGCCTTACAAAGTCACAAATTGGTAAGTTTATGTCCTACTTCACTGAGAAATCAGAATTAATCAGAAAGAAATTTCTACACTTTCTTATTCTATTCTCTATGGAAGCACCAGTTCTTCTTTTCTCCTAATCAAGATATCACTCCAGCTGTTTTCCTTTCTCTCTCTCCTACATCTCAAGTTTTTTCCACTTTCTACATCTATGTTAATATCATGTTTCAGGTAGGCTCTGTTTTCTTCCATCTTTACAAACAAAACCAAAAAAAACTTCTGACCTTATTTCTTCAAATAGCTATTACTCATTTTTCCATCTTGTACTGCAGCAAAATTTCTTAAATAAATCACTAATATTTCATGTCCTCCTCTCCCATTCTCTCTTCTTTTAAATTTGTTCTAATTAGTTAAACATGACAGCAGAATGCACTTTGATTCATTGTACACAAATGAAGCACAAGTTTTCATTTCTCTGGTGTGCAGGATGTAGTCATACCCTTCTTGCAGTCATACAAGTACCTAGGGTAATGATGATCTTCTCATTCCACCATTTTTCCTACCCCTATACCCTTTCCCCTCCCCTCATTCTCTTCTGTCCCACCCAAAATTCCTCCACTCCTCCTTTGGGTTTATCATGCTAAGAGAGCTAAGAGAGCTCTTAACACCACCCTATTCAGCCTTTCCAACCACAACTCCAAGAAAACTGCCTTTGTAAAAACACCAGTGTCTTTTGTCTTGCAAATTCAATAATGCATTTTTCATTTACTTACCTTTACTTGACTGCCTTCTCTTAAATGATACACTTTATTCACTTTGCTTTCAGAGCACTGTACTCTTGGTTTTTCTCCTATCTCACCAGTCTTTCCTTCTGAGTAACTTCTCTGACTTTACTATCCTAGAGCCCAATCTCAGACTTTGGCCCTCTTTTTATTTCTTATTTACACTCACTTCCTAGGTAACCTCAATAATCCTATGCTTTAAATACAATCTATATTCGAAGGAGCTCTCAAATTTGTATCTTTATCTCAAATGTCTTTCCTTACTTCAACTCATAAATTCAACTGATTTAGCTAATGATTTAGAAATAAAAGAAAGTGGGGCTAGGGTTGTGGTTCAGTGGTAGAGCGCTTACCTATCCTGTGTGAGGTCCTGGGTTCAATTCTCAGCACCACATATAAATAAATAAAATAAAAGGTCTATTGACAACTAAATATAGCTATTTGAAAAAATAAGATCAGAAGTTTTTTTGGTTTTGTTTGTAAAGATGGAAGAAAACAGAGCCTATCTGAAGCATATTATATATATATATATATATATATATAAACATTAAAAGTGTAGTTGACAAAAAACTTGAGCGTAAATCAGTGACAAACAGTAGAGAAAGGGGAAGAGGAACCATCATCATATTGTGAAGTGGGGAGATTATAAATTTAGGTTTAAAATATGCAATTTAAGTAATGAAGATAATAGCCAAAAAGCTGAAGAATATAAACATTAAGAGAACACAAGGAGAGATTCATTTTTTTAAGGATTTAATACATATTACTTAACAATAGAATTAAAAAAAAAAATAGAGATTTACACGTTCATTGTCTAAAGTTGTTGAAATAACCAGCCTAACAGGTCTGAAAATTAAAACAGTTTACAAATGTTCCCTACAGGGGGGAGGGAACAATTATTTCTTTTCTTGTAAGCTCAGTAGTACTTGTTACTATGTATATTCATTTCTTGATTTACTGTTTTGATAAAATTCAGTTTTAAAGTAAATATTTAAGTACTGTATTTCATTAAAAAATACTTAAAGTACTGACAAAATTTCTTTAGTTGGAAAATGAAGAGATGAGAAGTTATGAAACACACGTAATCCATAATTTTCAAAGCTAATATTAAAAGATGTTGTCTAACATTGATAAATCAAAAATAAGCAGAGACATGAGTATATGAATTATGGTGGTAGTATTAAAAACTAAAACTATAAAGTGAAACAAACTAATAGGGTAAAGATGATGAATAGGTAATACAGTCTTTTAGTTTTTATTTTTTATCATGCATTTATTGTATTTATAATTAAAATAATAATTTTTTTACAAATAAGGACTTAATAAGAATAAAAAAATTATCAGAGGAATATATTTCTCTATTTCTGGAAAACATGAACATCATTGCATGCTATGGTTATGGTTGATAGGGGATAATGTTAAATTGGGAATAAAAGGCCTTGTTGTGATCATGTGAAAAAGAGATAGCTTAGGAGCCTCCATATGCCAAAAATTCTTCTTGAATATCTAATATACTTTAAATAATTTTAAATGGCCTTTTAGGGGTAAGTACACATGGACTTATTAGAGATCTATTTAGAATATTAGTAGAGCTATCACATTGCCCTCAGAAGTTGTATGGAATGCCTGTGCAAGTTTCACACATTGTCAGCTTTATGAAATATCAAGATAATTCGTTTGCCAAATGTCGGAGGAGTTTTAAGGACAGAATCTCAGAGTTCCATTCTCTATCCAAACTTTTTTTGTGCTTTCACATTATCTAGTTTTTAATTGAATCATTATAAGGTTTTTATGAAGAAACAAATGAATACTGTATAAACTGCCAAAATTTATCTTGAAATATTAAAAGAGTTTGGGAAAGAAAAATGAGCCTGTGTGGCTGGGGAAAAGCTGGATAGGAGAAAAAAATCTGATAAATAATACAATGCGCACATGCAGGAACAGCAAGATTTATAGAAAGCTGTTAGAAAGTAGGCCAGTCTCAAGCAATAGGAATTATACATTCTGGTTTTATACAGAATACATGAGAAGGAGAGTCTGTTCACTCAAGGTAGAGCACAGTACAAAGAGATTTAGGAATTTGTTCAAAAGAGGGAAATAAAGTCAGTATGTAATTAACTCCAATCTCTCTCCCTTATGATGAAAGCTATCATGTTAGTGGAAACAAAACAGTCACATAACATTTAAAACTACACAAATCTCAAATTCATCCAGAATATGGGGAAACTAAAGCTAAATCTGAAGTATGTGAAGAGAAATCAAACCCTGATTTGGAATAAATCATCAAAGTTTTAATTTTTCTGAGAGCATTAGTATCAAGTATTTGTCAGGGGAAAACAATAATTCTTGCATCAAAGAAGGTACTAAAAGGAAAACAGAAACTTTCCCATTATTAAGGCAAGATAGGTTAATACAGAAAGTAGATGTTTAGAAACCTAGGTAAGTGATGGCCAGGACAGGAAAGTGGCTTCTAGCATTCAGGCAATCAAGAAGTAAAAGAATCAGGGGAAATGTTGCTGATAATTTCAGCAAGGTAGGTAATAGAAGGGAGAATTTCATGAAATCTCTGGCAAAACCACATTATCAGACATTTTACTAATCCTCTAAACTGGTCCATCATGTAGAGGAACAGCAACTTCTATTTCTCTTTCGTCTTTAAACATGCAATGTTTAATGGACGTTGTTACTCTATATGCATGCATGATTACACAACTGGTGCAATTCTACATCAAGTACTACCAGAAGAATGAGAATTTACACTCAATTCATGTATGAGGTCAAAATGCATTCTACTGTCACATATAACTAATAAGAACAACAACAACAAAACATAAAAAAAAAAATCTTGCAGGAGTGTTTCTCATTGGAGAAACTGATACTGAACTCTGCTGGCAGAGAAGTCTGTCTTTGTGTAATCAAAGACATGGTTACCCTCTTCCTCAAAGGAGGGACACGCATTCTCAGTCATTACTTTTAGTTCCTACTGCCTAGTTGTGTCACAATGCCTCTGTCTGCCTGTGACTTAAAGATTATATGACAAGGCAAATCAACATGAACATGCCTTTCTGGGGACGGAGGTGAGGGGCGGAGAGGAAACAACACAAAATAAATTAGTCTATATATGTAAATATGTCTATAATAAAGCAAGGAAGAACATTCTAGTAGTTAATTTATTCTTTTTTGTGCACTGGTCACAAGATTGAGATTTCTTTGAAGGAAAATCTGAACTTCAGAAGAAAATGGTGGAATCTTTACTTACTTAGGAATTAAGACTTTAAACTACCAGAGCCCAAAGTTGTAGGAATTACAGAAATATTTTGTGGGTGTGCTTTTAGGAGAAATGGTGAGGGGTGTACTTGGTTTCCAAGACTCTGTGTTCCAACTATGTAAAAAAAAAAGGTTTGTAATATATAGATCACATGTTCTAAGTATTTACATTAAACTTGCAAGGAGCTAGCTCCCAACAAGTACTTAGACCAGCTGTAGAACTTTCTCTTTTTGTGATATCCAAAAAACTAGGAACATTTAAAACAGTATTTATGTATATTTTAAAGATTAGCTTGTTACCTAAAAGAATAAATTTCTTTTCTCTGTCAAATTACTTGAAACAGGGGCCTCTTCACTAAATCTCTTTTAATTTTTCTTCCTGGAAGAACAGCCTTTAGATATAGGAAGTGTAAGAAAAATTTCCATGAATACAATTTATTTTACCATCTGCTTTACTTGGAAAACAATCAGTTAATAATCAAATTGCCTTGCCACTATATTCTGAGTTGTACATATGCTGCATTAGAATGCAAAATTCAGTATGTTACGAATTGAGGGAAGTGTTGAAGCTTTTCTTTTTAAAGTTGACATTTTAGAAGAAGCATATATTTTGACCTCCTCCATAAAAAGTTAGTAACACCTTATTTCAACTTTAAAAATTTAGCAATATTTACTGTATTGACACAATGACTAATAATTAAAGATCTGTGGCATAATATGACTTTTTGTGTTTGGTGGTACTGGCAATTAAACCCCAGGCCTTCGACCATATTAGGCAAGCACTCTACCAATGATCTACATTCCAGCACTTTTTAAAATTTTATTTTGATGCAGGGTCTTGATAAATTGCTGAGGCCAATCTCTTGCCTCAGCTTCCCTAGTAGCTGGAAACAAAGGCCTGAACCACAGTGCTTGGTTCTCAATATTTTTTTTTTTTTAATTTTTACTGGTTGTTCACAACATTACAAAGCTCTTGACATATCATATTTCATACATTAGATTGAAGTGGGTTATGAACTCCCAATTTTACCCCGAATGCAGATTGCAGAATCACGTCGGTTACACATCCACAATTTTACATAATGCCCAATTAGTAATTGTTGTATTCTGCTACCTTTCCTATCCCCTACTATCCCCCCTCCCCTCCCCTCCCATCTTCTCTCTCTACCCCATCTACTGTAATTCATTTCTCTCCTTGTTTATTTTCCCATTCCCCTCTCAACCTCTTATATGTAATTTTGTATAGCAATGAGGGTCTCCCTTCATTTCCATGCAATTTCCCTTTTCTCTCCCTTTCCCTCCCATCTCATGTCTCTGTTTAATGTTAATCTTTTCTTCCTGCTCTTCCTCCATCTCTGTTCATAGTTGCTCTCATTATATCAAAGAAGACATTTGGTATTTGTTTTTTAGGGATTGACTAGCTTCACTAAGCATAATCTGCTCTAGTGCCATCCATTTCCCTGCAAATTCTATGATTTTGTCATTTTTTATTGCTGCATAGTACTCCATTGTGTATAGATGCCACATTTTTTTTTATCCATTCATCTATTGAAGGGCATCTGGGTTGGTTCCACTGTTTTTTAATTTTTGAAAGATCAGTTTGCCTGATAATTTCAGTTGTCTGATGGATCTAAGAAGAGCTGTTGACTTTTGGTTTTTAGCTTCTTTCTTGTTTTGTACAAGTGTGTTATTTGCTTAGTTTCTTAATGATGTTTCTGCTATTCACTGTAATTTTCTTTGTCAGAATATAATCTTGATTGAAATAAATCCTATTTTGTGCAAGATTGTGTTTTACAGCAATAATTACTATTCTCAGAATAACAGTTATTATTTATTTAGTGTTTTATGTGTCAGGCACTTTTCTAAGTACTTTAAATTTGCTACTCTCAATAATGCTATGACCTAATGTTATTTGTCACATATTATAAGTAAAGAAACTGAGGCAAACTAAATATTGCCATGGTCATACTGTTGAAAAGTATTGGAACCAAAGTGAAAATGCAGCCATTTAGCTCCAATATTATACTTTTAACTACTGCAGTCACCACTTTCCTACAAATAATGTCCCCATCCCACAAGACATTATTTTATAATCAATTTTGTTAAAAAATTCTCAAGAATATAGCATTGCTACAAAGAAAAATCAGTACGATATACAGACTTCAGGGCAAAATTTTCAGAAGTAAAATCTTTTTTATCTATCAAAGGTAGACAAATTAATAAGTCTGCCTTTTTGCCTCTGTATGAGCACTCAGCAGTGGGGACTGAGGTCATGGAGAGAGTTATTATTTCTCACTTCTCACGGCAAGAATGGACCAACATGACTGCAGGCAGGCATCTGATTCCAATAATTTGTTGAGAAAACATGAATATTTCAGTGAAAATGAAATATTTCACTTTCAGCTTAGTTTCTGTGTTTATCTTTAGCAGTACACCTAAATGTTAAATTATCAATAATGTAAAAGTCTATCTCTACAACTTTATTAAAAACTATTTATGTAAATGTAGTCTATGTAGTAACATAAAGGATTTTAAGCACTTGCTAATGGAAACTAAGGCCCATCAAATTAAGAGTGTTTGTGAGGCAAACAATATATTACACAAATAAAAATCTTAATTCTCAGTTTTCCTCTTGAACTTCACTCAGTTTTAAAAACAATTATATCAAAGGTATATTGACACTGTGGTTGACTTATGTCTATCAAAATCTACAGCAGAAATCTCTATCTTAAGCAAGACTAGCCAGGCTATTGCTTCTTTTTTAGGGAGTTGACTTGACATATCCTCAGTAGTGTTTGATTCTAAAGTGTTCTGGTTTGAGCTAAAAGTCTTGTGAGGCATTGCCAATAATACTTTTTTTTTTTCCTGGAAAAACCTCTAAAAAATACTCTCTTCTGTGAAGATGTGATTATTCAAATAAATTCCCCCTGGTTGTACCTTCTGCAAATGGTCTTTGCTAATACAGGAATATTCATAAGAAAAAATGGATGACTGATTAAAAATCATCCATACCTCTTTTAAAGAAGCAGATGCAATCTGTGTTCAAATTTACTATGGGGCACCTTCAAATTACCTTGTTGATTTTTCTTATATGTTTACTAACGTAGAGCCAACTTGAAATTTACATGGTAGAATTGTGCAATAGTTTATTTCTCATTAATTATGCTGCCGAATAGAAACACCTCAATAACTCTCCCAAAGAGGAGATCAACAATGCAATTCTTCCATAAACTGATTCTAGTTTGGCTTGGAATACATTGCTATGTCATTAATTTTGATATTAAAAATGTTGTGAAACATGTATATAAACAAATGTTTATAAAAGTAAGTAGAATATATTTTCACATTACTTAACTATTTACTCTTGTAACCCTCTTTTCTTTTCCTTTCTGACTTATGAATCCCATAGTATTTTGGTTTCAAAGCAAACTACTGAAATTCATACTAGAGATAAAATACTCTAATAACATTTTTCATTATGAATGTTACCTCTTTTTATACTCTTAGCCAACTATAAATCAAAACATTTATATATGCCAAATTCTGGCTCTTAAAATTTCACATCAGAGCACTTTACAAACTTGTCATTAATACATGGAGAAAGAATATTTGAACAATTTTGTGCTTAATTCATATGGTTAAAATCAAAATATATGGACAGTTTTATTATATATACCTCTATTTGTAAAACATTTTGTGTATGTGTGTTTATTTTCTTATCATCCATATATAGTGATACTATGTTAATTTATGTATATGTGATTAAATGTGTATGTATACATATATGGTAGTTATAATACATAGGGTTGGCTTTATTGTATTGCCAGTGGACTCCTACCTTAATGGCAGCCAAATATCTTGAAGGTGAATGTTGTAGTTCATAATATAAGCTTTGTGAACAATTAGTGTATTTATAACTTTCCACTTTTGATAGAATTCATCATGCTTGAAAAGTTATACTATCAGCCTCTTGGTTTACCTTCTATTAGCTGTAGAGGTCATTTAATACGGCAGCTTTGCATAAATCACCACCAGATGGCATTCTTGTGTCTTTGATTATGCACAGCTATTTCTGAATTAAGAACTACTTCATTAAACAAAATCCTTGTTATCAAAAATTTATCTGCATTCTTTAAAATAATGAATTATTAATTGGGCAGAAAATATATTATCTTACTTAAAGAGACTAGAGTTCTAGTTCTGACTCATTTCCCAATTTGGGCAAATTCTACTATTTCTCAATCTATTTGTATTGTCATATATAAATGAAGGATATTAAGTCTAGATGGCTCAATTCAAACACCATAATCAAACAGTTGTTATGTCCATGATACTGTGTTAAATGTACTGGGGGTTAGAAGAGTGAATTGTCAATATCTTCAACTAGTTGCAGTTAGGAAATAAATATCCCTTAGAACTTTACTTTCCTAAATTGCCAAATGCAATGCTCTTTGCTCCTTTCTTCCTTCCTTTCTTTCTTTCTTTCTTTCTTTCTTTCTTTCTTTCTTTCTTTCTTTCTTTCTTTCTTTCATACACTGAAAATAAGTGGTGTGCAGATTATAAAGTTTCTAAAAAAATATACCATGAAATTTACTTTATTGTAGATTATATGAAAGATACCACTTAAAGCTACCAGTTTCTTGTTAACTGCTAGTTGACTTTTTATTTATCCGTGTTAACGAGGCAGGAAATCACAAGATCTAATTTGTTTCATAAGATAACTTTGGAATGAAGAGGTATATAGTAAGGATGGAGACTCTGAGTGGAAGACTTCTCTGGTTAAAGTAAGGAATAAAAGAAGACAAATAGCACATCATCTCACTTATAATGTGCTCTGCTCAAAAACAAGAATTGCAAATTAAAATAATAAAATGAAAAAAATAGTAATGACCGAAATAAAGATTCATCCTCTCTGAAAAGAGTAGTCATTCAACACATAATTGATAAAAAACAATGAATAAGATATACATTAGTAGATAATTCTTTAGTTTTTAGTTTGGGTGCCAGAGTAGATGGTGTCCTTAACAGAGGGAACAATAGAACAAAACTACAATTTTAGTTAAATATAAAGAATTTGCTTTAGACATGGTATACTTAAAAATTTGTAGTACAACCTGATGAAAATATTAACAGTTTGGTACAGAGCTTAAGAAAGAAGTAATGGGGATAGATACAGAAAATTTTCTATAAAAAATGGCTAAAAAAATTATCAGTAAACATTTCTCACTTTTTTCCTCTCAATATACTTTATTGATACAACAAAAAATATTTGAAATTTAATAGCATCACCATTTTATCCAAAAATAAGTGATCCATTACAATTCTTTAGATTCAGATGCTAAAATAATGCATCCTGGATGAAAAATAAAGAAATAAAAACTTTTGTTTCTATTTTTATTCCTAAGAAACAGTGCATATACTAGTTATTTTGTGTAAAAATAAAATGAAAATGTATGCTACCAAAATCATTTTTTTATACTATTTGTTGATCTTTGCTTCTAAGTAAACAGAAATGCAACTTTTGGTACAGAGAATAATCCTCTATTTCACATGACAACCAAATTATTTTCAAAATGTTACATAATACACATTGGGCTCTGGACAAGATTATGAAGCATAAATGCTTCCCTGATTTTCTCAATAGGACATGAAATTTTTAACTTCCTTCTTTTTGATGCTGTTGTTGTTTGATGTTGTTGATGTTAGTGGGCAGCCCTATATCTAGAAAATTCCAATTAAGACTTATCATTCTAATTTTATAGATAGCTGGAAATATTGAATTCTCCTAAAGTCTTAACCTTTTTATAGCTTCAAAATTAATTTGTTAGTAGTCTTACATAATATCTTAGTTTTCTACACGTTTTTTAAAAAAAGAACTATTGTAAACAGAAGTAAAACAAGTGATATTTCAGCATTTGGAAATGAACCAAGAAATGGGAATCTGAATGGAAAAATATTTTTTTTTCAAAATAAATCTATGACTTCCATTGCTATATTTGTTTACTGAAAAAGATTTAAACATTTTGTTGAACAAATGAAGACAAAACATTTTTATTTAAAACAAAATTTTTAAAAATCTGGTTCTTGATTTTAATTAAATTGGCTTATAATTCCTCACCAAAATTAGACAAAGTTAAAGAAAAATAAAAGTATTCCAAATACTAAGTTTCTGGTTCAACAAAATTAACTTATTTCTTGAAACTGATGTGTTTACTTTTTAATTAAAATTGAGTCAAATTTCACCAAACTTTTCAGATAAGAGTAGTATTTTCAAATATATCCTTAGAACTCCAATTTGTCATATTTAGATTCAATAGCGAATCTAGCTACTAAGTGTACATAGTTCAAAATCTATTTTTTTATTTCTCCTACAGAAATGACTAATAAGTAACAACTGAATGAAATCATGAAAAGTTTTCTTTTTATTGTTAGAAAAAGTAAATATAGTTTACATTTTATATATGTATTTGTCTTTGGTCAGGAAAATTATGATAAAAAATGTTAGCATAGTTCTTACAGATTTTTCTTTTTGATCTCTGTTGCACCATGGTATATAGACAATTGATTGATGTAAATGGTAGTTATGTGAGGTATTAAAGTGAATAGAAGATGATATTTTGCTATATGTTTCATACAAAGGTATTTTTCTAGAAAAGATAAAACTTTAAAATATTTAATAATTGTACAAAAAATAGCAAAAAATATTTGCTATTTATAAATCACACCCCCAAAAAATCATTTGGTGGAACAGAACCATATTTTAACTATAAAGAAAAAAATAATAGATAATTTTATGCAGAATTGTGTAAATTCTGAGAAATCTAGTGGCTGTGATGAGATGAGAAGATATCAATGGAAGATTAGGAAAAACTTGTAAGGAAAGACAAGTATTATAAGATGAGTAAAGAGCGGAGATAGAAAGTAGTATGTTCTTTTCAGGAAACAGAATATTGCTGGTGTGCATAGTCAGGGATAGGTGATGGAAAAATGAGTAATGAGATCTCATCAGAGAAAAAGTTATAGAATCTTGATAAAGATGTTAGATTTTGCCGAAGAGATGAAGAAGCCACTAAAGATAAAGAGAAGGAGAAGGAATAGGGTCAGGTTTATATCTTAGATTTTAGTTTGATGATTTTTAGTAAAATGGAGAAATCACATGGAAAGATGTTTTAATTGTCATGCAAGAAACAATGAGCTTCCAACACACTGGCTAAAAAGCACTAATAAGGATGGATTTGCATTTGAACAATACAAAAGATTTGGTGGCAGGAGGAGTTCCTGAGAGTTGATATGAAGACTTAATGAAAAAGTTTGGGTTTTAGGATAATGCTGAAGTGAATATGATAGTTGAATTCATGAGACAAAATTTTTAAATAAAGTACCAAGACAGGACATTGTTTTGGTTAGACAAACAATGAACACTGTAATCCAGTAAGCAACAGGTGGTAGATGTAACTTTTCATTTGACACCAGACTACAGTTTCCTAATCTAAATTCTATTGCATGTGTCCAATCTGTTTCTTGACTGTTCAGTTTTCATTCTTTACTCAGTAAGCATTTTTGAAGGGCTTATAATGCTAAGTACTTACTTACTCTCTCTTTCTCTCTCTCTCTCTCTCTCTCTCTCTCTCTGTGTGTGTGTGTGTGTGTGTTTTCTTTTTCCATCTCCTCATTCCCAATTTTCTATTCCAATTCTCACTGGGAAACCTTTGTTACCATTTCATGCCAATCTCTTTCATTGCATCTGGATCTTAACTCTTCTTTTATTTCCATTTAGATAAACTTCCTGACCAAATATATGTATGTGTACACACACACACACACACACACACACACTTATTTATTTATGTATGTTAGATTTATTCCAGAAACAAATGCAAAGATAATAAATAAATACAAAGATAGTTTACCATGACAAAATGTATTAATGTATTATAAATCATTTATATGTTTCTATAGAAAAAATATCTCAACATATACACAAAAAATTCAATAAATCCAGCTCTTATTCCTGATTTGAAAAAGAAAAAGAGAATAATTTTTAAAAATTAAGTTTTTCCAAAATAGAAAGTGACTTAAATTTTTATTATGGCATAAAGAGAAGTTAGAGGCAACTTAAATTCAGGATTATGTAAGGATATTGTTCGCTACTACCAATTCTACTGAAATCATAATGAAGAGTTTAGTGAACTAAGAACAACAACATGTATTAAAATATAAACACTGGAAAGCAGAGACAAAATAATTAATAGATACAGGTAATATGATAGTGAATATGAAAATTCAAGAGAACTGAAAGAATGATTATTAGAGTAAAAGAGCACACTTAAAATGTAAATTTTTAATAGTATCTTTCAATATCAGCAAAAGGTAAAAGGCATTAGACTGAATATATTTTTTAAATGATCAATGATGCTCAGGAATTACTGAAATTTAACCTGGCTTCTAAAGCTAATTATTTGGAATGTAACTACTGGAGATTTCAGAGTTCTTCACAGCCTGTAAGATTTGTTGATTTCTGCCACTAGTCTTTCTCATACTGCTCTGTTCTTCCACTTACTGAGTTTTCTACAATGTAATATATTCTACTGCATCAGTGCTTACATTGGAGAAAAGTCCTCATCTCTATTTTTAAAAATGACAAGGAATCAGAGACACAGATTTACTTTGAGAGGAAAATAATAATAATAATACATTAAACAAAATGAATGACAAAAATTAAAACTACTTTACTTGAATTTAATCCATATTACTCCATACTGGGTAGGTTAATAGCAATTAAACTGACCAGAAAAAGAGGTAGACTTGAAATTTATTTTTTTTAACTTTTATTTTTTAGTAAAAAGTTGTAAAGTCAAATGAAACATATTAGTGTGGAACAGAGGCTGTCTCTAAGATCAGAAATTGATTTCTTTTTTATGCTTTCCTATATATTCCTTTCTCTTTATGTTTTCTAGGAATTTGAGTTTGTCAATCATTTGGTATATAGGATAAGGAAAAGTAAATATGTTTATAAAGTACCAACAAATTATGGCTATAAATAAAGATGTCTCAGTAACTTATATTTGAGAAAATATATAATGAGGACTATGCTGACAATTCTTAAAAATCAGCATCTTTGCTAGTAATATAACTATCATACAGTGGACATTACATGATAAAAACAAAACCCTGAGAAAGCATTTCTGCTGTTCTTTATGGCCCCAGGGATAGAAAGGTTGATTTCCTTTGATAGTTGGCCACTTTGCTACGTCCAGGGGACAATTTAATGCAAAAGGACAAGCAGCACCAGAGAGACAGAACTTATGTTCTAACTTTGGAGATAAGTCTTTATAATGGCACAGCAAACTGCAGTCGTTAAGAACTCTGGAATTAGAACTGAGGGGTTTAAATCCCAGCTCAACCACTTACTAGATTTGCAACCTTGGGCAAGGTAGCAAACCTCTATAAAACAACAGCAAAATGTAAATACTTTCTTTGCTTACAATCCTTTTGTAAAGAATAAAGGAGGTCAGGAATAATAATTAATGATGGACTATCTTGTACTGTACAATGAGTGATAGAATAATTCTCTTTCTATAGTAATTTTGGCTTTAATGAAGTGAAAACAGAGTAAGGGGGTGAAATTGTAAAGGAAAAAATATTGGAAGAAAGCAGAAACTATGAAACTATGCATGAAGACAGAACTGAGAAGTCAAGAAGCACATTCAGCCTAAAAGGATCTGTAGAAAAGGACAGCAATGACTTAGAAGTTACAATAATTTGACACTGGGCTACTTGCAGGGATTTAGTCATTTGGAGAGCAAAAAAATGTATGAAGGCAGTATGGAGCAGAATAAGCCCAGACTAAGAATCAAATGAATCAAAAGAATCAAATGAAACAGAACTGATACATAAAACCAATCAGGGTAGAAAATAACCAACATTTAATTTGAGAGAAATTGACCAATGGTTAGGACATAGAGAATTATATCATATGGATTGGTCCCAAATCTTGGCCTGGATATTTTCTAGTTACATGGGCATGTACAAGTTACTGTTCTGTTTCTCAGTTTTCTCATGTGTAAAAACTGACTAATAATAATACCTATTCCAATAGAACTGTTTGGAATTTTATAAAGAAAGGATCATATTTATGCTTAATAACTACTAATTGTATAAGTTTTATTATTATTATTATTTTAATTAATACCTAACTATAGAGTTTCCTTATAGATGTCTAAATCATTTTAATATGATTATCCACTAATGTATATACTTATTTTATAATAATCTCAAATTATTCACCATAAATGTCTTTTTCTGTATCATGTCCATTGAATAAAAATGGACATTTACAAGACCCACTCTGCTAGAATGTTAATTCATTGAGTTTATTGAGCAATCTTTAATTCTTCTGAATTCCTGGCAAGGTAGTCCCCAAGCATGGTTATGCATTAGAATCCCCTGGAAATTTTTAACCATGGGTTAACTAATCTCTGGATCCACTTTAAATGAGTAAAATCAGATTCTCTACAGAAGGGAACAGATTTTTTTAAAGTTTGCCATGTGATTCTAAGGTGTAGCTATGAGTAAGAACCTAGTGGTTTGCAAGGAATTTGACACACAATTTGTTTATGTCCCTTATTTTTAAACAAACTTAAATAATTAACAAAGCTACATGTTTACATAAATGTTTATGTAAGTTATGTTTACATAAATTATGTTTACATAAATACATATACATATTTGTAGATAGATTTATTTACGTTTACCATACATAAAAATATATATATACATATTTATATGCACATATGCACAAACACACACATATAAATATGTATAAATGCATGCATGTTGATAAAGAATTTAACACAGGAATGTATTAATAAAGGTTTGATAAATATGTATCATTCATGATCCTGGTAGGCAACAATTGGCTCTAAAAATCAGGGTTGGGGCACAGTTTGAAAAAAATTAATGAAGAATATATGTTTTCTCAGGGCTAGAATAGCAGGAAGCTGCTACCATTTTCTACATCTGTCTCTTTTCTCCATTGCCTCAACAATTTTCTCTGAACCACCACTTTGGGGAGACTAAAAATAAAGTTCATTGTATGTTTATTAATAATATCCTTAAAAATAAAGATTTTTCCAGAATGTAAATCAACCATGTGGTGCACCACTCTCCTTTTTGGGCCAGCACTTTGAGTGATAGTGTACTAGATTATCCAGATCATCATGAGACTCTATGAAATATCCTCCTAACAACAACAAAAAAAAAAACCCTTAAACCTCTTCACACCCCAAATTTCCCTCCACATAATATCCTTTTACATATTTGCCTATAATTCCTCCTTCAGCAAACATTCACATAGCCATTTCAGTCATTTTTGTAAAGGTCAGCTACTCTGCCTCATGAGTTGTCAATTTTCAGTCTTTCTTGATTTTTTAGTGTCATTTAGCATGGCTCATCTCAGAGAGTATTCACCTCTACTATAAGCTATTATTACATGTATCCAAATTCTACTTCACAAACTTATGTTATAGATAAGCAGATGTCTCAAATTTAACATATATTAAACAGAATTTCAGATTTTTGTTCCTGAGCCTACTCTTTCCACAGTCTCACCTCTTCTAACTGCTGCCACCTTGCTCTAAGCCACAATGATCTATTTCCTAGTCTTCGAATAGTCGTTAATTGCTCTCTGCTTCTGTGGTTGCCTTCTCAAGGTGTATTTACAGCACATCATGCAGTCCCTTCCAATGACTTTTTAATTTTAAGTGAAACTTAAGCCACTCTAAGCCCTAATATGTATACATGGCTTTCCTTACCCTTGATAATTTCTCTGTGAGCTCATCTACCAGGGTCCCTTTTAGACACTGGTAAGGTTGTACAAGTGTATGAAAACACTTTGATATTAGCCATATTTTAGGGAAGTTTAAAAGGTAATTACATTTCAAATTTCCAAATTTATATCATCAATTAAAAATAAGTGTTAGATTTTAAATATAATGAATAGTATGAAGATATTAGGAAAGGCTGGATATTATATTTGTGAGCTCTTTTGTGTATTCAATGTCTATAACCTTTACTAAACATAATTGGCTAATAACATTTTGAATAGACTGAATCTCAGAAATTATACTTTTAGATGAAATTTCACTTAATCAGATATTTTGATTGTTTTTCAGTGAATTCTCAATTGACTATTTCAAACTAAATAAAATATTATTTTCTTTGACTCAAATCAGAATTACATTAAAATAAAAAGACATTTTCTCACAATGTACAGAAAAATCATTGATATGAATTGTAAATGCTTATATACATATACAGTTTTAAAATGTGCATACAATAGATACTTGTCAAACTTTTGAAGATGATGGTTATCTGACTAAAAGGCAAAGAATATGTGATGCTGACAACTTAGGAATCAATGAATTATTATAAACTGATTATTCTTAAGTGTAATGAGTCAAAATTAAATTAGTGTTCTACCAAAGCAAGTTCTAAATTAAAGACAAATAGTGAAGTGAGGAGATAGTTATATTCATAATAATGTAGTGCAGGGACATAATTATAGTTTTCAAATATAGCAAATATTATTGAAATACAAAGCAATCTGTCTTTTCATTCTCAGCATATTCCAAGCATATTAAAAACTAAAACTAAAAACCCCTTAGTTTTTTCCAGTTAATTATTGCTATGTCTTGAAAATTTGTTCCCTCTGAAAGTAATGTTGAAATTTAGTTGTCTATGTAACAGTAATGGGAGATGGGGTCTTAAAGAGACAAATTCACCATGAGGGGTCTATTCTTATAAGTCGGTTCAATGCCTTTATAAATGGAATTGGGAGAGTGGACTCTTTTTCTTGGCTCTTCCATTTTATGCCATGTGAGGATTTATATTTTTGTCCTCTTAAGAAATTACAGGGTTCAAGGTCCCATCCCACAAATGGATACCAGGCCATTAGCAGGTACCAAGTCTGTCCATTTCTTGATCTTAGACTTCCTAGCCTCCAGTGGTAAGTAATAAATTTATTTTCTCTATAAGTTACACAATCTCAGGTATTCTTTTGTAGTAGTGTAAAGCAGACTAAGACAATAATATTTCAGGTTCAACGAGTATTACTTTGTTCACTCATTATAAACTGTATTGAAAATATTCATCTAATTTGTTCTAAAATATCCTTCATTATATTATTAGTCAGTTATGATCTTTATAATTCATCATTTTAACATTCATAATAAACCTAAAATTATTGATTTGCATTTAATTTTTAAAAGGAACATAGTGTATTGAGAAAAAGAAATGGGTCTTAATAGAGTAGGAAAACCCAGAGTTGAGCTATATCTTGCTCATAATAGCTATTTGACTTTGACTTATTCATATAATTTCTCTGAAGTCCTATATTTTCATCCATGAACCAGGGTTTTTAACTTGATGAGTTCTAACTTCTATGTCAACTCTAAATGTCAACAACATATGAATATATGTAGAGAAAATTGGTAGTTACCTGATTTTCAATTTCCCCTATATTCTCCTTAAAAAACATAAATAACAAATATGAAAATAAAACTAAGCATGACCTATGCCTCCAGCATTAATAGGCAAAAGAATAGTGTATCCTCTACTTGTCTGCAAATAGAAGTATACACACAGAACCCACTTTCCTGGCAATGAATATGGAGAGTTTAGGAGGGTAAGTTTAAGGTCTGTAAAAAATTGTGCAATAAAGTTCACAGGGAACATATGTAAAGCAAAGTAAAATCATCATCATAAATAGAAAGTTAAACATTAATTGCCAGAATATCAAACATATGTCAAGACCTGGCATTTCACAGTATTGATTAAATAGAAGACATTAAAGTATATAAGACTGGAGGTTGTAGTCTAAGAAGCCATTAGTAATAAGAAAGATACACAAATATAGAAAAAGAGAAATACTCATTAAAATAAAATTACAAAAAAAGGATAAAAAAGAACTGAAGAATCCTAAGTAAAAAAGAAAGAAAAAAAAAGATAGGCCTCTTTCCCTCATCAATATCATCCATAAAATACAAGAGTGCAGAAAAAAACATTCTCAAACTAAGAACATTTTCCATGAAATGAACAGGAGTAGGAAAAGCCAATCACATCTATCAAACACTTCTGTAGCAAATAAGAAGTAAAAATTGATACAGTTTTTATGATAAATTTCTCTCCTTGAAATAACCACAAAGATAAATAAAATTATAATACCACTTAAAAATTAAATATCCTTAAATAGGCAACTGAAGATATAAAAATGTCATTGAATCAAAAATACATATACTATTGCCGGGTGTGGTGGCACACACCTGTAATCCCAGCAGCTGGGGAGGCTGAGGTAGGAGGATCACGAGTTCAAAGCCAGCCTCAGCAATGGCAAGGTGCTAAGCAACTCAGTGAGACATTGTCTCTAAATAAAATACAAAATAGGGCTGGGGATGTGGCTCAGTGGTTGAGTGCCTCTGAGTTTAATCTCTGGTACAAAAAAAAATGCACATACTATAACTATAAATGACAGAAAACTGTTTTTAATGGAATGAAAGCTGAATTAATTCATAAAGGTAGTAGAAGAAAATGATAAAATAATATCAAAATGAATATTAATTATAAGGAGTCTAAAGGAAAAAGATACAAGTGAAAATTTAGTAAAGGGCATTGAATAGAAGCAAGAAAAAACCATAAAAAATGAAAATGGAATGAAGAATAATTTAAAGTATTAGAGAAAATGTAGTTGAAATGGAAGAGCCATGAATAACACAAGCTTATTTATTATCTTTGAAGAATATCTGAACAGAGGAATAGAAATCTACAGAAATTTCCAAAGATAAAAGAGGCCTCAAGTATAATCCTAAAAGGGCCAAGTGGGTGCCAGAGAAAAATGACCAAGTATAGTCACCTCTGAGACAAATTCTAATAAATCTCTTGGATAAAGAAAAGGAAATAATCCTTAAGGGCCTCCAGATTATGATCTGATATAATTTAGAAAAGCATGAGAATGAGACTGGTATCAGACTTTTCTAAAACAGCATACAAAGGAAGGCAACAGTATAGAGTGATTTTAAGAAACGTAAAGAAACAGAGTACACATTTAAGCTATTAATTCCAACTCTACTGTTCTTGGAGGAAAAAGAAAAAAAAAAGAAAAACTTGAACAAGACCTGTTGCTCTCATGTGCCCTAATAGTCTACTAGAACTCTGTCAAACCAAGAAATGACTGAGCAGAATTTGACAAAAGGATTTATATGAGAAATTAACATTTTAATTTTAGCACTAAGATGAGATTATAATAAAATACTGATAAACAAATATCCCATTCTCTGCCAAAGTAGAGACAATGCAACACAAAAGTGGGAGGGGATAATTTGTTTGAACAAATTTGTTTGAACACAGACTTCCTTACCACATTTGGACCTAAGGCTTCTGAGGCTATCACAATTATACTCATTTTGATACATTTTCTACTTCTTCCTCCTTTTGTTGTAAATATTCCAAGCCTGCTATGTTCACTAATTGAAGAAAATAGAAATCATCAGGTATGAAAAGCCACACATTCTTGATTCTTCCCTCCACACTATATCTGTAAGTATGCCTTACAGATTGCTGTTCCTGCTAATGATTGTTCTTTCCATCTATGCTCTTGATAGATGCCTTAGAATTTTTTCAGAGACACTTGAATGAATTGCTCAGTGTCCACTATCCTAATTGTCATCAAATCTATCAAAATTTCTATTTAGGATTTATATTTCATCTTAGAATTGTAGAGCTTATTCATAAAACATACTGACAATATATTATGATCACCACATTTTAATGAATAATTCTTAACTTGTTCCTCAAATCTACCAATGAATTTGTAGTATTATTCTCCCAGATTTCTTAAATAAAGAGCCCAAATATCTTCCTTGAGTTCTAGTTTCATGTTGACAGTTTAATTTGATGTCTAATAAAATAATATGAAATGAATGCAAATCTAAATTATTTCCCTATTTTCACATCTGATCTTCCTTCTTTCCACATATATTTCTGTAATGTCACAGCTATTCACCCACTCAGGCAGGAATCTGGGTGCTATCTTTAATTATCCTCTACTTAAATGCTACTCTCTCAGGATTTTTTATTTTTATTTTTGGACATTAGGGACAGTCAGTTTTGTATTTTAAAGGTAAAGGTCTATTGTCTTACAACCTCAATTACCAATATCTTGGGTCAGAGGTTCTTTATCTCTTTTCTGTATAATTGTAATAGCCTTTTAATTCACTCTCTACCTATGATTTACCTTCTGTACAATTACCAGAATGATCTTATCCAAATACAAATCATAGGATACTATTGACAACTTAAATCCTTTCTAAAACCATATGATCTAAAACCATATTTCTAGTTTCTGCTGGTATTCCTTCATTCTTACCACTTTGCTTCAGAAATGATAATTACTTGTAGTTGGCCTGTTGAAGCCAAGCTTTTCAGGATTCTGAGCCTTTGCTGATTCTTTTTATACTAGCATGTCCATCCCTTACATCTCTATCTTTGTTGATCTGATACCACCTTTTATCTGAAGTGTCCCTGATACCTTGTCCCTTTATCAAATCAATTGCACTCCCCTCTCTGCAACCAGTGTAATTTGTATAAACTTCTGTTGCTATGTTCTCTCTCTCTTTCTCTTATTATTATTATAATAATAATAATAATAATTATTATTATTATTATTTGGTACTGAGTATTGAACCCAGGAGCACTTCAAAACTGAGCACTATTGCTACATTCTTAACAATGAATTTTTATTTATTGTTTTTGTACTTATTGAATGACAAAGTATGACTTGCTTTAAAAGAAGGGTTCATGATATAGTATCTGTCATAGTGTAAATCCATAATACATCTATTTAATAAGTGTTGAATGAAAATGAATTGTAATTTAAAGTATCACTGAATTAAGTATTTACTAATTTGAACTCCTTACTTTTTGCTTGTATTATTAAGGAATAATTTATGTTAGCTTTTTTACTAATTTGAAATCAGTGTTCTTTCATATTTAAATTTTATAAAAATGAATATTTTTATGATCAAATTAATATGCTTAAATATCCACATAGATTTTCACCATAGAAGTATTTAGAAGCAGGACAAATGCACATATTTTTTTCACGATTGAGTGGTCATATGATGAGTTAAATATGACACTGATTAACTAAAATAAAAGAAAATCAGCTTTTACTATCATGAATCTGTCCTTACTCACTTTACCACCCTAGTTTCTGTGTAAAGCAACACATTTTTATATTCTAAGCATATTATAGCTATCCTCCCATTATTGTCCAAAATATACATATTTAGAAAATGTTCTGATTTCTACAATAACATTGTAAATCTGAACTCTAGAAACTAAGAATACCATTTAACAATGTCCAG
The DNA here is from genome assembly GCF_045843805.1 of Urocitellus parryii. Taxonomy (NCBI): domain Eukaryota; kingdom Metazoa; phylum Chordata; class Mammalia; order Rodentia; family Sciuridae; genus Urocitellus; species Urocitellus parryii. The sequence goes on along the minus strand of NC_135537.1, from coordinate 25,948,412 downwards.
AGTGACTTGTGTTAAAAATTGCAGTTTAAAATGATTAAGACAGCATCCTTGGGTACTATGAAACTGATTTCATGTTTTTTTATAACATGTACAAAAATAAGATAACACACTGTTGACATGCTGCTTGATATATAATAGGTGTACAAAAAATTTTAGTTACTATATTTCCTGACAGTTCCAAGTGAACTACATAGGGATAAAGTACATTATCTGAGACCAGTTTTTCTATTAGAGAACAGTGTGCCCTACTTACGTTTTCCAGTTGTTTCCTTATTAAATTAACAGCAGTATCAATGCTGTATGCACAATGGTCATACTCTTCTAATTTACATGATCAATGAAGTGCACTATAACAAAATAGGGTTCTTACCACACACGGATGTTTATTGCTTTCCCTCCCTTTATTGATTAATGTTTATCAGGTTTTATTGTCTCCATAAAAATTTTCCACTAAATTACCCCCAAATTACTTTTTTTTAGTAATAAACTATCATATTACAAAGAGAAATGTCCATGTGTAAAAGGTTTAAGTGACAAGAATTTGAACTGTCAAAAAGACATAATTTTAAAAAATGTTTTCAAATTTCCTTTACTCTTGATATACTGCCTCATATGAGTACCAGAAATATTATAGGATTATTGACTATAATAATTAGTGCATGTGTTGAATAAAAGAGTATAAGCAATGTGCCCATGATGTAATGTGAACTGCAAAACTTAGATAAACTGCAGACTTAGACATACTTAAGTTAGTGATGTAAGAGTCTAAACCCAGTGTGTACTCCCCAGACCTCACCCAGTTATCTGCTGCAAGCACAACTGAACTAGGACTTAAAAACCCAGACTTCTGGGGAGCGATGGAACTAACAGGACCCAGATAGAGAGATGGAAGCCTCCTTCGCTTTTGTCCCCTCTGTACCAGACTCCTCTAGCCCAGATCAAGTTTCTGATGACCTGGACTTAACAAATGTCACAGGTGAGTATCTGGGACCCCTAAGTGTAGACTCAACTAGGACTTAGAATTAGGATGTATGTCTCAAGTGTGATGAGTATCAATAAAATAGATTTGATTGAATATAACTGCATCTCACTGCCTTCTAAATCTACTACACAAAGATTTGTAAATCTTATTTTAGAGGCATATTTTCTGGGGTCTCTTATAAATTTTTATTTTATTGGACCTTGATTTACTATCTTCAGATCTAAAAATGATGGAAAAATTGCCTTAAGGCACATTATGAGCAAGAAGTTTGAGATTATGTAAGTTTTGCCAAAATTCTTGTTATAGAATCCTGAATGTTAATGAACATTAAAATTAATTTTTAAAATTGCACTTTAGCCTTAAGGCAGTGATTAGTATATTGTTTCATTACATTTCCCTCAGAAGCTTCCATTAATCTGCATCATTACTATTTGGGTTAGAATTTTTGGTTGATTCACTGGTTTAAAGACCAATCATAAAATTTACAAATTCATATTTGTATGTGGTCACAGAGAGGGTTAATAAGCAGCAATATTCTTTGGGGTATTTTAAATGAAAAAAATGAGAATGAAAATAGCATGTATAATAAAACTCTTTCTCTGTATATAAATATACAGAAAGAGCAATATGTTAAGATGTTTGCCTAAATATCACCTCATCATAATTTTAGTGGTCATACTAGTCATTTGCATTTGGAGAGGGGGTTAAGTTTGTTTTCTTTTTATAATATTATATTTATTTTGTATTTTGTTTATATTATATATAATTTATATTATATTGACTGAATTTTACTGAGAGCATGTTTTTTCTTTATAAATAGATTATTCTACTAAAACAATTGCAAGTATTCTGCATTTTAGTATAAAACCTCTTGCTTCTTAGGTCCTAATCTCCATCATGTGGGATTAGGCCTCAACTTCCTTAATAAGACTCTGATAGCACAAGAATTAAACCAAGAATCAATAAATGGAATGGAATCAAACTAAAATTTTTTTCTGAGCAAAAGAAACAATCTGTGAGGTGAACACAGAGCCTACATCTTGGGAACAAATCTTTACCCCTCACACATCAGATAGAGCACTAATCTCTAGGGTATATAAAGAACTCAAAAAGTTAAACACCAAAAAAGATCAAATAACCCAATCAATAAATGGGTCAAGGACCTGAAAAGATACTTCTCAGAAGAGTGTATACAATCAGTCAACAAATGTATGAAAAAATGTTCATCATCGCTAACAATTAGAGAAATGCAAATCAAAACCACTCTAAGATATCATCTCATTCCAGTCAGAATGTCAGCTATTATGAAGACAAACAACAATAAGTGTTGGTAAGGATATGAGGAAAAAGGTACACTCATACACTTCTGTTGGGACTGCAAATTGGTGCAGCCAATATGAAAAGCAGTATGGAGATTTCTTGGAAAATTGGGAATGAACCACCATTTAACCCAACTATCCCTCTCTCAGTCTACAACCAAAGAACTTGAAAACATCATATTACAGGGACACAGCCATATCAATGTTTATAGCAGCACAAATCACAATAGCTAAACTGTGGAACCAACCTAGATGCCCTTCAATGGATGAATGGATAAAAAAATGTGGCATATATACACAATGAAATTTTACTCAGCAATAAAAGAGAATGAAATCATGGCATTTGCAGGTAAATGGATGGAGTTGGAGAAGATAATGATAAGTGAATTTAGTCAATCCCCAAAAAACAGATGCCAAATGTTTTATCTGATATAAGGAGGCTGATTCATAGTGGGATAGGGAAAGGGAGCATGGGAAGAATAGGGGAATTCTAGGTAGGGCAGAGGAGTTGGAGGGTAAGGGAGAAGGCATGGGGTTAGAAATGATGGTGGAATGATGGTCATAATTATCTAAAGTACATGTATGAACACACGAATTGGTGTGAATATACTTTGTATACAACCAGAGATATGAAAAATTGTGCTGTATATGTGTAATAAGAATTGTAAAGCATTTCGCTGTCATGTATAAATTTAAAAAAAGAAAAAAAACCTCTTGCTGATTTGAGAAGCCAATCATAGCCACAGAAATCCAGTTTCAAAGTGAATGTTTAAACTTTATGAAGTATAAGAAAACAAAACTTGTATATAACCAAGCTGTACAATGTGATGTTTTGATATACATCTAAATTGTGAAACTATTACCATAAAGCAAGCTAATCAATAAATCCATTAGTAATTTTTATTATTTTTTATTAAAATGTATTGAGCATATGTCTTTTTTTAAATCTTTTTTTTTTGAGAGAGAGAATGTTAATATTTATTTATTTATTTTTTTTTAGTTTTCAGCGGACACAACATCTTTGTTTGTATGTGGTGCTGAGGATGGAACCCAGCACTGTGCGCATGCCAGGCGAGCGTGCTACCGCTTGAGCCACATCCCCAGCCCCTTGAGCATATGTCTTCTTAATGTAACACTTGTAGGTTATAATTTGCCCACTTTGATATAAATGGCATTATGTTAAATATTCTTTCAATACTTAAATCTTTGAACAATTATCTTATTAAATCCTTAAGATGAAGTCCTTAAAAAAAGACCAATGAGAATATAATTTAATTTTTTTCAGATTTCATCATATTTTTATTGACCTTCCAACTTATTTTGTAAAGACCATAAACACAACTTTGGCTTTTAATTTGATGATTTCGGTTTTGAACAGCATTTACATATTTTTGGTGTATTATTTTTTACTTTCACTTTCTTCCTTCAACTCAGAGAATCAGATTTTCAGTTTATGCATCATTGTTGACCAAAATTTAGAGTTGTTGTGTCCCAAAAGACATGCAAAGATAATAATCACATAATATTTTCTAAGTACATTAGTTTTCTAAATTCAGAAAACTTTCCTAGTCTTTGTCAGGTTCTTTCCTCAAGTAGAAATAAGATCAGATTTCCCTTCCTACACAATTTCATAGCACACAAACCATGAACAGAAAAACATTATGCTTAATGTAAATAGTTCTTGACTACAATGTAATTCTCTTTTATGCGCTTACTAAGTGTGTGTTGCTTTAATTTTTATGTTTGTATGAGGCATCTTCATGCTGTTTAGGGTGTCCTTTCTATGAATGTCACAGCTTCATATACAGAGGATGCTTAGTAAGCATTAATTTTAATGAAATTATTTATAAACCATAAAACTGTTGACATGTATAAACAATATAATAATTTAAAAAGATATGAATTCCTATTGTTCTTCAGATTAATAAAAAAATTGATTTTCTTTGTATTTAAAGAATTGCTTTGAAAAACGCCGTGATTTGGTGAACACAGTGCTTGGCTTTACAGCTGAACTAAAATATATAGAGAGAGTATTCTATAATATACTTGCTACCAGGTATGTATCAAGCAGAAGATGTAAAGTTTATTATTTTGAGTGGTTTTTGCAAGCTAGTTTGAGGCAATGTTTTTCCTCTGAAATTAATAATATAGTTTGAAATGTCATGTAAGCCAAAATCAATATGAATGACAGTGGAGGTTATTGGCCAGAATATGCTGCTTACTCATGCCCTCATAAAATTATTGCTGTTTTAAATCTGGAAGGTGGCCATAGAAATTGAGTAGTAGACTAAATCAAATTAGTGTATTAAACCTATCAATGAGAACAGTCACCTAAAGCTTTCAAATGTTTTAATTATATTAATATAAAATGGAAACATTTTCAAATAGTTCTGGACATTTTGGTAGTAGCAATACCTTTAATTTTTATGTGGTGTTTTAAATTAATAAAATTTAACTCTTCAGAGGAGTTTTGGGTTTATAGCAAGAGTGAGCAAAAAGTAGAGGTAATCCCTACTCTTGAAATATGACCTCCTCACTCTTGAAATCTCATTCTACAGAAGTACATTTTTTATAGTCCATGAGCCTAAAGTGGCACATCATTATCACTCAGAATCCATAGTGTACATTAGGGTTCTATGAGTTCTGTTGGTCTATGAGTTCTGACAAGTGTATAGTGATATGCATCTACCAATATGGTATTGCCCAATAGAATTACAACACTGAAAATCCTCTTTGCTCTGCCAATTTATTCTTTCCCTCCCTCCTAACCTCTGGAAACCACTGATCAGTTTACTGTGTCATAGTTTTGCCTTTTCCAGAAGGTCACAGAGTAGAAATCAAATAGTATGTGGTCTTCTCAGATTGGTTTATTTCAATTATTAAAATGCATTCAAATTTCCTCCATATTTTCTAATGACTTGATAGCATTGATTTTTAGTATTTGATGTTCCAATTTATTAATTCATTCACTTACCAAAGAACAACTTAATTTCTTCCAGGTATTGACAATTATGAATGGAACTATAAAGTTACTACATACATCCATGTGCAGGGTTTTGTGGGGACATACATTTTCGTTCATTTAAGTAAAAATCAAAGAGTATGGTTGCTGAATTATATAGTAAGAGTATGTTTAGTTTTTTAAGATACTGTCTTCTAAAGTGGCTGTACCACTTTTCATCTCTATAAGCAATGAATCAGATCCTACAGTTTCATATCATTGCCAGTATTTGGTATTGTTGATATTCTAAATTTTGGCCATTCTTATAGCTGTGTAGTAGTATCTCATTATTTTAATTTGCAATTCCCTGATATATCTTAATTTGCATTCTTTGTGGATGGTCACTTATTATAGCATTATTTGTCAAAAAAGGATATCTTGCTTCAATTCTATTGACTTTGCTCCTTTGTCAATTTTCAGATGACTTCTTTAACATGGGTTTATTTCTGGGATTTATATTCTATTCCCTTGTTCCATTTGTCTGTTCTGTTGCCTGTTCCTTAATGCCACATGATGTTGAAAATACTTTCATATGCTGACTTGACATTTATATATCTCCTGTGGTGAGATGTCTATACATATTTCCCATTTCTTACTCAGTTTACCCTTCTTATTTTTATAGTTTTTTTGGATGAGAGTCCTTTAGCACAAGTATTTGTTTGCAAATATTTTCTTTTAGTCATAGCTTATCTTCCCATCTTCTTGATATTGTAGTTTTCAAAGCAGCAATTTGATTTTAATTAAATTCAGCTTGTCACTTTTTTCTTCTATGGATCATACATTTGTTGGTATATTTATAAAGTCATTGCCTTATTGAAGGTCATCTATGTTTTCTCCTATATTTCTTCAGAAATTTTATAGTTGTGTTTTATACTTAGGCCTATAATATATTTGGACTTAATTTTATGAAAGGTGTAAAGCTTCTATCTAGATTATTTTTTGTTTTTGTCTGTAGATGTCCACTTGCCTGAGCATCATTTGTTAAAAAGGATTTATATTACTTTAGGCTTATGGATTTGTTCCTTTGTCAAGATCAGATAACTACAGTAACCTGGGTTCATATCGGAATTTCTTTTCTATTCCCTTGTTGCATTTGTCTATTCTACTGCCTGTTCCCCCTCTCTTGATTACTATAGCTTTATAAGGTTTAATATTGGGCAGTATCAGTCAGGTGGTATCAGTCCTCCTACTTTGTTCTTTTTCTTCAATATTATGATGGGTTCTCTAGGTATTATGCCTCTTATTTTTAGCATTTATATATTTTTTATTTTTATTTGTTCATTTAGGTAAATTTTGCCTCTGCATCTAAACTTTAAATAGGTTTGTTGATATCTAAAAAAACCCACTGAAATTGTATTTCATTATGTTGAATCTATAGATCAAGTTTTAAGGAAATAACATTTTGACAATATTGAATGTTATTATTTGAGAATACGAACTATCACAAAAGTATCTTCCATTTTCTCTGATCTATCATTGCATTATTTTAATAAATATTGCTTCTTGTCCTAAGGGAGAAATTGGGAAATTAGCCTATCAGTAAGGGAGAGGAGTGATTTTTTTGTCTTCACTAAGGAAATGGACCTCTTTTATCATGACCCATTCATACATGGTCCCCCTCTCAAATCATGACAGGTTCTACTCCTCCGTGCACTCCCTTTCTACTTCTGCTACATCCTAGAATTTTATAAGCTCCTCCACTGAAACTTGTTTTCATCTGCACAACTTGATTATGCTGCCGAGTTCTTACTTCAGTAACTCCTACTCTGCCTCAGATCTCATTCCAAGTTCACCTCCTAAGAAAAACTTGTTTAAAAAATTATTTATTTATTCTAATTTGTTATATATGACAACACAATGCATTGCAATTTCTAGTACATATATAGAATACAATTTAGGAAAGCATATCCTGAAGCCTGCATTAAGAGTCTTCTTACAGTCTTCAAAAAGCGCATTCTGTTTTTTTTCATTCTTAGTATTCATCATACTTAAAATTACTTATTAAGTGTCAGTCTTCATCCTACTAAACTAAAAGCAATGACTAAGTCTCATTTTTTGCTGTGTACTGTATCCCCTTCACAATGTCTGGCATATAGTTGCAACTCAATTAATTCTTTAAAGTTGACACAACTCTTAATATTATACTGTCAATCATTTTACTTCTGTGCATATAGAAAGAAAAGTTTTAGTTCTTATACCAGATTGAGATAAACAAAGTTAAATTAGATGTTTTAGAAGCAATAGTTTTATGAAGGCATTTGATGTATTAAATGTAAAAGAAAGTAAAATAAACCTCTAAGCTAATGAAGAACAAGAACAAAAATAATAAATCTTGCTCAAATATAATAGTTTTCATGAGTCATGCATAAATGCCCTGTCTGTTTCTGAGAAGCAGATTGAAATGTTATCATGAAAATTCCACACAAAATATTACATGTGACATTATAATTTTTCCTGAGCAAGAGAAATCTCATTTTATAAACTACAGGATTTCAAGAAAGAAAATGGAATGATACGAAAAGAAAAGAAATAGCAAAAAACACAAGAATGGTCAAATCCAAAGGGACTCCCTGGATAAGTGTTCACAGATCATCACCAGAGAGTAAGGTATTAAATATGAAAAAAATTCTGAGAGAGAAAATTATGTCAGAATGCATTCCAAAAAATATTACTAAATTATCTCTGTTTATGACAATGTATAAATAGTGACTAATATTTTTGGACAGTACAGTGGATTTATCAATATTTAATTCATAAAAATTAATAAAAGAATGTTAGAACCAAAAGAAAATTGAGACTATTTAGGTTAAGGTCCTTGTTTTTAAAGATATAGAAATTGTCCTTACTATAAATATTAAATCAGTGATGCACATGGAGCACCCCAGAGGAAAATAGTTATTTACATAAATGATTTTGTACTCCAATTTAATTGTACAAAAATACAGCTTTGGTACATGCTAATATTATATTAGTAAATGACAAACAATTTAGTTTCTAAGAAATTAGAAATTTTAGTTTAATTGCTATATAATTAAATATCACTTTCATTTTTTGTTTACAGAATCCTTTTATAAAAAGAATATCAAAACATCATAAAAGTGTGTTCTATAAAAGACTTGATCTCCTTATATTGAATTTCACTTTAGTTAAAGGATACAATATAGAGAAATACAAAATATTTTTTAAATAAAACACAATGAAACAGCTATGTCTTACATATTTTATTTCACTAATTTGATTTTATGGCACTAGAAAACTAAATAATACATAAAAAGTTTGAGGGAATTATAAATTTCAAATGAAGTCTTGAAAAATATTATTTGTTCATGATTATATTTCTGCTTTATTGAATATTTTTAAAATTAAAAGTTTAAGAATTGCCTTTTAAGAATATGGCAATTCTTAATATAAAGTTACTTTGGTTTTACATGAATATTATAGATCCTTCTCAGATTATAGATTGGTGTATTTATTGGATCATCCATTTGCATTACAGTACTGTGGGAGTGCAATGAAAGATAGTGCAGGATTTCTGTTGCCATGTATTAAAAATTACAAGTACACAAATAAATATTTTGTCAGATATCATCATTTTACCACTATACAAATATGTGTGAAAATTTATTGTAGTGGTGTCTCTTGTAATTTTAATTTATATTGCCTTAAACAATAATGGTGAACATTTTTATATACATTTTAGTCTTCTGTATCATTTTTTTTCCCCTGGGGGTGGGTACCAGGTGTTGAACCCAGGGTGCTTAACCACTTAGCCATATCCTTAGTCCTTTTTTTGTTTTTCTTTTTTTTTTTTTGGTGTGGGGGGGTACTAGGGATTGAAATTAGGGAAACTCCACCACTGAGCCTCATCCCTAACCTTATCCTGTATATTTATTTAGAGACAGAGTCAAACTGAGTTGCTTTGCACCTTGCTTTTGCTGAGGGTGGCATTGAACTTATGATCCTCCTACCTCAGCCTCCCTGGCTGCTGGGATTACAGGTGTGAAACACCATGCCTGGCCTGTATCTGTTATGTAAAGTGTCCAATAACTTTACACATTTTAATAGGGTTGTTTGCTTTATTTTATTGATTTCTGAAATTTCACTATATATTCTAAATGCACACTCTATAGCATATATATATAATATATATAACATATATATCTTCTTCTTTTCTTTTTCTAATATGTAAAGCTTCACGAATATGGGTATCATCCCTGTGTAGGGGCCACGCCAATCTTCTCTGTATCGCTCCAATTTTAGTATGTGCTGCCAAGGCGAACACTGCCTTTTCATTTTCTTAACAGTGGCTTTTGATAACCATATGATTTTGGTTTTGGTCAAGTCTAATTTGCCAATTTTTTTCTTCTATAATGTCTTAGTATGCTCTTATGATATTACCAAAAGTCTTAGACTAGATGGCTTAAACAAAAGAAATTTAATCTACATAGTGTACAAGCCTGGTCATGTTCTAGTGCGAGCTCTTCCTAACCTGCAGATGACTGACCTCTCTTTCTAGCAGAGGGCTGAAGGAGAGAAAGACTGCACAGTTACTCTGATGTCTCCTCTTTATAAAAAATTTAATCTCATCATGAGGACTCTAGTGTCATGAGTTCATATAAATCTAATTACTTCCACTGAAGCCCTGTCTCTAAATTTCATTATATTGATGGTAGAACTTCAACATGATTTTTGGAGGGACAAAAATATTCAGTATATAATATGCTTTGTTCTTTTCTTTAAAAAATTTCCCTAAAGAAGTTAGATTTTTCTATTATATTTTCTTCAAAATGTTTCATAATTTTAGCTTCACTTCTACAATTCATTTCATGTTGATTTGAGTGAGATAAGAGATGAGATGTTTTGGTTTGTTTCGGGATGTGGCTATCCAATTTTTTCAATATCATTTAAAAAATGTGAGGGGTAGTGTTATATCAACATATGTATCATTTTTGTTGAAAATCAATTGGAGATATATATATCTGTTTCTGGGCTATAACAGAAATCTCTAGGGAGAAAGAAAAAGATATCACATGATTTTTTTCATTACCACAATATGACATGGGTGATAACTAAACAATTCTGTCATAATTATTCATAAAAGAATTAAAGATTAGTGCTATTTTCAAAACATCTCAATCAATCTCATGATTCAAGGATAAAACTAAATAAGACCATGAACTGGTTCATAAATAATGTTATTAAGGTACAGATGGTAAGTTTAATTTAAAAAAAAATTCCCCTTACAGATACATAATGTGAGCAGAAGATAATTATGAAATCCTATTTTTTTCTTGAAAAAAGCAAAACCCAAAACTAGCCAAAAAGTGTATTAACTATTAATTAAATTAAATATAAGTATTCCTTTCTCTAAGACTATAATTTTGGAGGCCCATTTTTAGTATATTTCTATGATAACACATTTTGAAAATAAATACATCCCAAAACATTGAAGTATAATATAGAGCTTCCTTTGTTGCTTATTGAAAGATTTAAACAAAGAGATAACAAGTGAGTTAATCAGAGCTCATTTAGTTGTCAGTCTCATTTAGAAACAGAAACTGAACTCACCATGTTTTATTGATTGATTGATTGTGTTTTTTTCTCCCCCTCCTCCAACTCAACATGTTTTAAGTAAAAGTTTACAGCCTCACACAAATGGAACACCAAGAAAAAGTTTTCTCTTTAGGGAGTTCTAAATTTAGGGATTTCAATTATGTCCACAACACTATATTTTTCTATTTGTCCATTCTTCCTTATCTCTGTTGCAAGTTATTGATATAAGATAACAAAAGATGACCCTCAGTAGCACCAAGTGAAATGACCCTTACAGTTAACAACCTCAGAAAAGAGATTTTCTTTCATCCAGAATCTATACCAATTGTCCCAGATCCTGACTGATAACTATCAAAGGGAGTTTAGATTAGTTTAGCCCAAACCTATAGAGCTGTACAGAATTGGGAGAGATAAGGTTCATCAAAGTCTAAAATAGTTCAATCACTAGAACAAAGAGAAAGGATGGCTAGTGGGCAGGTAGAAAGGCTGATGTAAGCAAAGTTGAGTAAGAAAAATTTGCCCTTTCAACATAAACAAATACATATAAATAAACTATTAGGATAATAATATTATTATTATTTGCAGTACTAGCAGTGGAATCCAGGGTCTTGCAAATATGAGGCAAGCACTTCACTACTGAGTTGCATCTCCATTTGTAGTTATTATTATTATTATTACCTTTATTTTATTTATTTATTTTTATGTGGTGCTGAGGATTGAACCCAGAGCTCCCTTGTGCTAGGCGAGCACTCTACCACTGAGCCACAACCCTAGCTCCCCTATTTATTATTTTTTCTCCTCATGTAAAAAAAAAAATTTAGAGAGTAGATATGATATATTCACATATTTGAAGATTATTTTTAATGTTTTATAACAAACTTATCATTAATCCAAAAAGGTTTTAAGAAACATATAAATAGATATTTAAAAAATTAAAATTTCTCAAATATTTACCTTTAAGCAAAAATTTCCAGATAATTTTATAGATAGGATCTTAGCTTAAAAGACATGTAACTTTTATGCTATTTGAACTATCTACAGAACTGACAAATTTCCTGAATCATTCTGTTATACTACCAAAGCTATTCAAACACACATTTTATAGAACCAGCCCAAAAGAAACTATAGCCCAAGTGTGCAAATTTGGGGAAACTGAGTAACTGGGTAATGACAATATTTTTATATATATTTTAATTTTTTTTCTGATTTATTATATATGACAGCAGAATGCATTTCAAGTCATATTACACATAAAGAACATATTTTTTATATATCTGGTATATACAACGTAGAGTAGTGAAACTATTTCTAACAAAAATTTCAAGTCGTTTTACTGTGGAAGTCAAAAAACTATTTTCAAATGAGTAGAAGATAAATGTACAAGAATTGTTATGAAAATTTTGAAGTATAAAAGTAGTAGCAAAGAGTTTTGGTTATAAGATTTTTTTTAATTAAAGAAAACCCCAAAATAGTGACAATAGAAAACAATATTTTAGTAGAAAAAATTAGTTAAATATATTAAAGTATATGTGAAATCTTTGTGATATTCAGTTCTTCTGGAAAATCATGATCTAATAATAATGTTGTTGGTGCAATAATGTTTACGTCTAGAAGAAAACATCAATCAAAATACAAAAAATAAATTACAGATGGATTAAAGTATGAATTTTTTTGTGGGTGGGAGAAATAAGGAAATACATTGTAACTCTGACAAAAAATCTTTTAAAATGCACATGACATACACAAATCCACATGCCATTTTTAAGAAATAGCAGTATAAATTAGAACAAAAACAAGGGGAAAACTGGGTATGAAAAATTGTGTAGGATAAATATAGACTAGATGAAAATGTTTACAATGTATATGATAAACTAAGTGTTAATATTCTTTATGTGTAAAAAGTACCTACAATTTGATAAGAATAAAAAGATAACCAAAAAGAAAATTGATCAAGGGTAAACAAAGTTACGTTGTATATCAGTCACAATACACTATGTTGCTCCATGAGTAAATTGATTCAGAAACCATAGAGGCTTAACAAAACAGGCTTTTTTTCTTGCTCACGTTATATATACCATACAGTCAGGGAAGATGGATGTGGAGGGGAGCTTTTGGGTATAAATCCATCTTATTTCAGCATGTGTCCTAATTATTAAAATTCTTGGATTAGGACAAAATAACAGAATGTGTTAGCTCTGCAATGAAGCACAGGGACTCTGATTTCACTTTAAATCATAAAAATTAAGAAGTCTAAATATTTAACAAAAATAAACATCTTTAATGAAAATGTTCCATTTTAAAATTGTAGGTCATTCCATAAAACCAGATGGCATCATCAAAATCTTACACTTTGGCTATGTACTTTGAGAGTTATTTCAAAATTTAATGTCTAAATAAATTAAAATGTATGCTAAAATTTATGGAAATAATATAAAGTGTTTTAAACACAACAGTTAAAATTACAGAATTTAGAGTCTCATTATTACCTACTAGATAAGTGATAGAAACAAATTACCTAACCTAATGTCCTGGATTTCTTCATCTCTTCAGTAGAGATGATATTATTACCTATCATTGGGTTATTGTAGTGATTAAATGAAACCTTGCATGTGCTTACAAAATCACATTGCATGGGTTACCCCTCATAGGTGTTCGCTATTAAAACTATGTTGTTGAGGATATATGTTTTCATACAACAGAAAGTTAAACTGTTATAATGTCTAATTTCTAAAAAGAGGAGGTATCACTTTTAGAACTCTATAAAGACTAAGGGTTTTTCCTTTTCAGACTTTCCATGGATTTTCAATTGAAAAATACCATGTAACAACATAGTCACCTCCTATTGGAAATTGGGCGGTTTTTGTCATAGTGTGTGTACATATGTGCATGCACGTGCATGTGAATTTTTTTTTATGTGTAGCAAGTGAGACAATGGGAATCCAGTTTAATTCAATCTTTTGGTGCCTTATGCTCTTCACACTGACTAGGACCTCAAGTTTCTGCTTCTCAAAAAACTCTAAATCATCTAGAATATAATGTTTCATAATGGAAAAAAAAAACTAGTCAACAAGCTTAGAATTGCAGCTATATTCTACAGGCAGTTAATGATCTATTGTTAATTTTCACTCATCCATTCACATTTGCCCCAAATAAGGGATGGGATGTAGCTCAGTGGTAGAGCAAATGCTTACCACGCATGAAGCTCTGAGTTCAATCCTCAGAACCCCCCAAAACAAGCCAAAAAAACAAGTATTTCAGAAATATTTATTGATTGATTACTATGTTATGCATTGCAATAAGTTCTGGGAATATAACAGCGAACAAAGTAAGACTAAACTTTCTATCATCGTTGTGCTTACATCCTAGTCATTTTTCCCATCTGAGAAAATGAGTAATAATTTCTAGCCTCATGAAATCTTAATGAGATTTAATGAGTTAATGAAGACAAAATGGTTGTGATATACAAAGCTGTAGCAATTGTTATTTATGTCTTTAATGTTCCTTAGACTTTCTAAGATGAAGATGAGAATACATGCAAAAAGTAGTGCAGTGTTAATGGATGCTAATGCATTTATTGGAAACACTAGCTTCCTTTCTGGTTAATGTGGATTTGCATAATGACAATATAAAAACAAGCAAACAAAACAAATATCTTTAAGGGAAATGGTTCAAGGTGGATAGTGAGGTTATTCTTCGATTTCAGTAGGAACATAAAGTGTCACACCTTGTATCACAGTTATGGCAAACACACAAATCTCCTATAAATCAGGATTGACTTATTGTACTCAACATAAATGTTACTGATTTTAACAAGCTACAGATATTATTAACTTTTCCAGATTCTGGTGGTATTTTATTCACTTTTTCTATTGGATACTGTAATCAGGACTCCACCATGCACAAGATAAACATTAAATTAATCCTAACTAAATAAAACTTAAACTAAAATAAAAGACTTATCTTGATTTATGCCGTTTGCTTTTTTCTTACACTTTGAAACAGATACCATGAAATAACATAGAAAAGCATATAGATAATATCACAGACTAAAGCTGAGATTCTAAAAGTTAATGATAACCAGATAGTTATAAATTATTTTATATTTATAGATAATTTTTCTTTCTCAGTCTATTATAACTACAGACCAATCTTTAAAAAAATTGTTATTTGGATTCCTATGTGTCTTCTTACAGTTATAGAGAATGAGAACCAGTCTGAAGATCGACAGTAAAAACCTTCCCATCCACATTTCAACAACTTTTAACCTCTTCTTCTATTTTGGTTTTCTAAGAGAAGATTTTATTTACTCTCTTAATTTCTTTAACGTCCAGTTTCAAAAACTCTGTTTTAAGTAATTAGCAAAATATAACAAAACATATTGTAAAAATCAAAATTTATATATTTTAGTAACTACATTTGATTAAAAATTTAAAATTTTTTATCAAATCTAGTTACTTAAAAATTTAATAATCTATGCAATAAAATATATGATTAATTTAGAGGAGATATACTATCTCATGTGAAATTTAAAGATGACAAAATAGAAGATATCTTTAGATCAGATATAAAAAAAATTTTAGCAGGTGTTCCATCTAAAAAACCAACACACCACTCAAGAGAGAGCAAGGTAATTATGAAAATTATTTTTAGTAGGTGAAGTTGCTGAAGATATCTGCACATCAAATTTTGAAACTTCTCAAAATGAACCTTGACTCAACTTTGCGCCATGTTTGAAATTATGGAAAATGCAAAATAAAAATTTTACAGTAGGAAGAAAATAAAGGTAAACTAAAGCTGTTAGAACATATTTTACCTTATATTAACATATATGTGTTAATATAAGGTAAAAATCCTTCTTACAGTTTAATTGAACATACAATTATGATGACAGAAAAGGGATATTTGTTATGCACATACAAAGACAAGAAAGTTTATTTCCTGTCTGCTTATATAGTACATGTGATACAGAGTGTATATATATATATATGATGGGTAGAGAGTAACAGTGCCACAGAATAGGAAATATGATTTTTTTTCTTAAAAGTATCAATACCTGACACTTATGCTGATCCTTGGGATTTTTTAAAAATTACTTTTGCTAAAAACTGAGCAGAAAGAATAAAATAATGCCTCATTGTGACACTTCACAATGTACTTCCAGCTCTTGAACTGTTGAGGGGCTGTATAAATATCAATAAAGCTCCCCTGCTACTACAAACTAATCAAGAGTTTTAATATCTATGTTTCTTGTTGAAGTATTGCTATTAATGATTAATATAGGTTCTAAGGTTTATACTACTATAGATTTTCTGAGAGGTAACCCTCAGGGTGAAAAATAATAAAAATAAAAGAAATGTAAGAAGGCAAAATACACTTGGGCTTTTAGAGGGACAAGGGAAGAGAAAAAAAATCAAGTAGATAGTTAATAAAATAAGAGGACTATTCTTCAATTTCATAACCTTGTTTTATTTACTGGGAGTAGAGATGGATTTTAAATGGAGGAGGAATATATTTAAAATATATATATTTACAGTGAGCCTAAGTATTTTTTAAAACCAACATTCACACAGATCTCCTGAGGTTTTCAAGTTAATGTAGTACAAATTTAGTCACAAATAAAATATACAGAATGAATGTGTCCTGTCTCCCTGACAACATCATGCATTCAGCTCAGTGTACCCAGACACAAAGGCATGGCAGTGGTTGAAAGAAGAAACTCTGATTAAAAATTATTATTATGCAATAAGATAATTTTTCAATAGCCCTTGTTTGATAGGGAATAATTTTTACTATGATAGAAGTAATAAATTCAAGCCACATAATAGTCTGATGGATCTTTTACATTTTCCTTTTTTAAATAATAGATTTTAATTGAATTTATTAATATTTACATATTTTTCCATCAGAAATATAAATTTGCATTTCTAAAATGTATATATACTGAATTTAATCAAGTTTTGACACATGTCAAAGATATTTATAATTTCATAAGGCTTATAACTATCTCTTAATAATTAAACTAGAACAAAGGATCTTATAATTAACATAGAATTAATCATTCATTAATCTATATTTCCATCAAGTCATGGGATGGGCAGCAAAAATTGTGGTCTGGGATTTACACAGGAGTTAATAAACTCAATACTATGACCATGTATTTGATATGACAGAATTACTAGTGGATTTAAGAAAATAATATACTGGAATATTTGGGGATTGAAGTCCTTTTCTGTTACAGTGAAGTATTTAATAGGCGTTTTACCCAGCAATTATTTAGAGTATAAAATTGCATGTTCTATTCAAGAAAAGGCTAGCAGTCTGGAGTGACTGAATCACAGGAGTAGTATAATCAACAGGGAGAGAGGTATGGAATGCTAAATAGACACATTTTAAAGAGAAAACAATTTTATTTAAACATAATCAGGATCAATATCTATAGTTAAAGAGGGAATTATTTTGTTGGAATGTATTTTTATTTGTTTTATGGAAAACTTTTTAACATTGTAGAGGCAATTAAACTTGAAATGTAAAAGTATTCTCTGTTGGTATTAAGATATTTCCCACAGGAATAGTTCATCATTACCTTTGTAGTTAACCTTGAAGCCAACAGATCCAACACTTTCATCTGTTTGAAGGTGCAGCCACATTTGGCTACTCATGCTCACTATAAGGTCTGGTACAAAGCTTCCAGTCAACCTACAAAAGAGAAACAAAGAGGGGAGAGTTGGGTTATTAACACATTTTTCTGCATGAAAATTATGAGATGGATATGTATCTCATTACTTTCTTTGCTAGGAAAAAAAACTGTCAGATAAATTTACAGGTCTATGTGTTGATGTAACAGAAAAGACAAATTACACAACTTAGTGATCAAGGTTTATCATTAAAAATACCATTTTATATGTTTTACTAGTTAGATCTTTAATATCCCTGAGGCAAGATTACTAAATTTTAGACTATCAGAGAATCTTATACTTTCTTTTGAACAAAAAGGAAAAAAAAAACTATATATAAAAATCTTCAAGTACTTTTTAACACCAAGAATGTATCTGATTTTAAATACTAAAGTTTCACAGAGTTTTGTTTTAAAAACTGTGAAAAATATTAAAATACTGTGCAAAAGAAAAATCACAGGCAATATAATCTAGCCCTTTGCAATACTGATGTGATATAACAGAGATTAAATTTATATTACTTACACTATACCCTAGATAATGGCTACATTATGGTTAAACCATATCATATGTTTTTTTTTGTAAATAAAATTATTTATATTTAAAGAACATGCTATTAGTTTGAAGCAGTATAACTGAATCCAAGCATTAATAAATTTTCATTTACTAATGCATGATTTTGTACCATAAGGAGGGAAATTACTTTTTGTTTCCTGGCATCATTAATGTTGTAGTCACATGTATGAACTGAAGCCAAGGGTCAGAAACAGAATGAAAGCAAATGAGAAAATAAGACATTGGAGGGAAAAGTCTGTGAAGAATAAAAAGGAAAAAAAAATGGTCTCACTTCAGAGTAATTGTACATATCAATTGAGGATTGTAAAGTTCATACTAAAAGGGTAAGTTTGTTAAACATTTGCCTACTAAATTTCCAAAGCCACAAAGAGAGCTTAAAATTGCATCAGGAAAGAAGATATAAAGTTTTCTTTCATAATAATAAAAAAAGACATCCTATGACAGTATTAAAAAAATAAAATAACTGTCCCCTGGATAGTGGCAACACTATAGTTAACCAGTAGAAGGCAGCATGGATGACCATAACAGCAAAATGCCCCTTTTGGTAAGGCAGCCACCAAAACTGTAAAAATGACGTAAAATAAATAAATAAATAAAACAAAAAACTGTATTAGCTGTATGGCTATATCACAGTGTCTGTTGTTACACAATCTAGGAATTTAAGAGAAAGAAATTAAAGTATGATTTAATTTTGGGATTATACATGATATAGAGGAACATTAAAAGATATCAAGATCCTATAAGAGATTATGAAATCTTAGATTATATTAATTTTGTCTGTCAAAAAAATTAAAACTGTCATAATTAAAAACCCACATCTATAGGCACATTTTTTATTGCTATATATATACATGATCTTTGAAACAGTTTAATTAAGCTTTGTGGCACATGCATTTTTAGTGTAGCCCTGGAATTTTGATGAGTTATAGGTACTGGTCTTAGGAGTTACAGTAAAGAGACAGATGCAGTTTCATGAGCAAGAATGAGAACTAAAGCTCAGAGGCCTGACAGAAAGTTATACTCATTACACAATGGGTATAAGAGCTTAAGTCTATAAAATGTACATCAGCTACATTATAGTGAACATGCCAACAATCTATTTCATAGTGAATTGTAAAAGTTGTTTTTCTGAGATAAATTAATTACTGCTGTTTACTACATTTTCTCATGACATACTCAACTCTGAATAATTTCTACAGCATGAAATCTCCAGAATAAGATTTTGTCAGTTCAGAAAGAACAATAAACCTATGTGGTCTTATTATCCTACCGACTCTGATTCTACCTAGTTACCTATTCATTGTTGGTGTAAAAGTATATTAAAATAAAAATAAGCAATTAAAATAAAAATTTCCCCTGCTATCAAAAAAGTAAATATAAACTCAACCTACTCCTTTTTAACATTTACTTTAGAAAACTGGAAATTATAAGTTCTCAGTTTCTTTCAAATATATGTAAATATTTTAAAAATTAAATGAGACTCTTTCCAATTTTGCATCAAAAGAATTTCTTTCTTGGAGGACTTGGAGCCATTTCTTCGAAAGGTGAACGTCAAGGAGGATGATACCCTGCCCAGTGTTTGTGGAGTTTAAGCTGAGGCACATTGCTCCATGAGTTAATTTCCTGGCTATCATAAAAAATGGAATTTTATTTTCCCTTTTTATAAAGACAAATAACATATATGTGTAATGTATTATATCTGACTGGCTTTATAAAAGAATAAGAATTATCTGTCTGTTTTGCAATCTCCTTAGCCGATTCTGTACGATGCACACCACAGTCTGGTTTAATCCTTGTTCAATAGAAAAGCTGTTTCTACACTCATTTGTATATTTTGTGGAAAGGATTCATTTCCTTGGTAGGTGAGTTTGTTTTTAATTATATTTTCTTAACACTGGGTATATCATTTAAAACCCCGCTCTTTGTTTTGTACGAACTCTCAATGATTAATTCTTCTTGGAATCCTTGCAAAGGCCTTGATTTGGACAAATGGCAGGATCCACTTGCATTGGACAACTTTATATTCAAACTCCAGCCACTATCAGAGTCTTAGGTCATTTCCATAAGATTCACAAATGATTCATCAAATGATTATAATGTGCTTTTAATACCCTTTTTGGGAAATTATTCTATGTGAATTAAAAAAAAAACACTTAAATTCCCCAAAGCCAAATGCTGATATTAAAAAAAAAATGCTGATATAAGGAGGCTGATTCATAGTGGGATAGGGAGAGGGAGCATGGGAGGAATAGACAAACTCTAGATAGGGAAGAGGGGTTGGTGAGGTGAAGGGAGGGGTGATGGGGTTAGAAATGTTGGTGGAATGTGATGGACATTATTATTCAAAGAATATGTATGAAAACATGAATTGGTGTGAATATATTTTGTTTACAACCAGAGATATGAAAAATTGTGCTCTATATGTGTAATAAGAATTATAATGCATTCTGATGTCATATATAAATAAAAAAAGAAAAAAATTAAGAAAGAAAAAAACTGCTGGTAGCAGGCCTTCCCTGGCCCCTGGGGCCCAGCCCCCAGTTCCTTGTTCTGCATGTCAAAGTGGCCAGCTCACAAGGCCATGGCGTGGACTTGCGGTTTTCCTGTTTATCCGCCTGAGACATATGTGCTCCACGGGAATGTCTTGACCTTTTCTGCTCTGGTGAACTTCCTGATAAGGGAAGTTTCGGTATCTAACAATGGCAGATGTCCAACCAAATTTCTCCCCTCTCCCTCCCTCTTTTGGGTAACTTTCCACTTCTGCTGCTTGGGGTATAAAAGGAGATGATGTTAGTAATAAAGGGGTGACTCCTGGATGAAGAACCTTGGTGTCCTGTGTACTTCTTAACCTCGCCGTCCCTCGCCGGACTCGGCTCTCTTAGCCAGACGCGGCAAAAAAACACGTCTTTAATACACATTTATTTACAGGCTTAGTAACCTCAGTGTGCATTATTCAAAATGCATTGTAATGTTCCTAGTTTGTCACTTCCCATTAGAGTAAAATACCTAAATAAATGAACTCAGAAATCTTCCTCCAGCATGAAATAAAAGATGGAATCTATTAAATTTATGTTAGGCTCTATACCTGATTTTCCTTATAAACTGTAAAGTATATAGTGGCATCCATTAGAGATAAAAACTACAGTACTACATTCCAACAGTTTTTTGGTATCATACACATATGTAACTTTCATTTTAAATGAAAATGCATTTAATATTCTCTCTTCTAGCACAATGCTATCAAATATTACACATATATTTATTTGGAAGTATATACAATTCACTAAGAATGATGATGGCTTGAAAAATAGTTTTAAAATAACAAAACAACAATCTTGAAACATCACTATATATCATTTCAGAAGGTAGGTCAACATCCTATAAGAAAAATACTTTATATAGTTTCAAAAGTCCAAATATTTAAAGAACAATAGCATGAAAAAACACATAAATGTTAGAAATTTATGTAACTAGTTAATAATTGTAGCTTTAATTTCATTTATAAACATGGGGCTCAGAAGTTCTAATTACTAATCAATTCAATGGCATAAATTACTTCAAAGGCATAATAAATGTATTCTTTATAGTTATTATTATATCTACAAATGGATTTGTATACAAAGATATGTTTATAGAAAACTGAATTTGGTGACTAAGATTGCAGCACACATATCTTTGTATTAATATATGGATATTTTTCATCGTTGATATTTAGCACTCTAACAATTAACTGATTATAATATTTAGTATTTGTGGGAGGAAATTCAGCTTATTTGGGTACTAGTCCTATATTTTGTCCTAATTTATTATTTTGTAACCAAATTTGAATTGCTTAACACAGTAAATATATTCCTGAGTAAGAAGGAAAGAAAATAAAGTATTTTAAAATTTATTTTAGTCAATCCAATTCAAGTAACAACAAATACACAATATATAAAAGAAACGAAAGCAAAACAGAAGCAAATTGTTTTTTTTCCAGTGATAATCAGTATTTTCACAATAGACAGATGTAGCAACAATCACAGTGAATAAAGAAGACCCACAAGGAATAAACTATCTTCTAAGATTAATAACTGATAGTTGATAATCACAAAGTCACAGAGACTATTTTCATGCTGTAGCCTAAAGTCATTCTGAGTTCCAAAAATATGTATTTATTATTGCACAGTGACAGATAATTTGAAAGACTACATGTCCAATCTTGTCCACGTGATAAAAATTATTGCTGCTCTCACTTTGATCATTTTCCATGATGTAGTATGAAATGCTATGGTAGATCGACAAGCTCTAAGGCTCATGGCATGTTCATGCTAATGACTGCAAGATTTCCTTTTTGCTGAGTCTACATAGTTATGTCTTGGTACAGAAAAAAAGTACCCTCTATGATTATAATTCATGTTAACATAACAATGTTAACACAAATCTCTGTGTTAGATATTTGGGGCAATATAAGATAGGTAGAAGTGGGTCACATAATGAATATGTGTGTATTGAACAGTATTATGCATGTGTGCATGCACATGTATATGTACAGCAGAAAGAGAAAGTAGGGATTTGTAGAAGAGATATTGTTTTGTTGTTTTTACTCTTGCATAATGGGTGAAGTATCTTTTTGACCAGCCAATTCTTCAAATCTTTTTTTACTGTGGATATCAATCTTTAAAAATATATCGTTTTTGCTAAATCTAGAATATTTTTTCATTTGCTCATGGTGTTTTATGGCATTCAGTAAAGTCAAGAGCAAAGCTGGAAAGATGAAATTCCCTGGATGTAGGGGAGTTTGTTCAAAGCAAATATCATGTACCTAGAATGATAACAAAATGAGTAGAGATTTTGAAATAATAAATTGTTGAGTAATTAGAAAAAGATAATGTCTTGTCAAAGATCTAAGAACAATAATAGTAATAGTAAATACTTATCTATTATAAGCCCAATGAAAATAGAACTTTTTTCATTTTGAAAATAGTTCATTATTCATTAAAATATTATTAAAATAAAAATATTTGTTATAAAATTTATGTTAACTCAGAAATATGTATATTTAATAGAAAAGAAAGAGTTTCCAGGGAAGAATAATGATAGTTAATTCTAACATGTTTCTGAGAATGAGATTTTATAATGTCACAATTGTTCTTGAAGAATGTATAAAGAATCACATTCATATAATCAGACTAAATTTTTCACCATCTATTCAAACATAATGTTATCCAACATTACTGCATACTCACAATATTTCTAGAGGTATCCTAAGAACAGAAGACAATTTTTAATCTTTTATTTCACTAGTTTTCACTTCATTAATCTTTACAGTGCTACCATGAACCTGATAGTGAAACATGCAGGGAAAAAAAAAAAAAACAACTTCCTAGTCTGCTGCTATACAAATGAGAAGGGTGCATTAATAAACAAATTTCTTCCCTCCATGTTGGTGAAATAAGGGTTGAAAGTAACCTCAATGTCAGTAATATACCATCATCACTCTTAGATCTATAAATTACATTCATTTTCTCTATTGAATGAATTTATATGTAAGTATGAAAATGAACATGGGAAACAATTTGTGAAAATGTTGAAGTGTTTTGATAGCTTTAAAAGGTAATAATGTGATTGTTCAAATCCATTACCAGAATTACTATCAGATAACCACATGCATATTCTGATTTCTATGGACCGTTGTCATCACACTGCCATAGAATTGCTAGAAATGAAAAATGTTATTTAAAACTGGGGGAAAAATTCTCCAAGTAACTCCATCCAAATAAAAATGAAACAAAGAGCAAGGAGAGAGAAAGCATACAAATGGGCCATAGATATTTCACAACAAATAACAGAAAAAAACAAGTGTGAAAACTGCAAGTTTAAATTTGCATTATTTTAGGAATTTTCATTTGATAAAACAATATAGAGAATTTAGTAATAGATGTGATGTGCAATTACAGTATTTTCTCTATTGTAAAATAATTCCATTTCTCATAACTTGGTCATAATTATTTCTTTGTACTTAATGAAAAATTATTATTTAGGATGTATTTAAGAAAATGTTTCATATTTTCTTCTTTAGAGAAAGTATATCACCTATTACACATGTTATAACTTTATGAACTACTTTCCATGGAATAGAATAAATCACTTATTTTACTTTTTAGAGCCTAAGTATTTAAAGAAATGGAATTGCTTAATTCAATACTGGGTCTGAATAAAATAAGCTTTATGTTTCATCAGGTTAAATATGTATCAAAGTGATGCACCCTATGTTACTGATGCTATAAAAATGCATTTCTATTTTTTCTTTTAAAATGTTTTTTAGTTGTAGATGGCCACAAGACCCTTATTTTAATTATTTATTTTTATGTAGTGCCAAGGAAGTAATCCGGTGCCTCACACTTGCCAGGCACATTAAGACAGGGACTAATTGAGTTGCTTAGTACTTCACTTTTGTTTATTTTTAAGAGATTGGGTCTTGCTATATTTTCCTGGCTGTTCTCAAATTCTCAGACTAAAGCAATCTTTATTCTTCAACCTCACAAGTAGTCGGGACAACCAGCACATGATACCACGCCTGGCTTAAATCCATTTTTTAAAAATGTTTTTGGTGCCCCAAATTAGTTCTAGCACATGGACCAAACCTATGAGTACACAAAAAGAATCCACAGATGAGTAAAAAGATTGCTGAATAAATACGTTTAGATGGAGACTATTGTTTCCTGTTATAAAAGCATTACTTAGAATAAATTTCCTTCAATTATAGTTTTAAATAAGTTCATGAAAATTTATCAAGTTCTTAAACATCATAAAATATGGGCTGTTTCCCTGATTCTTTCCCTGTAGTGTGCCTTGCTCTGACTTTTCTCTAGCCCAGCTCTTGTCAGGAATATACCTTCCTGATGAGACTCTACATCTCTCACACCACTCTCTTACAAAATCCTATACTAGTTTACAGACCTTAGTGTCTGTAATTGGGAGTAAAACTTTAAAAAACTGAAATTGGAAGTAAAACTTTAAAACTTCTAGAGCAATTTGATAGAGTAATTTTGGTCTCAGGAAATTCATAATAAAAAATTAACAGAAAAAAATAATAGAACCATATTTATCTGTTTTTATTTCATTTAATATAAAAAATAACAACCATATTTATCTGTTTTTATTTCATTTTTCTTCATATTACTAGTTATCAGTTCCAGCGAAATTGGGGCTCAAACCAAATCTATTTTACTTTTTGTTTGTGGAGCACTATTGTAAAATACTTAGGTATCTTGAATCCCAGAATTTCCTGCTTCTTGGACTTGCATGGGCCTCTTTTCCAGTTTCCTATTGACAGCCCCAGAACATACAACCTATGTGTGCCCCTACATCCAAGGCATGGTCTTTATAGCTGGTGTGGGCATTTTTAATGTGCAGGCTGAGATGTCCCCATTTATTTCATCTATTAAAGATGAAGCTGAGGTTGAGGAATGAGCTTGGCCAGTTGCAGACTGGGGCCAGACTTCCCAATGCCTCTATATGCCAAAAAGGAAGGCTGTTATAAAAGTGATTTGTCAAGGTAGGAGGATGGAACTTATTGCATTTAATAGTTTTTAGCTTGATATAGAAATTGCAATATGTAGACATGTAAGTTTCCATATGAATTCTAGCTCTAGGCCTTCCAAGTGTCCTGGGTGGGCCTATCATTGAGAAAGCTAAACTTATTAAGAAATATGCTTCAGGTTTACTAAAATTTACATCAGCTTCTTTGGTGGATACAAATCCAGTAAGTTCTCATATCACAGAGTCTTAGAGTTCAAAGGAACTTTTGATCTAATTCAAAGTCTGTAAAATCTGTTGGCTAGTCAGCTTGCTTCTATTTGAACACCTCTAGAATATAGACACTAGCAAAGTTCTGCTGTAGTAATCCTTAATCAAGGAAAAAATATATTTTCAGAAAAGTTAAATTTTGTTTCTGACGGGAAAAAAAAAAAACAAGTTTCTGAGGGAGAAAAGCAAGGGAAACATGTTCCTTGGTTGTAGACGGAAGAATGCAGGACAAAATTTGGAATCATATAGATTTTTCACAATTATTTTGATTTCTCAGAATGAAAGAAATATAACAAGTGACAAAGTACATATGCTGCACAAACTGACAATATGAAAGTGGTAATATGAGAATAGGAAAAATATAACACCGTTTCCTTTCCTAAAAGCAGCAGAAGAAACAAGTTCCAACTCTAAGATAGCTTTTTCTACTTGACTGCTCAACTGGGATATGAGTGCTTCATTTATATATATATATATATATATATATATATATATATATATAAATATATATATACACACACACACATATGTATATATACAAAATTATATACATAATTGTATATATATTAAATATTAATATGTATAATTACAATAAGGTTTGGATCTAAATAGACTTATCTGTATATGTTACTTTCATACTCATGAATATTTAAATGATACATTATTTCTTCTTTCTCTTTCCCAGCTCTCTCACACTTTCCCTAATATATATATATATATATATATATATATATATATATAGAGAGAGAGAGAGAGAGAGAGAGAGAGAGAGAGCGCTTCCTATATATATATATATATGTGTGTGTGTGTGTGTGTGTGTGTGTGTGTGTATTCCTTCATTGATTTTATATTGACTAAATAACCTTAGCCTCATCTTCTTTTTCTTCAAAAAATCATTTGTAGGCCTATTTCTTTTATTTAATTATGACATGCATCTTGCTTCATCTGCTACTTGATCTCATTCATTTGATATGAGATTCTTAAAATTCAACCCACTCCTGTCCTCCAATATGAAAGAAAATACAGACATCTTCTGTACTTGATATTGAGAACTTTCAGGATGACAAAACCACAAATAAAATATTTAGTAGATTTTTTGAAGCAATTGAGGTCAACTAAGAATAGTTTCAAAACTCTCTAAGAAGTAGGTATGAAGAAAGTAAAAGACTGTGGTGTGTTTATACAGAGGTTCTTTTGATTAAGGAAGAATGTAGTTGTTAGATAATGAACAGCTATATTTAAAATATATAGGGATTTTCCTCTATGTAGAACTTACATAGTAAAGACTATTGCACTAATTTTGAGTTCTGTACAAATATTAATATGTATAATTACAATAAGGTTTGGATCAAAATAGACTTATCTGTATATGTTACTTTCATAGTCATGAATATTTAAATATGATAGATTATTTCTTCTTTCTCTTTCCTAGCTCTTCCATACTTTCCCTAAGGGGCCAATTTAAATCTATTGAATGAATAGTCTAAAAGGTAATGGTCACAGAATGAAGCTTTAATTTTTAATTGTCTCCTGGAGATGCAGTACTCATTGGAAGAATGTGATGGTGTCAGCAAAGATATTTGGTACTTGGTATTCAAATAAGAATTAATATTCATTCTATGTCACTAATACAATAATTGGTTCTAAAAAAGAATACCAACTGACATATCAGAATTCACACTGTCTTTATAACTTTTCTTACATTGGAATAGGATAATATGAATGGCTCAAACACATTTTTATTTATGTGGTTTTTTTTAGATCCAAGATTGTTAAAGATGACTGCTTAATCCCAATAAATGTATGTTATTATTTTTTGCCAGTTCTAGTGGTTGAATATTTAAAGTAATTCTGATATCCTTCTTACTAGAATTCTGTAAAGATGCATGACTTTATAATATTTATACCTCCAATTACATGATATTTAGCTCAAAGATTTTTTTGTCAAAGGTTATGGCTAAGGATTACATAGAATCTATATTGTGGGCTGTTAATTACACAAGAAGATATCTAATATTTAATCCAATGCTGAAACACTTTATTTTATACTAGATATATGAATCTTGAGAAATACTTTTTTTAGTTAATTGACTAGTCAGCCTGCCTCTTCCTGTTCATATTTTAAAGAATCTACATTTGAATTCCAGACCATTATGTTAAGTAGAAAAAGGGAAACATGTCCCATTTTATATGCATTTTAAAATCTCATATCTAAAGTACACATGGTGGACTCTGGAAACACCTAGAAAAAGATATTTCAAATGTTTGATGATCAGTCACCAAATTTGGTGCACATTATTAAGTTCAACAAACTTCAACTTTTAAAAAAATTTTTAAATTTATTTGTTCTAATTAGTTATACATGACACTAGAATGCATTTTGACACATCATACATAAATGGAGTATAACTTTTCATTCTTTAGTTTGTACATGATGTAGAGTTACACAGTAATCATAGGGTAATAATGTCTGACTTCATTCTACTATCATTTCTACTTCCATACCCCCTCCTTTCCCTTCATTCCCCTCTGTCTAATGCAAAGTACCTCTATTCTCCCCCTCCATATACACACTTATTACGAATTAGCATCTGCATATTAGAGAAAACATTTGGCCTTTGGTTCTTTGGCTTATTTTGCTTAGAATAATATTCTCCAGTTTCATCCATTTATCAGCAAATGCCATAATTTCATTATTTTTTAAGGCTGAGTAATATCCCATATATATATCACAGTTTGTTTATCCATTCATCTGTTTGAGGGCACCTAGGTTGATTCCATAGTTTAGCTATTGTGAATTGAATTGCTATAAATGTTGACGTGGCTGCATCACTGTAGTATGTTGATTTTAAGTCCTTTAGGTAACTGAGTATTGGGATAATTGTGTCAAATAGTAGTTTCATTCCAGGTTTTCTGAGGAATCTTCTTACTGCTCTCCATAGTGCTTGCACCAATTTGCAGGCCCAACAGCAATGTATGAGTGTACTTCTCCCCCACATATTTGCCAACATTTATTATTTCTTGTATTCTTGATAATTGCCATTCTTACTCAAGTGCAATGGAATCTCAGTGTAGTTTTGATTTATATTTCTCTAATTGCTAGAGATGTTGAGCATTTTTTCATATATTTGTTGAATGGCTGTATTTCTTCTGTGAGTTGTCTATTCAGTTCCTTAGCCTATTTATTGATTGGGTTATTTGTTTCTTTTGGTGTTAAGTGTTTTGAGTTCTTTATATATCCTGGAGATCAATGTGAGGTGTGTGGGCTCTTTCTTCACATCATTGATTGTTTCATTTGCTTTTTAGTTTGATTCCATCCTGTTTATTGATTCTTGATTTTAATTCTTGTGCTTTAGGAGTCTTATTAAGGAAATCATTTCCTAAGACAACAAGGTGGAGATTTGGGTCCACTTTTTCCTCTATTAGGTTCAGGGTCTCTGTTCTAGTGTCTAAGTCCTTGACACACTTTAAGTTGATTTTTGTGCAGTGTGAGAGATAAGGGTTTAATTTCATTTTGCTACATATGGATTTCCAGTTTTCCCAGCACCATTTATTGAGAAGGCTATATTTTCTCCAATGTATGTTTTCGGTGACTTTGTATACTGTGAGATAACGGTAATTATTTGGGTTTTTCTTTGTGTCTTCTATTCTATACCATTGGTCTATCTAACTGTTCTGGTACCAATACTATGCTGTTTTTGTTACTATTGCTCTGTAGTATAATTTAAGGTCTGGTATTGTAATGCCTCCTGCTTCACTCTTCTTGCTAAGGATTACTTTAGCTATTCTGGGTCTCTTATTTTTCAAAATGAACTTCATGATTACTTTTTCTATTTTTATGAAATATGCCATTGGGATTTCATAAATCTATATTAACACTTTTGGTAATATGGCCATTCTGACAATGTTAATTCTGCCTATCCAAGAGCATTGGTGATCTTTCCATCTACTAAGGTCTTCTTCTGTTTCTTTCTTTAGTGTTTTATAGTTTTCATTGTAGATATTTTTCACCTCTTTTGTTAGATTGATTCCAACAGTTTTTCAGGCTACTGTTAATGGGGTAAACAGAACTTCATATTTGGAAAACAAATTTATGCATAAAGCAATCTAAATATTGTGTTATATCAGGTGTCACATGCTAGCTTTAAGCCCAACCAGGGAATACAAAGAATCCTAAGTCAAAATGATAGTCTCTATGGAGAACCTATGCCTTCTAAGAGGGCAGAACACAATTTCAGAATTTTTTCCATGTGAATATCTAGGCCTAGTCTTAACAGTTTGTCAAAAGCAACTACAGATTCAAATTTTTATACAAAACTTTCAGTTTTTTTAAGCATTAAACTGACAAACAAAGCTAAAACCATTTAGACTGATCAGAAGTAGATCTATGGCTGATAATTTCTAATAGAGCTGCATTTAGCACAATGGAATCTAAGTTATCAGTTACAACACCACAAAGAGATATAGGAAGAACTGTAGATAATTTCTGGGAGGTATCAGCCCAATATGGCCACATCAGGCTTAACATAATAATAAAATGCTAATCATCAAAGGTGTTAAAAGTGAAGTTAAAAAAAGTTTGGTCACAGATTTGAACACATGGATCAAGCAAATAGTGGTTCTTTTGTCTATCACACCTTAGCATAGAATGAAATTCTAGTAGGCCAGAAAGAGGCAACAACCAAATTTTCTAGATCAATGATATCCATGTTACAGAGGAAGGGAAAAGGTTGAAGTTGAGGTCTAAAGGCAAGAAGAGTAGGGTTTTTTGGTTTTGTTTCTCTGGAAGACAAGAATTCAAAGGTAATAATATTGGGGACTATAATAATCTATATGCAATCATTGAACCTTTGGTTTTTATATAGGATTCTGGAACAATTGTAATTCACATCTTCTTTTAAAATTAAAAAGGGAAGAAAATGAAAGAGGAAAAAGGGAATAAAGAAAATTTGCTTACCTTCAGTCATTATATAATAAATATATACATAATAAGGGTATAAAAAGCCTATATAAGTAGTTCTCAAACTTTGGCATACATATGACTTATCTAATGAGTGCATCAAAATATGTATATTTGGGGTCTACATCCCAGAGATAATGATTCATTAAGAATAGTTCAGTGGTCTTGAAATCTGCATTTCTAAAAGTGCCCTAGATTATTGTGTATCATTAGTGATGCAAGGAGATTCTCCTTTGAGAAACATCAGGTTAGATAAGAAAAATCCCCTGTCAAACATTGAATTGACTGGCACCTTGATGTTGGATTTCCCAGTCTCTAGTATAAAGAAATAAATTAGAAATAAATTTTTATTGCTTATAAGCCATCAATTTAATGACTGCTGTTACAGCATACCAAACGGGCTAAGAAGATAAAGTGCCTGGACCTTCACTGAAGATGAAATAACAGATCATGTGTACACTGGTGATTATAACTAGACACTGTGCTTCTTGTTTATGGTAGTGGAAAGGATCAAAGTAAAAAACAATTTGAGAGAGACTGGGGCTGTGGCTCAGCTGTAGAGCACTTGCCTTGCATATATGAAGCACTGGGTTCAATCCTCAGCACCACATTAAAATAAATAAACAAAATAAAAGTGTTGTGTCTATTTACAAATATATATATATATATATATATATATATATATATATATATAGTGTATGAAAAGTTTCAAAAAATAATTTGAAACTATAATCTGATAAATACCTGATGGGTTAAGGCAAAAATGAAATATTGAAAACTTACACTTGAAGTACTGTCCTGGGGTCTCCAACTTCACCTCCATCACCAATTGTCAAGGTATCATAGCCAATCTCCAGATCAAATTCTTCAAAATTTATCTGTATAACCTAGCAACAAATAAAAATGCCTTGAACATAATGTATTATATAATGTAAACAGAAAAGAAAGCAATAACAAAAAATATTCAAAATATATGTCCGGATATATACAAATTTCACAGAATCGTAGCAAATCATGTCGGAGTATTCCTAAAGTTCAATCTTCATATTTCATGGCTTTTATTTGCTATATTAAAACTTCTTTACTAAGTTTTCAATGAAATGACATGGATTCTGTTCATGGAATACTCTTATTTGAAGCATCTGAAGCATGATTAATACAAATCTACTTTGAAAAGACTTTATAAAAAGTACATGTAGGTGGGGAATGGTTTTCTACACATTTGCATATATTTTGGAAAAACAATGTGCTATTTCCACTAAGTAGTAAAGCTTAAAATATGTTAGAGCTAAAAATGAATCTTGATGTTTACATTTAATGGTATCAGGTTTATTTTTGTGTATTCTTTAGTAACAAAATCCATCCCTCAAATATACTAAAATGTACTGGTAAAACTGGAAGCACATACTTTCAGAGAAACATTATACCATAATATATAATTTAAAATTAGTTTTTATTGAAATATATTCATGTATTTGTAAAAAGTTTATACATATCTGAAAAAATCAAATTTAATTACATTGCATTTATTAAGTACTATAATATAAAGAATAAGGTAATTAAGTATCAGTAGAGAAATTATATAAATACTGTTCCATATACATCATACCTTAAGCAAACAATGAATTATAATTAAGTATTATTCACAATTTGATAAAATATATGTCTGAAGTTAACAACATTACTTGAGAATAAATAAAAAATCTCTTTAGTAGTATTCATTACTATTTCTTTGTTATGTGAATTATTGAAAGATTTTATGAGCTGTATTTTTAAACAGGAATAAAAAAACAAGCTTTGAAGGTGCTTATTTCTTGTTTTTAAAATATTTTTTATATTAGCATTGACTAAAGCAATTTCTTTAATATAAATAACATATGTGAAAAAACTAAATTATGCATTTTATATGGTAATAATTTGTGTATTGTTTCTTCATTCTACTTAGAGTTGACTATAGATACTTTTAATTAATAATTGTCTGTCAATAGAGACGTAAGTTCCCCACCCCTTGCATTCATAAGCTACATGAGTACAAGCAATATTATAACTTTTCTTGTTCCAATTTTCAAGTGTATCTTGGTGATATACTTGATAAAGGTAATAATAAAGCTAAAAATCATTTTACAACCCTGTGCCATATGATTTTCCAAAATTGGTTTACCAATTCAGATATTCAAAATTGTAACATTAGATGTATTTATTTCTACCAATCTTGTGGGCACAAAAATCACCTTCTTTGCATTTTTCATTACTAATTGAGTTGTCTATCTTTTAATTGTGTTAACTTGTCATTTATGTTTTCTGTGACATGGTCATTTGTATTGTGGCAGTTGTTTTTATGTTTGTGTGCTGGTTATTGATTGCAAGGACTGCTTATATCCCAACATTTTCCCTATTACCACAGTCATTGTAAAGAATATTACTAAGACACAATGGGGTGAACAGATGAGGCTACTTATAATAAAAGTTTAATTTGTTTGCTCAGGAACTGCCTAACCACACAGATCTAAGACCAGTCTCTTTGTGCTCCCTTTGACTCAAATTACAACATTTGGTGTGGCTTATTAGTTGAGATAAGTTTTGTATATTCTGAAAACTAAACCTTTACATTAAATGTGTTACAGTAGCTTTTTCAATTTTTTATAATTCCCCCTCCCACTTTTTAATTGATCATTTAATAAAAAGAAATTATTAATTTTACCAAAGTAGAATCTACTAATCCACTATTTTATGAGTAGCAATTTTGTATTGCCTATGGCCCAAAGTTGAAAAGATATTTTCTTTAAAACTTTACTCTTTTGGGAATTGACTTTAAAAGAAATTGCAAAGGAAGTGTATGGTAGACGGATTACTAAAATGTCCCCTAAAATTCTAGTCCCCTGTGTAATGACCTATATAAGTCCCTCCCTTTGAATGTGGGCAGGGCCTATGAATATGATGGGACATTTAATCTTATGATTAGGCAACATTATACCGAAAAGGTGAAGGGATGTTATAGATGTAATTAAGTGCTTCAATCAGTTGACTTTCAGTTAATCAAAAGGGAAATTATCCTGGGAAGACCTGACTAATTCTGGGAAGGCTTTTAAAAGAAGGTCTGAAAGTGAGAAGCAAAATAAATTTAAAAAGGCACCCTCTTTTTGGTGGTGAAATGCATATTGCCACGTTATGGAGAGGCAAAAGTAGCAAGGATGGTGAGAGGCCTTCAGGATCTGAATTAGTCTTCAATCATAGTACTGAATTCTGCAATTCAGGATGTGAGCTCAAAAGAGGTCCCAGGTCTCAAATGAAACCATAGCTCTAGTTGACAACATGATTTCACCTTGGTAAGACCTTCAGAAGAAGTTCCAGCTAACCTGTGGTTGGTCTTCCTTCCTGTGGAAACTGTGAGATAATAAATTTATGTGGTTACAAACTGATAATTTTTGAGCATTTATTATGTAATGGTAGAAAACTAGCATACTATTCCTTTCATATTTTACCTCCAATATGAACAAAAAATTTTTCATTGAATAAGTAGTCCATCTTTCCCCAGGGATCTGTGTGTCAATCTCTAGCATAAACAAGATTCTATATATGAGCACAGTGGTTTTAAACTGTAGATTTTGTTCTCTTCTTTAATGTGTATGTCCTTGAACTACCACAAATTGGCTTAATATTCTCAGTATAAAGGAATATTTTACCAATCATATAAGTTAAGTCCTTCATTCAGCCCATTATCTTTTTCTTGGGCACTATTTTTACTAATTTTGGACCACTTCTATTTTATACATCATTTTGTACAATTCTTCAAAAATTACTTGGGACTTTTGATTGAAATTTCAATGCATTTATAGATTGATTTGGTGATAACTGACATTTTTACAATATTAAATTATCCAATAGATAAGCCTGGTTTATTTCTTTAGATCTATAAATATCTCTTAATAAAGTTTTATGTTTTTTCTGTGTTATTCTTTGAAAAACTTTTTTTCACTATTTTAAGTATCATATATTTTAATATTTTCAACTTATTTTCTTGTTAGAAACAAAATTTATTTTTGTATACTGATCTCATATCTAAGGAATTGAACAAAACTTAAAGCGTTCATGAATATTTTTAGTTTTCTTAGATAACAAGTATATTTTCAGTAAATAACAAGTTAGACTCTTCATAACTAACCTTATGCTTTATTTTCTTTATTCTAACTATTTGGATATCTGGTGCATTGTTTACTGGAATATGGTGATAGCTGACCTCACTAACCACTTATCATATAAAAGAGAATTCTTCTAATGTTTAACCAATAAGAATAATATTGAAGTAGATATACTTTATAAAGCTAAGAAAGTTTTATTCTGTTTCTTTTTATTAGTTTAGTATCAAAATTTTATTAGTATAATCAAATAAGTTGACAAGTATACACATTAATTTGTTTGGAAGATCTGTACATTTGAGAATACATTCCTGAAAGCTAAAGAGAGCTATCTTATAAAAACATCCAGGCCTTTTTTGAGGGAATGAGGGTTGACTGTTTAATATATTTTATAATTAGAGAACTAATCGGGCTGTTTTTTTTTTCTGAGTTAATTTAAGTTAGTTTTATTTTTCTAAAAATATTGCAATGCCATGCACGTTTTCAAATTCATTAAAAGTTACTTATTTTTCTATAGGTTCTTATCAGTTATACATGACCTACTCAATTTTAATTCCAGGATGGTCTGTATTTTTTTCCTGTTTTTCAGTTCTAATAGCATTAATGTATATTTTCTTTATTTTTTAAATTTAGGTAAATAGATAATAAAATTTGTAATTTTAACCATTTGAACGGCACATTTCAGTGGCATTAATTACATTTACAATGTTTTAAAACTATCTCTAATACCTATTTCTAAAAGTTTTTCAGCAGACCAAACCCAGACTCTTTCACCATTAAACAGTAACTCTCCATTTCTTGCTCTCGTAGCATGTGGTGACTTTTAAACTACTTTCTGAATTTTCTTATTCTAGATACTTTAAATACATGGAATCATGCATGTTTGTCTTTATATCTAGTTTATTTCACTTAACATGAGGTCTTCAAGGTTCATTCATATTGTGGCATGTATCAGAAGTTTACTTATTTTTATGGCTAAATAATAGTTCACTGTATTTACATACACTATAGTCCCTGGCTAGGAGAGTAGGCTGCCATCATCAAGATTGTAGACTCGTCTTGAAGTAGATGGCCCATAGAAGGTCAAATGACACAAAAACTTTTCCACTATTTTTAATATTTCTCTGATACCATTTTGGAGCATTCACAATTTTTGGTATATAGATTATCCTATTTCTATATTATTTCTAAGCATTCTTGAATTTCCTTTATCATTTCTTCTTTGACAAATGAAATACTTAAAAAGTCCTAATTATGTTTTAAAAATGAAAATGTACAATCTTCATTTACTTGTTAGCTTCCAATTAAATTTCACTGTGTCAGAAAACAAGTTAAGGTAATGATAATTCTTAGAATTTTTTGAGATATTTTTATTAGTACAGTGTGCCTCCTTCTGTTGCTATTTTTGTTTTTTATTTATTTTTTAAATTTATATATGACAGCAGAATGCATTACAATTCATATTATACATTTAGAGCACAAACTTTTCCTATCTCTGGTTGTATACAAAGTATATTCACACCAATTCATGTCTTCATACATGTAAGTAAAAAGGGAAATGTAGAGGGAGCTCATAAAAACTGAAGGGAAATCAGTAGAATCGAAGAAAAGGAACAGGAGGATTAAGGAGAAAAGAGACAGGAAAAACAATGGGGAATGTTACTGACCAAATTATATTGTTAGATTTGTGCATGTATAAATATGTTAGGAAAAAACCCACCATTATATATAAACATAATGCACCAATAAAAAAATGTGGAAAAATACTTCAAGGAAATAGGCAAATAATAAAAGATAAAAATAAAAAATAAAGTCTATTATTTGATAGGCTTTTATAGCACTTTTGTCCCAGTGATTTTTAAAAAATATTTATTTTTTAGTTGTATACAATACCTTTATTTTGTTTATTTATTTTTATGTGGTGCTGAGGATAGAACCCAGGGCCTCGCACGTGCTAGGCGAGCGCTCTATCACTGAGCCACAACCCCTGCCCAGTGATAAATTTGTACATAAATTGTCTTTCAAGACTTGTTTCTGTACTTATTAACATTTTATGATTATTTTGTAGTAACTGTAGAACGTTGTTACATTGGAGTTCATGTTTACTTCCCTCCTTCCCTCCATCCCTCGTTTGCTTCCTTCCTTCCTTCATGTCCTCCTTTCTTTCTTCCCTCCTTTTTTATTTGAGAAGAAGCCATGGAAGTAAGTTTTTTTAGTGTGAATCTATTAGTGATAAGTATTTTTATTTTTTGGTCTAATCTGAAAACATCTTTCTTTTACTCATAGTTCTGCTGATTAGTGTTAATTATATAATTTTAGGTTAGTAATTATTTTTTCCACATATTCTACAGACATTGTTCACTTGACTATTAGTGTTACTATTCTCTTACACAAATTATAATTGTTTGTAATTTCCCTTTGGCTTTTTAAAGATTTTCTCTTTGTTGCTTATTATTCATTAAGGAATGCTTAGGTGCACATTTATTCTGCTGGTATGAATTATCATTTCTATGCTTCTGAACTCAAGACAGTCATTAATTATAAAAACCTCTTCAAATTAGTTTCCCTTCTACATTGTTTCACTTTTATTCTCTCTAGAAATATGTATTGATATAAATTAGATCTCTTTATCTCATCTTCTATGTCATTTAACTCATCTTTCCTGTTTCCATTTTCTTATTTCCTATCTTCTTATTTCCTTATTTCCTATCTTGGGATCTACCTTTGGTTAATTAATTCTTCATTAGCACACTTCTTGATTATTTAAATTTCAAATATATTATTTCAAAAAAGTTATATTTTATTTTTTTAACTGTGAATATACATTTTTATAATCATTGTTCTTAGTCAGTTTTTAAAATTTTATTTTTAACTTTTAAACCTTTCAAATGGAGGTACTATTTTTCTTTCTAAAATTCATTTATCTTTAATTATACACATTTTTGATATACAACAGGATAGCTTGAAGGAAATTAACATATTCATCACTTCACATTTATCTTTTATTTTTCCCCTTGAGGTTTAAGAGGACCTATGATCTAATTTTGTAGCAAATTTACAGTATACAATAAAGCATTACTAATGATATTCCTTAATTTTTAATGAGTTAATATTACTGAGTCATCATAAACTTTGACCTCTCCTGTTTCCTCTATTCCTCCCTCTCATTCTACTAACTACGTTCTAACCTCTCTTCATATATATTTGATTTTTTAAGATTCCACATATAAGAGAGATCATATAGTATTTTTCTTTCCATTTGTGCCTTTTTTCACTTATCAAAATATGAGGAACTCGAACAACTCAGTGGCCAAAATAAACAAATAAATAACCCAATCAAAAAATGGGCAAATTACTTGAATAGACATTTCTTCAAAGAAGGCATAACAATGGCCAACAGGTGTATGAAAAAGTGATCAACGTCACTAACCATCAGTGAAGTGGAAATCAAAACCACAGTGAGTGAGACATCACTTCACACTTATTAGGTGGGCTATTGGAAGGCAGAGAAAGTAAATCTTGTGCACTGTTGGTGGAAATGTACATTGGTGTCTCAAAGAAAACAACATGGATGTTTCTAAAGAAATTTAAACTAAAACCCTGAATAGAATGCCAATATGATCCCCAAGGATGTAGCTATACATGCCTAAAATAAATGAAATTACCACCTGAAAAAGATGTCTATACTCCCATGTTCACTGTACATTATTCACCATAACCAAGATATGGACTCACTTTATTCCAAGACATTTCACATTAGATCCACAGTGAATTGCTATTAAAATTAAGAGAATGTTTCATTTCATGTGGCTAAAAATTCTAATAGTCTAGAAGGTACATATCAAGTGTCTAATAAATGACTGACTGCTTTATTGCCAGTGCTATGCCAAACTCTTGATATCCATTATTATATAATCATGTCCTAGAGAATTTGGACACCGATTTAATGGTACATTTTATTTTTCCTGAATTGTAATTGAGACTTATGCCTGCATGTATGTAACAATAAGAACACTACACCATTTTAAATTAAGTGATAAATTAATTAATACTAATCCATATACTTTCACATAAGCAATAAATTACTGAGCTGTCACAGAAATTTTAGACACTTATAATTTTTGAATACTTTCAATGACACACAATCACTAAGAGGCCAGAATAGTATGACTGAACTTATAAAACACATTCATTTTAATTGATTCATTTATGCCTAGTTTTAACATTACTACGGAATACCTCCACAGAGGTAGAATCTATGCATTAGAAAATAAAAACTAACTTTGCCTCACTTACACTCACTAATATAAATAAAGCATTACAGTAGAAATAAAAAAATAGTATATCAAGATAATTCTAAACAAAGGGAATTTAGAAAAAACAAAAATCTTACATTTGTGCTATAATGTAATAAGCAACATAAGAAAGGAGGCTGTAATAAGTAAAGAACTAGATGTGAAGTTTCCTTTATAGATCCTATGCTATGGAATGTTTACCAAATAGCTATTTTAAACTCACTGATTTCTGTATAATGTGGAAGTAAAATGAACAAATAAAAAAAGTTCCAATCAATGTAGTATGTATTTTTTCTCTACATGTTTATTTGGTAGTATGGCTGAAACATTTAGTTAGGAAATCATAGAATATCAAACATATATAGAAAGTGCCATAAATTTTGCCTATCTTTTCCTAATCATTTAGATGCGAGAACAACATGTGTTTGTTTTAGGACTGATGAAAGAAAAGTTTGAATTAAAAAAAAAAACCTCTAAAGTTTTGAAATAATTTATAATTATCTTGCTCTTTTAACCAAATAAGCCACTTTCTTGATTTCCATTATGAAATGGTGATTTCAAATTGCTTATATTTTGCCACTCATAAAAGAGTCTTGTCAGACCATCTAAGTTTCTAATAAAGCCAATTGCAATTAAAATCATATATTTTAACATTGGTTATCTTGGGGTAAAAAAATCCATAAGTAGCATTAAAATATTAAAAATGCTTAATTGATCCACTTCCCATAAGGCTCAAGACATGGATTTTTGTAGTATATTTTGCTAGCACTGAAATAAAAGCAATGTGTCTTATTTTTTATTCCATGTATAATTCACAAAGGGTTGAATATCTTGAGTTCTACATCACAGTATTTTGTGAATATAGAATTCCCACCAAAGACCTGCAACTTTCCAGCCTTATCAAGAAAGTTACTCCTCTTGTATAGAAGCTAGTCTTCAACAGTGTTGTCTATCAGGATATGATATTGGTCCATGAACCAATGTAGTTTCAATTCTCTCATCTTCTGAATGGGAGCTTTTATTACAGTTATCCTGTTTGTTTTCTGTCATGGTTCATTGCTCATGATAACCTGTTCTTTGAATTTTAGGCATTTAGATATTCAGGAACAACATCTTGATATAATGGAGAATCCAGTATGTTGCTAAGGGTTTTGGACTTGTCCTTGTATGTATCATATAGCGGAGATTTTAGATTTTCTCTATGAATGTAGGTAGAAAGTATGTTTCATATAGGTATTTTTCCAAGTAAATGCAAGAAAGCAGGATGTTTCTGGATGGATATTTGATAACCTCTGGGAAGGATCCTGGAAGTCATTATCTAGTGCCTTAATAGCCATTTTCCTTCTTCACTTTTAGCACTTTACTTTTTAGCATGATACTTATTTTATTAAACAACCTTCCTCTTTACATCCTCATATTTCAGAGACTGCTGGTCCCAAACCAAGTTCCATGAGATGGACTCTAGTTGTCTATGGTCCCATTACATTTACAAGTAATTTGACTGTATATATGTGATCTGGTTCTCTTCAGTGGAAAGTGAGGAACAATCTTGCTAAGAACCACAGCCAAGTAATATGATGCATGGCATTTTTGGTTGAAAGGTGATGCCAGCTAGCCATCGAGATGATATGATTATGTTAAGATTTGCATTCATATGGATGTTGGACCCCTGCTGTTCACCTCAGCCTGTTGGGACTCCTGGAGAGTTCCCATTGGTTGGGGAAGTGAAGTAGGAGGGAATTCCAGGGGAGGAACTTCCTCTGGGGTTCCGAGAGAAGGCCACGTGTGTGGATTGGCAATCTTCCAGGGTGAGTATGGGGCATTGGCGGCAGTTTCAAAAATAAAGTTTGTTCCTGCTTGAGTGGCTCAGGATTTTGTGCCCAGCCAGACTGCGGCACAATCTGTTGTGGGGGCTTTTGTAAAAAGATGTCTTGATGCTCAGGAAAATTAAAGTAATCAGTCTGATTTATGATTATAACTGAAAGTATTGACTGGAGCTACTGAAGCCATATGATGATAATATATAGTTTGAGGAGAAAGCCAAAACCAATATATTGCGACGACCAGAGTCAAGAAAAGGTATTGCCTGTAGAAATGCATTTACTTTAATGAAGATATTTAATTTGAGCTTTTTCATACTTAAATTTAAAGCATTCTAATCAATAAATTAATATAATCATTTCTGTTTTTTGTTGGTGTTATTGTTGTTTTTAGTGATGCCGGAATCAAACCCAGGGCCTCATACATGTTAGGCAAGCATTCTGACACTGAGCTACATTTCCAGTCCTCAATCTCAGTTTAAAGAAATGTTTATTCCCAGGAATTTATCCATGTTTTTGGCTAGTAGTGACTTGACTATACTTGCATATCAGGTTTACCTGTGTCAAAGTCCATGTGCTTAGTCATCATGCTATTTTGCATTTCAATAGTAAAATTCTGCAGTTAGGAAATATTTTCTGTTTGTCTTAAATATCTAATAAATTATTTATATATATTCTTTATGTTGGGCATATATCTCATATAGTCAGGGTAGAGATAATCTCTAGAATATTAACAATTAGTAACATAAACTCAGTTCTTTGGGAAAAAACAGGAAGCTCATTATGGTTTGGATATAAGATGTCCATCAAAAGTGCCTGTGTAGATGCAGGAATGCACAGAGGTGAAATGATTAGATTATGAAGGCTGCAATCTAATAAGTCCATCCTAGGTTGAATGGACTGAGTGGGTGGCAACTGTAGGCAGGTAGAGTTTGGTTAGAAGAAGTAGGTCACTGCAAGCATGCCTTTGGAACTTACATTTTGTCCCTAGAACCTCATGCTCTCTGATTCCAGGCTGCCATGAGCTGAGTTGCTTCTCTCCCCTGCTCTTTAGCAATGATATTCTGCCTCACATGGGAGGCAGGGCAATGGAGTCCACCCACTATGGAACAAGACCTCTGAAACTGTGAGCCCATTTAAACTTTTCTGCTCTAAGTTGTTCTTGTCAAGTATTTTAGTCACAGTAATGAAAATCTAGCTAACACAGAAGTTGAATTCCTGAATTGGTATAAAGTACTTATAATTCATGGTAAAGTTTCTCTATTTTTCTGTTTGTTCAAAGTAAATCTGAAAGCTGAAGAAATTTATCAAATTTTCTCTAGTAGTTGACCCTTGTATTAGACACTTTGCTCATATATATATATATATATATATATATATATATATATATATATATCCTTTGATGATGTTTAACTAAAAACATTAATGATACTATAACATTAATACCAAACTATACTCATTAGTGAAAGAGGATAACATACTTTTAAGGGCATAGAAAAATTATAGGGATCAACTTTCATCTCTGTTACAGAATATTACATCACTTTGGATAATTCTCTGAGATACAGAAAGGAATATTTATAATTCATACGTTCAGAGGCTAAAGTAGGTATTATGTTAAACATGGTTTGTAAAATAACAAATGCCATGATTGATATACACTAGGCCCCCAGTTAATGGCAATTGTTATTAGGTAATATAAGTTAATCACCAGGAAGCAGAGTTGCTAATATCTGTTCAGAGAGAATTCTGACAATGAAGTTTCTTTTCTTTTTTTTTTTTTTTTTTTTTGGCAATCCCAATATGATTGAAAGAGAAGAATTTCTCCCCTTTTCTTCTAAAAATATATCTTTTCCTGAAAGGCCTTTCTCCATTATGTCTGTTTCATAATGGCAATAAGTCACTCTAATATTAATCACTTTTTTTAGCCAGCAAGCAAATCCAAAATGCATAATATATGCATAATTACAAAATACATAAGGTTTAATTTAGCTTAGGGTATATGTAATGATGTATTGCACAATCAACTTAACATCTAATTAAAGCATGTCTTTCTAAATATACTTTCCAGACTTTGGCAATCATAATCCAATGGGGGAGAGTAGACACATGATATTGTATGGTGAATACAATAACAGGAGTTGAGTGCTTTTAAATTTATGTATTTTGAAAAAAATCCTGTATATATTTGTTTTAGTAGGATATTCATTATAAACTTGTATTGGTAGCTCTCAACTCCTGTTATTGTATTCATCATATGAATATGTCCTTAAATTATAGATACACAGGGTTATGGAAACAGAAATGAGAGCTGCTTTATTCCAGTTGGGAAGTAAAGAAGAAAGGTTTCCAAGAAAAAAATTCCCAATTAATGTAAAGAAAGGTAGAAAGGGAACTGGGAAAGAACATTTAAGGAGAGAGCATATGGCACAGTGG
This sequence comes from Urocitellus parryii, assembly GCF_045843805.1. NCBI lineage: Eukaryota > Metazoa > Chordata > Mammalia > Rodentia > Sciuridae > Urocitellus > Urocitellus parryii. Next base: position 25,904,869 of record NC_135537.1, on the reverse strand, counting down.
AAAGAATTATACTTTTTTTTTTTTTTCTGAAACAAACTGTGGGACAAGAAGTGATGAGAAGGAAGGATAAAGGTGGAAGCAGAAAACAGATTATGTAAAAGACTTTAATATTTATTTTGTGTAAAAGTATGAAATGATGAGTTTTTAGTAGTGTTGATAGGGTTGTTTTGCTTTTTATACAGGGACAATTGGATTTGAAGAGGAGAAGGACAGGGTTACAGAGATTGGAAACTTATACTTAGGATGTGAAAAAAGAGATGGTTAAGTGTTAATTCTATCAAAATATTTTTACTTAAAAATGATAATGAACATTTTTTCCCTTTCCTTTTTTTTATACATGTGAAAACACTAAAGGCCCCACAAAAATCTGTGCTTATCTCATAAGACTATCAAATGTTATTATTTTTCAATGTCTAATTTAGAAAGATAATAGTGCATTTATTAAAAATCATATATTTCAGTTTAATTCTAAAATTTCAGGGCTTTTTTGTTGTGTATTATAATGACATACATATGGAATTAGTGTTAATAATAAAGGATTAATTAATAATGATCCTAAATTATCTATTTTTATTGAAAAACAAAGATAAAATTTACATTGTTTGTGAACAGGTATATGTAGATTTTTAAAGGCCTAATGTATGACACTTTCAAATCCATTATTTAGTCATTTGAAAGTAATCTCTCATTTTAGAGGAAAGAATTAATCTCATATTCTAGAAGTATTATTCACTGAAATATTGTACTTAGATATTTTAGTGCTAAAGATATATCGAAAGACTCTTGGCTAGAAGCCTTATATTTTAGACAGGGGAGGAGGATAGTCTGGGACACAGGGAGTTATTGATGGAATAATAAAAGCTTTTAGCTTTGTTTTATTTTTCTATGTATTTTATATTTGTACACTAGTCTTCCCCTGGAGGGAATCACTAGTGTGTAGCAATGACAGATTAAATAAGGCACTACAAATGTTTCACCAAAGGGAAGAAGCTACATAAAATGAAAAATGCATCAAATATTAAATCTATAACACAACAGTACAAAGCTCCTGGTGCTTTTTCATCAGTTATTCATGGTTATCTACTAGAGGATACAAGTTAAATTTCACAATACATATAAAAATCAACTTAAATTTATGTATTTAAAAAAAAATCCTGTATATATTTGTTTTAGTGGGACATTCATTATAAACTTGTATTGGTAGGTTATACATACACAACACATGTTGAAAAACAAAAATGTGTGATTCTCATTAAACTAAATTTGAGGGCTGGGGCAGTAGCTCAGTGGTAGAGCATTTGCCTAGCACATGTGAAGCCCTGGTTTTGATCCTTAGCATCATGAAAAAAATAGATAAGTAGAATAAAGGTACTGTGAAAAATATTTTTTTAAAAAAATAAATAAAATGAATTTGATAAGACAAGCTTTTTTTCCCCTTTCATTAATAATGGAATCATTCTGGATCAGGATATATATATATATATGTATATATCCATCGATATCTATATCTATCTATCTATATATATATATCCATCTGCATTTGTTTTTATATAAATACACCTTAATTCTAGGCTTTAATAAGAATGTAAAAGATTTGTTAAAAATTATTAAACATGTAATCATGGTAGTGAAAATCAGATACTATATATTTTTATATAATAAATCATGCAATGGGTTCTAATTTCTGTCTTTTTTGTATATGTTAACTTTTATTTATGTAATTGTTGTAAGTATAGCCCATATTAGTGGATTTTTTTCATTTTACATCTATGTAATGGCTTGTTTATGTTCAAAAGAACTTTCTCACAAAAGCAATTTAGGTAGGAGCCCCAGGAAGTTATAGTATAGGAAGAATCATTTGCCATGAAATTCAGTGCCTGCCACATCTTTCCAGGGAGAAAAAGTTTGGAAAATGAATGAATTATGTCTGAGAACAGTGTCTAGGATGAGAATGGGAAAATGTAGATAAACTACAGGTTCCTGATTCGTGAATTATACACATGTCCTTTAGGAATCCTCTACTTTTAAGTTTTGGATGTTAAGTCAAAACACAGATCAGATAATATACTCTCCTTACCCAAAACTGTGAATTTATTTAATTGACTAATTCACTCTATAAATGTTTACTTAAGAGTATAGTCTTTACTAGACACCATTTTGTGTTGGGGATGTAGACAGACTTTCCTTCCTTCATTGGAAGAATGCACTAAATTTAAAAGGAACATATAAAATAATTCTGTATGATGTACAGTCTTTAAAAATTCATGTCTATTATTAAGTGTTACGAAGAAAAATAAACCAGGGTAAGCTGACAGTGGTGGAGGTGACCAGTGATAAAAGAGATAAGGATATGGCATTTGAAATAAATGTGGATGAAGTTAGAGAGCAACTATTTATGTTTAATGCTTCTCAGTGACTTCCAATTCCATTTTTTACATGATTCCAGAGGGCCTTTTTGGTCAGGACTTTATTTAGCCATATAGCATTAACATAATCTATTATTTTTGCTCAGTTTACCACAGGACTCCTGTCATCTTTTTCAGTTTTTGAAGGACATCAGGACTATCATGGGCCTTTGCAAGTACATTTTCTTTTGTCCCAGAAGCTCTTCTCTGCATTGTTAGTCTCTTGTCATCCTCCAATATTGGCTTAAATACCACATACTCAGAAAGTTCTTCACTGACAATTCTAGGTAGATTCCCTTTTTATTCCACAAAGGGTGTTTTCTTCAAATTGTTACTGTTCATTTCTGTGTTTCCCTTGTATTGTGCAATGTGGGTAGTTGTACTGCTAGTTCAGGAGGGGCTGAAAGTTCTATACATGCTAACTAAAGAGATGAGCCAATATTGTACACTTTGATGATATGTATGTATCCTGTATGACTCTAGCTCTATAAGGATAATCAAGTCATCCCAGTGACTCTTCTTCATATTGATTGGAGATTCTAGGAGCCCAAATACTACGAAGGGCAAGTGCTGGTAACAAGAGTATTACACAACTCTCTCTTCACTACCTAACTGTAACTGTTGTTGAGTTGCTTGCTGCTGGGGCAGGAAATGATTTCCTAGGAGGTTGAGTGTGGTCTCTCTAATTCTAAGGGTATCATTAAATTTTTCCATTCTGCACCAAACTATCTTGGTGACAGGTATTAAAAGCTCACAAGTCACTTTTCAAGCTCTCTTGGCAGAAGCCTATTCTGACTTATTATAAGCATCTGCTAATGACTTCTGATGATTAATATCAGCAGGGAGTCTCCACAAGGAATTCCAAGTTCTGAACTGAGTGAGAGCTTTGCACAGTGGGAAACTAAGCTCAAACACTTGTGGAGGTGTTGTGGCTAACCACACTACAGGAATATAGTGGTGATGGTTGTAGTGGTGGTAGTAGTAGTAGTTTTTTATTAAGTATTATTATTATAGCTAACAATTTGACCAGGTAATGTTATAAGTTCGTTGTATGTATGACTACATAGAATTCTTTCAAAAGCCCTATGAAAATGTATTCTTATTTGATTTCTGAAAAAAAATAGAATCCCAGAGAAGTTTTTGGTAGTGATTCATTATACAAATATGCAATGTGCATAATTAATAAAGTCCACAAATGTGTGGATACAACATTAAGTTTACTTGCCATTCCTTCTTCAGCCATGTGAGGACGCAGTGTTCCTCTTCTGAGAATTCTCCCCTGAGAACAACGGAGCCATACTGAAAGTGAAGGATAGCCCTGACTATAGACAACTGAAACTACAAATGCTTTGATCTTGGACTTTCCAGCCTCCAGACAGTGAGAAAATAAATTTTGGTTCCTTCTAAATTATCTTGTCCAAGTATTTTGACACTGCAGCAGAAAATTGACTAAGACATCATAAAAATAAATGTTAAGAAGCTAGAATTTATTAAAAAAATTCTGCAAACTACCCTATACAAAGAATTATTTTTAAATGTTACAACTAAACTCATTCATAAATCACAAAGAATTATTTTTAAATAGTTACAAGTAAACTCATTCATAAGTCACAAATAAACACAGCTTTTGTATTTTCAAACTCAGGACACTCTCTTGCACGCAATAAGTTATAAATAAATATTTCCTTTGTTTGGTAATATTTAATGTACATTAGTTAAATCTTAGGATTTTTGCTATTAAATTTCTAAAAGAATTTGCTGACCAACTCTACTGATTAGCGGAAAATTTTGAGGAGCTACTCTGGACCTTATCACTCTCCATAAGTCTTCCTCTAAACTCTAATTAGATATATAGTCCTTAAGTACTAGGGATAGACAGAGGAAGAGTAGAGTGGTATGGAATCTTTACAATAATTATGTGAAATTTAGTTCTGTCTACTAAGAAAATAATCCCTCTGAGAAGGAAAAAGGGACAGACTGGGACAAAGGTCAAGAATTCAAACTTAACCTGTGACATTTTCCATGCCATAGATAGAGCCATCCTTCATAACATCCAACAATCACAATTTTAATTTTCTGTAGTATAGTCACTGTTACGCCATGAAAATTTGAACAAGTCTCTGAAGTTTTCCAAATTTGTTTCTGTACTTATAAAGTGGACACAATAGTAGCAACTACTATATACCATTAAGGAGAAGATTAAGTGCAATGATTTATAAAAGACCTTGACATAGTTTCTAACACATACATTCAATTCAGATCCAATTTAATGCTATTAATTATTACTATTTTAATGGTAACAATATTGTGGTTATTATTTTTGTAATATCTGTTTTATTACTAGGTGGCACTTAAATGGAAATACTCCTTGTTCACTTATCAATTGTTGATTAAATCTGTGAAACAGTGATTGTTTACTTTCTCAAATAGCTACTTATATCTTTTTTTCATAGTAGTAGAATTACTAGCTATTACCAAGTTCTTGATTATAAAGATTTTATTTGACATTATATTTTGTAGTTAAGTTATGGTAAAAAAAAAGTTATATAAGTAGTAGTGTTTTGTAGAAGATTCAAGAAAACTTAAAAAGATGGCTTGCATTTGCCCTTTGCTCTCTATCATTACTTTCTCCAACATAGATGCCATGCTGGAACCTGCCAGAAAGGGCCACACTCTGGTGTTAAGAGTAGTGAATTGGGGCTGGGGTTGTAGCTCAGTGGTAAAGCACTTGTCTAACATGGGTGAGGCACTGGGTCCAATCCTCAACTCCACATTAAAAAATAAATTAATTAATTATAAATAAATAAATAAAAATGAAAGGTTAAATTCTAAAAAAAAAGGGGGGGGGGAGTAGTGATTGTCCCCAAGGAACTACTTCTGGGATATAGCCACCATCAGTCTTGGACCACATATATTTCTTGTTAAGAACCTGCTGTAATGGGTTTATTATCACTGACAGGCAACCCCAATCCCAACTTGTAAGTCTGTATAGCCTGGTAGTTTAAATTAAAGATATTAAAGATTTTTCTCTCCAGTCTATCTTTTTCCTGTCATTCAAAGGAATATATTTTGTTATAAAAAGTATAATAATTGCCATTGTTTATGGGTATGCCTTATTGTTGTTGCATATGCCAAATTATCATGCAACAAATATCTTATAATTCACATCATTTGAAAACAATTACAATGTTGAGTGATTACAACTGTTAGTGACATTCCATAGTTAGAAGGGGGAAAAACAGTAGAAAATGCAAATAAAAATACTTTGCTGTTTACATACTTTGCCTACTTTTTGGGTCTTGTGGATAAGAATCAGGAAAATGCCTAAACAAAACATGGAAATAAACTCACAAACATGTTTTTCCTAAGAATAAAAAATATGTCAATAAATACTAATTTAAAAACTTCAATATGAAAGCTACTTCATTAGATGTTAAAGATGCAAAGACTCAAAACTTGCTTTTTTTCAAGGGTCAAAGGTAGGGAAATAGATGAACAAACAGATAATTAAAATGTAATATGACCACAGTTGAATTAATATGCAGAATAGGCTTTCTTAAGTCTATCTAGTAGGAAGAACAGGACAAGCTTCCATGAAAACACTGAAAGATAAGTTGAATCCTAAAGAATGCCAGTAATAAAGAACATCATGAATTTATAAAGGTGCAAACAAGTGAGGAAGTATATTCCCCAGCATGTTTCCAAGATAGTGGGCTCTGGAAGTGTACTGAAGTGAAGTAGAGGTGAAGTTATGTGAATATATTTACATCTTTTACCAAGAATGAGACATTACTTCATTTTAAAGAGTAAAACATCACATTAGATTTTTGGATAGTCAATAGGCTTTGAGAGAGGCAGAAAAATGTGATCAAGATTCACTACTTAGGAAGTTGGTTGATACTCCAAAGGAGAATTATTGAAACCCAGATGAGAGAAGTTAAACAATCTCAAAGATTATTAATTATAATATTAATTAATTATTAATTATGGTATAATGATTTCATTGGACTTTGCATTTAGATGTGTGAAGAAAAATGTAGAATAAAAAGTATCTGAATTGCTAATACTGAGGAACACTGGTTTTTAAGGAGATGGAAGGAAGATGAGTACTAGCAGAAGACTTCAGAGTAAGGAAAATTCAGGAAGACAGATTTAAAAAGCCAGGAGAGAAAAAGCTTCAAGAAGTAGAAAGTAGTCAATAAAATTAATCACTCTATACTAATACCTTATTTTTATTTTTATTTATTTATTACTGTTTAAACTAAACATATAATATGTATTATCATGGTTTAGATAGAAGCACAACCCAAAAGCTCACATGAGAGTCAAGGCAAGAATTTTCAGAGATGGAGTGATTAGATTCTGAGATACAACCTAATAGGTGGATTAATCCACAGATTTGGATTTACTGAGTGGAAACTGTAGGCAGGTACAGTATGGCAGGAGGAGATAGGTCACTGGAAGCATACTTTTATGGTTTATATTTTGTCTCCAGTGAGTAAAACTCTCTCTGCTTCTTGACTACCATGTCCTGAGCTGCTTTCCTCAGTCTCATGCTTCCACCACAATGTTCTGTCTCAGCTTGGCCCAGAGCAATAGAGTTGGTCATCTATGGAAAGAGACACCTGAAACTATGAACCCTGAATACACTTTTCCTCTTCTAATTGTCTGGGCAGGTCTTTTGGTCATAGTGACGAAAAAGATGACTAAAATATGTATCACTGAAACTTAACACAGATTTTCCTATTAGCCCCAAATTAAAAGGGGGAAAAATACCTGCCATTCTATACCTAGAGGTAGTCCCTTTAACATCTGTAGCATTCCCTTTCTTTTTTCTCTATGGAGATTTGTTTACTTTTTGATATCAATTCATTGTGCCTGTGCAGAGTAATTCATTTTAACTAAATACACTTCAAATAAATACACCATTTGAATGAGAAAATGGGTTCTAATATCAGGGGCTGGGCATAGTCCAGGATATGCTACGCAGGTATGATTCAATCAGGAGGACAAGAAATTAAAAGTGAGCTCCTTTAATAGTTCCCCAACTGTCAAGCCAAGTGTGTTTAATAAAAAGTGACCTCAGTTACTTTTCTAGAGTGGCAAGTCTTCTAGTTGTTTTTCCTAATTTCTATCCTGTTGTTTTCTATCAACATCTTCATGACATTTCTAAGCTTTTTCTGCAGCATGCCCTGGTAAGACTACAAATCTTTGATTTCAATTTATCCATGAATTTTTCTGCTTCAGATTGAATGCTTTTATAGTCCCTACTTCACTGTAAAGGATATGGTCAATGGTCCATTCAGATACCCTTAAATGCCTCTTATTCTTCATGTTATTAGTCTACTATATTCCACATACATTTACCTCTATATAACCATAGCTAGAAGTTTTCTTGAGACTTGCTCTTGGGCTTCAAGAGACACTTAGACCACACATGAGCCCAGAAACTCTTTGCCTATGATCATGAGAAGCAGAAATATGAGAGGGCAGCTATCTTCCTTTGATTTAGGATGGGTTCTTGGGTAAAATTTATACCGCATGGGATCAGGTTGAAGCTTGGATTTTACCTAAAATTGCACTTTGCTCAATTTCTTTCCTCTCTTGCCTCCCCTACTCCATAAACAGTTTCTCCTTCCTTAGTAAATCACTTGAATGCAGTTCCTTACTTTGGGTGTGCTTTGGGGGAATCCTGAAAACTAAGACAGCTGTAGTCTACAGAAAAATGAACTCTCCATGCTTGGTTAAAGTCACACACCTGGTATTGAAGCTGGTCATGGTTCCCAAATCTCCAGATATATAGGGCAAAAAATTGTGCTTATAATTGGGTAGGTTAAATGAAGTGGCAAAAGCCTAGTGCCATGGAACAATAGACACAAAAATTGCTCCAATTTCAGTATTATCAGTGAATATCAGGGTACTTTCCAATGTCTGAAGAGTTTATGGGAAAGAGCACTGAATGGGTATTTCATGGTTCTAAAGAAAAACTCATGGGCTTAAATGTTGTTGTGAATATATGATTTTAATACTTCACAATGTAGTCATTTTACTAAATTATAAAATTGGCCTTTACTACATACTTTTAAAATTAGAAAAAGAATGAGATGAGAGAATGTGTTCAGATATAAATTCCTCTGCTAAAACAAAAGGTTGATCTTCTTTACCTAAATCAAAGCTTGGGATAGGTGTCCTTTTCAAGGACATCTATCCTATAAGGAGAGAAAGAAACCCACCTCTCTTATCATTTCAACAGAAACCAACTCAATTTGTTAGTGTAGTTTCTCAAATCTATTTGAAAATCCCAACAACCAAGTCTATGGTAGCTGTAGAGACAAGAATATTGAAGTATATATATTATCAACATAAATATTGTTAACATTTTTTTATAAAGCAGTATTAAAGCTGCCAAAATATTTGTTAGTATTGCTCACTAATTTTACACTATCCTTGAACAAGGTGTCCCAGAATATCTTTATATATTCCATACTTATTGTTTATCTTATTTATTAATGAATTTATTTATACAAACATTTTAACTAGGGACCCCCTATGAGCAACACACTAATCTTGTTTTTTTTTATATTTCTTTTAGTTGTCAATGGACCTTTATTTTATTTATTGATACGTGGTGCTGAGAATCAAACCCAGTGCCCCACACATGCTAGGCAAGAGCTCTTCCACCAAGCCACAACATCAGCCCAACAACACACTAATCTTATCCTTACTCATACTAATCATTTATCTATCTATCTATCTATTTATCTATCTATCTATATCTATCTATCTGTATATCGATATATCTATCTATATCTATCTATCTATATCTATATCTATCTATCTATCTATATATAGATTTGATGATGCTTTCACCTAAAACCATCTTTGGAGAGACTGGCATAAATAATAGTTATGTTCCACACTTTAAATGAATAAGATAACATTCTATGTATCAAGTATTCTATATTTGTTAATTTACATGTTCCTTCAACATTTTTGTGACATGGAGGTCAGGGACAATTATTTTTTCTTTACACTTGAGAAAAATGAGATTCAGAGATGTGAGGTGATTTGCACCAGTATTCATGATTTTGACTCTGATGGCTAAGTCATAAATGATATTCCACAGTGGGTTTTGAATATATAATCTATAAAATCATGCCAGGCCCTTGACTTTCTTCACTAAATCACATAAGTCATACTAAATTATACATCCTGAATTATAAGATGCAAATGTGAGCCAAATTTAGAAACAAAATAAATAGTAATAACCTTGAAATAAATTTTAAAAAGGTGCTTCTGGCTAATGCTATACAACATTATTTTTTAAAGGCCATAGTCAATCCTTATTCTTTTAAGAAACTTTTCTCTTTTTATTAATTTCTTCTGATTCTTAAGACTTATGTTAATCTAGTGAGGGTTAAATTTGAACTGAAATAAACTTCAGGTGCACATCTTCATTTCCTTTCGCTCTGAATTATACTTCTCTAAGATAAGGTAGTCTTTTATTACTAACTCCTCAAGGCATTGAATTTTCTTTGTTTTGAGATTTGTTGACATCCTAGAGATATCAACATTATGCTTGTCACAATCATTCAATATGGAAAAAAATGTAATATGTACATTTTAAAGTGATGATAGGAACTGATCAACAATTCATAAAAATTCTTTTGCAGCTAAGTTCTTTATATTATATGAAAAAATTATTTAATTAAATTTTTGAATTTACCAATAATTTAGCTTTTTACTTGGAGACTCACTTTTCAAAGCAAAAAACCTAAGAAAGTAAAGATAGACAAAACTACCATGTGTTTTAGGAAGCTAGATTTATCTCAAACAGATGTAAATAAAGATAGAGGAAATAGGACATCATCAATTTAGAAGATATGGTGAATTATGCCAGAGAATTTCTGTGAGTGAGCACACTGGGGTGCTAAACATTGCAACAGGTTTTTTTCATACAATACCAGTAGATAAGGAAAAAAGTGATAACTATCATCTTTTTTATTCGGGGTTCTTGGGTGACAAGTAACAAAACAATTGTGGCAGACTTAGGTGGAAAAAAAAAAGAATGCTTTTGTTGATGATTGCCTACTTTTTTTATTTAACTGTGGTTAACTTGTGGTTGCAATTAAATGAATGATTGTAGTTCTCACAAGAATCAAGGATGTTGATTGATATTTCATTTATGTTAGTGAGTAAAAAACAATTGTAAAAATTAGTACTTATATCAGAACATCATTTGTTTGCCAATGATATGAATGATTACATTATTGGATCATTTAATAATTACTGAATATTCTAAGAATATTTCCTCCTTTTTGCAGTTTAGAATGTGATTACTACAGAAACAATTACTTTGAAACTAAATCTTCATTACTAACATTTTACTTCATCACTTTCTATGTCTGTATGATAAACAAAAGTTCTGATTTCTAGTGTTTTCCAATTCTATTGTTTAATTCTCCTAGCATGTTCAATTGCAATCTGTCAGGGAGACAAAATACAAAGTGGAAAAAGATGCACAAAGCACATCATTATTTAGTGGCTCTATTATATGGATAAAAGAAATATAACATCAAGACCATGGTTAATAGAACAATGTAGGAAAATATTGGAGTGATGATTTTTAAGTAATTATTCTTGTTTTGAATATACTTAATTAATTTTTTTGTTCAGATAATTTAAATTCTACTTTGGAATGTGCTTAATAATCAATTTGCTATATTCCTGATAACAATCAGCTATCTGGAAGTAGTAAAAGTTAGTTTCAAAATACCACTGTATGGTATTTTCTTGGCTAATAAAGTTGGAGGGGATATTGCAAGGTACTTTGATTGAAGTTATATCTAAGACCATGCAGAATAAAGGGAGGTACTTCCTCAGCTTTTATAAACACTGAGAAACAAATGATTGTTGTATAAGCAAAAGAAAAAAAAACAACATGGGTCAAAGATTATTAAAGGCCCATTTTCAGGAATAAGTGGTTGACAAAGCAAGAAGAATGTTATGTGGAGAAAGAAGGCTGTTAATAGAAGAAAAATTAGGCCCTGATCTTCATCATGTGGGATTAGGCCCCAACTTCCTTATTAAGACTCATATAGCACAAGAATTAAAACCAAGAATCAATAAATTGGATGGAATCAAACTAAGAAGTTTCTTCTCAGCAAAATAAACAATCTGTGAGGTGAACAGAGAGCTACATCCTGGGAGCAAATTTTTATCCTTCACACATCAGATACAGCACTAATCTCTAAGGTATATAAAGAAATCAAAAAGCTAAACACCAGAAAAACAAATAACCCAATCAATAAATGGACCTGAACAGACACTTCTCAAAGAGGATATACAATCAATAAACAAATATATGAAAAAATGCTCATCATCTCTAGCAATTAGAGAAATACAAATCAAAACTACACTAAGACACCCTCTCACTCCAGTCAGAATGGCAGCTATTATAAAGCAAATGACAATAACTGTTGGTGAGGATGTGGGGAAAAAGGTACACTCATACATTGCTGGTAGAACTGCAAATTGGTGCAGCCAATATGGAAAGCTGTATGGAGATTCCTTGGAAATCTGGGAATGGAACCTCTATTTGACCCAGCTATTCCTCTCCTCGGACTATAACCAAAGGACTTAAAAACAGCATACTACAGGGACACAGCCACATCAATGTTTATAGCAGCACAATTCACAATAGCTAAACTGTGGAACCAACCTAGATGCCCTTCAGTGGATGAATGGATAAAAAAAAATGTGGCATATATACACAATGAAATTTTATTCAGCAATAAAGGAGAATAAAATCATGGCATTTGCAGGTAAATGGATGGTGTTGAAGAAGATACTGATAAGTAAAGTTAGCCAATTCAAAAAAAAAAAAATGCCGAATGTTTTCTCTGATATAAAGAGGCTGATTCATAGTGGGGTAGGGAGGCGGAGCATAGGAGGAATAGATGAATTCTAGATAGCAGTGGGAGGGAAATAGACTGGGCAGGGGATTAGCAAGGATGGTGGAATGTGATAAACATCATTATCCAAAGTACACATATGAAGACACAAATTGGATGTCAACATACTTTATATACAAACATAGATATGAAAAATTGAGGTATATATATGTAATAATAATTGCAATGCAAAAAAGTACATGTATAAAGTCATGAATTGGTGTGAACATACTTTATATACAAAGATATGAAAAATTGTGTTCTATATGTGTAATAAGAATTGTAATGCATTCTGCTGTCATGTATTTAAAAAAAATAAAATCAATAAAAAAAGAGCAAAAAAAATGATGAATAGGCCAGAAGTAGGCTTAGTAAGCTAATCTGTGCAGAAAAGCTGTTTTGATGGGTTACAAAGCTCCATGCAGGACATAGAATAGCAATAGGGCTTCAGTTTCTGAGAAAGGGACTAATAATAAGAGAAGATTGCAGCTTAGAAAACTAAAGATAATAGAATAGGCATAGTGACAGGAAACAAGACAGATTTCTAATTTCTAGGATCAAAATCAAAGGTAGACACTCAATATCAAATACCAGATTTTAATATCTTTATCTGGTACAGTAAGGGATTAGTTTTTAGGTAACTTCGAACTGAGTCCTAGAATACCAGCTTAGGAATTTACACTTTTCTGCAAAATTCAAGATGTGTGCTTAATTGAAATCATTTGGAGTCAATGATATAAGAAGAACATGACATAATTACATGATAATTTTCTTTTTTGATTATTCTTTTTTAATTTTTTTAAAGAGGATATGGTTGAGTGAAGCTGATCACATTATTTTAATCAGTAGCTCCCAACCTCAAATACAAGGAGTACTTTTTTAATATGCAGAAAAAACTGATGGAAACCTCATATGTGACAGTTATTCACTTATCAATTCATTAATGAACAAACTGAATTCCTGGTGCACACCTGTAATCCTAGTGGCTCCAGAGGTTGAGGCAGGAGGATGGCAAGTTCAAGGATAGCCTCAGCAACTTAGCAAGGCCATGAGCAATTTAGTGAGACCCTGTCTCAGAATAAAAAATAAAATGGGCTGGAGATGTGGTTCAGTGGTTAAGTGCCCCTGGGTTCAATCCCTGGTACCAAAAAAAAAAAAAAAAACTGAATATAAAATGTTGTTATGAACAAATTAATATTATAAATAATTTTTGCAACTTTTAATACTAATGGTACATATTTACAAATAAAATACTGCAAATATGCTTTAGGCATTTATTATAACTCTTCCCTGAATGTCTGGAACCTTGATTGGAAATAGGAATCTTTCAATTATATAAAAATGTAACTTATACATACAAATAGACAAACATGTTTTCAATTAGGCATACTAATAATTAGTCTTTATCAGTTGTTTATCTACTATTTGCTTAACCTATGGTTTTCCTTCTAAGAGTTACTCACTGTGTGATCTCAGTATTTAAATAACATCCATAGCTGACAACTTCCAAATTTATATCACCATCCCTATTTTTTTGATCTTTCAGACTTTATCCTTAACTTGGTATCTAAGCTTCCATCTCAAACATAACTTGTCCACCTCTAAATGAATTTTACCAGCAGCCTTTCCTATATTACTTGACAGCAATTCTGTGCTGTGTCTTAGCTTTAAGTCAGTTCTTAACATATTCTACCCCTTGATGTTTAGGATGAAATACTCCAAATGACATTTTTCAATGGTTTTCCAGTTGATTTTAGAGTCTGTCTAAACCTGCTGGCTCACATCATTCCCTTAAAGGTCTCAGATCCTCAACATTTGAGCACCAGTTCTACAAAATCCCTACTTCAACCTCTTAGGTTTTGTTAACATCATATTTTCCCTTTTCTTTTTCTATCTGCATCTGTCTATACAGTTTTTGCTTCTCTAAAACTGCATTAAATTTTGCAGTTTGCTTTATAATACCTGTATAACAATTGTCCAACTTATATTTCATTTGTTATGATAGCTAATATAAACCTTTTATGATTTTACTAGACATTAATTTATGCAGTCTTCCATATCAACGGTGAGCCCAAGAATAGTTTCTCAAAGAGGGAATTTTGGAAGGTGGTTTGCTCATTTTTTGGCCTTGAACATAGTTGAGTTGATAGTAGAAAATGGCATGCACAATCATCTATTTCTTGTGATTTGGATGAAACACCTATTGAAGGCAGGTTCATAGGATCAGAGGCAAAGGGTTGCTGTACTAGATGGTTAACTCAACACTATAATGATTATGGTGGTAAATGATTATTGATGATTATAGTGAAGTTAAAAGGAAACCAAATCATAGCTGAAGTTAAAAGGAAACAAAATCATAGCTAAGGTCCTGGTCAAAGAAGAAGAAAACTATGTGCATCCCATAGCACTGACCTGGTATAGTTAAGAAATATATCCCAAATTTAGTTGTTCAAGTTACATAACTAAATGTTTAATGAACTTATAGACTCACCAAGTTTCCCATGTGAAAATTAGGGGGAAAAAATCAAGAAGGAAAGAGATCCTGAAATTTGAAGTAGAAACATTTGGATTCTCTTTGATAAAGTTGAAAACCTTAAACCTCAAGTCTTCCAGTGACTTTGCCAGCAAAAACATCCTATTTTCCCAAAAGGCTTGAAATCCCTGTCAAAACTTCACTTGAAGCAATAAACATGTAATGAGGCATTTGTTATTGTCAATATCCAGTGCCATCACCTTTTATACTTTCCAGACTTCATTCGGCAATATAACAGAATTTTCTATGGTGAGATCATGTTCAACATGGTAGTCACTAGTAACGTGGCTATTGAGAACCTGAAATAAGGCCAGTCTGAATTGAGGTGTGCTGAAAGTGTAAAACACACTATTGATTCACAGATTAAGAATGAATAAATGACAGCAACATATTTCATTAATTTATGCCAATTCTATGTTAAAATGATAATATTTGGTTTAATGAAATATTAAAATTAATTTAAAATCTTTCAGAATATGGTTACTAACAAACTTCTTGTCAAATATGTGGCTCACATTATATTTCTGTCTGACAAAGAAGCTCTAGACTATTAACACTTCAAATTCTTGCTCACATAAGTAAAAAAAAAAAAGAACGCTCCTTCAGGAGCTATGACTCTGAATTTTTATGCCCTTATTTTCCAGTGTTTTACTTACTTTCAAACAATGTAATATACTAATATTGCATCTAAGAAAGTAATACATGTTTTTCTTTTGAAATTAGAAAAATTAATTATAAAAGGAAAAATAATAAATGGATACAAGTGGAGCTAGTATGAATGTATTTCTTAATGAAAGAAGAAAAGTTAATCAATGAACAGGTTAGAGAATCAATTGTAATGTTTTAACTTGCTGCTATTAAGAGATCCTCAATTTTATTAATCTTTCAAATGTCATAATTAAGGAAAATATTCTCTTATATAAGCTTGTAGAATAACCATGAAGCAACTTTAAAATGCATATTTCTTTAAGGATGTAATGCTGAGATACTATATTTTATTTTTAATGAAATTAATTGCAGTGTTTAAAAAATCAATTGCAATGATTATGACTTAATTTTTAATATTTTTGCACAAAACCAAATCACCTATAAATTAGTAAAGCAATAGTCAAATATAGAATTTTATTATTGCATAAATATATAAGATAAGCTAACATAACTAAAGAGAAGCATGTTTCCTAACATTTCCTAACATACCAATAATATTAAGTAGCATTTAATGTGATCCTACTTGGTATCAGGAATTTCACATTTTCTTATGTGTAATAGTCTTATAAAATACTATTATAATCTCTAATAAATAAAAAAGAAAAACTGTGGCTTACAAGACCAAGTGAGCATAGCTAAAATATTATAATTAGTAAGAATGACAGTCAAGATTTGAAATCAGGTGCATTTGTTTCATCCTGTTTCAAATTTCAAAATTTTTCCAATAATTAATTTTAGATATTTATGACACCAGGATTGCTTTTAAAGTGATCAAATAAAGTATAAAATGGGTACTAATTATTTTAAAAAATTGGAAATATTGAAGGATTAATATGGTTAATTGAGATTATTTTTTAAAAATTGGAGTTACTGAAGGATTATTACAGTTAATATAAAGGATTAATATGGTTAAACTGAGATTTATGCCAACTAATATAACTGTGTGTTTATAGTTTGTGCTAACAATTGCCTTCTGAAAAGTGTCCTATGTGCTATAATGCATTAGTGCATCATGAAATCAACTTGGTAAAATATTAATATTTTAAAAATCAATATATTACAATAAATAAGAATATACATACAGAAATAAATTTATGTAGAAAGGGATAATGTTCTACATCTGGAATTGTGTGTGTGTGTGTGTGTGTGTGAGAGAGAGAGAGAGAGAGAGAGAGAGACAGAGACAGAGACAGAGACAGAGACAGAGACAGAAAGACAGACAGTGACAGAGAAAATGTGTTTGAACTCAGCCACTGCATGGAATTCTTACTGAGGATCATGGTTCAAAATGATCAAAAAAACAATTTCTACAGAATTCCTTAAAATAGAGATAAACTGATAAAAAGTTAATATTTACAATCAAATATTTGATAAAAATAGCAAATAAATAAAAGCAATTCTGTCCTTCTTAGAAAATGAATTGAATGTTTTTGGTGGGAGGTAAAAGAATAGAGAGAAGTTTGGCAGATTGGGTAATATTAGCAGGTAGAAATGTGATAATCTCCATGAGAATGATGAAAACTTACTAAGGCATGTATCTATAGAACATTACATAATACCACATTTGATGACAATTTCAGGTAATTAATGTATCATAAAAGATTTCTATGGCCATGCAAGGTTAATATAATGTGTTTGTTCCATACTTCATAAAGGATTTACTCCATGCTTAATTTATACAAAGATAATTATATCTTATGGTGAAGCATATTTTCATACATACATAGATCTTATAAAGTATGCCACTCTGACCTTTACTAGCTATATGATCTTAGACAATTTATTTAGGTCTTCTCTTAAACATAGGCAATGAAAGTATCTTCCTTATTAAAGCCTTATGAGGATTAAATAATTCACCAAATGTACTCAACAACAGTACTGAGGATAATGCCTAGTATGTTGCTGAGTGCTCAGAAAAATAGTTTGTTTTCCAAGTACTTCTTGATTTTTTTTATTTTCTAAATAACCAAAAGTTTGCACATAGAACATATTCAATAAATATATGTTTCATTGAATTAAACTGATGAATTAAACATATTGGGTGCATAGAATGATTTTCATTTTGCAGATGAGGGGTTTGATTTAGTGATCATCTTAGGTTTAATACCCATTGCTCTTAGGATTCAATTTCAAGAAATTGATGGAGATCACAGATATTTCTGGTACACAGCCATATATTTTCTCTAACAGCAATTAGTTAATGCATTTCAAGTACTTAGTAATTCTATGAACTACTCTATGTGCATTATCTTATTTCTCACAATACTGTAAAATAATTATTTAAATTTCAAAGATAAAACCAACTTTATAGGTTAAATAACTTAAAGTTTTTGGTAAATTACAAATATATATTTGATTCACAATCTGACCCAACTTTATGATCTTTACCACTAAATGGATGGAACTGGTGATTATAATGCTAAGTGAAATAAGCCAATTCCAATAAACCAAAGGGCAAATCTTCTCTCTTTCTCTACTATAATGTGGATACTAACACACAATAATGGAAAGGGCATAGAAGTTCATTGAATTAGACAAAGGGGAATGAAGGGAAGGTGGGGATGAGAATAGGAAAGACAGTAGAATGAATTGGACATAATTTTCCTATGTTCATATATAAATATATGACCAGTGTACTCCACATCATACAAACACAAGAATGGGAAGTTATACTTCATATATGTATAGTATGTCAAAATATGTTCTATTGTCATGTACAGCTAAAAGGAACAAATGAAAAATTTAAAAATTTCTGACCCAGAGAAGATATCACAGAATCTATTTCTGAGATAAATTTAGATTCTTCATATTTAAATCATTTATTTTGGTATAAAATCACATTTTACAAAGAGAAGCAAAATAGAGATGGAAAAAATAACTAATTTTTCAGCTGCTCTCATTCAGTGTTATAATTTAGTTTGAAGTATGGTGGTACATGCATATTTAGATGTATTACTCATTTTAGAATCAAATAGAAAGATAATTTAACCTTTTGAAATATCCATATATGAATCCTCTATTATTACAGAGAACATCAACTATGCAGCAATAGAGAAATAGTGAAATGAAATTCATCTATGTATAAAAACATGATATAACCAAAGATGTGTCAAACAGAAAAAAAAATTCAGAGAAACCATTATTCATGGTTCCTTTTTCAAAGAAGAAATATGGACTCACAATATTCAAAATTTACTTTGGAACACATTCATTTTGATGTGTTTTCATTTGTATGTTAGTAACTAGGACAAAGGTTATATTATTTTTATATTATTTTTTCCCAATTTCAGAAACAAAATTGTTTCATAGAATGGATAAGTAAGAAATATTGCCAAAACCATACTTTAGTTTCAAATTGTCTATACTGCACATTTCATCACTTTGTCTTTTTTTTTTTTTGAGTATGGTTTTAATGCACAGATGGTTTTCCCTTACCTTATTTGTGTTCACTGCTGTGATGACCCAGACGCACTGGGCATTGCTGTCATACTGGAATGGAAAGTTGGGAGATGTAAAGGTGCCACTTGGTCCTTGAAGATTAGAGCCACATGTCTTCACTAAAAGAGAAATGGCAATGTGAAAAATAGGCATGCAACACATCAATAAAATATCTTTCAATAGACTTGAAAATACACAATTATAATGTATAATAATTGAAATGTATATTATGGTGTTCTAATGTCACTTATCAAAATTAGAATGTTTGTTATGTTCTACTTTAACTGAAGACTGACTATCAATAAAATTGTGAGGTACACTGAAATGTAAACTATGGCACTTTAAATATCACTTTTCAGAATTAGATTTGAGATTTGCAAACATGATATTTTCAATATTAATCAAAATAGTTATGAATTGTGGTGTGAAGCATGATAAATTGTCTTCTGATGGTAAATTGTTTAGTTTAATGAGAGGAAGTTAAATTAACCTAATATGCTAATTAAAAATATACAATGAAAAGAAGCAAATCCTTGGATGGATTAAGCAACCTATAAATTGTTTTATTTCTATTTATTAAGTAGCCAAGGACTCATAAAAGCACAGTTGCTAGACATCAATATTAAAATGACTCATTCTGTTCCTCTAACTGTGAATCACACACCACTAAGACCATATTATCTAAATTTCTGAAAGTTATACATGATCTACATTTCATTAAAATTCATTTTAATGAATTCCCACAAAATTAAAAGTTGTAATACTTTCTCAATGTTCTACTTCTTCTTTATTCTTAATAAAACAGATAATCAACACATTGGATGTTTATTAGTTTCCTTCTTGGCCACCACAAATTTCTTGGTGCCATAATTTTGATATGCATTTATTTGCCCCATCCCATTAGAATCCTACCTATGTTATTATTTTCTAATTAATGAATAATAATCTATCATATTTTAAAATATGTGTAGTTAAACATGTTTTCATATGCACTTAAATCTTTACACAGTTATTATCATCACCACTTTGAAGATGAGTTTATGAAGGTGCCAAAAGTTTGCTTGCCTTGACCAAGGTCACTCTGGTAATAGGTAGAACACCAAGAAATTGAGCCTAGGTCTTCTGACTACAAGTCTTGTCATCTTATCAGGGAAAGTATGTTTACATAGTATATTAAATTTATTTTTCCACTAATTTCTTCCCTTCTGCTTATATTTTAGTATAAATCTAATCCATACAAATTTTCTTAAACTTCAAAGTTAAATGTTGTGGTCACTTTTCAGTCACATTTAATTTTGTTTTGTATATATATATATATATATATATATATATATATAAAATTTTGTTTTATATATATGATCTCTACATACTGAATAACAAAATTATATTATTTTTTACAGACAAAATAATAAATGATATTTTTCTTCATTCAACATTGCTTACCATTTTTCCTCATTTACTACCAAACTTATCACAAATCTTTTTTTTCCATGCTCACTAATCCATTTCCTTCCTCTGCTTTCACTCTTCAAATTACTTCAGTCCAATTCCTACTCTAATCTTAATATTGAAACTGTATTCTCAATGCTAGCAATGACATGCTACCTGCTAAATCTAATAATCTCTTCATTTTTCTCTAAATTTTACATCTCAGCAATAACAGAATATATTGAAAAGCTTTGAAATCCTCTGGTTTTCCTTACATAATATGGAACACTCTTATTTGCCTTTATGTTTTAAATAGTTCTGTTCCACCATATCCTTTGTTCTTGGTACTATTTTTTCCCATCTGACCCATAGCAGTGTAATTTTAAATCGATTCCATAGCCTTTTCTATTTTTTTTATATTCTCTGAAAAGTTAAACTAATTCACTTCTATGACTTGAATATTCAGTTCTATGTTGATAACTCTCTAATCTACATCATCATCTTTGGCATTTCTCTTGATTTACAGGTTTGTTATCTCTATACTGTACATTTTGCCCATCATTTTAATGAAACTTTTAATTAAGTATTTCTTAATTCGCCCCTCCACCTCCCTGAGAGTAACAGAAACTCCTTAAGACCTATGTATTGCTTTTCTGAAACAACTGTTCTCTTCTTCATCTCTTCACAATACCCTATGCTTCTGGGTCCCTTTTTCTGGTCTGGTCATAGCTATTTAACTCTTTCTAGACTTTAATCTTTCTCTTTATTAAATATCTTACTGTATTTATCTTTTGAAAATACATATTTGATTGCTTTTCTTAGTTGCATGTAAGATTGGTATCTATTTTCTACAAGATTAATTAGAAACTGTCTTATATATAATATAAAATTATTTCTGTGAGAACCTAAATTCCTTTTCAAATACAATGTCCTGCCATTTTATATACTCATATACTTACTTGTGCCAGAATAGACTTCATGTACTCTATTTAATATATCATACTCTGTATATTTTTTCATTCTGTTCCCCAATCTAAAATATTCCTTATTAAATTTCCTGCAAAGATTCTATTCATTTAAATGAAATCAAGTTTCTTGTGATGTCACTTTTTTTCTTTCAAAAGGGTTCCCAGCTGTGAGGCTTTAAGCAACTTAGTGAGATTGTTTCACAAAATAAAAATAAAACAAAACAAACTAAAAAGGGCTGGGTGTGTTGCTCAGTATTTAATCACCCATGGGTTCAAACTCTGGTACCTATATAAATAGATAGATAGGAGATAGATGGATAGTAGAGAGATAGATAGGTAGATAGATAGACAGACAGGGTCTCAGTCAGCTTGGTGGTACAAACCTGTATTCCCCACGACTTGAGAGAGATTGAGACAGGAGGATCACAAGTTTGAGGCCAGCATCAGCAACTTAACAAGCCCCTAAGCAAGTCAGCAAGACCCTACCTCAAAAAAATAAAACAAAATAAAATAAAAAGAGCTAGGAATGTAACTCAGTGGTTAGGTGTCCCTGTATTCAATCCCTAATTCCTCCACTCAGGATTCTGTAATGGACTAGTGCTCACAACCCATACCCTATTATTCAAAGAGCACATTTATTAAAATGTTTGTGTTAGACCTGATACAAAATGAAGTTATAAAGACTAAGAACTTTATAGCAATGAGAATTTTATAGCAATGAACACATGATTGGTTTAATACTAGTAGATATAACTTTCTTTTATTTCTTTTTTCTTTTTCGGGGGGGTGGGGGAGGGTAGGTACTGGGAATTGAACCCAGAAGTGCTTTACCTTTGAGCTATATATCCCCAGTCCATATTATTATTGTTTGTAAATTTTGGACAGGGGCTCATTAAGTTGCTCAGGATTTTGCTAAGTTGCTAATACTTGCCTAAAATTTGTAATCCTGCTTCAGTCTCCCAAGGATATAACTTTCTAATAGGACATACTTTGAGTGGTATTTCATGCTTGGTAATCCTCTGGAATAATTTATCTTCTAAAATGTGTATACAATTACAGTCCTCTTTTGAGGACAAGGCTTTACTTATCATTTCTGTTAACTCCTACTACTTGATTTTCATGTATGCATGTTTGTTAATGGAACAAATATACAAGCTCTTTGGCACAACTTTTAAGTGAACTATAAAATAAATGGTCTCAGAATAGGCACAGACACCCGCGGAGTGGCAGAGCTGTCCCCGCGCCTGCAAGGTAGGCGGACCTACGACCCACCAACAGAACAGGCCTGGTGGCCTGCTGAGGGGCAGAGCCGCCCCCTCCCCCAGCGCCTGCAAGGTAGGCGAACCTGCGACCCACCGGCAGAACAGGCCCAGCGGCCTGCTGAGGGGCACAGCCGCCCCCTACCCCAGTGCCTACAAGGTAGGCGGAACAGTGACCACCAACAGAACAGGCCAAGCAGCCCATGGAGGGGCAGGGCCACCAACTGAGCCTGCAAAGTAGGCGGACCTGCGACCCAATGGCAGAATAGGCCCAGCGGCCTGCGGAAGGGCAGAGCTGCCCCCACGCCTGCAAGGTAGGCTGACCTGCGACCCACCGGCAGGTCAGGCCCAGCAACCTGTGGAGGGTCAGAGCTGCCCCACGCGCCTGCAAGGTAGGCGGACCTGCAACCCACTGGCATAACAGGCCCAGCGGCCTGCGGAGGGGCAGAGCAGCCCCCCTCAGCCTGCAAGGTAGGCGGAACTACGACCACCAACAGAACAGGCCAGACCTGCAACCAACAGACAGAACAGGCCCAGTGACCTGCGGAGGGGAAGAGCCGCCGCCCGCGCCTGCAAGGTAGGCAGACCTGCTACTGACCGGCAGAACAGACCCAGTGGCCTGCCAGTGTAGCAGGCACATTGCCCCAGTTGGAGGAGGAGCAGAGTTGGCGCCTGTGCCTGCACCGGGAGACATTGCAACTATACAAGACCAATACAAATATATAGGGGGAAAATTCAATAACACAACAGTTTCACCAAGCAGAAAGAAACGCGAACAGTATGAAGAGACAAGAAAAGAAAGTACCATAAGCAATGCAGGTCAACTCAACGTTAGAAGAGGTAATATCTGCAGCAGATGGAATGTCAGATAAAGAATTCAGGACATACATGCTTCAGATGATCTGGAGTCTCAAGGAAGACATTAGACAGCAAAATCAGACAATGAAAGATCACTTCAACAATGAATTACATTAACAAATCCAGGAAGCAAAAGATCAACTATACAGGGAGATAGAGGTTATAAAAAACAAACAAACAGAAATCCTAGAAATGCAGGAAGCAATAAACCAACTTAAAAACTCAATTGAGAATATTACCAGCAGAGTAGAACACTTAGAAGATAGAACATCAGACAATGAAGACAAAGTATTTCAACTTGAAAAGAACATAGACAGCTCGGCAAGACTGTTAAGAAACCATGAGCAGAACATCCAAGAAATATGGGATAACATAAAGAGACCAAACTTAAGAGTCATAGGGATACAGGAAGGTATAGAGGTCCAAACCAAAGGAATGAGCAATCTATTCAATGAAATAATACAAGAAAACTTCCCAGACTTGAAGAATGAGACAGAATACCAAATCCTAGAAGCCTACAGGACGCTGAATGTGCAAAATCATAAGAGATCCACACCTACACACATTATAATGAAGATGCCCAACATACAGAATAAGGAGAGAATTTTAAAAGCTACAAGAGAAAGGAAGCAGATTACATTTAGGGGTAAACCGATCAGGATAACAGCTGATCTCTCAACACAGACTCTGAAAGCTAGAAGATCCCGGAATAACATATTTCAAACACTGAAAGAAAATGGGTTTCAACCAAGAATCGTGTCATCCAGCAAAATTAAGCTTCAGGATGGAAGATGAAATTAAAACCTTCCATGATAAACAAAAGTTAAAAGAATTTGCAGCTAGAAAACCATCTCTCCAAAAAATCCTCGGCTGCAAAACATTACAGGAAGAGGAAATGGAAAATAACAATGAAAACCAACAGTGGGAGGTAGGACAGTAAAGGGGTGAAAATAATCAAAGAGGAAAACAAACCATGTTTAGTAACATAAATAAACAAATATGGATAGAAGAACAACCCATGTCTCAATAATAACCCTAAATGTTAATGGCTTAAACTCACCAATTAAGAGACACAGGCTAGTAGAATGGATCACAAAACATGACCCAACAATATGCTGCCTACAGGAGACGCATTTGATAGGAAAGACATACATAGACTGAAGGTGAAAGGTTGGGAAAAATCATATCACTCATATGGACTTCAGAAACAAGCAGGAGTGGCCATACTCATATCAAATAAAATAGATTTCAAGCCAAAGTTAATCAAAAGGGATAAAGAGGGACACTACATACTGCTCAAGGGAACCATACACCAACAAGACATAACAATCATAAATATATATGCCCCAAACAATGGTGCAGCTATGTTCATCAAACAAACTCTTCTCAAGTTCAAGAGTCTAATAGACCACTATACAATAATCATGGGAGACTTCAACACACCTCTCTCACCACTGGACAGATCTTCCAAACAAAAGTTGAATAAGGAAACTATAGAACTCAATAACACAATTAATAACCTAGACTTAATTGACATATATAGAATATACCACCCAACATCAAGCAGTTTCACTTTTTTCTCAGCAGCACATAGATCCTTCTCAAAAATAGATCATATATTATGTCACAGGGCAACTCTTAGACAATATAAAGGAGTAGAGATAATACCATACATCATATCTGATCATAATGGAATGAAACTGAAAATCAATGATAAAAGAAGGAAGGAAAAATCAAGCATCACTTGGAGAATGAACAATAGGTTACTGAATGATCAATGGGTTATAGAAGACATCAAGGAGGAAATTAAAAAATTCTTAGAGATAAATGAAAACCCAGACACAACATGTCGGAATCTATGGGACACATTGAAAGCAGTTCTAAGAGGAAAATTCATTGCTTAGAGTTCATTTCTTAAAAAAAGAAAAAAACAACAAATAAATGATCTCATACTTCATCTCAAAATCCTAGAAAATGAAGAGCAAAACAACAGTAAAAGAAGTAGAAGACAAGAAATAATTAAAATCAGAGCTGAAATTAATGAAATCGAAACAAAAGAAACAATTGAAAAAATTGATAAAACTAAAAGTTGGTTCTTTGAAAAAATAAATAAGATCGACAGACCCTTAGCCATGCTAATGAAGAGAAGAAGAGAGAGAACTCAAATTACTAGCATACAGGATGAAAAAGGCAATATCACAACAGACACTTTAGAAATACAGAAGATAATCAGAAATTATTTTGAATCCTTATACTCCAATAAAATAGAGGATAGTGAAGGCATCGATAAATTTCTTAAGTCATATGATCTGCCCAGATTGAGTCAGGAGTATATAGACAACCTAAACAGACCATTATTATCAACGGAGGAAATAGAAGAAACCATCAAAAGACTACCAACTAAGAAAAGCCCAGGACCCGATGGGTATACAGCAGAGTTTTACAAAACCTTTAAAGAGGAACTAATACCAATACTTTTCAAGCTATTTCAGGAAATAGAAAAAGAGGGAGAACTTCCAAATTCATTCTACAAGGCAAACATCACCCTGATTCCTAAACCAGACAAAGACACTTCAAAGAAAGAAAACTACAGACCAATATCTCTAATGAACCTAGATGCAAAAATCCTCAATAAAATTCTGGTGAATTGGATACAAAAACATATCAAAAAAATTGTGCACCATGATCAAGTAGGATTCATCCCTGGGATGCAAGGCTGGTTCAATATATGGAAATCAATAAATGTTATTCACCACATCAATAGACTTAAAAATAAGAACCATATGATCATCTCGATAGATGCAGAAAAAGCATTCGACAAAGTACAGCATCCCTTTATGTTCAAAACTCTAGAAAAACTAGGGATAACTGGAACATACCTCAATATTGTAAAAGCAATCTATGATAAGCCTCAGGCTAGCATCATTCTGAATGGAGAAAAATTGAAGGCATTCCCTCTAAAATCTGGAACAAGACAAGGATGCCCTCTCTCACCACTTCAGTTCAACATAGTTCTCGAAATACTGGCCAGAGCAATTAGACAGATGAAAGAAATCAAAGGCATAAAAATAGGAAAAGAAGAACTTAAATTATCACTATTTACAGATGACATGATTCTATACCTATCAGACCCAAAAGGGTCTACAAAGAAACTATTAGAGCTAATAAATGAATTCCACAAAGTGGCAGGATATAAAATTAACACGCATAAATCAAAGGCATTCCTGTATATCAGCGACAAATCCTCTGAAATGGAAATGAGGACAACCACTCCATTCACAATATCCTCAAAAAAAAAAAAAAAAAACAAAACTTGGGAATCAACCTAACAAAAGAGGTGAAAGACTGATACAATGAAAACTACAGAAACCTAAAGAGAGAAATAGAAGAAGATCTTAGAAGATGGAAAAATATACCCTGTTCATGGATAGGCAGAACTAACATCATCAAAATGGCGATATTACCAAAAGTTCTCTATAGGTTTAATGCAATGCCAATCAAAATCCCATCGGCATTTCTTATAGAAATAGATAAAGCAATTATGAAATTCATATGGAAAAATAAAAGACCCAGAATAGCAAAAACAACTCTATGCAGGAAGTGTGAATCAGGCGGTATAGCGATACCAGACCTCAAACTATACTACAGAGCAATAGTAACAAAAACAGCATGGTACTGGTACCAAAACAGGCGGGTGGACCAATGGTACAGAATAGAGGACACAGAAACCAATCCACAAAACTACAACTATCTTATATTTTATAAAGGGGCTAAAAGCATGAAATGGAGGAAGGATAGCATCTTCAACAAATGGTGCTGGGAAAACTGGAAATCCATATGCAACAAAATGAAACTGAATCCCTTTCTCTTGCCATGCACAAAAGTTAACTCAAAATGGATCAAGGAGCTTGATATCAAATCAGAGACACGGCATCTGATACAAGAAAAAGTTGGCTCCGATCTACATATTTTGTGGTCGGGCTCCAAATTCCTCAATAGGACACCCATAGCACAAGAGTTAATAACTAGAATCAACAAATGGGACTTACTCAAACTACAAATTTTTTTCTCAGCAAGAGAAACAATAAGAGAGGTAAATAGGGAACCTACATCCTGGGAACAAATCTTTACTCCTCACACTTCAGATAGAGCCCTAATATGCAGAGTATACAAAGAACTCAAAAAATTAAACAATAAGAAAACGAATAACCCAATCAACAAATGGGCCAAGGACCTGAACAGACACTTCTCAGAGAAGGACATACAATCAATCAATAAGTACATGAAAAAATGCTCACCATCTCTAGCAGTCAGAGAAATGAAAATCAAAACCACCCTAAGATACCATCTCACTCCAGTAAGATTGGCAGCCATTATGAAGTCAAACAACAAGTGCTGGCGAGGATGTGGGAAAAGGGTACACTTGTACATTTCTGGTGGGACTGCAAATTTGTGTGGCCAATTTGGAAAGCAGTATGGAGATTTCTTGGAAAGCTGGGAATGGAACCACCATTTGACCCAGCTATTCCCCTTCTTGGTCTATTCCCTAAAGACCTAAAAAGAGCATGCTATGGGGACACTGCTTCATCGATGTTCATAGCAGCACAATTCAAGATTGCTAGACTGTGGAAGCAACCTAGATGCCCTTCAATAGACGAATGGATAAAAAAAATGTGGCAGTTATACACAATGGAGTATTACTCTGCATTAAAAAATGACAAAATAATAGAATTTGCAGGGAAATGGATGGCATTAGAACAGATTATGCTAAGTGAAGCTAGCCAATCCCTAAAAAACAAATTCCAAATGTTTTCTTTGATATAAGGAGAGTAACTAAGAACAGAGTTGGAAGGAAGAGCATGAGAAGAAGACTAACATTAAATAGGGGTGGTAGGTAGGAGGGAAAAGGAAAGAGAAGGGAAATTGCATGGAAATGGAAGGACACCCTCATGGTTATACAAAATTACATACAAGAGGAAGTGAGAGGAAAGGGGAGAAAAATCAAGGGGGAGAAATGAATTACAGTATATGGGGTAGAGACGATGGGAGGGGAGGAGATGGGGGATAGTAGAGGATAGGAAAGGCAGCAGAATACAACAGGCACTAGTATAGCAATATGTAAAACAGTGGATGTGTAACTAATGTGATGCTGCAATCTCTATACGGGGTAAAAATGGGAGTTCATAACCCACTTGAATCAAAGTGTGAAATATGATTTGTCAAGAACTATGTAATGTTTTGAACAACCAACAATAAAAATTTAAAAATAAATAAATAAATAAAATAAATGGTCTCTGTGATGATGAAGAATTCTTGCAACTATGAATTAGACTGGGAAAATGTCCGGTGGAACATTATTTTCTTTTTATATAAAAATAGAGATGACACACTTATAAAATGGCAGGTAAAAATCAACTTTAAATATTTTGGTTTTCTTGTCTGCTTCCATGCAAACCTGATAATGACCACTTAGCAAGGTAGGATGTAATTCACAGACAATGTCCATTTGTGAGGGTATATGGTTTTACATGTTTGTGTGTGTGTGCATGTGTGTGAGTGTTTGCATATTTTAAGAAAAAAATCTAAGTACATAGACATTCTTATGAAAGCTTTTGATATCCCTATATATTAGGAAGACTGTTCTAGGTCAATACATTTGGATTTTCATAAATTTTAATAGTTCCAAAAAGTTGGTGGAAATATTCCAAAATTTTTAGTCTTTCACTCTGAAAATAGTAGGTGATGACTGGGGCATTTCCTTTATCTCTTGGTGGAAATGAGAAGATATGTAAAACATATCTGCTGTCTGAGCAGAACTGCAGCATTATCTCATAGAAATCAGCATAATATACAATATAACTAACTAGAAATAGTACTTTGTTATAAGCCACTGAGATTTTTCTGATTGATAATTTTCACATGATGTTGAAAATTTGTAATTTTTACCTATAATATCTTCATAATACCTTTTTTGATAAAGCTTTAATAAAGATACTAATACTATACCTTTATACTTGTGCTATTATTTGTGCTTTACACTTGAGTTATCATTGCAGTATGAATTTGAAGAAGATGAAATCCTTAGTCACAATATGTGAGCATCATAAAATTTGATAAATATGCCTAAACTATTCTAAAAAGTTTGTTCAATATATCCTCAAAAACAATCTAAGAGAAGTAAACTCTCTTACCAAAATAAAAGTATCAACAACCATTTGTGCTTTTGTCATTCTGATCAATATGTCCACATATTTTAATTTCCACTTCTTTATTTATTATATTGTTATGGGCCAGGCTATCTGGGCAATGACTAAACAAGTCTCCATTTTACCCTGAGACTCCACCCAAGAAATGCTTCTCCCATGGGAAAGCCCCACCTTTGTATCCATCAACAGTTGCTTAGCATAGCATGTTTGGAAACACAAAATGGCAATTCTTATATAACATAAAACTGTCCCATTTTTCTTGGATGATGTATTCTGTCAGAGATTGATTGTCTAGATATTAGTAACCATTCTTTAACTTGTAGGCAACTAGGGACATTGGGAACCACCTTCGACTTAGGATTTTAGATCTCAGGACATCTATTTATGGTTTCAAATCAGAGCAACAGCCACTTATGATTATTATGGTTTTGGACTATAGAGGTGTACTCAAACCCCAGGAGGACTATAGTGGCCCACTGGCTGGTGAATAATGATTCTGTCTCCTACTTTAAGATCAACTCAAGGAATTATTGCAATCTTGCCATAACAATATGGCCTAACACAAATTTTC
This sequence comes from Urocitellus parryii, assembly GCF_045843805.1. Classification (NCBI taxonomy): domain Eukaryota; kingdom Metazoa; phylum Chordata; class Mammalia; order Rodentia; family Sciuridae; genus Urocitellus; species Urocitellus parryii. The sequence goes on along the minus strand of NC_135537.1, from coordinate 25,874,542 downwards.
ATTGCTGCTTCTCTTTGTTAAAATTTTCTAGTTGAGTACTTTTTTCTGTTTTCAATTGTTCTTTATTGATTTATAGGAGGCTTTTGTATATTATCTATATTAAACATTTTTTATGTTCTAAGAATGTTTTCCCACAGTTTATTATTGTTTTTTTAATTTTTTACTTTGCTTTAAATTATTTTTTGCATATCTTGTTTTAATATATGTTAACAAAGCAGATTTAACATTTAGGAACTGTGTTTTATGTCTTGCTTTGGAAAGCATTCTTCAAAAGTATGGTCAAAATACTCTCTTTATTTAAATTATCATACCACCAAAATGGTATTTTGCAATATTTAAACTTTTCATTTATTTGAAAGCTATTTCTATATGACAAGTTAGGGGAGTATTTACAGTAAATGCTATTCTCCACTAATTGAGAATGCCATTTATATTATATTATATGTATGCACATTCACAAATATATTTCCACATAAGAAAACTATACATAGATATACAGGGATATGGGCCTTTATTTTTTTGAATTGATTGATCCATGATTATTCCTCTGCCACTGTTATACTGTTTTTATATTTTTAATATAGGTATTGTACAAGTTTCTCCTTTGTTGTTCAATTTCAAAAATTCCTTGATTATTCCTGGATATTTTTTATTCCATGAAAGTTTTCTGATGTGTTGGGTTGTTCAGGTAAAAAAAAAAAAGTTTGGTAATTTTATTGAATTATATTCAATTCAAGCATTATTTTGATACAAATTTTCTTTCCTGGTATAGCCTATAATAACAAAAAGGAGAAAAGTAAACATGATTAAAATAGACAACTACAATGAAGCAGTACCTTTGATATAGTAAGAAAAAAATTCCTTAATGAAATGCTAAGAAAAATAAAAAATAGGAAAAAAGGTGAAAATTTCTAAATATAAGAATGAATTATGAAACCATAACAAATGTTGGTTTAATCAATAAAATATAAAAAATTTTGCCATTTAAGTTTAAAACAAAACATAGTTACCCAAAATTATGATACCATTTGACATGTCTTAGTTTTTAGCAAGGCAATAAATTAGGAAAAAATGAAAGGTTTGGTTAGAAAATATGAAAAAGCAACAAACTTTCATTGTTGGTATGCAATATAATTTTTGCCTACTTAACTAAATCTACTTTATTGATCTACAATATATACCTCATATTTGAGTCCTAACTAGGTTGGCTTTGAAGAATATATGTGTGTGTGTGTGTCTGTGTGTGTCTGTGTAGATAATTATAGTTTTATTTTATGACAGCAATAATCAGCAATTCAAATAGAATGATCCAATTTATTAAAATGACTAAATTAATATATGATTTTGAAAAATATTTTTGTAAGAATATTCCAAGACCCAGAGAACTGTTTTAACAAGAAAAGGAACATAGAGGTGCTAAATAAAACCTGTAAAATGGAAAGGCAGACCATGTTCTGGTTGAAAACATGATAACATTTTGGTTTGAGCTGTTTATAATAAATTAATAAATTAATTGTTATGCTGTCTATTAATTTTTATGATATCTATGATTATCAATTCTTAGCACTTTAGACAAAGTAGCTATTTTATAATATTCTGCTTGTTCTATTTATATAGCATCTATGTTTTTTAAAAAGAAGAACAGCTAACCATTTGTGGAATAAAATGAACACATATATACAGAAACATGTCCAAATATTTTTAAAGTGTTATTTCTTTGAAGGAAAATGATATAAGAACAAAAGATAAAACACTTTACCCCTAGTTCTTTGTCAATATATTCCTTCGCCCCCCCCTCAAATTAAACACGTACAGCTAATACTTCTTTGGAAAATGCTCTAAAAATAAGATTAAGTATGATAAATACTGCTGCAACTGTAACCTTCAGGCATTTAGATTTGTGCCAGATAGAATGATTCAACTATACAAGGAAGTCAAACTGACATTTTATTTTTCGACTGGGTAAGAAGGATATGGTTCACAGTTTAAAAGATTATTTTGAACCAAATATACCAACTGAGTTCTGTCTGTAGTTGGCTCTGAACCCATCATGTCCTGAATACTAATTTTACTCTCTTCTACTAGTCCATAAAGTTCACAAATTTTTCATAATATTACAGCATTTGTGTGACCATGCCCCAACAGATTCTCAGGATTTGAATATTCCCTAAAACTCATCCCACTTACTTACTTGCAATTCCTGAGAATGTTTCCACTTCAAGGCCTTTGCACTTGCTATTTTTCTTACCTTACATAATTTCTGTTGAATAGTACTTCACAGATGGCCTATTATGATTAATCTCTCTAATTTTTTAAATATCACCTTAACACACTCACACACACACACACACACACACACACACACACACACTTGCTTATTGTCCTCATTCTTCATTAGAATGTCAAGTCCATGACAGCCAAGACTTGCTTTGGTTCAGTCATGGTATTTTCAGTGCCTGCAATAGTGATGACCACACAGAAAACACTCAATGAATGAATATGTTGACAAATATCAAAATAATATTTAAACAGATATTTAATTTTGCATCTGGGTTTCATTTTTAAAATATGCATTTTTTTCCTTTGGATTTTGTGATGATTCGAGCTTCTACTCTCTGTTGAATTATTTCATCCATCAAGAATTCACTAATGTCATGTAAATGACTACTGTCTATGCCTCTATGGCTGTTTCTGGGTTGGTGGAATATTTCTGTCAAGAAATGTCTCTTTTTTAGGAGGAGTATAATGTCCTATATTTTTAAAGGTATCATTAGTTTGAAGTCCAAATACATTTGTACTTCTTGATCTTCAACTATTCCTGCATCTTCAATTTTGTGTTTGCACTTGAGCAAATACAAATCATCTGGACCTTAGTTACTTTATTTTCAAACTTAGATAATTGTAATGTATCATACATAGTCTCTGATAGGTCTAAAATTTTTCTATGATTATATCATGCAGTTATCTATGTGCCCTGTGTGGCTTCTCCCGAGAGGTACAATAGATTAGCAGAGTCTGAAAGTATATTCTCAGAGAAATGTTATGATTAATACTAAAACTGTTTACTGACATATGTGGTATGAAAAAGGATGGATCCACTAAAAAAAAACAATGTGAATTTAAATGTGTTTGTTATATTTACCTTTTATTGTTGTTGTTCAACTATGAGTTAGAAAACACTGTAGTCCACTAGAAGTAGACTAGCACATTGGCCTCCCGTAAAAGTAACTCCATTTCTATCTACTGTTATCGAGAGTTACTTCTTTGCCCATTAGCCAAGCAGGAGGATAAATATCCAGAGAGTAGCTTTACATTCTCTGATAGTAACATGGAATTAGCAATGAAATGAACTATATTTCTTCTGCTGCAGGGGATGTAGCAGAAAATACAGGTATTATTCATTTTAATTTAATAGTTGCTATTGCTTCTGGAAACTCTAACTTGTACTTTGGAAAATGCTACATAAAAATAAGCTGTTCAGGGACTGGAGATGTGGTTCAAGCGATAGCGCGCTTGCCTGGCATGCGTGCGGTGCTAGGTTCAATCCTCAGCACCATATACAAAAATAAAGATGTTGTGTCCGCCAAGAAATAAAAAATAAACATTAAAATTCTCTCTTTCTCTCTCTCTAAAAAAAGCTGTACATATTAAGCGTGTACAGCTTAATGTGCATATGAAACATACTAAGGCTATGAGAAATGTACAAACAACTATCCACCACAACAATAGAAACTTATTCAAGGGTTTCTGATGGAACCCTACCTGTAAGGCAGGACAATAGATATCCTTAGGAGAAAAACTATTAAATGGTTGAAAATAGATTGATTTTGGTACCTAAGGATGAACAACTTTTAGCAGTCAATGGTATTTAGACATTTAAAGACATTATGTGGTTACATTCCAGTTAGGAAGGGAGCTATCCCTGGTCTCACAAAGTCAGGCTAAGACAAGTACTCACAAGTTTCAAATTTCTATTGAATCTTTCTTGCCCATCCACCACCAGTGATATCTGAACTCTACACTTTGCTTGCATCACACTTTTCAAGAAAACTGACAGCTCAAGTTTCTATCGTGATATCTCCCTCACAATACCCCACTCCAGAAGCAATCTTGAGAAAGAAGAACAAAAGTGAAACCGTCATATTCCTTGATTTTAAACTAGGTTAAAAAATAGTAATGAAAACACTGTGGTATAGGCAAAAAAACAGACACAGAGACCAATGGTACACAATGGCCAGACCAAAAATAAATCTACATGTATATGCTGAACTAAATGGGGTTAAGAGGACCCAATGGAGAAAGTATAGTTTCTTCTATAGATGATGTTGAGAAAATGGGACATCCACATTCAGAATAATGAAATTGGACTTTTTCCTCTGCCATATATAAAAATTAAATTGAAACAAATTTAAATAAATACCTAAGGGTAAAACAAAAAAACTCCTAGAAAACAAACACATAGGGGAAAAAAACAAAAACTTCTTGACAGTTATCTTGATAATAATTTTTAGATATGACATCAAAAACATAGGAAGTAAAACTAAAATTAAATGACTGGCTTTATCATGATAGTAATGGACAGTGAGACATTTGGTGAAGTAATTTAATTATTTATTTTATTTCCAAAAGGCAAAACATTGTCTCCTGGGACTGAGTACACCCAAGAAAATAAAATGGAGAGAATGCTAATAGAGTGTTCAGCTATTCTATTTTAGTATTAAAAAGGTGAATATATTTTATATTATAAGCTAGTGATTTATGCCTATTATTTGTTATAGAGGAGAGCTATTTAATGTATATTTTTAAAGAGCATTAGACATTATAGCTATATAAACTTCAATAATAACTTAGAACTTAAAACTCTCCATGTTTCCGTTATAAAATTATATTAAGCATTTATAACTGGTGCCCCAATGCAAAACAAAATATATTTTTTAGTTATTTATAGATCAAATATAATTTTCTATCTGGAAACAAACCAGCACACAGAAAATAAAAATAAATGAAAACTGAGATATGAGCTAGACTTCAAAGTTAAAGAAATTTGTTTAGTAAAATATTAAATTAATTTTTTCTTTGTAAAATGGATATTCATATTTAATAACAACTGATGACTTTCATGCATTGAGTATTAGGCAATACATTTGTATTTGTTAAAGCTGAATACCATTCAATTTTATCTTACAAAATTATGAGTTCTACAAACACTAAATGAGGGCATATTCTGTTTGAAATACTAAGTTTGGCATTGGAGATGAAAAGGCAAAGATGAGAGTCAAGGTTACTTCCCTCACCAAGGTTACATTCTAGAAATAAGGAGAGATACTAAAACTTTTAGATAAAGTGGGATTGAATTTACAATAGTTTATAGAAATAACTAACAGTTTAGAAAAGATCATATAAGTAAGAAAAATACCAGGAAAGGCTTTTTTTTTTAGGAAGGGACCTAGAAAAGCATTAATTTAATTTATATATTTTATTTTCTTCCTCTAATAATTTTCGGGATCTTTCTCCTGTGGCTTTTGTAGAACCTGTCAAAAAGTAACTCATTCTAACCAAATAAAGGCAAACTTGTACACAATAACAAGGTGTCCATTTCTGTGATAACATTTCAAGGAACATTATTTTTTTAAACTTATATGTTATCATTATCATTAGATGGTAATAATGCAACGTTTTCAGGATATTATAAAAAGTATTCCCACGTTGGCAGATAAAAATGCTCTGAATATAAATTAACGCACTGATGGAAAATTGACTTTGAGAAAATAAAATGACTTAAAAATTTGCATAATTTTCCCATAGAAATTATAAGATTTTATGCAGAGAGAAGTTCAGGCTGTGGAGGACAGGACTGCCCTCTTTAGTGAGGAGCTAGACCCATCACATAGGGTTTACTGAGGGCACTAAATATACAAGTATTGAGACCAAGGCTGAAAGATTGTTTGGTTCTTACAGCTGTCCCTGCTCTCATATAAAACTCAATCTTCTGTTTGTTTCCCTCACTCTGGAATATATTTTTAGATATGTCTTGGCTTGGACATCTGTCATGCCAATGTGTGTACAGACTGAGGGCTTCATTAGTAATTGGGTACATTCCCAGAACACATACCATAAAGCTAGTTAAAACAGGCAGTAGCTCCAAGGGTGTGTAAAAACAAAGTATCTGTAGTGAATTCAGCCTTGCTGCATACAAAATAGTACTAAGAAAGTCATCCCAGCACCATCATCAGGGCACAGTAAAAGAAAAATCTTACTACAAGAATAGAGGAGCAAAAGAGAAATAGAGAAGTATCAAACATAATTAATTTAGTATAAGATGAATAAAAGAAACAGATCATTCAAAACAACCAGAGGTAAATCAACAAAATGAAAGGACTGGTACATATATTTTCAATAATAATCCTGAATGTAAATGATCTGAATTCCTTAATTAAAAGACACAAAATAGCTGACTGGATTAAAAAACAAAATCTAACTGCTTGCTGTTTGCAAGAAACTCATATCATTGGCAAAAATTCACAAAACTAAAGTAAAAGAATGGAGAATGATGTTCTAATCAAACAAACTCTGAAAGCAGAAGTAACTATACTCATATCAGAAAAAATAGAATTCAAGACAAAATCCATTAGAAGCCGCAACATAAGTTACTACATACTGATTAAGAGAACAATTCATCAAGAAGTTACAAATATAGGAAATACATATGCACTGAACATGAGAGCACCCAATATTTTAAAGAAAACATTTTAGGATGCAAACAGATTCAGTGTTGAATTTGACCAAACTTTTAAAGAAGAACTAATAATGATTCTCCTCAAAATATTTCAAAAACTAGAATGGGCATGCAGTCCCAGAAACTCAAGAGGCTGAGGCAGGAGGATTGCAAGTTTGATACAAGCCTAAGCAACTTGGTGATACCCTGTCTCAAAGTAAATTAAAAATGTCTAGGGCTGGGGATGTAGCTCATCAATAGGATTACTATGTGCCAATAGCCAAAGTGCCCCTGGATTCAATCTCTAAAATGTTTATATAAATAATAAAAATTACTATTTTTTTATAAATTATGAAAATTATAAAATGTTGAAAAAGAAATTGAAGAAGACACAAGAGGATGGAAAGATATCCTATGCTTACAAATTGAAAAATTTAATATTATTAATTTTAATATTACTAATTTGGTAATAATACACAAAGGAATCTACAAATTTAATGCAATTATGTCAAAATGCCAATAGCATTTTCACAGAACTAGGAAAAACAATTCTAAAATTAATGCAGAAAAGACCATAAATATTCAAAGCAATCCTAAGCAAAAGAACAATGCTGAAGGCATCACAATATCTAATTTCAAAACAGGATATAAATCCATACTAACAAAACCAACATGGTATTGGCACATAAATAGTCATGTAGACAAGTGGAAAAAATTAGAAAACTTAGGAGTAAACCTACAACCATCTGATTCTCAAAAAAAGTTCCAAAAACATATATAAAAGAAAGGACAATAGCTTCAATAAACAGTGTTGAGAAATTTTATATTCACATGTAGAAGACAGAATCTATATCCCTATCTTTCACCCTTTACAAAAATATCAACTCAAATTGAATTAAAGACCTCAATGTAAGACCTGAAACTTTAAAACTACTAGAGGACAACATAGGGGAAACATTTCAAGATACTGGTATAGGCAACAATTTCCTGAACAAGACTCCATTGGCTCAGGAAAAAATAGCAAGAATTGTGAAATGGGACGATATCAAATTAGAAGATTTTTGCACAGCAAAGGAAAACAATCAACAGACTGAGAATGAAGCCTAAAAATGAGAGAAAAGTTTTGCTGATATTCATCTGACAGATGATTAAAGTTCATAATGCATAAAGAAATCAAAAAAGTTAACATCTGAAGAACAAGTAATCCAATAAATAAATTGGCAAATTAATTGAATATCCACATCTTAAAAGAACTGAATATTCACATCTCAAAATGCTCTATAAATAAATTTAAATAAAATGCCCAACATCTTCAGCCATCAGGGAAATGCAAATTAAGACTGCACTGAAATTTCATCTGACTACAGTTATAATGGCTATTTTTGAGAAAAAAAAATAAAAATTCTAGTGAGAATATAGGGGAAATAAACCTTTATATCACTGTTGGTGGGAACACAAAGTAACATAACTGTGATGGAAATCAGTATGGAGATTATTTTAAAACAAAAAATAGAATTACCATGATTTAGCTATCTCAGTCCCAAGTATATACCTGAAGAAATCAGTCACTACACAATAGAGACACCTTCATAACCATATTTATCTCTGACTATTCACTATAGACAGTTACAGATCAGCCGAGATAACTAGCAGTGAATGAATAGAATAAGAAAATATACATAAACTCAATGGAGTACTATTCAGCCATAAAGGAGAATAAAATCATGTTATTTGCAGGAAAATGGACAGAACTAGAGATCATCCTGTTAAGTGAAATAAACCAGATTCAGAAAGACAAATATAGTGTATTTTCTCTCGTGTGTGTATGTCGGCTGGGGGTGGGGTGGGGGGAGATAAAGCAGAAGCAAAGAAGGTAAAATTAGAAAAAGGGTAGAAGGACAGAAGAGAGAGTTTAATAGAAAAGATGAATAACTATCAATGTATATTATATGCATATATGAAAACATCACAAAGATACCCATTATTTTGTACAAAGAATATGCGGATATTCATATGTAGATTGTTTCTTTTCTGAGATCTGGAAATGGACAAAATGCCCACTTTGGGTACTTTTATTGAACAACATTTTGGAAAACTGGACAAAGCAACCAGGCAAGAGAAAGAAAGAAAGGGCATACAAGTTGAAACACAGGAAGTCAAATTTTCACTGTTTGCAGATGTCATCCTCTTATATATAGAAAATCCTAAACTGTCTACCAAAACTTTTAGAATTAACAAATCAATCCAGCAAAGTTTAAGAATATAAAATCAACACAAAAACATTAATAGGATTACTATGTGCCAATAGATCTAAAACAGAAATCAAGAGAGAGCAATAATCCAATTTACAATAGCTTCCAGGAAAAAAAAAAACTAGTAAGAAATTTAACACAAAATGAGAAAATCTCAACAATAAAAACTATAACACATTGATAAAAGAAATTGAATAGAATTTACAAAAACAAAACAAAACAAAAAAATGAAGCAAAAGGAAAGATATCTCATGTCCATGGATTAGAAGAATCAATATTGTTAAGATGTTGATACTATCAAAGTGATCTTCAGATTCAATGCAATTGCTATCAAAATACCAATGACGTTCTTCACAAAACTAGAAAAGAACTTCTAAAATGTATATAAAACCACAAAAATCCTTGTATAACCAAAGTCATCTGAGCAAAACAGAACAAATGAATAAGCATTATATTATCTGATTTCACAACCCACCACAAATCTGTATTCATCAAAACCAGTATAGTATTTGTTTACAAACAGTCAAATACATAAATGGAAAAAATAGAGACCTTAGAGGTACACCTACATACTTTATAACCAACTGATTTCTGACAAAAGTCCTGACTCTGGAGAAGGCCTCTATAAATAGTTCTGGGAAAACAGAATGGAAATAGACCCTTATGTAGTTCCAACAGGAATCAACTCGAAGTATATTAATAATCAAATATAAGATCCATAACTACAATACTAATAGAAGAGAACAAGGGAGACACTTCAACATTGGAATGAGCAAGGACTTTTTGGACAAGACCAAAAAAGTAGAGAAACAAAAACCAGACAGATGAAATTAATCAAATTTAAAGACCTATGCACAATAAAGAAATTAACTATAAGAGAAAAATAGTCAATCTACTGAATAAAAGAAAATATTTACAACCTATACATCTGACAAAGAATTAGTATCAAGAATATTTAATTCAAAAACAAAACAAAAACAAAAGCAGTGTAGAAGAACAGGCCTCCAGCTATTCAGGAGCCTGATAAACAAGGATCACTTGAGCTCAGGAGTTTTGGGGAACACAGCAAGATCACTTAAAAAAAAAAAAAACAGACATCTCCAAACCTCAATCCTCAAATAACCCAATTAAAAATGGGTAAAAGACTTAAATAGTTATATCTCAAAGAATCCATACAAATGGGCAACAAATATATAAACATATGCTCAGAATCACTGATCATTAGGAAAATGCAAATAAAATCATAAGGCAGTTGTGAAAAAATTCAAAAAGACTGAAGGACATGCTGAAAAGGGAATATAGCAAAGGGGACATATGTACACTTTTTGTGGGAATGTACACTCATTATGAAAATCCATATAGAGTTTCCTTTATAAATTAAGAGTAGAACTATTATTTAACAATTCCACTACAGGTATATATCCAAAGGAAATTAAACTGGTCTGTCAGACATATGCACTACTATGTTCACTAAAGTAGTGAACATGCATTTCAAAATAGTCATGAAATGCAAAACATATTAAGTGTTTACCAACTGATGAATGTATAAAGAAAATGTGGTACATATATATAATGGAATACTAGTCAACAGTTAAAAAAATGAAATCCTGTCATTCCTTGCAACATGAATAAAAATGGAAATCTTTATGTTAGATGACATAAGCTGGTCACAGAAATTCAAATATTACATAATCTCACTTATATGTGAAATCTAAAAAAAATTAGACCCTATAGAACTTGAGAGTAGAATGGTGGTACCAGAAGTTGGAGAAAATTGTGGGGAAAAAGAGATGGAAAGATTAATCAAAGAGTACTAATTTATAATTAGAGTCAGAAATAAGATGTTATTTTGTGCTATTGCACAATAGGGTGACAAGAGATAATAATAATGTCCTGTAAATTTTGAAAAGTTAGAAGGATTTGAAATTTGTTATACTAAAGAAATAATCAGCGTTTGAGGAGATATATATTGTTAATCTGATTTAAACATTATACAATATTTTCCTGCATCAGAACATCACATGCTACTTCTTATGTATGTATAATTTTTAGATTTATGTGTATCAGTTAACATGTTTAATTAAACTATACACTACATAATCTACTTGAAAAATGCTGAATTATTTACTTAAATGCCAAAAACCTACTATAAGTCTACATATAAAGTATGAAAACTCTAAGTCATTTAAAATTACCTCATTTTTGATACTGATCATCAAACACACACACACACACACACACACACACACATACACACACTTGAATGTGAATGATCATGCCCATTTTAAGCAAGTGTCTAGAATCACGAACAAATGGTTCAGTTTTATAATATTTATTTAAACATCCTAGTCTGTATGTTTTCATGAGAAACTGATAAGCTGTCAGAAATGGGGTATTCAAAATAATCTTCAAATACATCTGAGTGCTTTCTGCATAAGAATGGGAGTCTAATACATGTCCTCACTGAAAGGAAGCATATAAATGTTGATTAAAATGTATAAGCTAAAAGCAGGTAACTAGAAAATAAAAAAAATGAAAGGAATAGAATTAAAATCATTAAGAAGCATAATGCATAGGATCAATTAAATTTGATTAAAACTGAACAGATGTAACTGCTATTAAAGAGGAGAAATAGAATATTCAGATTTTAAAGGCAATAGAAAAGTAAGCAAATTCATTTTTTTCTATTATGAGTTCTTCATTAGTAATTTAACTTAATCCTGAAAGTCATATATTATAAACAATGCTGCCTTTCCTTGCTTCTTGTGTCGCTAAATCATTCTATTTGTATTGATGAGAACTTATGTGGCATTCATCAGTAAAAACTGACTTTATGAATTACAGATAAATTTTTTTTTGATAAAAATAAAATAAAATCCAGGTCAGCTACAATGGTGCATGCCTGTAATCCCAGTGGGTCAGGAGGCTGAGGTAGGAGGATGGCAAGTTAACGGTTTGGCAATGTGTCTCAGTGGTTAAACTCCTCTAGGTTCAATCCCTGGCACCAAGTAAATAGATAAATAAATAAATAAAATAAAATACAACTTATTTTTTTTTTGCCAGTAAGAAAATTATACAAATTAGAAGGGGAAACTGAGAAGAATTGCTAGGCCTCATACACATAGGAAGCATAGCATTCTTATGACTGTCCAAAAGGTAAGGAGTGTGGAAAAGAGTGGAAAGTAAGAAGATAAAGGAGAAAAAGAGGGGCTGAGGAAGAAGATGGTGGGAAGTTGTGGAAGGTGATGATCAAAATCATGGCCTGACTTTCTTGGCTCCTTTTGTTCTGGGAGCTGCCTGTGTGAAAGTACAGGTCAAGATGCTCCAGTCCCTATGGTAATGCTGGCCAGGGGTGGCTACACACAAAGGCTTTGAGTTCAGCACCTTCTCCCAGGAATAGAGAATCCTGAGCAAAGCAAGATGACCCTAATGCCTCCCCAGTCCTATGTCCCTCAGATTGTCTGCTTTGCTGAAAATCTCCCACAAATAATCTTTTCATGAAACCTATATAATAAACTTGCTGATCTAGGTCTGGTGTCAGTCAAGCCTCATCAGGGCTTGGCTATCCACCTGGCCCAAGCTTTTTCTTGATACATATGTCTGCCTGTTTTTTCTTCATCCTCTTATCACCCCTCAGGAAACTTCTTTAATTAATGGCCTTGGTCAAAAGAGATGAGAGAGTCAATGCAGGCAATGAAGTCATTGGGCAAAAAGCTCAAACAACTGGTCAAAAAAAGGATTTAACAAATAGTGGTGTTTATATTCAGTTTCAAGGTATGATGCAGAATGTCTTCACCCTTTCCTAAATTACCCATATTCATTGTGTGATTTAGCACCAGCAGATTTAAATGCTTTTGTTTGTTTGAGTGAAACTGGGGGTAATATCTCCTTGAATTTATGTAGAATGGCCATAATCCAATAAAAGTAAGAAAGCATAAATTTGGAGCTGGAATTATTCAGCACACATTAAGTCTCCACCTACTGGTTCAAAAACTCCACTGACATTTTAGGGAATACTGAATACTGAATCTTCCTAGAACTGAGAGTTAGACTAATCTACATCTGCAAAGACAAGAAAACTCCTTTGACAATTTGTAATTTCAAAATGTACTTCCAAAAGTTACTTCCATAGTTTCTCACATGTTTTTCTTCTTCATATGAAATATTCCTTTTTGGCTCTGAATCTAAAATTTATTCTTCCAAATCTTACTTCTATTAGAGCATTTTAATATTCTATTAATTATCCACTTATCCAAGTTCCTTTATGAAGCTGTTTTTTATATCTTAATGACAAGTAAGTTGACTTACTGTTTAATACACAGTTAATGCTTAAAAAGATTTAAGATTCCTAAATTAATAAAGTGAAATTTACCTAAATAAAAGAAATATAAAAGGCTAAAGTTTATAATTTAAATGTTTCTACTAAAATACAAGAAAAAAAGGCAATTTATGAAAGAGGAACACTTTGCTTAGTACTTGTGAATCTAGACAGACTTTCTAGAGAAAAGTCTAAGGCATATTTAATAATGATTTATATTAAATTTTTAGAGATAATAATATAACACATTTATTTAGAATGTTTCAATGTAAAATGAAATGATAGAATTCTATATATTTAGGGACTTGCATTCCTCAATCATTGGAATAATATATTCTAAATGCTAAGATAAAGATAAGCAGGCATTAGGGAAAGATAAAACAGTGGATGTTTTTGCTACTTGGAACTGTAAGGAAGTCATCATGAAAGTGATGTTGAAAATAATTGTGAAAAGTTGGAACACCTGCACTTAGAGAAGAAATTCAGATTGACTTTGTAGGAGAAGAGAAAAAGGAAATAAAATAGCACATTGTATATAGGAAGACTTTGGAATTTCCAAAACATCTAAGGTTGTTGGAGTTTGGGAGATTCCTCAGATAGAGCTTTCAAGGTAAAATAAATGCCTATTCAATGAGGGACATATATGATAGTTTATGGAAATTATCAGATTTTTTTTTTCTGTCAAGCTAAGCAAAATACTCTGAGGGTCTCAGAGGGAACTTGAGTTAAGCATATCTATATATTTATAGTTTGAATAGTTCAGGTGCCAAATACAGGATAGATTTGAGGGTAAATGTAATAGGCCTGGATATGAGAATGAAATATCAAGTTATAATTTTTCTCCATGTAATTTTAAAATGTTTAAAAAATGTACCTATATTGTATTTCTAATTTACTTATTTGTAAAATAAAAACATTATATATTTATTGTGTATAACTTGTTATTTTAAAATTAATTTAGCTTTAAATGTAGGAACATAGAACATTTATTCACTTATTTTTCTCTCTAGTCATCCATTCAATCAATACTATGTATTAAACAATTATGATACACTTGAATTTTGGAAAATTTGTGATAACACATTTGTTTACTAGGCTCTCCTCTCATGCCCCTTACATTACAGGGAAAAAGAGAGACTCAAAACAGTCAATTACTGGCTAGATAGATAATCATGAAAATGTTACAAATGAAAAGTATGGATGCCCTGAGAGTTGTATTTGGGAATATGACTATAGAAGCATTCTTCCTTAACAAAATTAAAGGTTCATTAATATAAGACAATTTAAGTCATGGTAAATAGAAGCAAAGTAAGTTAAAAATCTCAATTAAATACTTTTTAAGGAAATAAAATTTTATTTCTTTCAAATGAATCCTGAATTAAAGTAAATCTTAATACTTTCTCACAATCCCACAAATTCTTTTATTGATTGGTAGACATTATTATAGACAGATGTAGCTCTTAGTATGGAAATGATACTGCTAAGCATTTTTTAATAGTATCTCAAAGTAGTTTATTTTTAGGTAGCTTCATTGTCTTTTGCCTTCCAATCTTTTTATTCATACTAATAGACTTAACAAGTCATTGGTAATATGAAGGCAGCATAATACCCAACCATTTCCCCAAATAATGGGATTTTATTAGAAACTTTTTTCTACTCAAAATCAAGTAGAATGTTCCTCTAATGTGGCACTCAAGATCCTTTAAAAGGCAAATAAGAAAACAGAAAAGAAAAAGAAAAATTTTACAGACTAGAAAACTTCTGGGAATTGGGTCAGTGAATTCTATAACATGAGAAACACTTAGGGGAGAATCTAGTATTTTATGCAAAAAATAATACTTTCAAAATTATTATTCATCAATTCAAGAAAAAAAACATAAAAATCCTTAGAATTCCAATTGCCAGGATTCCTTGTTCAGTTCATTTTACTCATTCCTTTTTCTGTGAGACTGGCAAATAGGATGGCATTATTATATCAATTTAAGTAAAATTTCTGAAAAATCAAAAATAATTATAAAGTAGAGATGTTTTAGCACAAAACTACCAAAGTAATTTATGAAAAATAAATTGATCCCAAATGATTTAGGCATTGGATAGAAAACAAAATTAATCCATTCTTTATCAACTACACTAAAACTGGATGAAACTTAGAAAATTTTGATGACTATACAAAGATTACAACTCCAGGAAGTAATTTCTTCATTATGATATGTTGACAGGCAAATTGACCTAATTGAATCTCTCAAAATTTTAAATTAGCAAAATTTATAAAAGCTCGTTTTTTTTTCAAGAGATAAAAGTAAAATAGAAATGTCAAAATCATTTATTGCATGCTCAAGGCCCACAATTGACCCATCTGGTGATTGGGATGGGAGTGGAGAAGAAAATAGAGGGATTATGTGGACATCTGGCAATCATATACTAGAATAAAGAAGATATCTTTACTATAAACTTTCACACATATCCTAAGCTGAATAACTTCTGATAAATCTTCCAATTTTTTAAGAGAATCTAGGAATCTGGATGCTTACATGAAATGTTTAATTTTTCAAGGGTTGATAAATAATTTAAAAATATATCAGCCTATAATAGCTTATAATATTTATGAGATACTTTTGGACTATAGACCTACAACTGTAATGCTTAGTCCACATACTCATATCATTTTGTTGTGAAATTAAAAGTAGACTATGATTTCAATGAAATGAGAGTTGGAGAACATAATTGCAAAGATATTTTAATCTTAGGATTTGAAATTAACTGTTTTAGTATTTCTAAATTTCAAACAGATATTTTGACTTAAAACACTGACTTAATAGAATATTTTTTTCTACTAAATCTCTTTAATTCTCACTCATGAACTTTTCTTCTTTTTATTCTTGACCATGAAGTCTTGGTAAAAGAGAATTACAGGAATTGAATAAACTTCAGCTTCCATTAGAGTAGGAAATAATTAAAGCTGGTTAAAAAAAAAAAAAGATTGTTTTGACACTCAATGAAGAAATAAAATCTTTTTAACTCAAACTAAATTAACTACTGTTCTTCCCAGGTTGTTTCCTATCATTATCCCTACATATATTTTAGGATTTCATTTGGCATCTCTCTAGGAAGCTGTTTAGTCTAAATCTGAAAGATCTCCCAAAGGCCCACAGGTTAAAGGCTTGGTCAACAGACAGTAGCACAGTTGAGAGGTGGTGGAACCTTTAAGAGGTGGGGCCTGTTGGAGGAAGTTAGGTCTTTGTGTATGAACTCTTGAAGGTGATACTGGGACCTCTATCCCTTCCCCTCTTTCACTTTGCTTTCCAGTTACCATCAGGTGAACAGCAGTGCTCCACCATGTGCTCCCTGCCATGATGTTCTCCTCACCCTCACTACAAGCCTAAAAGCAATGGAACTCACTGACTACAGATAAAACCTCTGGAAACAGAAACCAAAATGAATCTTTCCTCCTTTCCTCATGTTGTCTGGTAGATGTGAAGCCAAATCCTAAGGATTGTTAATAGCAATATGTGATAAAGGTTGTTGTATAGAAACAATTACAATATTTTTTCTTAGTTTTTTTGTTTGTTTGCTTTTTATTGTATTCGTTTCTTCTTAATAGTTTTTATAATCTCCATCTATTTATTGGTATAAGCCATAATGAAGTATCTCAAGGCAGATAAGCCATCTGAGAAGAGGAAAGTCTGAAATACTGAAGAAACAAGAGGCAGAGGCAGAAAAATAGGTTTTAAAGGATGGAGCACCTGATAGACCCAGTCCACACAGGAGCTGAAGCTGGACAACTAGAAAGAGTCTCAGCTATTTATTTAAGGGGGTACATCAAAGGCAGGGAAAAGATTTTAGTGGGAGGAGTCTTGCTTCATGGTGTCTTGCAGTTAACAGGTTGATTGGCTTCTTGGCAAGCCAATCAACCATCTCTGAGAGGCTGTGTAGTTATGTGGCTCCATCAGGTCACCCCTTCTCTGGTATTGTGTGGAACCTGGCAGAGCTAGGTACAATGTCACGTGTATTTTAGCAGTCTCACCAGCAGGAGTGTCACTGGAAGTTCCCAGATACCAGACTTTCCTACCCAAAGGCTTCCATGCTGATTTGGTTCATGCACTGTACACGGATGGCTTCTGACAATGAGGAATACATTGGCATTCTCAGTGTTTCTTCATAGTCATATATTTGAAAGAACAAATTTCTAACTTATTAGCACACCTAATAATGAAAAGCCCACTACTCAATATTTTAAGAAGATGAAGTTTCATTGTGTCTAGGCTGTTAATTAGAAGAAAAAAATGTCAGTGATGAACCCTTTCAGCTAATATGTCATTCCTATATCAATACATAAACATGTTGAAAACAAGTATTCCTAAACATTTTAGAGGAATTCATAAAAAATTTGACACATTATATATGCTAAAATTTTTGTAACAATCAGAAACATGTAACTCCCAGATTTTTCAAAAAACAGGATTCTCTGTTTAATGCTTGTTTGTTTTGTCTGATATTTGATTTAGAATAAATATTAAGAATAATTGCAAACAAATATTTAATTACTTTAGTATAGAAATTTTACTCAGAAATCAAATTTTTTTAATAAAAATTGACTTTGACATTACTTTTTTGCAGTGCTGGGGATTAAGGTCATTACATTTTTTGTATATGTAAACTCTATGTATTCTTTTAATTCCCCACATAGTATACATACTAAAATATTTTTTGCCTTAAACTTGGTAGTTGTTTTAGGCCTGCCTGTGATCACACTGGGATGTTTCTGGGTTTGTTGTTATTGTTTACTGATCTTTCCTTTTGTTGCTTTTTCCCCCAAAGGAAAAGGAGAAGATTTTTAAAATCTAAAGAAGGTTGGATCTATTGTTCATTCTAAATATGTTGCCATTTTTTTCTGCTGTAGAATCTTTACTTTCCAGCAATTCTTAACCTGGGAGATATATTGAACAGTTCAATGCCACAGTGTAAATCAGCAGTTCTACTCCTATAAATAAAAGGAAACACAAATAACAATAAGCTTATAGTGATAGTATATTAAATATAGGATATTTGTAGCTTTACCTATTTTGGAATATTTCACAATTTAAAACAAAACAAAACAAAAAAACATAGTACCTATGAGATAAATATTACTTTTGAGCTCAGACTGTGAAATTTGATAGACACATAGACTCCCTCAATAAAATCCTAATATTAAGACAAACAAGTAACAAAATTAATTCCACTGAATATTCTTAAATTATTTAGGAAGTAACTTGTGTTAAAACTGAAAACCAATCTCTGGTTCATAATTTTATATATTCTTATGGTAAAAATGGAAGTTAAGTGTGCACTGGGTTTCTCTCCAAAACATTTGTCTCACTGCCCCTACATTTTTTTTCTAATTCTTATAATTGAAATGCCAGGAAAATCCCCTGCTCTATTTTTGTCCCAAATAATAGATTTAGAGTGCAATAAGATCCCATCATTACCCTGATGACACTCAGCTGTTCCATTCATTTCCTCTGGACTCAGATGTCACTGAGCCTCCATGCAACTTTCAGCAGCCAAAGCTGGAGAAGAGATGAGCTGGCATCCTTCCAAATAATTAAAGACGAAAAGACCTAGCTATATGCTTGAGAAACACCAAGGGAGTTAAAAAGAGAAAGTTTTGGGTTTTTCAAATGAGGTGACTCACAGAGACTAGCCTACCATATGTCTATACTAACATAGAACAGCCTGGCATTGGTCTATTTCTAGAGTTAAATCTGCATGAATATTCACAGCAGCACCTATGGAAATGAATGCCTTTTGCCTTCTTGCATTTTACTTGAACCCTGTAATCCCTGCACAATTATCCCATGTTTGCCTGAGAAACATTCAAACTGACTATAAGCGTGTGAACCAAACTTATATGATGGTTATGCTGATCCTGTAAAACAGAAAAAAAAAAGATGTATACCTAGAATATTAATTAGGTATAAATTCTCTATCAACTATGTTTTGGAATGAAATTTTAAACTAGAATGCATAAAGTGAACTGAAATCTGACTCTATCCCCCTTTTCCACCTCCAGACTGTCTTCGTAAGATGATATATTCAAAGACAGAAACTTAGGATTGAAATTCTTGTAATTGGCCTTGAGTACACCCCGCGTAAGATTCCTGTCTTCCGATATGCTCTGACAAGCAGCCAGATCATAAGTATTTAGGAAAGGGAGAAGAAGGTAGCCTTCAGAATATATTTTAATTATGTAATATATGTGAAAGTAGATTAGTTTTAAAAGCATACATATGAAAGCACCTGTCAATTTTTTAATGTGCAATTTTTACAGTATCATAGAAGTATATTGTAGTCAGTTTGGCACTAATGATTTATTTTCCCATTAAAATTCAAGGAAGAAATGAAACTTCATTGACATTCTTCCCATCAAAATGCATCAAATGACAACAGCATTTTACCATGTGGTTAAATTGCCATTATCTATGATAGATGACAGTTCTTTCCATGATTGCCAGCACTTCTTTTAGAGGTGATGATAATATCTTTGCTATAAGTGTTTGGCATAAAGAGGAAAAAAAGATTTTGATATAAGACAGCCAGTTTAGAAACATGAGAGAACATTACTTTTCCCCACCTTAAGCTATAATAGTTGAGTTTCAACATGATGCTGGAAAAAAATGTAAAGTTCTTTTCATTAAAATATTTTCCAGTATAGGTAAAAAATGTTTGTCAGCCTATGACACTAAAGAGAAGTTCAAGCTATTGCAGGAGGCTTCTGTATCCAGGAACATACTCTAGTTCCTCAAATATTTGGAATTTCCACAGATTAACTTAAAATCTATATCCTCTCTCAATATTTTGTCATCTTCCCTTTAAAAAAGCATATACGAAAGCAAAATAAAATTCATGTTCACTATTGTGTGATCTTCTTATTTGCTCACTTGCTTCCCCATTGCCAGTCTTATTTACTTTTTTTTTTTTTTTTTTACTTTGGGAGATGTGTTGTAAAAACAATGAGGTGAAAAATATATAATACAAAAGGAACACTCAGTAATTGCATTGTTTACGAGAATTTCTGAGAGGTAGGGGATGCTATGTCATCTTACTTTTATGTAAACAATTAGAGATTAACATTAAAATACTGCATGCTAAAACATCTGCATACTATTATATTAAATATTATCTTATATTATTTATCAATATGTTCAATAGTCACATTCCAGAAGAGAAAAAAAGAAGGAAAAGTATGATAATTCCCTCTTTAACATCAGGAGACTTAGTACAAAGTCATAAAATAAATCTTCTAGGACTTCTAACTTCTGATTCAGTAGTCTTTCCTTCACTCTTACTACTAACAGTGCTATCTGTAGCAGCAGTAGCAGCACTTGGAAGCCTGTTAGAAAAGCAGAATCCAGGCCCTAGCCCAGATCTACTGAGTCAGAATTTCTATTTTTTTCAAGTTGTCCAAGTGATGTTTCTGCACATTTAGTTTTAAGCAGCACTGTCCTCTGCCAAAGAACTTTCTTCATATAGAGCTGCCCATCAATTAATTAATTCATTTATCACTCACATTTTATACTTAGTACTTCTAGCTCTGTTATCTGAGAGAAGAAATAATGTTACAGAGTACATGTTTGCTGGTGACATCTCTAGCAGTGTGGAGGTTATTCAAATGTGATGAAGCTTGAAAGGAGCAGATCCTGCTTTTGCAGATATCAGATTTAACCTTGGCTTCCTTCAGTCTGTTTAGCATAGCTCAGCTTCTCTGTCTTGGAAACAGGAACTAACAAGGATAAATTATAGCCATTCAAACCAAGCAAACAGGATTTTGAAGCACAGGTGTAACAACTGTATGGGATATATTTGATCATTTCTGCATTATAGATCACAAAACTGAGGCTTATAAGTTATTTGCAGTAGTATAGATATTTAGAAGGTATAGTGGGGAATTAAACCTACATAGATGTGACCCTAAAATCTATCCTCTTAACCAAAAGGCTACTTAACTTTCTAAATTAAAGTTGAGCCAGCATGCAAGTTTGTGTGTTCATGTGTGCATGTATGTGTATACACCCACACAGAGATATGCTTGTCTTGAGGGCAGAAAATGTGAGAGGATGAAGTCATATATACCACAAAATTTTATGATCTTTATCCATTCAGAAATATTGGTATTTTGAACATAAGAATGGATGTTATATGCATTAACTTCTACCTCTTCTGTCAATTATTAGTAAATATTTGAAATTCATTTCTCTGTATGCATTTTTGCTCATTGATTTTATTCCAGTGTCAATATGTTTCCTTCTTCATTGTTTCTTTTGCTCTAAATATACAATTTTATGTTGGGATAGTTAAATTAGTATAATCACAGGCTAGAAATGTTTTGAAACATTTGCTGATAAATAAAATATAGTTACTATGATTAATGAATGTAGGAGAAGACTGTTCCATTATTTCAAAGATGACATGTTTCAATAGCTCTAGTGAAAGACAAATTTAAGACCTGATGTTTAATTCCAACATTGCTACACATTATAGGACACTAATATGATAATGAATTTTACTGAATCTCATCCATTTCTAAAAATAGGGATAATTATATCATGTTGATAACTTATTTATTGTGGTATCAAGAGAAAAGATGAGAACATGAAATCTTACTGTCATTTGATATTTGCTAAGGAAAAACAAAGGTGCTTTTAAAATTATACATATATTGAAAACTTGATTTATATATTATTAGAAACTGCACTTTGTATAGATGATACAGAAAAATGGTGGAAGTGAGATAAGTAATGAGACCCAATCTCCTCACAGAAAGGAGACATCAAAAGGAAAACAGAATTAAGAAGTGTGGGGATGGGACTAAGTAAGACAGTAGAATGAATTGGACATAACTCTTTCCTATATTCATATATAAATACATGACCAGTGAAATTCCACATCATGTATAAACACAAGAATGGGATCCTAATTAGAATAAGTTACATTCCATGTATATATAAGATATCAAAATATACTCTTACTGTCATGTATATCTAAAAAGAACAAATAAAAAAAGTAATGTAAATATACATATATACAGGAGGAAATTGGAAATGGGCATGAGGGGACTTTTTGAAGTAATGAAAATATTTATATTGTGAAAATCATCATAATCATCATCATCATCATCAACTGAGAACAATGTATTTTTTTTTTTAATTCAAAATTCTTTTTAAGTGGATATAGCTCAGAGGTACAGTGTTTGCCTAGCATGAGACCCTGGATTCAATCCTCAGTGCTGCCAAAATAAATAAATAAATAAATAAAAATAAAAGAAAAAAATATTATCTATAAATAAATATCAAATTTGATTTTTAACAGATATTAAAAGACTGGACTTGAA
This sequence comes from Urocitellus parryii, assembly GCF_045843805.1. Classification (NCBI taxonomy): domain Eukaryota; kingdom Metazoa; phylum Chordata; class Mammalia; order Rodentia; family Sciuridae; genus Urocitellus; species Urocitellus parryii. The sequence goes on along the minus strand of NC_135537.1, from coordinate 25,851,887 downwards.
ATCTTAGTGTAACTGCTCGATATCTCAATTTATTTTTGGAAGACTGAAGCAGTATAGGAGGATGACAGCACAAAATATAAGATTTCATGATGTTGTAATATCATTGCATTTGATAATATAAATCTATAAGACCCAATTTAAAAAGCATTAAAACCTTGCAGCCAATTTTAAAATGCTAGACTAAAAGAGAAAACTCTATCAGGTAGTCACACTTTATATAATTAAACATAGAATAAAACTCGAAAAAAACAAACAAAAAAGAGGTGGGTAGCAAAATAAACGCCCCAAGACTTAATATTACAAAGTCCAAGATTTGGAAGGACTGAAATACAATTTAATTAGAGTGAAAATAAACTCAAGAGTCCCCTAACCCCGAACCCAAACCTAGGTATGGAAAAGTGGGGAGGGGCAACAGAAAGAGAAAGAGACAGAGAAGGGAGTGGAAAATCTCTTTAACTCACCCACTTAACAACATTTGGAAAGATAGAATTTAAAGTATGATGGTAACAGAAGGGTCCTTACAACAAAGCAAACAGTTTAAAACAAATTTGTAAAAAGAACACTGAGCTGGGGGTCCACAACCATCTTACAGAGCCCTCACCCAACCAATTACCCCCTTAAATCAACATGGCATAATGACATGCCATGACATTTGCAAATTAAACCAGAGGGAAGTCTCGTGTAATGGGAACTATTTAACAACCTAGCTATAAAGAACTTCTAGAAGAACCACAACTATCCAAAAATTGCTGAAAATCCTCTTTCTTCCCGTCACCACAAACACAGTACAACACAGGCAAGGGCAGAAAGCTTTGTGCAGCATACTCTCACTCAACTCAGATACAGCAATGAAGCAGTTTTGGCCTGGAATAGAGGAATGTGGATTTACCAGGCTCTGACCACTGACATTGACAGGAGACATCACTTGAAGCCTAGGGACATCCCTAGGATCATGGGTATGTAGAAAATGAAAGCTTCCTGGATATTCAGTGACATAGAAGCCCAATGGAAAATTATGAGCCTATAAAGGAAGAGGGGCTGATCCCTCCCTAACTTGTGCACAGCCTGAACTGTTATCACAACTGGAGAATGAAAGGGCACTGTATGGATACTTATGAGACCTTGCATCAGACTTAGTAAACAGAGGGAATCAATGCCAACTACTCATGACCTATGGTACAGTGGAAACTAGAGTCCAGGAGAACTACCAGAAACACTTCACTGTAGTACCTCAGAGATTGGCATGGACCAGGGGAATATTTGTGCAGCACAGAACATCTGCAGAAAAACCACAACCTGAATTGCTGCACTCATAGACAGACACTGGATCTTTACTACAGCAAAAAGGATTCTGTAGAGGGGAACAGGTACATAGTGACCCACAGCAATTACGAGGACTGAATCCTGAACTACTGAACACAATAGAAACAGCCAAGCCACAACACTGCAACCTCCAGGCAGTTAGCTGCAGGTCCCTGAGATGACAAACCAGAAGCTATTGTTAAGAGCCTCATTAACAACCAAGTAAGTAGCTCCTGTGCTCATGAAACTCAGTAGATATCCACAGCCAAAGACATTGGCTAAATGTTCAAACATCAATAAAATCGAAACCAAGATTCAACAAGAATTTTCTTGACTTTTGACATGGTTTACTATAAACAACTCTGAGGTCAACTTTGATTATATAAATAACTATTTAACTTGAATGATAATTGTTAACCTAAAAGGAACAATATACTCTCAACCCATTTTATGTGAATGAATTTTACAGCAATGTTTAAAACATAAACTGAAATCAATCTTCCCATCTGTTTTAGTTTATATTTGCTCTAGTTTATATTTGCTCTTTTTACCCGCTACTCATCCTCTTGCATTATCTGATATGATCTCAAATACCTACCATTCATCTATTTCTTGTTTCTACCTTGATATAAATTATTTTTATATTCTTGTCCCTATTTCTTTCTTTCTATCTTTCTTTTTAACCTCTCTTCTTTTACCAATATTTCTTTTTCTCCCCCTTTAGCCCACATTTAAGGTTATAGTAAGTTTACTAATTTAGCAACTAATTATTTTACCTATTCCAGAACTTTATTATAAGTTTATAGATGAATTTGAGGAATAGTGGAGAACAATTTCAACAAGATTTTGTTTCTTACAAGGTTGACTATGACGCTTGGCTCTGCAGTGATTATAGTAAATAGGGCACAGTAGCATCTCTTAATGTGGCACTGATACTGGGATCAGCAGAGGTCACACATTGAATTAAAATATCCTTATCTGGATATTCACCCAACCCAAGGCTATTAAGAAAAATAAACTTTCAAAGTAGTCCTTTACTTAAAATAAGAAGTCAGTAATATACCAATAGATGGGAAGTTAGAAAAAACAATATGAAAAAGCAAGGGTACAAACAATCCTAAACAGTCCATAAGGTTTCAACAACAGACTTCATTGAAACCACAGTGGAGAAAATGTTAGAGAAGGAATTTATAAAGTTCATAGTTAAAATGTTCTATGAGCCAAAAGAAGATCTAAGGAGTAAAATCAGAGAGAATATGTAGGAAGTGAAAGATCACCTCAATAAAAAAAAAGAGATTCTGAAAAAAAAATCAAACAGAAATCCTAGAAATGAAAGACTCAATAAACCAAATTAATTATTCAATGGAAAGTATTATCCATAGATTAGACCACTTTGAAGAGAGATTTTTGAGGCCTAAGACAAAGTATATAATATTGAAAATAAAGCTGATCATAAAAAGAAAATATGTTAGAAGACAATTAATAGAATATTCAAGAAATATGGGATAACATTAAAAGGCCAAATTTATGATTCCCTGGAAGAGATGAAGGCTCTGAAACACAAGCTAAAGGAATGAACAATCTTCAGTGAAATAATATAATAAAATTTCCAAACTTTAAGAATGAGATGGTAATTCAAATACAAGAAGCATATTGGATTCCAAATATACAAAATCACAATATATCTACTCCAAGACACATTATAGTGAAAATGCCTAACCTACAGATTTAGAATTTTAAAAGCTTCAAGGAAAAACAACTCATCACATTTAGAATAAAACCAATATAGATTTCAACAGATTTCTCCATGCAGATGCTAAAAGCCAGGGTGACTTGGAAAAAATATACACTAAGCTCTGAAAGAAAATGGAAGCCAACCAAGAATACTACACACTGAAAATTTAAGATTCATAATTGAAGATGAAATAAAAACCTTCCATGATGAACATTAGCTAAAAGAATTAAAAACTAGTAAGCTTACCCTACAAAACATTAAGAAGAAATTAAAAATATACATGAACACCAGCATAGGGAATAGATACTCGAGAAGAACAGACATATAAAGGACAATCAAGTCCAATTTAAACATTAGAAATAAACATTAGAAATAAATCAAAATAGCAAAAAATAAAAACCACCTCTCAATAATAACATTGAATGTAAATGATCTAAATGTTTTAATTAAAAGACATAGGTTGTCAGACTTGGTTAAAAAACAAGATCTAACAATATGCTGTCTTCAAGAGAATCAACTCACAAGCAAAGAACTCCCAGACTAAAGGTGAAAGAATGGGAAAAAATATACCATTTACATGGGACTGGTAAACAAGCATGGGTAACTACTCTCATATTAGATAAAGTGGACTTCAAGCCAAGATTAATCAGAAGTCACTTAACTCTGATTAATGGAATCATATATCAACAAGATATGATGATCACAAATATTTATGCCCCACACAACAGAGAATCTACATACATCAAACAATCGTTCCTCAATATTAAGAATCAGATACCATACTACAATAATACCGAATGACTTTAACTTGCCTTTCCTACCACTAGATATATCATATAAACAAAAACTAATATTCTGCAGAACTAAAAAGTATAATTAATAATATAAACCTAATAGATATCTATGAATAAAATAATTCACCCATCAATGACTGAATTCACTTTCTTCTCAGCAGAATATGGAATATTTTCTAAAATACACTATATTTTAAATCACTAAGCAAATCTTAGTAAGTACAAAAGATAAAATAAAACCTGGAGAAAATACATTGCAGTCTATTAGAAACTATTGGAATGAACTTAGAAATCAATGATAAGGAGAAAAAAAATTGAAAACACGTTTTTTCTTTTTCTTTTTCGTTTTTTTTTTTTTTTTTTTTTGAGGGGAATATACAGGGAATTGAACTCAGGGCTACCCTACCACTGATCCACATCCCCAGCTCTAGTTTGTATTTTGTATAGAGACAAGGTCTCAATGAGTTGCTTAGCACCTCACCATTGCTGAGGCTGGCTTTGAACTCATGATCCGCCTGTCTCAGCTTCCTGAGCTGCTGGGATTACAGGTATGTGCCACTGTACCTGGCAATAATACATTTTGAATGATGAATGGATAGGTGAAGAAATCAGGGAAGATTAAAAAAATCCTTAGAAGTAAATGAAATTATTGATACAAAATATCAAAATCTCCAAGGCTGAAGGCACTTGCAATGCTTAAGTTAATAGACCTTAAAAAATAGAAAGATACTTAATAAATAATCTAACATTACATCTTAAGGCCTAGAAAAAAGAGAACAAACCAACACTCAAATCAGTAGAAGATAGGAAATAATTAAAATCAGAACTGAAATCAATGAAATTGAGAATAAACATAGAAAAATATCAATGAAACAGAGTTGATTTATTGAAAGGATTAACAATATTAATAAGGAGGGAAAAATCCAAATTATCAAAATTTGACATGAAAATCATCACAGACAAAATTGAAATCCAGAGGGCAATAAGAAACTATTTTAAAATGTATGCTCCAATAAGTTAGAAAGTCTTAAAGATATTGACAAATTCCTAGACACAGATATCTACCCAGGAGTTTGAACCAGGAGTTTATAGAAAACTTAAACACATTAATTTCAAGTAATAAAAATGATGCAGCTATAGAAAAATTTCCAAGAAAAACTCAGGACTGGATGGATAATCAGCCAAGTTTTCCAGACCTTTAAAGCAGAACTAATACCAATTCTCCTCAAATTATTTCATAAAATAGAGCAGGAGAGAAAACTGCCAAATTCATTCTATGAAGCCAGCATTGTCTTGATAAGATAACCAGGCAAAGACACATCAAGGAAAGAAAACGTCAAACCAATATCCTTCATGTACATAGATACAAAAATTCTTAATAATATATTGGCAAACCACATACAAAAACACATTTAAAATAGTGTACCATGATCAAGGAGGTTTATTCTCTGGGATGTAAGGTTGGTTCAACATATGGAAATTAACAAATGTAATTCACCACATAAATAGACTAAAAGACAAGAATCACATGATGATATCAATAGATGCAGAAAAAGCATTTGACAAAATACAACACCCATTCATGTTTAAAACACTAGAAAATTAGGGATAGAGGAACTTACCTCAATGCTGGAAAGGCTATATATGATAAACCCATGGCCAATACTATTTGAAAGAAGGAAGACCTAAAAGCATGTTCTCTAAAAATAGGAACATGGCAAGGATACCCACTTTCACTGAAACTGTAGCCAGAGAAATCAGCTAAGGAAATTAAAGGGATGTGAATAGGAAAGGAAGACCTTAAATTATCTCTGTTGGCTGATGACATAATCTCATATATAGAAGACCAAAACAAACAAACAAACAAACAAAATCTCCACCACAAGACTTCAGGAGTTCATAAGTGACTTCAGCAAAGTGGGAAGAGACAATATCAACACACATAAATTAATTGTGTTCCTATACTTTAATGATGAATCTATTGAAAAATAAATGGAGAAAACTGTCCCACTTACAATAGCCTCAAAAAATAACATAAAATAAAACACTTGGGAATCAACTAACAAAAGAGGTGAAGGACCTCTACAGTGAAAACAATAGAACACTAAAGAAAAAAATTAAAGAAGACCTTAGAAAATGGAAAGACCTCCCATGTTCTTGGATAGGCCAAATTAATATTGTCAAAATGGCCATATTAACAAAGCACTGTACTGATTTAAAAAATTCTCATCAAAATTCCAATGATGTTCTTCACAGAACCAGAAAGAGTAGTTATGAAATTCATGAAAGAGAGAGAGAGAGTGAGTGTGTATGTATGTGTGTGTGTCATCTGGAATAGCCAAAGCAATTCTTAGCCAGAAATGCACAGCAGAAAGTATCAAAATACTAGGCCTCAAATTATGCTACAGAGATATAATAGTGAAAACAACATTGTACTGGCACCAAAACATGCATAAAGATCAATGGAACAGAAGACATAGGGGAAAACCCACAAAAATAAAGTTATCTCATACTTGACAAATGTAACAAAACACACATTGGAGAAAAGATGGTCTTTTTATCAAACAGTGTTGGGAAAAATGGAAATCCACATGGAGTGGAATAAAATTTAATCCCTTTCTCATACCACACACAAACACGAACTCAGAGTAGATCAAAGTCCTAGGAATTATATCAGAAATGCTAGAAGGAGATGAGGGCCCCACATTCCAACATGTCAGCACAGGAAATAACTTCCTTAGCAAGAGTCATAAAGCACAAGAAGTAAAAAAAATAATAATAATCAGTGGTCAACAAATATATGAAAAAATGTTCAACGTTTCCAGCAGTTAGAGAAATTAAAATTAAAACTATACTGAGGTTTTATCTTACTCCAGTCCCAGTCAGATGGCAATTATAAAGAATGCAAGTAACAATAGATGTTTACAAGGATGTAGGGAAAAGGGTACACTCATACACTGCTGATGGGACTGAAAATTGGTGCAACAACTCCAGAAAGAATTATGGAGATTCCTTGAAAAACAAAGAATGGAACCACTACTTAACCCAGCTATCCCACTCTTCAGTATAATCCAAAGGATTTAAATCAATATAGCCCTTTTCCCACATCCTTACCAACATTTCATATATATATATATACACACACACACATATATGTGTGTGTGTGTGTGTGTGTGTGTGTGTGTGTGTGTGTATTTCTAGGGCTATTAAAATGTTTGAGTTTACTAAATAGTAAATAAAATATTACTTATTAATCACAAAAAATAAAATCAGAATATTACAGTAACACAGCTGTCAGGAGCAGTGAATAAATTATCGTCCATGAGCTGTTTGGCGACAGAAGCAATGTCCCTACTGGGAACTCTCAGAACAAAGGAGTCAATCTGAGATGGTCTGAGATAGGGAATTCTGTGTCAGTCACAGATTTATCGTTTTTTTTTTTTTTTTTAATGTGGAATGGGATAGATGGGTCAAATGATGGTTATATTTCAAGTTTTCTAAGGAATATTCATATTGCTTTCCAGATTGGTTGCACCAATTTGCAGTCCCACCAGCAATACATGAGAGTACCTTTTCCCCCACATCCTTGCCAACACTTATTGCTGTTTGTATTATGGATAACTGCCATCTGACTGGAGTGAGATGAAATTTTAGAGTAGTTCTGATTTGCATTTTTCAGATTACTATAGATGTTGAACATTTTTTCATATATTCCTTGATTCACTGAATTTCTGAGAAGTCCATTTATTGATTGGTTGTTCCTTTTTTTGTGTGTGTTAAGTTTTTTTGAGTTCTTTATATATCCTGGAGACTAGTGCTCTATCTGTCTGATGTGCTTGTGGAAAAAATTTGCTCCCAAAATGTAGGCTCTCACTAAAGAAAGAAATTGAAGAAGATCTTAGAAGATGGAAAGATCTCCCATGTTCTTTAATAGGCAGAATCAATATTGTCAAAATGGACATACTACCCAAAGCATTATATAGATTCAATGAGATTCTAACATCATTCCTTATATAAATAGAAAAAGCAATCATGAAATTCATTTTTAAAAATAAGAGACCCAGAATTGCCAAAGCAATCCTTAGCAACAAGAGTGAAGCAGGAGGCATCACAATACCAGACATTAAGCTATACTACAAAGCTATAGTAACAAAAATGGCATGGGTTTTTTTACTAATAAAAGAGGAAAGAAATTAATAATCTCCATACCATATTAGAGTAATGATAAAGATAATTCAGAAAGAAATATTAGTTTGGAAACTGATTCATATTAAGTATTCAATATTTGATTGTCATTATCAGTCATTAAATGTATAATCTTGGAATTAAAAAGGTCTTACATGCATTGTATGAATAAATTCATTGTGGTACAAGTCTATTCATATTTTCTGCCTGTACTAATTTATTCATTGCATTGGAAATAACCAGAAATTTGAGAAGCTTTTGATACTAAATTTTCTTGCACTCACTCTCACCATTTAAATTTATTACCAAATCTTATAGATTTTTGCTTTGACATAATCTCTGAATTGCATTCACTTCTCTTCATTTCTACTAGTACTACATTTCAGATTGTTACTGTATCTTCTATAAATGATATTTGGTTCCATTCTCTATACCAGTTTGTTATATTTGTTATATTTTTAAAATACAAACTGATTTTATACATATAACTCAATGACTTCATGCTGCTCTTAGAATGAAAAAAAAATCTTCCTTAATATGGACACAAAACCTGTGTAATCTGGCCCCTTCTTGCCTCTAGAGGCTACTTCAAAGCAATCCTTCATTTAATCTTCACCCTCTGGCTACTTAAGTCTTCTAATTTCTTTACTCATGTTCACTCCAGCCACAAACTTTGCACATCCTACTTTGTCTGCCTGAAAATTTCTCCTGTCACATATTTTTATAAGTTTTAAGTATCTTTCAGATGAAATTTTAGTCATTATTTGGTCAAATAAATCTTCCCATTTCTAAACAAAACATTTTATTTATTCATTTTTTTTACAAAATATTATTAGTTGTGATTTGGATTTGAAATGTCTCCAAAGGCTCACATGTCAAAGCTTGGTCCAGAATGTAGCAATGTTCATAGGTTGGAATTTGGGGAATAATGAGGGATTTAATTCATCTGAGGATTAATCCATTAATGGCTTCATAATGTGAATGGAATATTGGGAGGTGCTGGAAACTGAAAGAGATAGGACCTAGTTGAATTGAGTAGATCCATGGGGTGTAATCTTGGGGAATATGTCCTTTCCCTGGTCTGGCTTCTTCCCCTTTCTCTGCTTTGTTGCCATGAGGTGAACAGCATCTGTCCTCCATGCCCTTTTGCCATGAGGTTCTGCTTTATTTAAGACTTATAGCACTGGAGCTGGCCGACCAAGGACTGAAACCTTGAAAACCATGAGCCAAAACAAATCTTTCTTACTTTAAGTTGTTTTTCTCAAGTATTTTATTCTAGTGGCAAACAGTGACCTGCTGGCTCCTCGGGGCATCATCTCATGAAGCTACACTGTGTGTCTATGCAGATGTGTCTTTTTCCCCTATTAATTAGTAATTTCAATAAGGACAAAACCCATGTCCATTATAGGTCTGTTTTATTTTCAGAATCTGATTTAATGCCTGACATATGAAATATACTCAATAAATTATTATAGTATAGATCAATGAAGAAGGAAACTACGATTCCACAAGTTAAAAAAAGTGATGGGCAAAGTGAAATAGGATAGATAACTGTCTCTATGGTTGTTTGTTCATGCTCTAATAATCATATTCCCTGACTTATTTGATTTATATTTCATCTGATAAAGACAAGAAAGTTCACTTATATGATACATAATCTCCCAATTAATTTGAATATTGGTATTATGAATTGAAATGTCAATCTTCAGAAAAAAAGGGACATTATAATTGATACTTCCTGAAGATACATTTCCTGTGTGTGTGTGTGTGTGTGTGTGTGTGTGTGTGTGTGTGTGTGAGTTGGTGCAAAAGTTGGGACAAGAAGAGATACCAGAGTGAATGAGACCTGCATAGAGAGACAGCAAAAGAGACAGAGATTTTAACTTTAAAATAGTACATCAAATGATGAAAAAGTAGGTACAGTAAGTGATTTTTATTTCCATTGTTAACTAATCTTCAGTTTTTGTATTTTTTTTGTTTTTTGTTTTTTAATGAACACTAAAAGGACAAGTTTTAAGTGATCCTCTTTCCTGTGATTTACTACAAATAAGAACATAAATTCAAGTTTAAAAAATTCCCTCACTTTCCATGTAATTGCCAAATTATTTGTTATCCACAAATTTAAATGTAAATTACTTCTTCCTTACTTCTATGCCCAAATGATGTTATAATATTCTAACTTTAAATATCTTCATAAATTTACAGTGCCTAATAAAAACCCAATAAGAGAAAAATATCACAGATATTTTTATCACATCATTTTTAGTACTGGAAGATAGTGATATTGGTGGATTGGTTTTAAAGAAAATGTCCTTCTTATGCTCGAAGAATTCAATTTTCCTGCCGATAATATAATTAGGCTTAACTTGCTGATGGCACTATATTTTTGTTGCTTTTGCATTAGTGAACTTTATCACATAATATGCATTACAGTTTCCATTTGAAATCATAGTCCTTAAACCCAATTTTTATGTTACTTGTGAGTAAAAAGACTTGTTGGATATTGGCATTCCACTGATTGTTCTGCTTTTCAGCAAAGGGACAAAGTATTTAAACTTGCTTTGCCTTTGATTCTGTACAATTTGAATGATGAATTTTAAAATGCAGTAATAATAAAATGTACAACCTTAACAGTAGTGCTTATTTTAGCATATATAAAAACATAAAACTTTAAAAAAATGATTTATATTATTATTATTTTCAATTATTTATATTATTGTGTAATCTACAAGTTTTAGATTACCTGTTGAGAGCCACAGCCAAAGGGGCCCCAGCAAACTTCCAGCTGCCAGCAAACTTCCAGCTGCCGGCTGATGATTGGCTCACAGTGGCCCCAGCAACATCTAGCTGATTGGCTCCTCTGCGGTGATGTTCATTGGGCTGTTTCCCTGCCCTTCAAGCTGCCGGCTGATGATTGGCTCACAGTGGCCCCAGCAACATCTAGCTGATTGGCTCCTCTGCGGTCATGTTCATTGGGCTGTTTCCCTGCCCTTCAGACTGCCAGCTGATGATTGGCTCACAGTGGCCCCAGCAACATCTAGCTGATTGGCTCCTCTGCGGTCATGTTCATTGGGCTGTTTCCCTGCCCTTCAGACTACGGAACTGCTCATTGGGGGACTTCTTTGGCTCCGCCCACGCGACCTAGCCAATCGGCCTCAAGAGCAGGAGGATTGTGGGAGGTGGTGGTTGGTGTGTGGAGAGGCTTGTGGAAGCCGGTGGTGGCAGTTGGGCTCTGAGGGTTTTTCCTGAGGAGCTGTTTGTTTGGCGTTTGTAGTTTTAAAAATAAAGTTGGTTTCTTTTGACAAGTGGCTCCTGAATTGTGCCCAGCCAGACTGCGGCAATTACCAACTCTTTAAATCATATAAGTAAAATGAGAAACTTCTCTTGGAAATGAGTGAGAACATATGAATAAATAAGATAAATGAGATAAATTTCAATATTATATGCAAATAAACTTCAATATGAAACAAATGAAATATGCCCCTTTCTTAAAATATTACAGGCATGAACAAGTTTTGAATCTTTAAAAACAATGTATTATGTTTTAAGTCTACTTCAGCTCTTTCACCTAACCTCTATAACTTGAATACTAATCTAATGCTATGCCCAATTAAACAGAACCTAAAATTCTTGCCTCTTTATTCACTTGTTAGTAGGTCAGAAAAAAATGTCATACTTGGCTCTGTCTTTGTAAATACCAAAATAACCAGAACTAAACTATGAATTTATCATATTGCTTTATAGCCTTTAAGAAAATTATGAATCTGATTGGTCAAAAAATATGTGCATAGAAATGAATATTCACATTAATATTTTAAAAGCTTTTCTGATTTCACGTTTTTAAATTCTAAAGACTCACTGAAGATTTTTTACTACATACTTTTTCTTCATCCATAGCCATTCAACCAAATATTTTGCTTGTCTATGAGATATAGATATCGACACACCCACATATACTCACATCATTTTTAGTGTTCAAAGATGTTTTTTATATAAATTTTAATCAGCTTCAGCACTTAACTAATCATTCTTATATTAATTTTATTGTTTAGAATAAAATATATTCAATATGAACATTATAATGTTAATGTATTCAATATAGAAAGTTGAAAGTTTACTAAAATAAAGAAGACTGATTTCACATTTTATTCTTTGTCTTCTTATCTTCTGTCACTTACTATCAGTGGACATTTTTTCCAGTCACTATATTAGCAACACATTTCCTGTGCTCACAGATAGAAAAAGAGATCAGTCCCCTTTAGAGACATCATGGCAGTCATGGCCTATGGAGTCACAGCAGGTTGCTGATGAGGCACTTGGTGCCCTCAGGATCAAGTAGGTTATTTCTAAGTTCTTGAGAGACAATTTACCAGGGGTCTCCTGTAGGCATTTCTTGCACACAAAGTTATTTGTTCTGGACTATTTTTTTTCCAAGAATATTTAAAATAACAAACAAGCTTAGAAGAAAAAGATAGCATTTCCTTCTACAGCAAATGACAGATATGCTTGCAATTATGTGAGGTAGGATATATCTCCTTCCAGAGCAATAGGGCATGCATAATTACTGCCCTTTATAAAAGATGGGGTTGCCTAAGCACAGTGTTTCCCTCTTGTGATGCATGGCACATGCAGCTTATACCTTATTCTCTTCATGTGGTCCTATGGGAAGTGGGGTTCAAGTAAATAGCATCCAAGGTGATAGTCTGGATCCTACAGTGCTGTAAATAATAAATTCTGACCCAGAAGCCTTTTTTACTTTTTTTAGCTCCATAAAACTGTGTAAGTCTAACTGGTTAACTTTCAAGTAATGGTAAAATCTTAGATCCTTCAACTTTAAGTTGTATGGCCTGGTTAAAAGTTGTTACAACATTGTGGGCATGCCTTTGAAGGAAATATTGTGAATCAGACCCTTAATCTTTCTATTTTTGCTTTCTGGCTGTCATACAGTAGGCAGCTTCCTCTATCATTCCCTCCCACCATAATGTACTAACTCACTACAGGCCCTAAAACAATAGAGAAAACCAACTGTGAACTGAAACCTCCAAAACTGACAATCACAATAAATGTTTCCTCTATAAGTTGATTGTCCCAGAGATTTTGCTACAGTAATGCAAAGTTCACAACATACTATCCCATATTGAATTTACAAGGCTGGCAGAGTTGCCTTTAGGATCATGAAAAACTGACTCAAGCATATCTAGAAAAATTCTTGAACTCATCCACCATATTGCTTAAAACTGAAAGTACATGCAACTTATTTGGTGGCATGAATCCATTTTCTCCCTATGTATATTCTGATTCCCTGTTTCTTCCAGTAAACAGATAACATCTGCTTTAGAGACAAAAATGATAAGAGGTGGGACTCCAATCTCCCATTGGAGACCAAAAACTCTACTTAGCTTTCTAAATATGCTGAAGAGTTTAGGAGACAGGAAAGTTCCAAAATTTTATTATTTTTAGATATAGATATCTTAATCATCATTCTACCCAATTCTGTGGGACATTGAATGCCCAAATCAAATACATGGAGTTTAAGGAGAGTTCACAATATGGAGCAGTAGCAAATATATGGGCTTGGTGGCAGGGTTCTTTAAGCAAATTCAAAGTATTAATGTTGAGGATTCTATTGTTCAATATATAATTAATATTCATGTGATATATATTTTTGCTGTAAAAGATGATAAGAATCAAAGGGGATTCTCTCAACTGGGATGATAATCACATACAGAAGTACTTTGAGCTTTAAGAATCTATAATTAAGTTTTCCCAATTGAGCCTCTGGCAAAAGATGTCAGCCATCAAGGCAAGACTACCAGGGACACTACTCTTGTAAAATATGAATGCTAGATACATGACTCTTGAGCTTGATATTCCTATTTTGGGGTCAGTGAACTTGAATTTACTGATCAATATGCTGAGGAAGACCCATAAGTCTTGATGACCAAATGGAAATGGTATTTTCAGAAATGCATCCAACCTGGCCTCAAGGGCATCTCACCATTACAAGCTTTTACATAATGAATCTTTGAAAATCTTACAAAGATTAACAAAGATTTCTCATTTTCCTGATATACTTAGAAGAATTATCTGGACGAGAGTATAGTGTGACTACAGAAAATGTAAAATTACTGCTTTTGAAATAAAACATACTGATTTCATGGTGTTAGAAGAAAGTAACAACCCAGGTATAGGGGTAAAGGGGACTACCTAAAGAGGTTAAGAGTTAGAGTGAGACATTATTAATGTGTTTTCCAGAATCAACCCAGGAAATATCTTTTTTTATTTAAGAAGAAAAAAAAATCATGTATGGAATTCCCAAAACTTTAGCAAACACCATTTTTATCATTTGAATATGAGTTGTCTCCTCAAACTCTTATGTTAATATAGAATGTTTGGAGGTGAAATGATTAGATTATGAGAGCCATAAACTAATCAGTCTATCCTAATGTGAATGAACTGACCAGATGGTAATTTAGACAGATGAGTCATGGCTTTAAAAGGTAGATCACGGGGAATGTGCCACAAGGCTCCTTCCCTTCCCTCTCTCTGCTTTCTGGCTGCCATGAATGATTAAGTACTCATCCACAACTCCCTTCCCCCAAGGTGCTCTGTCTCACCTTGTCCCAGAGCAATGGACTTGGCCAACAATAGAATAAACCTCTGGAACTGTGGGTTAAAATAAATGTTCCTTCTCTATATTTTTCTTGTCAGGTATTTTGGTCACAGCCATGAGAAGCTGACTAGCACAATCATAAAATTTAACTTACTAATAGACCTGTTATTCCCTGTTATGTATCTCTGAGAATGAGTTGACTATAATTGTCCTAACTTCATCAAGGAGTCTATGGGAAATAGCAGGATATGACCCAACTTTCCACACCTTCAAAGCAAAATACTTGTTCATACCCCTAAATATTTTACCTACCTCTTCTTATAGCTCTGTCCATGGGGTGAACAAATGCCAACCTTCTGATTAAATGAACAAATAGAACAGAAATTTCCACTGAAAACAAGGACCAAATTTAATTATTCAAATTAAACTGAAAAACCTTAGAGATTTCAGTTATGTGGGAGAAACTTTGAAGGCACTGTTAACCTGAGTCTGGCTGATATAGGTCCCGTTTAGGGTTGGCAGTGTGTAATTTTAACATTTAATCAACACTTTCCACAGGCATGATATGTACATCAGGGTCTGTTCTGATGTATAAAACTAGCTTTAACTAGAATCCTTTCCCAAAATATGCTGGCTTGTGTTTTAGGGTTGTTAATAAGAGACACTCCAGATTTTTGTGAAGCATGGTGCCCATAATTAATGGCAATATACTGTATTCTTGAAAAATGCTAAGAAAAGAATGTTAAATAAACATTAAAAATGTTCACAAAATGATAACTTTTTGAAGTAATGAAAATATTAGCTACATTGTTGTTTTAAAGTACATATACATTGCGTTTTACATATATGTTGTGTACTTTACAATACAACATATATAATAAAGTTTTATCTGTTAATTTAAGTAAATTTGAAAAAAATAGCTTAAGGAAATACTATCTATAGGTAATATAGCCATTCTGACTATAGATATCTTTCTAATATGATGCTATCTTTGTTACTTTGGGGAGCTCCTGAGATAGCTATATGATTCATTTTTATGAGAATCCTGGGTTCAATTATTTTATATTAATAAAGATCACTATGAACTAAAAATTGCCATATAAAATTAGTCCTTGACTAGTTGAAATTATCAATGATGCAACCTCAGTTCTGGGATGCATTCAGGTCAGCCTCAACTTACTGGCCAGGGTTGTTACAGAGTTGCCCAAATTTTTCATTTTTGTAGCCAGGCAATTATTAATGCATCCTAAAGTACTTATATCAATGCCTTGGAACAAAAGCAAAGATCAGTAATGAAACACAAGAAAGACACCTGACTTTCTAAAGTAAATAGTGAAAGTTGATGTGATTTATTCTGCAAATGGAATTTAGGTCCCCAGTGGTTGGCCTTATTCTACAGTTTAGAATCCTGTTGATAATGATCTTAACTAAATGCTGTATAATTAAAATTCAGTGGTTTTGTTTCCAGCTTAAAGGTGTCTGACTAATGAGAATTCTCATGGGAAACACAGAAAAAGCCATGATAGAGTAGGAATGAGGGGTAGATGTTGTCAGCAGACAGTTTTCCATGTGTCTCTTGTGGTTGTACATACCTTACAAGCAAAAGCACTGACTTTGTTCTGGAATATCTTTTTAAGGTTGTTTGAATATCCAAAACTAAGTTTATAAGATAGTGTCTTTCTTCAGAGCAAAAGCATAGTTCTATTTACTACTAGGTATAAGAGATTTGAATACTCATGCTCATTTTTTTTCCTATAATGCAACTCACTGAATGAACAGCTGTAACCTGATCCTTGTCCTGTTACACTGTGGGACCTGGAGCTCAAAAAAGTGGTTACCAAGGCTGATAATTTGGCTATTACTCTTATTGTGAAAAGCAAACTGTTCTTTATCTTGGACCTAAGAGTTATTTGAATTTTGCTAGTATCCCCAAAAGTACAGCAAACTTTGTGGACTGAATATTTATAACCCCCTAAAATTCATATGTTGCTATTAAATTCCCAATGAGATAGTATGTAGCAGGGGGTCCTTTGAGAAGTAATTAGGTGATGACAGTAGAGCCTAAATCATTGGGATTTGTTCCCTTATAAAAGGTCAGAGATATAGCTTCACAGCTTTCTGTCAAATGAGGATACAGTGAGAACGTAACTGTGTATACCTTGTAAGAGGGCCCTCAACAGAACCTAACTGTGGTACTAACTGGTCTCAGAATTTTAGCCTCCCAAACTGTGACAAATAATTGTTGTTTAAGACACCAACTCTATGGTAATTTATTATCATATTCCTAAAGCAATTATGATACAAACTAATTGGCTAATTTGCAAATGTAGTAAATCCCAGATCCTTCACATTTCTAGATATACAACTCTGACAATTCTATAAAGTATATAGAGTTCATCTGAATCATAAGGATATCACAAGTACTATGAAATGCTTACCAAAATAGCAATACACATATCTCCTCATGGCTTAATAAAATCAAAATGGAAAACTCTTCACTGTTTAAAACAAAACTTCTAATAAACTGAAAAAGAGATCATGAGCCTTTAATTTTCTTACCTATTCTTTCCTAGCCACAGTCACCTACTAAGGTAAATTATTGCTTAATGTTTGGGGCAGTACTAAAAAGTAGGGAGTTTACAGAAAAGTAAACAAACAATTTAATATTCAAATCAGATCTTTCTCATTCATTCTTTCTTTATCCCACCTAAGGATTTCTCACTGGATACCTTCTCCTAAATGCTGAATATTTCACTAACTTTGTAAATTTTTTTCTTTGCTCACTATCTCCAACATCCATATTTTTCTTTCACTTTGCAATCTTTTTGTTTCCTTTTAAACTTCTAGTTTATGGCCACTAGGTCTAAGGGTCCATAGTAAAATTATCTGTTTCTTTCAAATCTTGCCAATGTATAGATTGATAGAAGCTCAATCTTCCTAGAATACATTACTGAGGTATAAATAGGTGATCCAATATTTATCATAATGTTCAACTATGAGGATAATAAAAGATGAATCTATGAATATTTATCTACCAAGTAGGTTCATGAGGAGATTTGGAATTTGAGGAGAAGCTATTAGCTTTAAAAAGGAACAAGGAAAGAGGGAACTTTCAAAGGGACAACTAGGGGGAGATGAACCAGAAAAAAGAAAGATTAATTCAGGAAAACTGTTTGGACAAAATCTGTAAGTATTCCCAAGACAGAGTTTAGGTGGCAAGAAAAAGAACAATTCCATCTAAAGAGGCCAAGAACTGTATATACACTGGAGCTTAAAATCAGCCTTATTTGCAAGTAATTTCATAAGAACCAAACTTTTATGTTTACCTTTACAAAGTTGGACTGGAATTTTTATCATGTTCATGGTTTGTACATACTGTACTTTTTACTTTCAGATCTTTTAATTCAGTGTGCTATAATAAAAATGATATGGATTTGGAAATCATACACATCTAGTTTGAAATGTGGTTTCCAGTACTTAACAGTAGTGCTCTTTAGCATGCTGTCTCATCTGTAAAATTATAACATTAATTATAAAACATATATATAAAGCAGTCAGCACAGTTCCTATTACAGAGAAGAAATTAAAGAAAATATTAATATATTATCACCATAAAAATGGAGACAAAACTCGTGTCCTTACAAGGACGAGTTAGAAGGAAATATTGGGTATGGTCATATCTAACAGTTTGAAACAGCATTTGTTATTAGGACTAGGAAGAAGTAAAGTTGAAAAGAAGTTAAGGGTCAATTTTTATAATTTCCAATTTGCCAGGTTAAGCATTTTTACTTGAATGGCAAACCAATGAACTATCTGCAGAATAGAATTGCATATTAAAAATCATGTTTTAGTAAGAATACTGTAACAGTGATATGTAAAAGCAAATGTGAGAAGAGCAAAACTACAGGCAAGAATCCTTAATGATTATTGAAATAGCACAGTCCAAACCAGCATCTTTCAAAAGTTTAAGCCATATCACATATCCAAATGCTGTGTTAACATTATATTATACTATATTTTTATTTTTTTTAATTTTTTTATTTTTATTTATTTTTTTTAAAAAAAGAGTGAGAGAGGGGAGAGAGAGAGAATTTTTAATATTTATTTTTTTTTTTAGTTCTCGGCGGACACAACATCTTTGTTGGTATGTGGTGCTGAGGATCGAACCCGGGCCGCACGCATGCCAGGCGAGCGCGCTACCACTTGAGCCACATTCCCAGCCCCATATTTTTATTTTTGATAGCAAAGATGATACTATTAGAGATTATGACAAGTTTTGTACTTAAAAGTAATACAACAAATCACTTTTTTATCTGAATAATACCGAATACCTTTCTCTGTTAGTAATGATGTGTGTGTGTGGGTGTGTGTGTGTGAGAAACAGAGACAGGAAAATTAAAGTAGTACATAAAAGGACTTGCTTTTCTTGCTTCATATTAATAAAAGCTTAAAATTATTATCCTTTTGCATATCTCACATTTCTGTCCCTTCTAGGCTTTAGACAGCTTGACAGTGTTCTTGGAATTGTGTTCACATATTTACTATTTAATTCTGTTTGTATGTTCATATGTACATGCCTTTATATACTTAGAGTTCCTCAGCTAAGTCTATATTGACACTTTGGTTTCTTTAGATGTCTTCCCCTGAACAGGTATTTCACCATTCTACTCTTTAGTTCCCGAAAGCAAGACTTACCTGTAGTATCTTTGAAAGTTTATAGCTATAATTCAATGTCTTTTAATAATTTATTAAAAATGCTCTTTTAAATTTTAAAATGCACTTTCTGACAATGATAGACCCAACCTGATCTTTTATTAAAATTGGGAGCCATCTTGCCACAAAGCCATGAAAAGCTAATTTCGGCTTTACTATAAATTACTGCAAATTCTGAACCTGCTTGGAATGCCTGCCCATGCCTTGAACTCACCCATGCCTGGCTCTCTGACCAGATAGCAGCCCTCTCTGAAACTTTAGTGACACCTCATAAATATTGGCCTTCCCTGGCCAGACAACGACCCTCTCTGAGGCTCTAATGGTCCTCATAAATTCTGATGTTGGGGCCAGCAAAAAAAAAAAAAAAATGTAGACTACCATTAGTGTGATGCTTGTCAGAGTTCTGTTATCTGTAACCCCCCCTTTTGTGTAACTTTCTGGGCTATAAAGCTGGGCTGTAGGAAAGGTGGGGGGCTGTCTTGTTCCCGCCATTTTGGGAGGGAAAGGCAGCCCGGCTGGTCGAAATAATAAGCTTGCTTTAATTTGATTTTAATTGGAGTCAGTGGTCTTTTCTTGCGTCCTGGTCTAACAACAACATCCATTATTTTTGGACTTTATAAACTACAACTGTACAATAAACTAATCACATCCCTAAAAGGCTTTAGCTTTACCAGACAATTTTGCCTTACTAGGAAAAAAATATACACATAGTTTAACCATAGCCAGTATTGCCATTCTTGGCAGATGAAACAGTAAAATGAGTAAATTTTTAAAAAATCCAAATGTGGCTTTGATGCTCACAGCTCAGTATCAATTTTGCTATATGTAAGTATTAAATATTCTATGGTCATGAAAATGAAAAAAAGGAATCCTTTTAATGAAGACATCACACAATTTTATTAATAACATGGTCTTTGTGATGTTTCAATTTTCTTTAAAAATAATAAAAACTTGTAGAAAAAAATACTACAAGCCACCCTTGCATAATTTAGAAGAAATTTTATGCAGAAAAGAGCAAAACAAATGCAAACAATGATAAAAGAGATGTCCCCTCCCCCAAGATATTTCTTTTAGTCCTATAGAAAGCCACCATTTGATTTTTGTGGAAGAAGACTTAGAAAAACAATAAAATGATCATGGCATTTGCAGGTAAATGGATGGAGTTGGAGAAGATAATGCTAAGTGAAGTTAGCTAATCCCCAAAAAACAGAATATTTTCTCTGATATAAGGAGGCTGATTCAGGGTGGGGTAGGGAGTGGGAGCATGGGAGGAATAGATGAACTCTAGATAAGGCAGAGTGGTGGGAGGGGAAGGGAGGGGGTTTGGGGTTAGAAATGATGGTGGAATGTAATGGACATTATTATCCAAAGTACATGTATGAAGACATGAATTAATGTAAATACACTTTGTATACAACCAAAAAAAATATTCCTTATCTCTTTTGCTTTATGTTTTATATATCTAAAGGATTTGTTGCTACTGTTGGTGCTGGTGTCATTGTTTTCAATAGAATTGATGCATTAGACTTATTAATGATTAAAGTAACATTTCAGAACATCCAACATGTTTATTTTCAGGATATATAATTGTAAATCCTAAAAAAAAATAAGTGTCTATCCTTCAGATTTTGAGACAGAAGTTTAACCAAGGTCAAGGAAGACACCATAAAATTTTGATAAATTTTAAATAAGATCAGAGCATCATTTTTAATAACAGTGAACATATGAGATCTTCTAAAATGATTATTTTTTATTGTCTCAGATCTTAAAAAATGTTTCCATTAAATAACAGCAAAAAAGAAGAAAAAAGCATAAATATTGACTTTATCAGTTTAATAAAAATGTGAATTAAAAAAATAAAATAATTTAAGTGAGAAGCCAGTAATGCAAATGCTAAATAATCTGAGTCATCATAGATAATAGAAAATAAGAAGGCAAGAAAGAAATACATATGTTAAAAAGTTGGCACATTGACAAACTTTAAAAAGAATATAAATACTTGTTTTGTTATTTAATTTTTTCTCAAAATTCTGCCATATTTGTAAATCTATATTTGTCCAGTCTTGCTATCTTGGAATAAATACGTTAAAGATGGCTGAAGGGGACAGTGGGAGTGTAAATGATGTTCAGCTCATTTAGTTCTGACTGCATTTCATTTCTTCCCAAGAAACATTTATCTCAAAAGTAAATTGGTGCCTTTCCAGCTGGTAATACATGATAAGTATGAAAATGAGTTATCTATGACATTTAACATGCAAATTTATATTGCTCTCAGATCTGAATATGTCCAGTGAGAAGAGGAAGTGGTGAGCTGCTGCTTTGACTCAGTAACCTGAATGCTTCAAATTTCCACTTTGCCAGTCTGTTCATTAGGAAGATGATATGTGTAACTACGTGTTCCAAACAGCTTGCCAGTGAGTACATTACTCCTTGGGAATACGGGAGAGACTCCCTAAGAAACTGGATCTTTTCAAGTTGTTTTCTGAATCCTTGATGCAGTTAAATAGATCAATGTATCACAGAAAGGGATGTATTAACTGAATTATCCTCTGGAGACTTTATTTAATTGGTCTGGGGTAGGCCTCAGGCATGGGTTTTTATTTTAAAAGCTCTCCAGGTGGTTCTAATGTGCAGCCAGAGATGAGGACCACTGAGCTAAATGAAACCCTCAGGAACTGATTTTGTTTCTCAGAGGCTGACTGGTTTCTGACCTACCCTAGTTCCCTATTCATATCAATTCTATCTTCAGTTCTATCCACCTTCATTAGGAAACTTCCTCTCCTTAGTTAACCTCATCTACTTTACAGGAAAAAAAATGGAAGTGAGGAGTCCTACCACTTGAGAATGATGCATTCTTTTACTTTCCATCTAAAAATTATATGTACTTTACCGAGTTCCTTCCTCTGGTCTTCCACCTCAAAGGAGAGGATGTGCCAATTCTTACACAAGGTCAAGTTCATATCTTCTATTCTAAATCCCAAACCTTTCACCTTCTGGAAATGTAATCTTCCACTTGGCCCAGCTCTAACCTGTATCTTCACCCTCTAGCAAACACTGTATCTTTGTCCTCAGGAATAAATTCTTACACAACAATTTTTCTTCTATTGCATGTCCCTCTCTGCCTCCTAAGCTTTTGCCTTTGTTTCATAACCCAGCTTCTGCTTCTCATTTTAAGCCTCAATTTTTCTCACCTCATTACTCCTCAACTATAGCCATGTGGCTTCCACATCAATAATTCCAGTGAAAATTATTTCACCAAGGTCATTGGGGATCCCTAAGTTATTGAATTCAATGAGTTCTTATTTCTTGGCCACTTTGCAGCATTTCACATTGTTGTCCACATCTCACTTATGAAATATCACCTTTTTGTGGTGTCATGAGACTATTCATCTTTATTTTTAGCTGTTCCCTTTTCAGTCTCCTTCACAGGCTCAATTTTATTCACCTATTCGTTACATACTGGTGTCCCCCTCAGTGTACTCCTCCAACCCCTTCTTTACATTTCTCTTATCAATGACTTAATGTAATTTTATAAAGTCATGGCTTTTACTAACTCACTGTCATAGCCTCTGCATCAGCCCTTCATCTCTGTGACCAAAATACCTAACAAAAACAATTTAGAGGAAGAAATATTTATTTTGATTCATGGTTTGAAAGAATTCAGTCCACAGTTGGCTTGTTCTAGGCAGAAACATAATGGAAGAAGGGAACAGAGGATGAAAGCTGCTTGGCTTATGGCAGCCAGGAGGGAAAAAAAAGGTGGAGGCTGAGGAAAAAAATATACTGTTTTAGGACATGCTCCCTACTTCTCCAACAAGGACCCACTTCCCAGTCACTAGTTCATTCAGCTATTAGTGGTCTCTGATAGTTGATGACCACTAATGAGGTCAGAACCTTCCTGATACAATCATTGCCTAAAATATGCACCTCTGCATTGAGGGCCATGATAACAACTCATGAGCTTTGGAGGGATATTCTCAATCCAAATGAAAACAGCCTCTACCTTCAGTGATTCTCTCCAATCATATTCCTTTTCCCTTCTTTTATATTCTATTTTATTTCATTTATTTATTTTATAAAAAAATCCCCAGAATTATTAAGATTTAATTGACAATAAAAATTATATATAATATCTGATATTTTGACATGTCTACATTGTAAAGAGATTAAACAAGCTAATGAATATATATACCATACCTCTTATACTTTTGTTGTGGCAAGAAGATTCAAAATTTGCTCTGTCAACAATTTTTAAGTATGCAATACACATATTCACTCTAATCATCAGGCTATATAATAGGTCATCAGAACATATTAATTCTTTTCAACTGAAACATTCTACTCTTTGACCAATGTCTTGCCATCTCTCCCACCTGACCAAGCCCTTGACAATTACCATTTCATTCTCTGCTTCTGAGCTCAGTATTAGATTGCACCTAAAAGTGAGATCATGCAAAAATTGACTTTTGTTGCTTGGCATATTTCACTTGGCACAATGTTTTCTAGGTTTATTCATGTTATCACAAATGACAGGATTACTTCTATTTTTAAAAATTGTCTTCATTTTAAGGCTGAATAATATTCCATGGTGTTAAGCACCACATTTTCTTTACTCATATGTTATGGTCATTTAGTTTTACTGCACATCTTGGCTATTGTGAAAAATGTGGCAATGAACATGGAAGTACAGCTCTCTCTTGTAAATAATGGTTTCATTTTTTTATATTATCCCCAGTGGTGGGATTGCTGTATCATATAGCAGTGCAATTTTTAAATTTTTGAGGAATTTCCACATTGTTTTCCATTATGGATATACTAATCTACATTCCCAATAACAGTATACAAGTGTTCCCTTTTCTCCACATCCTTACCCTCACCACTGAGAGTAAACTCAATGCAGATAGGTAGTTGCTTTTTTTTTTTTTAGTTACCTTTTTATTCCTTTTGATAATAACCATTCTTACAGATTGTGAGGTGATATCTCTTCAACAATCACCACTGGAAAAACTTCCATATACATGAGAAGGAAATTGAACTAATGTTCGTTTGACATATAAAAATCAATTAAAAATAGAATTAAAACTTAAATTTAAGATCTAAAACCATAAAGTCACTGAAAACATAAGAAAAAGGCTTCTTGACATTAAGCTGGGCAATGATTTCTTGTATATAACACCAAAATGATAGTTGACAAAACCAGACAAATTGATTAAATCAAAATAAAAATCTTCTTCACAGAAAAGGAAACAACAGAAGAGAAAATGTATATAATGAAAGAAAATATTTGTAAACTATGTATCTAATAAGGGTTTAATATCTAAAATATAAAAACATTAACAATTCAATAGCAAGAAAACATTCTGTTAAAATTGGTCAAAGTACCTGAATAGACATTTATTAAAAGAAGACAATCAAATGGTCAATAGGTATATAAAACATGTTCTTACCATTTTTAAAACATACTGGACCCTTATACTTTATGTCTTTGTATGTGTGATTCCCTTAATCTGGCGTACACTTCACCTCAACTATTGTTCTTCATATAAGTCTGGTATACTGTATCTTCAGATTTCAGCTTGGTATTTCTTCCTATGGGAAAATTCCTTAAAATCTCTGTCAAACTCCAGGATTTTTATAGTTCTAACAAAAAGTTTAAAGTATCGGACTAGGGGTGCAGTTTAGTGGTAGAGCAGGTGCTGGGTAGGTACTTAGAAGTGCAAGGTCCTGGAGTCAATACTCAAAATTAAATAAAATAATGTATTGTAATTGTATATTCCTCCTGGCCCTAGCCACTGAGAGTAAACTCAATGCCCATAGGTAGTTGCTTTTTTTTTCAGTTACCTTTTTATTCCAGTGTGTAGCTAAGTGTCTGGCACATATTGTCAATCAATAATAACTTGTTCAGTGCATTAAACTAATACACTATACTACTTTTTAAAGAATCAAAAAGTATTTATCCTTAATGCATTAAAAATAAAACCCAGTGTTTACTTTGGAATATGTTATAGTTTCCATGTAGAGTGTCCCCAAAGACTCATGAGCTAAAGCTCTGGTCCCCAGTTCAGCAATACTCAGAGGTAAGGATTTCAAAAAGTAATTTGATCATAAGGACTTTGATATCATCAATGGCTATTGATGCTAATTATTTATATACTAGTTATTTTCTAGGTAGATAAGTGGAGGTAAAAAGATGAGTTTTTGTCCTTATGGGAATCAATGGTACACTTCAGTGAAGAAAAAATAACAATAGAATAATATGCATTAGCATATATCACAATGAGATCTATTGCATATAGGTGCAGTCCTTTCAATTAAGAGAGGATGAAGAAACTACTCTGTCTAGAAGATTTCCAGAACATTTCAAATAAAGGATAAACAGGGATTCAAGAAGGAGAGGTAGACAGACATAGTGATTAAGAGATGGAAAGATATTCAAGACAGAAAAAAAAGGTGTATATAAAGCCACAGGGTCATGAAAATTACTCATTGGAGTAGCAGGGGTTTGGGGATTGGTGAGTGAATTAGAGAATATATATTTATTGGTGGTGAGAAAAATTAAGAGATATAATGATATACATGTTGAGATTAATTGGTTGTGATAGATTTTATATGCTCTGTTGATCTGTTCATAATCACTGATATATAAGGAAAAAAAACTTAAGGGAGAAATATTTATTTTGGCTTACATTTTCAAAGGTTTCAATCCATGATCAGCTGGCTCCATTTTTTTTCTGGGTCTGTGGTATGGCAGGACATAGTAATAGAATGGCATAGCAGAGCAAAGCTGCTTGCCTCATGGCAGGAGGCAGAGAGGGAGAAAAGGGCCAAAGAAAAGATATACCCTTTCAGAGCACACCCACAGTGACCTAAGACCTACAACTCTGTCCTAGTGCCTACATTTTCTACAAGCTCCCAATAATGCCAACAAATACTTAATATGTAAATAATTAGCATGTAAACATCACATATAATGTTACATGTTATATTTTAAAGAAAACTGAATTACCATGTAAATATCAATGCTATTAAATAAGTCAAAAATTTTCAAATTAAAGGAATAATTTTTAACTTAAGAGATAAAGTGACTAAGTGACATTTTCATGGTCAATTGAATTTATTTCTTAAAGTTAATATTATCATTTCTGTCTTCTTTGTTTTGAATTGCCTTTATGATTTGAATATTGTCTGTATAATAATGCCTCTGTTCCATTAGGGATATTTTCTGGTTGTTTTATTTAAATGTACTGTGTTTTCAATGAGACTGTAATTTGCTCAAGGGCATAATTAGTTCAGTTCTATTCTTCCCCTCTTATATTGGATCTAGCACAGTGGTAAACAAAGGATTCATTCATTCGTTCATTCAAGTATTTGTGAGTATGTCTGCCATGTACCAGACATTGCTACTTGTTAGAAATGCTGACACTGTATACCCAGATCCACAAAAATTATTATAAGACTAGCCAAGCAGAAGAATGTAACATATTGCTTAATATAAGGAAAATAATCAAAATATTCTGTATGTTCATATCAAGGGTAAAAAATATGATTTGAAAAAATTCAAATAAATTAAATTATTGAAATTTCCCACTAATATGTATGCCCCTGTTTTTTGTTTCCTATTTGGTGTCTATCTTTTCCAGGCATGTATTTTATCCGAGTTCACATTGTTTCTATGAATTTGCATGGTGTAACTGTACGTTTTCGGTGAATATACAAAAAGCTTCAGACATTCCAGAGGTCATATTGTGATCAATTTTTCTACTACCCCTCATGAACAGAACAAGCTCTGCTGCTATTTTATAATAATAAAAAAGTTAGATTTCACTGTTGAGAAGCAAGGTAAGAGAGTCTTTATTCCAGCATTGTTAATTCTTCCATCTTTTTATGTGATCAGAATTAGTGGAAAGTTTATTAGGTCATCAGAGATCTCTGAGAGCTTTCTGCTGAGAGTACATCCTGTACGCAAACACGAGTAACAAGGTTTTCTACATCACAGTAGAATTTTCAGGAACATTAAAGATTTACTAAAAACAGAAAAAAGTCAGTCATTTCATTTTAAGAATTTTTGAAATTTCCTCTACACACTAGGCGGCTTCTCTTCCAATTTTTGAATTTTCTGTGCTGACTCAGTTTTCCTTTGTGCCTCCTCACATTAATATTTTACGTTCCAAACTTTTCAGTCCTTGGTTGCTTAGTTTAGATAAATCATCCATTGTGTTTATTGAGGTTATTATTTTTTAAAAATTGTATTGTGTTCCTGGGCCTGATTCTGGACCCTCATGGAAGAATGCTTATCTTGCTCATTGTGTAGCAGAGAAGTCCTAACATAGAACACTGTTTTGGGACAAAGAGCTGTTAGAACACTGACAAGCAAAATTTCCTCGCTCCTTTGACAGGAAGTTATTCCCCTGTTGGTACAAGGTCAGCCTGCGTGACAATTTCTTAACTCTTGGTGTCTGAACTCCCATAAAATGATATGTTGTGTATCACCTCTGACCTTTCATGACTGTTATATGTAAAATTGGCAAATACCCACCATAAAATCTATTTTTTGCTGCACAATAAAGCAGACACTGTACTCCAAAACCATCTCCAGGTGCCCTCAAGCTTCTCACAGTCCATGCTAGAAGGGCAGGCCCCCGAGCAGAGGCAGGCATGGTGGCTCACACTTGTAATCCCAGTGGCTTGGGAGGCTGAAGCAGGAGGACCATGAGTTCAAAGCCAACCTCAGAAAAAGCTAGGTGCTAAGCAACTCAGTGAGATTCTGTCTCTAAATAAAACACAAAATAGGGCTGGGGGTGTGGCTCAGTGGCCAAGTGGCACTGAGTTCAATCCCCAGTACATCCCCGAAAAAAAAAATTGCATTTGTTATTTATCCCTATTAAATTTCAAATTCTGAGGCTTTACAACTATATTTGTTAAAATTTAAAAAGTTTATATTCCTATTTATTTTTCATCACAGAGATCCAATAGAATTATTATTGATTGATTTTAAGAATTAAAATATTTATTTTATTTTGAAAAATTTTCAAAATCACAATTGTTAATATATAGCAAATTCAAGAATCACTATATAGTCAACTTTTTTAGTTAAATATGCATACTCAAATATCAAAATACTATATGGTTACACTAATAGTAAGGAAACACATGAAAATAAATGATCTTTACCTTGATTTGAAATTATATTTTCATGGTAAATGATATATAAAAGATCCACAGAATCTAAATTACTTTGAACAAATCTGATGATCAATAATCACAATTTTGGCACTAAATAAATGCAACATTGTCTTTTAAAAAAACTGATATATAAAGCTAGTTCTATAGAAAACTATAATATTTTGTCAGCAATAGCTTAATCAAACATTTTTAAAATTATGATTGGCCCTGTGTGGCAGGAACTGAGACAGATACTAGGCCTGAAAAAGTAAAAAAAAAAAAAAAAGTATATTGAGCTAAAAATAACCTTAACATGTTCTAACACCACAAAAGAGCCATAACATCATACTTGAGAATACCTAAAATTTAACTTGGAATAAGCCCATAGCCATAGCCATCACCTTGTGCATATACCCTCATGGATTTGCAAGTAAGCTGAGTAAAGTACAAGAAAGATCAAGCAAATGAGCAAGGTCATTGTCTCAGGAGGTAGCTGAACTGAAATAGAAAGTTCTCTTTGATATCTGTTGAGATTTTCCCCCAAACATACCAAAACAGAAATACTTATTTGCTCATTATTGAAAAATTTTCCAATAATTTCTAAGATAGGACAAATAAAATATATTTCTAAACAGTTACTAGAAGGATACCATTGAAATGCAAAACTACTAATTGTTAGGAAGGTTTTAAATTTTAAATGATCTATTTTATACTAATAAGTTGTCTATAAATGAATCACCATTAATTTCCATAAATTCCATGGATAACACCTTATTAAAATCTGTTAATTGGTAGAGCATAGTAAGGTTTATTTGCTAATCAAAATTATAAAATAAAATCTTGAACTATCACTTTTAGAAAAAAATGACCACCAAGAAATATGAATGTGTGATAAATTTCCATATCTACACCATCTGTCTATATTCTTCACCATATGTCACTCGATTAATTGCTAATATCAACCTTATTATGCATCATTTTATCTGTAATATTATTCCATGATACTAAGAAAGCATCAACAGCAACTACTGAAAAACACCTGCTATGTATGTTTCTGGTTGATAAATTCCAGCAGGTTCTGGTTTGCTCTTGGGCAAAATTTTCTAATTGCTTTTGTATCACAGGAAGCATTGTATCAGAGCAACTTTCTTTCCTTACAATGATCACATTAATATCTTCTTAAACTGTTTGCTATATAATTAATTAAAATTTACCACAACAATTAACATATATTATCAACTATTATGTGTACAAATATCTGAATGCAATGGTCACTGAACTAAACATTGTAAGTAAGAATTAAATAAGAGAGGGAACTTGTAAAATATGTGAAAAAAATTTGAAGAGTTTAACACTAAAATATATTTAAAATATTGATTAAAGGGCTGGGGATGTGGCTCAAGCGGTAGCGCGCTTGCCTGACATGCGTGCGGCCCGGGTTCGATCCTCAGCACCACATACCAACAAAGATGTGTTTGCTGAGAACTAAAAAATAAATATTAAAAAAAAATTCTCTCTCTCTCTCTCTCTCTCTCTCTCTCTCTCTCTCTCTCTCTCTCCTCTCTCTCTCTTTAAAAAAAATATTGATTAAAGATGGTCATAACTCTTAGGTTTGGAAAGCAATTATCTGTCACATAACCTGTGTAATGATTTTTTTTTTACTTTGTATATGAAGAAATTAATTGAAACTCAGTTTTATTTTTATTGAATCAAAGACAATGGATAGATAAAATTCATTGATTACTGCCCTCTTCCTGGTAATAGTTGACAGAGATCTATTCAAAATTTGAGCACTTTAGAATAGTTGATTGTTTTGTTCCTTCTGGAGTGCTTTTGGTTGAAGAAGTAATTTTACTGCCCATGAAATGACTAGGGAACATTGCCAAAAAAGAAATGCTAAGTTGTGTGGTTAAGACAGTAAATGTAAAGTAATTTAAATAAGGAGGTTACAGATGATAATAGAAATAGGAAAGGATTTTTGGAGGAGGTGAAAATTGAGCAAGATATTGAGAACCAAGCATTATATGGTTATTAAAGTAGTTGCTCAAGGACAGATCATATCAGATAAATGAAAGTTGAAGGGGTGATTCTGCTCAATGTCAAGATATTAGGATAAATTTCTGCTGATAGTTAGACAAATAAATATAAATAGATAGAAATCATGGATGACTTTGGAAATCAAACGAATGAGCAATGATTAGTAGCAACAGCGGTAGCACCACAACCATCACACCATCGTTGATATTTCTGTTGTGTTTCATACTGTATACTAGTGCTTTAAATGAATTGCATCATTTTATCCTTATAGAAATTTTTAACCTCCTATGATTTAGGTACTTATATAATAATCTTTTTACTAATAAAATATGATTATTATAATAAGCGTGAATTACTTAAGATCCTAGAATTATTATTTCCTTTTATTGGCTTACAGAACAAAAATGGAAACAACATGGGTCTTTAAACATTCTTGGGATTAATGTGAGATTTTTATGGGATTTATCTGTCAGTAATTTGTCGGACAAATTGTAGTTCAAATGAAAGACTTATGAAAGACTTAATATACTTGAAGTATTGAAATTATTGGATGGGAATAGCACATTAGGATGCTTCCAGGTTCATTTCACAGGAGGAAATACATAAATTTTCTAACCTCTTATTCTATACATTTTCACATGACCAACCAAATTGGAACACCATTCTCCTCCAATTAATTCCCTAGATATGCTATTCACATTGTGATTTTGCTCACAATATAATACTTATATTTGTAATGACTTCTGCATTCAACTTCCGTGGCTGATATGCAAAGTAATTTCATAATTCTGCCCATGTTATTCCCTCCATTTTAATGACCCATCATCTCCAAATACAGAAATAATCTTCCTCATCTGAATTTTTCAAAGAATTGCCCCTATCTTGTATACAAAAGGCTTTATACTATATACTATCTAATTTGGAGTTTATGTTTTGTAAAACAATATAAAATAATGTTAAAAAGCATTCCAAACTGAATATCACACATAGTATTTAGTCTTTCACACTCATGTTGATAAATGCATGCTGAGTGGATAGAAATAAATTTACCAATATATCTATAAATGAATAAACAATTTAATAAGTGAGTAAAGAAATTAAAAGGTGACTCCATAGTTTCCAGTTTTCTTTGTTTTCTCTAATACCCTCTTAATTACCCATTCCACTATTCCCATGAGTAGTTCAGTCCCTCGTGTCTTAAGAGAAAAAAAAAACACTTTATTTGGGGCCATACACATAAATATTGACTGAATATTTGCAAAAATAATTTGCTTAATCTGTCATTATTACCTCTCTCAAATGTTTCCAAGTTAAAAATTATCAATTTTGCTCTCAAAATACAGTTTTATTAAACATCAAGAAGGTCTAAAATGAGCATTCTATATATTAATCACAGCATAAAGCTTCTCATTTGTGTAAGCACAAATTTTTTGATATCTCCTGCATTTCTAATGAAGAAAAATTGCCTCCAAAGTTATAATCTGACAACTGCTATATATACATATCTCATTTAGGGAAAGAGAATTACTTTTTGAGATTGCGTAAAATCAACCAATATTAATTTCTGAGTTTTTTCTTTACTTCTTATTCATAATTTGTGGTCTGTGTGAACTTTTGGTCCTTTTAAGTTAATCATTTGTTGATTTCTCATCCATGCAAAACATAGAGAGCAGCTATATTAAT
This sequence comes from Urocitellus parryii, assembly GCF_045843805.1. Taxonomy (NCBI): domain Eukaryota; kingdom Metazoa; phylum Chordata; class Mammalia; order Rodentia; family Sciuridae; genus Urocitellus; species Urocitellus parryii. Next base: position 25,819,663 of record NC_135537.1, on the reverse strand, counting down.
AATCTCTCAAATGTGAAGTACACTGATACTGATACTTACGCTGCTCTCTGGAAAAAATCCATATTTATTCTATCCAAGCATCCATGAGACATGAGAACTATTTTTTGTTCAGACTGAAGTGTATAGTCATTTTAAACCTTCAATTACTTCTTAAGCATGTTCTTTCCATTACTGTTTCCAGGACCACATATAGTGATTTCTAGTACCAAAACCTATTTTATAAACCATACACATATATGCCTTTCAAGCAATAAGCAAATAAAGCTACAGGTATGTGATTAATATCTGAAGAAATAATGTAAATTTAGATGAAATTACATAAAAATATTCATTATTCACATAAAGATGTGAATCTTGAATACATCACCTTTATGCCTTCTAGCTAATCACTATACAGAGATGTATACTACACCACCATCTATCTTGGAATCAGAAAAACAATTGTACATTAATATTCCACAAACATTTCTAGAGATTGCAGTCAGTACAGAAGTCAGTACAGAGTTACCCTTTGTGTCATAGTTTTATGAAAAATAACAAAATGATGTAATACATTATTTCTTCCTTTTAACAATTTATAATCATTAATATAATTCCTTCTTTTTATCAAAATGAGAGTTTTGAATAAAAAATGGTTTACAGTCTCAATCTTACTATATATAGATCTTAATTCCATGATATGGCTACAGATTCTTTCTGGTATGAGATTTGGTTCCTGTGTTAACATTAATCTCCTTTACTTGAATATATCATTGATTTTCACATTCTTTCCTCTACCAAAAAAAAATGCACATTATCTATCTATCTATGTAACACCAAAGTAAGAGACTTGGGATGTATCATTTTGAAGTCATGATATTCACTATATCTCCCTTGATAAATACAATTTCATCTTCAGTAGAGAACAGTATAAGAACTCAGCCTTCTGCAGTTTACTTTTCTATTCATTTGCAGGACATTGATGAAAGTAGCCCTTCAAAACATATTACTCAGTGCTCACTTCATAAATACACAAGATACTTTATGCTTCTAAGCGAGAAAATATGTTAGTTTTACTTTTATCATTTTATACTTGTATTTTATAAATAAATATTTTTTATATAAACTGGTCATGTTTCTTTATATATTTTGTTGCTGTAATATTTAAATATAACATAGAAACCCTTCTTAAAAGTTATATACATAATTGTGTGTAACTTTTAAGATCATGTAACTAGTTTATCTTTTCATCATCCTCACTTTACTACCAATTTATTTTTAATGTTGCTATTCTACATGTCATTTTGTAAGCCTTTAGAAATGAGAATGGTAATTAAAAGCATCTACATATGACAATATACTTGAACCTGGGAATTCTCTCTTCTTTCTCATTCTGGGTTGCTACTGCCAAGTGAGTAGAGTATATCCATTGCTTCCATTTGTAATTTCCTCATCCCTCATTAACACTCTGAAGTTTGGCTTCTCCCCATTTTATAAAAAGTCTTTTTAAAAAACTTCGGCATTTTCTAGCCACTTGATTTGAGAAAGTTACTAGATTTCTCTGTGTCTTGTGTTCTTCATTTCCAAAATGGAAGTAATACTGCCTCCTTCAGTTTCTTTTGAGGATTAAATTAGATAAAGTATATGCCACAGTTACCATAATGCCTGGCAACATAGTGTTTAAAATTGTGCCAATGATAAAAATGTTGTGATAACTGGGAATACTCTCTCCCACATAGCTCCACCTTTCAGTTCCTTCATATTTATTAACAGTACAAGATTCTTCTATTCATTTATATAAGAACATCATTTTAAAAAAAATATTTGTCACTTTCTCCTTCTACATCTTGCCAATCCTGAAACACTTTGTCTTTTTCCCTTTATAGTAATGACATCTGCCTCTGAATTATCTCCCCAACATCATCCTTATCCTTTTTTTTTAAAGAGAGAGAGAGAGAGAGAGAGAGAGAGAGAAGGAATTTTAATATTTTTTTTTTTTAGTTTTCGGCGGACACAACATCTTTGTTTGTATGTGGTGCTGAGGATTGAACCCGGGCCGCATGCATGCGCTACCATTTGAGCCATATCCCAGACCTCATCATCCTTATCTTATCTGTGAAGAATTTATAAGGTGTGGTAACTCAATGAATTGTTCCCTGAGGAAGAATAAGAGCTAACAGAATCTTGAGTACTAAGACATTAAAAAGTACAGAAATGCCACTATTAAAAATAAATAAAACCATCACGAAGAATAAGCCGCTGAGAATGCCAAGGGGATCATTTCCAAATACAGCTTCATAAAGTTTTGAAAGAGGGGATTTCAATTAATTTATATTGAAATATTTTATTTGAAGAAACGTGGTGGGGGTGGGACAAGAGAGTGGAGTAGGGAGAGTGGGTTTTCATGGTCAGCAGTCAGATTTTAAAACAGAGGAAAATGAGCAAGTGGACCAGATGGCAAAGAGGCATTCAGAAGGTGGGAAAAGAGTGTAATAATATAGGAGCCAAGAAAAGGTATGACATTGTTTAATTATATTCAAACCTTGTCTCAGTGAAATCATAGCTATTTCTATGCTCTGTCACAAGTCAGTGACTGGTATTTATATCTGAGAAGTAGCTTTCAATTCTACTGACAGGGACTACAAGTCTTGCTATTGGGAATCAGTCTGACCTCAAATGTATGATTCTGTAAATCTTGATGCTTATGTCTAATGATATTGGCATACTGTTTTTTTTTAATGTCTGAAGATGATATTACTAATGCTACAACTAAACATGGTGGCTTATAATCAGGTAATTTTTTTCAATGTAAACTCCTTATTAGAATTCAAAGTCATAGAAAATGAACATATCTTAATATATTTGAATTCCTATTTTAAAAATTGAAAAAAAATTGAAAGGTACCCTAAGCTGATTGTTTTTTCCCTTTTCTTCTTCTTTTCCTCCTTCTCCTTCTTCTTTCAACCAAGTAATTAAGATTTTATTTCATTTTCATAATATTTTTCTTATATTTAAAAATTGGGGGCTGGGGTTGTGACTCAGTGGCAGAGCACTTGCCTCACACATGTGAGCACTGAGTTTGATCCTCAGGACCACATAAAAACAAATAAAGATATTATGTCCATGTATAGCTAAAAAAATTAAAAATTTTCTGAGTCAATTTTGTCTTAAATCAGTTTTTGTATCAAATACACATAGTGGTAATATGCCAAGTCAGAGTATTAATTTCTTTGTCTGGGTTTAACTTAACGAACTATGGAACCTGAGCTCTGGGACTGGGAATATAGCTCAGTGGTAGATGGCTTGCCTGCCATGTTTAAGACAATAGGTGTAATTCCCACAAAAAGAAAAAAAAAAGAATTTGAAAGAATTTGAGCTGTTCTTCCACTGCTACCAAAATTACCACAAGTGAACACATTAGCAATCTAAATGACACATTCTAAAAGTGGAGATGGATTTATGGTTTTAAAAAATCTATATCCATGCTTACATGGGGAGAGTAAGCATAATTTGTAAAAAAAATTTCTAGTGTCTTCTGTTGCACACTTTATACCTCAGTCTATTATATGATTATTAGAATGGAAATTCCTTGGGAACCTTGCACAGTGAAAACCTTTACAGATTTTTCAATAAAAAACTATTGAATACATGAGCTAAATGAGTCCTTAAGATTATGACTCAAAGATATAATTGCAATGTATGTGCATAAAACAACTTAAAACTATTATAATATATTGCAAATCTTTTTTTTCTTTTATTTTTTTTACCTTTACACACAGGCCTGTGGTCACTCCAAGCAGCAAAAACTTCAGCTATCCGTTGACAGGTGATGCTCTTTGCCCCCTGGAGGACATAATCTTCATCACAAGAGAACTGAACAGTTGATCCAAGGCTAAAATTGAATAAAGTTTTTAAAAATATGATTAAAAAATATAACATAATAATTAGGTTCAATACCAACTGTCAACATCTAATAGATAAAATATGTGCCATAATGACAAGAAATATCTTACTGTGATTTAGACCCCAAAAGTATCTAAATGTGTAAACAAGACATGCAAGGCATGTGTAATAAAACTCACAAACAGATGAATCTGTATTCAATAAAAGCACATGTTGGGAGGAACTGTATTAATTTAAAGCTATCATCAAGTTTAATTGTCTTGTTTTTTGTTGTGAAAATTATGGTTAAATAATTGACTAAATTTATCATCCTATTAGGTGGTAAATATGAACAAAAAGTAGACATTCAAATACTGATTATTGGGTTCATACCATATCACAGTGCTTCTCTAGAATATATTTACATGTATAGGTATTTAGACATATCTTTAAATATCCACATGCACTTGTACATATGTATGTATTGATGGATATAAGCATGTGATATTTTTCATATAGATCTCATGCTATATTTGTTGATTTAAAATTTTCCCACCATTATCATTTAACCTATTGCAATTTAGATTTTTTTCTCCTTCCAGTGAGCACAAAATTGCTAAAATTCCATTTTACAATACCTAATAGCTAAGGGTAAAGAATATGTTTTTTTTTTAAATGAAAAACTGACCATATATTTTCTTTCCTAATATCCTCAAATAATAACCCACCAATAAAAAACAAGATCCTGGATTTAGTATGGGAATAAAAGCCCTTCAACAATAAGTCCCCAAGAACTTCTCCACCTCCTGTCTCACTCAAAGCTATGTATGATCAGCACCTCTCCCGCCTAACCATCTCTGTGCATTCCATGCTCTTTTCCATCTGCTTTGCTTTCTCTGCTGCCTCTTCCTGGAAAACTTTATTTCTATCTTCTCACTCAGCTGGTGCCTGAACAGCTTCTGTTCAGCTTCCTGAGCTACTCGTGCAAGGGAATTATATGATCACATTTTTCTTATAAGAAGATATCTCTGAAAAGAAGGCACTTATTAAGAAAAGTAATTACTGAAAGACTAGTAAGAAAAAAAGTCAAATAGTCTAAGGTGGTAAACTGTTTCCTGTAGGTCTAATCAGTTCCATTGGTTTTGTACATCCCCAAAGCTAAAAATTTTTGAAAAGATAATATAAAAATAACATTTTTAAATGTAAAAAAATTGTATTAAATCCAAATTTCAATGTCCATATATAAAGTTCAATGTAACTATAGCTATACTCTCATTTTATGCTGTCATATTTGTAATGACAGAGTTGAGTAGTAGTAGTGGTGATTTTTGGCCCACAAACTATATGATAAATAATATGTAGCTCTTTTTGGAATAAGTTTGCATGCCTCTGGTAAAGACTGAAGAAGACAAGAGACCTAAACTAAGAAAAATGCCATGACGAAAGACACTGGGTTAAGCACAGAGAAAAAAAATCTATAGGCACTAGAATCTAATCTCCTCAGGAGCCATATATTTTTTCCACCTTTTTAAAATGTGACTTTATTTTAAATATAAGACATATTCAGAAAAGTATACAAAAATGCACAACTCACTGAATTATCATGAATTAAACTATATGACCACCAAAAAATAATCTTTAATTCCTCTTGGACCTCTTAATGACTTCAAGTTTTATTCTGATTATCTTATAGTTTGAACAATATTACAAGTTTATATATATATAAAGGCCAATTCTCTGGCATTTCTTTCGTTCCCCATCTCAGTAAATGGAAATTTTGTTTTCTAGTTGCTAAATGCTTCTCTCCCCACAATCATTAGCCTAAACCGACGACCCACCATTGTGTTCATCTGTATTACTGCAATAGTTCATTGCATTATTGGTTGTTTTCTTGTTTCTGTTCTTGACTTTCCATTTTCTGTACCAAAATCATATCCAGAGCAATTTAAAAAGAATTAGCTCAAGTTAGGTCATTCTCTACTTCAAATCTCTCAGTGTTTCCTTATTTCATTCAGAATAAAAGGAGTGCCCTTACAATTGTCCCTGTGATCTGACCCCTGATAATTTTCAGAACTCATTTTCTAAGTTTTCTCCTTCCATCTCTATTCTTTAGCAAACCTGCTCCTTGCTATGGCTTAAACATATTAAGTATGCAGCTGCCTTAGAGTCTTTATATTATCTGTTACTATCAATATGGAAAATCCTTTCTGCAGGAGGCTGTATCTCTGATAATTCTTATCTGTTCTGCTTTCTTCTCACATGTAATCTTATTCATAAGGTCCTTGACCACTCTGTAAAACACAACTACATTTTAATCCATAATATTCTTCCATGTTATTTTCCTATATAATATCTAAGGTATTGTATAATTGTAAATCCAATCCACTGAAAAAGTTCCAGACACTTTCAAATATTCTATAGAATATAGTTTATATACATGAATAAATGTCATTCCTTGCAGATACACTGTTTACTAATATCTGTTTAGTATAGTCTAATACATTCAGTTATATATTTATTCTATAACTTGACAAAATGTTCTTAGTTCAGGCTAAGAAATTATCAAGGCTATTTAAGTTTCTTGTAAGCCATAAGCACTCACCTTCTGATACCTATCTTGTTTTCCATGTTCAAGAAATAGCAACTAAATTAATATGATTGGAGAATAGCAAATGAAGGAGAAACATGTATGGCATTTAGACAAGGAAGCAGGTAGGGGTTCAGACAAATTGGTTCCAGCTTTGTAGGTTATGATAAGAATTTAAACCTTTATTCTAAAAGAAATATACAGTTATTAAAGGTCTGTGAGCCAACTGAATGTTATTATGCTACTTTATGTTTTTAAGTGATACAATTGGCTGCTGAGTAAGGAATACAATTCAAGAGGGCAAAGTTAGAAGGAGGGAGTTTGGCTGGCATGCTATTACAAAAATCTGAGCTCTCATGAAGATGATATGATGGCAACTGTAGTAGAAAGATAGTGGTAACACAATATTGGCAGTAAGAGAAAATGATCTAGTATAGGACCTGAACAGAGGTTGGGTCTGATGTAATTTTAACTAGGCTAATCATGCTAAAAGGAGTAAGTGTTATCATGTTTAAGTATTTGAACTTGTATCTTTAGATTGTAGGAAACTGGAGATAGGCAATTGGTAATAACAAATACCTAAGTGATTTAGATATGAGGTGTCCCCCAAAATCTCATATACATGAGACAATACAAGAAAGTTAGAGGTAAATGATTAGGTTATGAGATTTTTAACTTAATTAGTGCATTAATCCCTTGATAGGGATTAACTGGGTTGTGATTGTAGATAGGAAGCATGTAGCTAGAAGAGGTGCATCACTGGGGGCATATATTTTGGGGGTATATATTTTGTCCTTGCTAAGAAAATTCTCTCTCTGCTTCCTGGTTCCATGTCCTGAGCTTCTTTCCTCCACCACACCTTTACCATGTTGTTCTGCCTTACCTCAGGCCCAGATCAATGGACTCAGTCATCTATGGACTAAGACCTCTTAAACCATGAGTCCCTAATAAAATTTTCCTCCTCTAAAACTGTTCTTATCAGGTCTTTTGGTCACACTAATGAAAAAGCTAACTAAACCAGCTACCAAATCAAAGACTAGTATTAAGGATTAGGGATGGTATCTAAAGTTTCTATATTTTGCCCCCTCCTGCTAAAAATGAGTAATTTCAACTTTTTTCCCTCCACTTATAACTTTAGGGGAAGTATTTCAGATGTAGAATGAAGTAACATACTAGTTCACAATATAGATTAGAAAGTCAGAGAGATTTTTAAAATCCCAAATTGTGTCCTATACCAATTTTTGAGAAAATAACACTTATGAACCTCAACTTCCTCATCTATTGTGATAACGTAATGAAGTATCATTTATAAAGTATATAGTGCTTAACACATATCAGACACTCAATTATTTCCCTTAATTAGGTCATAATGAAGTCTTGATAGTCTGGGAGTTCTCTGCTTTTAAAGTCATTTTGAGTATTTATAATTTTCTCTATTTGTCTTGACTTTTAAATTTCATTTTCACAACTTATTTTAATCTCTGATGTGGGAAACTTACCTTTTTTTCTTATTTATAGCATCCCCTGCCCCCTCTCTCTTTTTTTGCCTGTGTATCAGTCTGATATACAACTTACATTCCAAACACCATTACCGGGTTTACTGCCCCAGGAATTCCCATTTTCCTTATTGTACCTAATCATTAAGATTTATTTCTAATTTTAGGTTTATGCTTTTCCTAATTTCTCCACTTACAATCAAAAGGTTTCTTCTTTGTGTCCATAGGAAGACAATACCCTGGTGAATATTTCCTACAATGATTTAGGAGCTCAGATTAAACTGGAAACACTGACTGACAAACTGCACAGCAAAAGAAGGTAGGAAGATGGGAGTCTTCTCAAGTTGAAGGGAGGGCAATTTTCTGCTTCAATATTTTACATTAAATTAACTTAAGCAATGACATTTAAAAGCATTTTAATATGTGGCATTTTGGGCACATAATCCATGGCTGTCTTCTGATTTAAAAGTTTTTCTAGGTTTGTTTTAAGCTTTAAATATCTATGTATTCATGGATTCAAGATAATTCTAGTAAAGTATTAACAGTGGCTTTAAGCAGAATTGAAACTGTTAATGTGTTAAATATTTCTAATTATTTTTATTGTGAATATCATTAATTTTTTCACCACTATTGGACAGAAGCTTTTATTTTGGGCTCTGCAAGCATCCCCACCTAGGATTACTGTTACACTTGAACATATTTTATACAAAGTTCATAAAGATGCAAAACTACCACACAAAGAGCAGAAATAAATAGAAATAACTCATTTTCTCAGTAAAGCCAAAGCACAACAATCATAGTATGGACATTTTGAACAAATGTACTATTTTCAATTTATGAACTTCTTTAGGATTTGAGTCAAACTTAAGGATAACCTAAGTCAATGGGTGACTGACAAACATGAGTGGTAGAAACATGAGTTTGAGAGATGGTTCTGTGAACAGTAGTGTGCGGACCCCCATATGCTGTCTTTCCAAGGGCAATTTGCCTGAGGTTGCTCTGGTGTTGACTGTCAGTAGGATATGCTACATTCCTCAGCAGACAACCTGTTATCTACAAGAGAAATAAGGCCATTCCCTGCTGATAAGAACTTAAGTTCTTCTGAAAGAGCAATTTTTTTGACCTTTACATGGACCAGATTCTAGTGCTCAGGGCGATATGATAATTAGAAGCAAAGCCCTCTAACTATAAAATCTATAAGGAACAACTTCCAATAAGAACTGGTCTGAAGGCCAAAATGACTCAAAGTTGCTGTGAATCTTTAGCATGTAACAATAGTAAAATCTCCCCTCCATGGTGTAAGGCTATGCAGAGTGGGCACTTGATAGTCTAATATAATACTACTGTCAGTCAAAAGTCTGAGAAGTGAATCTATGCAGGTCTCTTCGAAACTTCCCTGGAATCCCCAATAAAACAGGAGAGCAAGAGGGGTGAGTCATTCATTCCTCTCCTTTCTGAAGGGACCCACTCTCTCCTTTTCTCCCTTGGAAGTGTTCCCTTTTTTCCTGTTCTCATCTGTTCTAATAAATTCATGCTTGCTACTCTGAGAAAGTTGCTTGAAATCCTTCCACTGTGATCACAATAAACTGGTGACCAAGAACCTCTGTGGTTCTTGTGGATGGCCTTCCTTGCAAACACAGCTGTGTAAGGTTCTTTAAATTTGTTAAATTTCTCTCTCTCTCTCTGTAATTTCTCTGACACCAGAAGGATTATTCAATCTGATAGAATATTTCAAAACAAATGATAGAACACATTTTGAATTTGAAAACATCAAATCATCACACATATGATAGGTAATGACATTGTAAAAGAAGTGATGATCTTCATCAGGATTATGCTGGCCCATGTTTAATTATTATTATTATTGAAAAAAATCCTCACCAGTTTTTGACCCAAGATAGTGAACCTGTAATTTTAATTACAATCAAATAAATCAAATATGGAAAAATATAAAGATATGGCAGGACAACTGCTGGTGCTTGGTTCAGAGAAGATCTTAGAAATAAGCCAGCAGAGAAAATTGAGAGCATTATAAGAGTGAATTTGCACTTAAGGTTTTTGTTTATTTATTTTAGTTATTAGGTTTTTTGGTTGATTTAAATTCCTGTCAATTTCCTGACAGATGCAGAAAATCATCAACAAAGATGATAATTAAAAAATAATCACTGTAAAAGATGAAATTATCTAGGTAAAAAGGATGATACAAAAGTCAAAGCTTTTGTAAACTGTTTCTACACTAAAAAGATCAAAATGCTAACTAAGCATGTAGGAAATAACTATCACCAGCATGTCTTCAATAATGCTAGTTTAATATTTTTAAAATAAAAAAATCAATAAATATACTTAAAATAGCAATTTCAAATATTAATAATTGTACATAAGAAATTCTGAGCTTATTTTTACCAAAAAGAAATATGAAGTGGAGAATTTTTGAGCAACCTGCCTAGTGAGAGAACAGCTACACGCGGCCGGAAGGGAACGCGGTCAGGACCCACAAGTAGGACAGGGCCGGCGGCTTGCTGAAGGGCAGGCCCCTCCCCTCCCCCAGTGTCTGCAAGGTAGGCGGGACCCTGACCACCGGCGGATGGCCCCAGCGGCCTGCTGAGGGGTGGAACCGGCCCCTCCCCCAGTGCCTGCAAGCTAGGCTAACCTGCAACCCACGGGCGGGTCAGGTCCAGCAACCTGCCAAGTGAGAGAACAGCTACGCGCGCCTGCAGGGAACGCGGACAGGTCCCACAAGTAGGACAGGGCCAGCGGCTTGCTGAGGGGCAGGCCCGTCCCCTCCCCCAGTGTCTGCAAGGTAGGCGGGGCTGTGACCACTGGCAGATCGGGCGAGCAGCCTACTGAGGGGTGGAACCGGCCCCTCCCCCAGTGCCTGCAAGCTAAGCGAACCTTCGACCCATCGGGAGGTTAGGCCCAGCAACCTGCGGAGTGACAGAGGTGCCCCTCGTGCCTGCTGGGTAGGCGGACCTTTGACCGACCAGCAGAGCAGACCTAGGGCCTGCCAGCGTAGTAGACGGATCACACAAATTGGAGGAGGATCACAGCCACTACCTGCCCTGCAAGGTGATCTTTCAACCATACAAGAGCAATATAAATAAATAGAGGGAAAATTTCAAAAACACAACAGTTTCACCAAGCAGAAAGAAATGCCAGCAGTATGAAAAGACAAGGAAAGAAAGGACCACAGGCAATGCAGGTCAACTCAACTTTAGAAGATGTAATAGGTGCAACAGATGGAATGTCAGATAGAGAGGTCAGGATATACATGCTTCAGATGATCTGGAGTCTCAAGGAAGACATGAGACAGCAAAATCAGATGATGAAAGATGACATTGACAAACAAATCCAGGAAGTAAAAGATCAATTTCACAGGAGATAGAGGTAATAAAAAACAAACAAACAGAAATCCTAGAAATGCAGGAAACAATAAACCAACTTAAAAACTCAATTGAGAATACTACCAGCAGAGTAGATCACCTAGAAGAGAGAACATCAGACAATGAAGACAAAGTATTTCAACTGGAAAAGAACATAGACAGCTCAGCAAGTCTGCTAAGAAACCATGAGCAGAACATCCAAGAATTATGGGACAATATCAAAAGACCAAATTTAAGAGTCATTGGGATACAGGAAGGCACAGAGCTCCATACCAAAGGAATAAACAGTCTATTCAGTGAAATAATATGAGAAAACTTCCCAGACTTGAAGAATGAGACAGAATCCCAAATCCTAGAAGCCTACAGGACGCCGAATGTGCAAAATCATAAGAGATCCACACCTAGACACATTATAATGAAGATGTCCAACATACAGAATAAGGAGACCATTTTAAAAGCTGCAAGAGAAAGAAAGCAGATTACATTTAGGGGTAAACCAATCAGGATAACAGCTGATCTCTCAACACAGACTCTGAAAGCTAGAAGATCCTGGAATAACATATTTCAAACACTGAAAGAAAATGGGTTCCAACCAAGAATCGTGTATCCGGCGAAATTAAGCTTCAGGATAGAAGATGAAATTAAAACCTTCCACGATAAACAAAAGTTAAAAGAATTCGCAGCTAGAAAACCATCTCTTCAAAAAATCCTTGGCAAAACATTACAGGAAGAGGAAATGGAAAATAACATTGAAAACCAACAATGGGAGGTAGGACAGTAAAGGGGGGAAAGTAGTCAAAGAGGATAACAAATCAGGTTTAGTAACATCAATAAACAAATATGGATAGAAGAACAAACCATATCTCAATAATAACCCTAAATTTTAATGGCTTAAACTCACCAATTAAGAGACACAGGCTAGTAGAATGGATCACAAAACAAGACCCAACAATATGCTGCCTACAGGAGACGCATCTGATAGGAAAAGATATTCATAGACTGAAGGTGAAAGGTTGGGAAAAATCATACCACTCATATGGACTGCGGAAACAAGCAGGAGTGTCCATACTCATATCCAATAAAATAGATTTCAAGCCAAAGTTAATCAAAAGGGATAAAGAAGGACACTTCATACTGCTCAAGGGAACCATACACCAACAAGACATAACAATCATAAATATATATGCCCCAAATAATGGTGCAGCTGTGTTCATCAAGCAAACTCTACTCAAGTTCAAGAGTCTAATAGACCACCATACAATAATCATGGGAGACTTCAACTCACATCTCTCACCACTGGACAGATCTTCCAAACAAAAGTTAAATAAGGAAACTATAGAACTCAACAACACAATCAACAATCTAGACTTAATTGACATATATAGACTATAACACCCAACATCAAGTAGTTACACTTTTTTCTCAGCAGCACATGGAACCTTCTCAAAAATAGACCATATATTATGTCACAGGGCAACTCTTAGACAATATAAAGGGGTAGAGATAATACCATGCATCTTATCTGATCATAATGGAATGAAACTGAAAATCAATGATAAAAGAAGGAAGGAAAAATCAAGCATCACTTGGAGAATGAACAATAGGTTGCTGAATGATCAATGGGTTTTAGAAGACATCAAGGAGGAAATTAAAAACTTCCTAGAGTCAAATGAAAACACAGACACAACATATCGGAATCTATGGGACACATTGAAAGCAGTTCTAAGAGGAAAATTCATTGCTTGGAGTTCATTCCTCAAAAAAAGAAAAAACCAACAAATAAATGATCTCATACTTCATCTCAAAATCCTAGAAAAAGAAGAGCAAAACAATATCAAAAGAAGTAGAAGGCAAGAAATAATTAAAATCAGAGCTGAAATTAATGAAATTGAAACAAAAGAAACAATTGAAAAAATTGACAAAACTAAAAGTTGGTTCTTTGAAAAAATAAATAAAATTGACAGACCCTTAGCCATGCTAACGAAAAGAAGAAGAGAGAGAACCCAAATTACTAGCATACGGGATGAAAAAGGCAATATCACAACAGACACTTCAGAAATACAGAAGATAATCAGAAATTATTTTGAATCCTTATACTCCAATAAAATAGAAGATAGTGAAGGCATAGATAAATTCCTTAAGTCTTATGATCTGCCCAGATTGAGTCAGGAGGATATAGACAACCTAAACAGACCAATAACAATAGAGGAAATAGAAGAAACCATCAAAAGATTACCAACTAAGAAAAGCCCAGGACTGGATGGGTATACAGCAGAGTTTTACAAAACCTTTAAAGAGGAACTAACACCAATACTTTTCAAGCTATTTTAGGAAATAGAAAAAGAGGGAGAACTTCCAAATTCATTCTACGAGGCCAACATCACCCTGATTCCGAAACCAGACAAAGACACTTCAAAGAAAGAAAACTACATACCAATATCTCTAATGAACCTTGATGCAAAAATCCTCAATAAAATTCTGGCGAATCGGATTCAAATACATATCAAAAAAATTATACACCATGATCAAGTAGGATTCATCCATGGGATGCAAGGCTGGTTCAATATACGGAAATCAATAAATGTTATTCACCACATCAATAGACTTAAAAATAAGAACCATATGATCATCTCGATAGATGCAGAAAAAGCATTCGACAAAGTACAGCATCCCTTTATGTTCAAAACTTTAGAAAAATTAGGGATAACTGGATCATACCTCAACATTGTAAAAGCAATCTATGATAAGCCACAGGCCAGCATCATTCTGAATGGAGAAAAATTGAAGGCATTCCCTCTAAGATCTGGTACAAGACAGGGATGCCCTCTCTCACCACTTCTGTTCAACATAGTCCTCGAAACACTGGCCAGAGCAATTAGACAGATGAAAGAAATTAAAGGCATAAAAATAGGAAAAGAAGAACTTAAATTATCACTATTTGCAGATGATATGATTCTATACCTAGCAGACCCAAAAGGGTCTACAAAGAAGCTATTAGAGCTAATAAATGAATTCAGCAAAGTGGCAGGATATAAGATCAACACACATAAATCAAAGGCATTCCTGTATATCAGCGACAAACCCTCTGAAACGGAAATGAGGACAACTACTCCATTCACAATATCCCCCCAAAAAATAAAATACTTGGGAATCAACCTAACAAAAGAGGTGAAAGATTTATACAATGAAAATTACAGAACCCTAAAGAAAGATATAGAAGAAGACCTTAGAAGATGGAAAAATATACCCTGTTCATGGATAGGCAGAACTAACATCATCAAAATGGCTATATTATCAAAAGTTCTCTATAAGTTCAATGCAATGCCAATCAAAATCCCAACAGCATTTCTTGTAGAAATAGATAAAAGAATCATGAAATTCATATGGAATAATAAAAGACCCAGAATAGCAAAAACAATACTAAGCAGGAAGTGTGAATCAGGCGGTATAGCGATACCAGACTTCAAACTATACTACAGAGCAATAGTAACAAAAACAGCATGGTACTGGTACCAAAACAGGTGGGTGGACCAATGGTACAGAATAGAGGACACAGTAACCAATCCACAAAACTACAAGTATCTTATATTTGATAAAGGGGCTAAAAGCATGCAATGGAGGAAGGATAGCATCTTCAACAAATGGTGCTGGGAAAACTGGAAATCCATCTGCATCAAAATGAATCTGAATCCCTATCTCTCCCCATGCACAAAAGTTAACTCAAAATGGATCAAGGAGCTTGATATCAAATCAGAGACATGGCATCTGATAGAAGAAAAAGTTGGCTATGATCTACATACTGTGGGATCAGGCTCCAAATTCCTCAATAGGACACCCATAGCCCTAGAGTTAACAACTAGAATCAACAAATGGGACTTACTCAAACTAAAAAGTTTTTTCTCAGCAAAAGAAACAATAAGAGAGATAAACAGGGAGCCTACATCCTGGGAACAAATCTTTACTCCACACACTTCAGATAGAGCCCTAATAACCAGAATATATAAAGAACTCAAAAAATTAGACAATAAGATAACAAATAACCCAATCAATAAATGGGCAAAGGACCTGAACAGACACTTCTCAGAGGAGGACATACAATCAATCAATAAGTACATGAAAAAATGCTCACCATCGCTAGCAGTCAGAGAAATGCAAATCAAAACCACCCTAAAATACCATCTCACTCCAGTAAGATTGGCAGCCATTAGGAAGTCAAACAACAATAAGTGCTGGAGAGGATGCGGGGAAAAGGGCACTCTTGTTCATTGCTGGTGGGACTGCAAATTGGTGCAGCCAATTTGGAAAGCAGTATGGAGATTTCTTGGAACGCTGGGAATGGAACCACCATTTGACCCAGCTATTCCCCTTCTCGGTCTATTCTCCAAAGACCTAATAAGAGCATGCTACAGGGACACTGCTACATCGATGTTCATAGCAGCACAATTCACGATAGCAAGATTGTGGAATCTGCCTAGATGCCCTTCAATAGATGAATGGATAAAAAAAAAATGTGGCATTTATACACAATGGAGTATTACTCTGCATTAAAAAATGACAAAATCATAGAATTTGGAGGGAAATGGATGGCATTAGAGCAGATTATGCTAAGTGAAGCTAGTCAATCTTTAAAAAACAAATACCAAATGACTCCTTTGATATAAGGGGAGGAAACAAGGACAGGGTAGGGACGAAGAGCTTGAGACGAAGATTTACATTAACAGGGTTGAGAGGTGGGAGGGAAAGGAAGTGAGAAGGGAAATCGCATGGTAATGGAAGGCGATCCTCAGGGTTATACAAAATGACATATAAGAGGAAAGGAGGGGTAAGACAAGATAATACAAATGGAAGAAATGATTTACAGTAGTAGGGGTAGAGAGAGAAAAGGGGAGGGGAGGGGAGGGGAGGGGGGATAGTAGAGAATAGGACAGACAGCAGAATACATCAGACACTAGAAAGGCAATATGTCAATCAATGGAAGGGTAACTGATGTGATACAGCAATCTGTATACGGGTAAAATTGGGAGTTCATAACCCACTTGAATCAAACTGTGAAATATGATGTATTAAGAACTATGTAATGTTTTGAATGACCAACAATAAAAAAAAAGAATTTTTATATGGTCATATATTTCCCCTGTGATAGAAATATGTTTAACAGGGAGTTAAGATTATTTGAGAATAATATAATTGTCAAACAGATTTAATTGAAAGGATAAAATATTTTTGGCTAGGGAGTAGTCAATGGGATTAGAAAATTTAAAATCACTTTATGTTGTTAACCTGTTCTTTTTTTAAATTTCATTCCAGAATTCTAATTATTTTCTTATTAAAGTCAATTTTCTCTTCCTGTACAAACAGTCCAATTGACTCTCCTTATAGAAGGCATGTTTCTTTATTGGTTTTTTGAATGAGTCCTTGCTTCTTTCTTATTTTTTGTGCCATTATTACTCCTTCTCTTTTGAATATTCGTATTCTCATTTTATACTGGCAGTAAAAGTCATAATGTTGAGGTGGAACAAAAAATTAAAAATTGAAAATGATAGGTAGAAAGTGGGGAAATGGAAGGAAAAAGTGACTATGAGTTTAATTTAAAAGGCTTGTGCTGAAATTTTTTATACCTTCACTCCCCAAGCCAGTTTTCCTTTGGGCCTGTCACTGCCCAATTTCTGAGAAGTCCACAAATTTTCATTCACCATCTTAAAATAACTGGAAATCCACTCACTTATGAAAATTGCACTGTGTACTATTTACTAACCCATGTAATGTACTAATCAAATGAAAAAATGATATTTTAACAAACCTATAATATAGAATACATTCCAAATGTTATCTGTTGATTAAATAATGGAGACAATATCAGTAACCATCCTGTGATCACCAGGTTGATGTCATCCCCACATAACTTTCCATGTCCACTCCTTATGTTTCCTTTAAAACAAGTGCTTGAGACCATAAAAGTCATGCCTCACTTTTGAGATCACCAATATTCTCCATTGAATGTGTACTCCTTGCTGTCCTGAATACATCTCTGTGCCTCTATTTGACACTTACTGAATTTCTTTCCTAGACATGTCAAGAACCCATCATCCTGAATTGCAACCCCCCTTTCTGGCACCTCCTCATGGTGACAGTTATAATTCAATTATTTGTAAGTTATAGAAATTATATATTATTAAATGTATCTATGATGAATAAAAAGTGATTTTATTTTCATAATATGTTTTGACTCTAAATTTATAATAATTATTAGATAGATTAAAGGATTTTCAACTCCTACTAAAATTTCTGTTCAAAAGAGAATTTAAAAGTCTTTTAATGTATATTGCTTATTGTAACACCCTTATAAAATTAATGTTATTATGTTGCATAGGTACTATAAGCAGTGACCAAACTATACCAAATGGAAGGAAAATCCAACTCAGCAGTCACACAACTTTGCATTTCAATCTTCTTACCTACTTCTTTATTTGTGCTGTTGGTTATGACCAGTCTGGATATTTCTCCAGAGCATCTTGTGTTGTGAAATGCTCATGGTTTTTCAGTACCTCATTCAATGTTCAGACCAACAACTACCCTACTAATCTTTCTAAACTAATCTAAAAGACATTTTTTGTACAGTTTCAAGTACACCTTCCATGATTGCTAATGCTCCATTTCTTTTCAGTTCAAATTCAATCTCTAGGAAAAAATCATTTTTCATATGATTTTATTTCCTGCATTTAGGTGTACCTATGAAACATAATATGTTGAAAAATGGGGCAATTTGAAAAGGGAAGTACCCAAAGGAATGGTTTGTTCAGAAAGAAGCCCTAGAAAGTACATTAGTTAGTGTAGATTTTAATATAAGAACAGCTCTTTATTAAATAGTTAATTAAGCTAAAAGAAAATGGCAATATAAGGAGTTATAATGCTATACCTTCAGAAAGAAGGGTAATTATTATTATTATCATCATCATCATTATTATTATTATTAAGCACTTTTCTGTCATCTCCAAAATTGACTGTGGTATGTTACTTATCCTCAGAATCCTTGTATCACATAAGAAAGTCAAACACAACAGGCAAGCTTAACATCACATCCTAGGCACAGTATCTCTAACAGTACCCACTGCTATTCCACTTCCCCTCCTACCACCCTCACACTCCTCAGAATTCTGGAAAATCCTTGCTATTTTATCTGGCAAGATTTCAAAATTTTACCTTTAGTACAATTGCAATTATGAAAAATATGACAGTTTTCTTGTTATCTTTACATTTCTCTTTCTGGAGCCTATCAAATAAATTTTTGTCACCATGTGCTTTGCTCTTATTATTAATTTTTTCTTTGTTTTGCTTTCTATTCTGTTTGGTTTTATTCACTAGGTTAACTTTTGCGTCTTTATTAATCATTTTTAATAGATATTCAGTTTTAGATAAACAGTATTTTTACATAACAAGTGAAGTACTAAACAGATCTATTCTGTGTTATAAAATAAAGAAAAGACCATGGTAGGATAATAATATTTCTGATGGAAAGGGAACAAATTTGTAGTATTATTGAATATTACTAGTACAAAGGATGAGGAGGTAATATAATTTTCTGTAAATTCACAATATGCACATACTTTTAAGTTAGAAAATATAGACAATTTAAAAGTTTAAACAAGGGTCTTTTTCCCCTGTGATACAAATATGTTTAACAGGGAGTTAAAATTATTTGAGAATAATACAATTGTTAAACAGATTTAATTGAAATGATAAAATATTTTTGGCTAAGGAGTAGTCAATGGGATTAGAAACTAGAATCTGAAAATATAACCCCTGCAAATCAAAATGTAAAATGAAATTAGTACTCAATCTAAGGCCTAAAAAGACTTAAAGCTACTATTTAGGTTAAAATAATTTTTAGTGGTTTTCATCATTCCAAAGTGAGGTCTTAGAGTTCACATTGGATATTGTTATGGATTTTTCTCATGTGTGAGACAATGCAAGAAGGTTTAGAGAAGATGATTGGATTATGGAAACCTTTACCTAAGTGGTGTCTTAATACCTTGATGGAATTAGCTAAATGGAAACTGAAGATAGGTAGGGTGTGGCTGAAACATGTGGGTCATTTGGGACATGCCTTTGGGATATACATTTTGTATCTGGCACGTGGAAGTGTGGAGTCTCTCTCTCTCTCTCTCTCTCTCTCTCTCTCTCTCTCTCTCTCTCTCTCTCTCTCTCTCTCTGCTTTCTGATCATCTTGTGAGCTGTTTTACTCTTCCAACTCTTCCATTGATGTTCAGCATCACCTGGATCCCTGAGGAATAGAACCCACTGTCTATGGACTGAGACCTCTGAAAACTATGAGCCTCTTAATAAACTTCCTCCACTAAAATTGTTCTGGTAAAATCTTTTAGTCGACAATAGTGAAAAAGCTGACTAAAACAGGTATATGCATAAAATATGCCTCACAAAAGCAAGTCATAAAATAGGCAAGGTTAAGGTCAGATCCTTGGCACAACTATACCTGTTACTACTTCACTCTCCTCCTTCTACCTCACAACCCTATAAGATAGCAACAAATTGAAGTATTTTAAAGAGGATAATTCTATTTGTCTTGAATTTCAAAACTTATGTTATCATTAAGTATTAATAAATTAATATTAGTAGCCCATTAATTGTTTTTTAAAAAGCCCCAAATTACTATGTATCTTTATATAAGAACAATTGTCAGGAGGAAATCAGTTAAATTGGAAGTTTAAATAGTTAAAGTTCATCTCAGTTTAAGAAAATATTCCTAAGGAATAGATGAAATAAGCCTTCTAATACACAATGTTATAAATTTTCCAGTGATTTTTTAATCTTAGAATAAATCTTTAAAAGAATATTAAAAATTAATATTTGAATAAGGCATTTAGTTTACAAAGCACTATCCTGTATAAAATCTCATTTGATCTACTCTTGTCAATGTCATTTATTTTCTCACCAAGTAAATATAAATATGCAAGAGTAATCCAGGGGCTTTTTGTGATTGATATTTGAAGTGCAAAGATTGATGCACAAAGCAACTACCTCATTGTTTGGGAACTGCTCAATGTTTTATAGATGGGAAAGAGCACTTAAGTTGAACATTGTCTACACATATTTAATATTTATATCTTAAATCCTACACAGAGATACTGGCAATGAATAATAAATTATTGCATATGTCACAAGTGTAAATTTGGCACACTAAGTTCCATTTGCCTTATTAAGTCTAAAATGTAAAATACACTCAGTTCTCCATATTCAGTTTATCAGTATTATAGCTCACTGAGGAAAATTATAATTAGATTGGATTAGATTATCACTAGATGCATTCTAGTTGTAATGTTCTATGAATTGATTTGTTTTTTTTTTTTAAAGAAAGAGTGAGAGAGGAGGGGGAGAGAGAGAGAGAGAGAGAGAGAGAGAGAGAGAGAGAGAGAGAGAGAGAGAGAGAATTTTTAATATTTATTTCTTAGTTTTCAGCAGACACAACATCTTCGTTTGTTTGTGGTGCTGAGGATAGAACCCGGGCCGCACACATGCCAGGCAAGCGAGCTACCACTTGAGCCACATCCCCAGCCCCTGATTTGTTTTTTATTAAAGCAAAATCTGCCTAAATATATATCAGATACTTAATCATGTTTTTATGTTGTCATATCTCTTCAATGAATAAAAGGCATATAACCTAAAAGTCAGAGATGTTTTAATTTTATATAGTTCTCATTTAACATAATGACTTACTATAAGGCAATTTCTTTAATATATATACCATGAAAATTGAATTATACTGATGAATTGTAATTAATATTTTCTATTCCATTAAAATGTCTTTCTAGTAAAAACAAAATATAAAAACAAAAAATAATAGGCCCTTAATCAATGTTGGGCAAATCTCAGTATTACCTTTTGAAAATCAAATAGGGGAATGGGAGTGGAGATAAACCCTTGTCAGGAGTGGCAAATTATTTTTTTGAACTCCAATGCCTTGGACATCTTGACTGTCACATCTGGGAATCTTTCCATGCTAAGGTGTAGAAAGTCATGCCCATCTGTGACCACAGTTAATGGTGCCATGAAATACATGAGTTCTATAGATTGGAATTTAGATGCCTGCAAACGTTGGGTGAAAGAGATACCAGTGTGCCTAAGCAGCCTTGAGGTGCCAGCTGCCTGGAGGATGAAGAATTACTGAGCAAGTGATAAGGCCCCAACAAGGCCAATTTCCCACAGCTTCTCACCTCTTCTTTATTATAAAGAACCCTTCCTAATAATAAATTCCTTTTATGTGTTTCTCTATAAAATAAATGTTGGTGAGCTTTCTCTCTTTGTTAAGATCAGACCCATCAGGTCTTTTCCACCCTGTCAAGCCCCTGTTTTCCATATATTTCTTGTCTCTTTTGTCTTTATTTCTTATTATTACTTTTTCAGCATTTTATTTCAAGCCATTCCACACCTCCATATGATTACTGATTTCTCTCCCTGTGCAGGACATGGTGAGAAACTCTGAGGGTTTTTTGCCATTTATTGGAAAATTAAAAAAAAATAGATTATGCAGTAAACTGCAAACAGCTGTATAAAATATTATCAATTTTTAAATCAATTTTTATGATGCCAAAGAATATCTCTGGAATTCATAATTTGGCAAGGGATTCTCTTAACTTTGAAAGAAAAATAAACCGCAAGCATTGTATGTATATATATTTTACAATGAATAGTTTAGATTTTTCATTGCAACTCTTCAAGTTATTTTAGTATACCTTAGCATAATTGTCAAGGAAGGCAAGATCTTCTTATTTGCCATCTTTAGCCTTTCCCTTCACTTCTTCTATATAAATTACAAGGTCAGTTGAAAACTATAATGCACAAAAGCACAGATATAGAAAGGGAGTATATCAACATTCTATATTAGGATTTCTGTGCAAGTAAAAACAAGTGAGTAACTATTACCTTGAACTTATTTTTATACTTGAGAAGTTGAACTTTGACAAAACCCACATAATATTATATTTAAAGAATTCAATTTTTTCATAGTCAAACTAGAAACTAATGTATCAGTTTCTAGTTAGTGGTTAGTGGTTAAAGATTATTTTGCCCTTGAGAAGAAACTTTAGAGCTAAAGGAAGTCTAAAAGATAATACTAACAACCAGTGTAGAAAAACAGACTCCACAAACAGCAGGCAGAAAAATAAAGTATGCTGAGCAGATTGGCAGAAACCTTCTATGAGTCAGGAGGATACAAGTTGAAGACTGTAAACTCTTGGAAGGAAGGATGATATTTTATTTAACTCTTTATCTCCTACATCCAGGATCTAGTCAGTGTCTGCTATGTAAGTACACAGGAGGTATTTGTGGAGTATATTCGAAAGAAAGGACACAGACAAAGCAATCAAGGTTTAGATGCAGGCATGTTGCAGAGCTTGAAGAGATTTTGTATAATTATAAATTCCATAATATAATTATAAATTCCATGTACTTGTATGGATTGACAGTGAAAGAGGAAGTAGACAGTCCATGCCAAGGTCTGACTAAAATACAAAATAAAATCATCAGCACCCTTTCATTTATTGCAGATTTTGCTTTACTTTTCTTGAATACTAAAATTAAAGTTCCCAAACTCTTGCTTAGGTGCACATTCAAGGCCCTACAATTATTTTAATTTTTAATGGAAACAGACATCTTTCATGTACTGGGAAAACTACTAGATTGAAGTAGTTTACAGTATCAGCACTAAAACACTGTATTGTTTTCAAAATCATTTCTTTTTGAAACTGGATTTTTCTAGTAATTAGTATAATAAAAAGCAAGTACCACATCATTTCACTGTGGGTTATAAAAAAAAGAATGATAATGATTAATCTGATCCCCAAATATGAGAAATTGGAAAGTATATAAAAGTGTTAAGTTGCTTACAATGTAATTTCTTAAGTCCTTTAGATAAAACTACCATGTAAATAAAATTGTTAAATACTTCTTTGGACCTGGGAACCATGAAAAGATATATTTTTTTTGTTGTTATTGTTATTGGAAGTGTGTGTTTGTGCGCGCACTCGAGACTGGGTCTTGCTATGTTGCCCAGGCTGCTCTTGAACTCTTGAACTCAACAATCCTCCCACATCAGCCTTCTGAGTACCTGGGACAACAGCTGTATGCCTACACACCACTATGGCAATGTTTTTCTGTCTCCCAGTGGCCACTGGTATAATCCCTCAGGGGGTCTTGTTAGGTATTTGCCAGTCTTGGCCATAAATTTTATGTCTGAAGGTGAAGTTCAAGACACTGAATTTCTATGCAGACATTTTTAAAATAATTACAATAAACTATATTTTTAAGAATTAATAAATTTTTTGTTAGCTGGCAGTCTAAGTCTGGTGGGTCTAGAATAGATCAAGTACCTGTGTATATATTTTAGATAGTCCAAATTGTTAGGTACCATGTAAAAAGCTTTACAAAGTTTACAGATTTCTTTCTACATGGAACTTAAGATCTTTGGGACAGAAAATTAGACTCATTTTCTGGTTGTTTTCTACCTTTCCTACCTTATCTTTTAAAAGTCTGTGTACCCATGATTATTCCAACCCCTGCCATATGTTAGGTCTCATGAAAAGAGATGCAATATTGGAAGGAGGAATGAGACTCTTCCCAAAGAACATCTAGATATAAAAGAGGGGGAAAAAAAGAAAAAGAAGTTACACTAACACATTTTAAATGTGGATGATGATATGCAAAATAAAAGTAGACCAATAATATAGACTGTTTGGTACTTTAAAACAGCTTAATACTAGAGGTTGAGCAGGCACAGACATGCAAAGAATAAGAAAGGGAGCACTCTAGTCAGGAATGCAGCATATAAATTTTCCATGGGTTACAAGCATGATACATTTTGGGAACTTCGATAGTTGAATATGTGTTGTCTATTCACTCTGTGTGTATATACATGTGTGTATAAATGGGAGTTGGAAGTAGGAATGAGGTGGATGAAGATAAAGGATTTATAAGATTAGAGAGCAAACTGAGACTAGGTCACAAATAGCCTTTAATGCTATCTATATAGCATAGTTGTAATTCTGTCTATTCCCTTCCAAAACGCTACTCCTTAAATACAATCCTGACTTTTTAAGATCTGAGTTCCTACCCTTGATATTCATGCTGGAATGATCACATTCTAACTGGTCAGTGACTATTCAAAAGGTCACATGTCAAAATTTCTGGCCAATGAAATAGAAGTTCCTAAGCCGTTAATTTTAAGCCTTAAAATTTTAATTTTGATTTTTTAAAAATATATTTTAGTTGTTGATGTACCTTTATTTTTTATTTATTTATATGTGGTGCTGAGGATCGAACCCGGTGTTTCACACATGCCAGGCAAGTGCTCTGCCACTGAGCCACAGCCCCCAGCCTCTAATTTTAAGAAAAAAATATAAGGCTTCAGAAAGGAACAAATTTTTGCTTTTAGTTCTTCCTCATTCTTCAAATGAAGATTTGATATCTGAAGGAAAACCAGATATTTTTTGTGTTCATGAGACAATCATCACTAGACTCAGAACTTATATGCCACCAAGAATGACAAAGAAAAAGATTTTTAAAAATATAGGTTTGGGCTCCAAGGCTATTACTAAGCAGCAGATGACAGAAAGTAGTTCTTCTAGAGCTCTATTTGGGAAAAATACACTTTTACTTATAAAATTTCCTTTGGGAATTCCTTTACCAGAAATACTTTTTGTAAGTGTGTTTAGAAATACCACTCTGCCTTTATTTTTGGTTTTGTTTGAAAATATATAGCATTTGTAGGATAGGTGCAAATCATGGTGCTGTTTCATCAACTGGAAATGCATCTCATTCTCTTATCTGCTTGACAATTTCCTATTTAGATCTCTACCATCCCACTTGGCACTTCACAATCAGCAAAAGTAAACTCTCAATAAATATGCCATATTGATTTAGAGCTCTGTGTCAATCCTATGCTCCATACTCATCCTGAAATTCTTCTATTCTTTTCCTATATCTGGAACACTTCTATTTATTTTCATAATAAAGTGAAGGTGTCATCCTCCCTTGGTGGCCTTTCTGGTCCTTATCCCTCTAGTTCTTAAAGAGTTAAACATCTTTTACTTACTCTGTGTTATATATATATATATATATATATATATATATATATACACACACACACACACACACACAAACACACACATTCACACATATATAATATGTGTATATTTTTAACCATATATAGACATATATACATATGTATATGTATATAGATATAAGAGATATATATGTATATGTATATAGATATAAGAGATATATATGTATATGTATATAGATATAAGATATATATATATATATATAATTGTACTTATTGCTATGCATTAGGGTTTTTATTTCTGTTTTTCTATATAATTAAAAAGTCCCTTTTCATCTTTGTAGCTACAGCAATTGGTCTATTGTCTGGCACACTGTATGAATTCAATAAATGTTCATTAAGCAAACTGATTTGTAAAATCTGTAGACCCAGAGAAGTTTTATTATCTACCTTCTTCTTTGGCCTGTAATACTATATACATTGGAAATAGAAACATGAAAATTTATTTCTTCAGGCTACTGAGAAAATTACCTAAAATTTTTGTCTAGGCTGGGCACATGCCTGTAATCCCAGTGGCTGAGGCAAGAGGATGGCAGGTCTGAAGCCAGCCTCAGCAATTTAGTGAGCCCTGTCTCAAATTAAAAAATAAACGGGACACAACTCAGTGGTAAAATTCCACTGGATTCAAACCCCAGTGACACCCCCCAAAAAATCTAATATGAAATCTTCTTAAATCTCAAATAATTATTGATAAAAGGTTATTTTAAATACTATTGAGTGGTTTGAATTTGTAATGCTAGCTTCAAATATCTTATTTTCTGGAGTTATGCCAAAAATAATTTTCCTTTTTTATCCACATGTTCAGAGAATAAAGATAATTGGTCAATAGGACAGAACAAGTTTTTTTTTTTCCAAAGAGTTTACATTCTGTGAAAAGACACAAACTCTTTCAATCAAGGTCCAAATGGAAAGCAAATATCACAATAGACTTTCTCAAGAGAAGAAAGTTAATGTAAGAGATAAGTTATAAAACAATAGAGATGATAAACTTTTTAAAAGCAAGGTATTCAGAGTTTAATACAATTGGAAATCAGAGGATGGATTCACTTGGTTTAAAAAAACACGGCAGTCCTATTCAGTATGCTATGCTCAAGATCTGTAGTCACCCAAAGCAGATAAAGAAAGAAAGAAAGAAAGAGGAAGTAAGAAAAAGAAGTTAGTCCCCAATTTTCCATTCTTTATCTGTTTCAGTTTCCCACTACTATCTCTCAAAATCCAAATTCAGACAGAAGCCTGGGAAAGTCAGCCTGAGGTATTCATTTCTTCCCTCCTCCATGATAAACAGCAGAGCAGAAGTCTAGGAATGGTTTTAATAGCTATCAGACCAAGGATCAGTACACAGTAAACAAATAAACAAATGGAAAATTTTTAGATGACAAATATTAAAGTAAAAAGGAGTTACATCGTTCTAAATGCCTTGAGTGGTCAGAGAATCACTGGGCAGGTTATGTTCAATCTCACATCTGAATGAGAAGAAGGCATTAGTACAGGAATCTCCCAGAAAGGGCCCAAGTGGAAATGAACTACCTATGTTTCAAAAGCACCAAAGTGGCCAGAACATCTGAATCAAAGTGGTCAAAGTGGTTAGGTGGAAAATGATCCAAAATCAATTCTGCAAAACAAACAAACAAACAAAAAAACCAAAAAACCAAGAACAGGTTCTATAAGGACATTTTTTAAAGTACTGATTTTATTCAAAGTGCAAGGGTCAAGTGTTTGGAGGTTTTAAACAGAGAGTTTGATCCACTTTTAAAAGATCAATTGGGCTATTTTGCAGTGGTGAATGCATCATAGATGATAATAATAGTAGAAAGGACATGCTTTGGGACTGTTTTATAAAGACTAAGTAAGAAATGATAATGGCTTGAATTAAGTAAGTCTTAATTGAAATGAAGGATATTTACCATATTTAAATATGCTTTGTAAGTAAAAACAATAAAATTTCTTGATGGATTAGAAATGAGGTAATGCAATTAAGCACAGTTACTAAATCTAAAGGATTTTTTAAATAAGAAAAATGGCTAATTTGAAAAACAGCATATATACTTACTCTCTTCTGCTTCTGCATTTCGCTTAACAAATCTCTCCGTTCTTTTTCTCATGTTGTTTATACCATAAAGATTCTCATTACACAAACATCTCTTCTCCTTGTGTCTCATTTGATAATATTTTGTTATTATCATTTCACTTCAACACCAATAATACCTAAAACCATCTCATTACATAATATAATGAAGATTAGATAACTTTCATATTGTCTATGTCACATAGCATTCCCAATATAAGAAGAATATTCTCATTAGGAAAATTATATAATCCATTTCCTTATGGAAACATACAGATAATTAAATATGAAAAGTATTCAAATGAAATATGTGAATTTCTGACCTATTTGACCTTTTAAACTTGCATTTAGGATCTCCTTATCATTAATGGTGACATTGGAAGGGAGTTAGTATTTCTTATATTATAATTTTTTTCAATAGTTGTTATATAATGTATGTATTTTCTTTCTTATAACTTTTTATAGATTTGAAATTGCAGTTAGTATGCCCCCAAACATTCCCACATTATCTTGGAAAAAATACTTATATTACCTACCTACCTATAGCAAAAACTATTCCCTTGATGCAATTTTTTAATATACTTCTATATACATACATTCTAAAATTTATATGAATAGAATATTGCTATGATTTAAATTATTTGTGGCCTCAAATTGTTATTTGTATAACTTTTTCTTTTATAATATTTTGGCCATAATATTGCAGTTATAACTTGTTTTTTCCTTCCAGCAATGAGGATGGCATGAGAATGAAATACAACAGAGTGCAGATAAAGGGCTAAGCTTATCAGGAAGCGTGCATAGATTCAGTACAAGGGCATGTTATTCATGTTATTTTCTTCTTAGATTGCATACTTAATTTGAGTATTTCTATAAGTCATATATCCTAATGTCCTATCAGTTTACATAACAAAACAGTAAAGTGGCTTTCAAAAATCCATTTCCACTATTTCTTCTACATATGTATAAAATTTAACATAGATGCATTTATACAGGAGCTAGTTTTTACATGGAAATACTGTACTGAACAATTTGGGCCACAAGCAACAAAAAGGAGCGTGCTTTCATTGCTCTTCATTTTCAGACGTAATATCTTAGGAGCCTTCTCAAAGAGACCTAAACCACCTTTCCATATGGACCAGAATAGCATAGTAAGTCTTAATTGTATTGGTCTTAAAACCAAAGGAAGATATATTCAAATTCAACAGTGTGATTTTCTTAAGAATCTAAAAATTGTTTTGGGCTTGTTGAAGAAAAACAATATCTTATTTTAATACATAGAATAAATGCCTAGTGTGGCAATAAGAGAAACACAGAAGTAAATATTATGCAAATTAAATGAGCCAAGAGAGTATGGATAATTTATCAGAAAGGAAGTTGAAGAAAAGCCATTGAAGAATGGACAGGATTCTTAACAGGAAAAGACCAGCAAAATCATATTTGAAGATGAGAGAATAGCATGTGCTGTGGTTCTAAGAAAAGTGTGAAGGCATTGGAAGAACAATTTACCTGAAAGAACTGAAAAGTTTAAGCAAATAGTAACTTCTTATACATTTCTTTTTAAAAACACACACCATACGCCTGAAATGATGTGTGTGCATTCATATGTATGTGTATATGTATATGTAAGTATTTTTTTCTGTAAGAGGCAGGTTGCCATTCTGTAACACAATGTGGTAGAATTGAGAAGATAATGCCAGAAAACTAAGTTTGTACTCTTACAGAAGATCTTAAATGGTAGAATGCAAATGTTTAAGTAAGGGGAAAGAGCACCAAACTGCAAACCACAGCCTGCATTTATTCTTCCTAAATGTGGGAACTTGTGGAGTGTAAATCTATATATTAGTAAACCAGGAGTCTGAATACTCAAAGTGTTTTAATAAATAACAAAATAATGGTATGAAGGTCATTTGAAGCTCATGTATGATGTGTGATGGTGTAAGATATCTGTATTATATTATTGAATTTGAGAAAAAAATGGGAGATATAAGATTTTATCCCAGGTAACACAGCAATAATTACATAGTAAGGATGCTTTTCTGAAATAGAAAACTATAGCTGTTGTGCAAATGAGAAGTTTTAAGAGTGTGAAGTAAGACAGAGGCAATGATAATTAAAGATTGCTGATTAATGAGACTACGAGAGAATTAATGGGTTTTAAGATGTTGGGAGAGAATAAAGATTTTAATTAAAACTCATTAGGAAAATAATAAAGAGAAGATAAATCAGGTAATCTATTTACTGTACTATTGCTTTGGGTATTTTTTGTTTTTTGGCAGGGTACTGAAGATTGAACCCCCAGGAACCCTCTACTGCTGAGCTATATTCCAAGCCCTTTTTATTTTGAGATAGGATACTGCTAAGTTGCCCAGGCCAGCATGTGTGTGTGTGTGTGTGTGTTATTATGATATATATGTTCCTAGTTAGTACCTAGTTTTAATATTGCCTATATAGTGATAGATATGTAGGTAGGTGGGTAGGAGGTAGATAGATAGATAGATAGATAGATAGATAGATAGATAGATAGATAGAAGTGTTTTAACATTTCCTAGTAACTACCATGTTCTCTGCTGAGGATATGAATATGTCCATGTTTTCATAATCCAAATGAAAATCCAAAATTTAAAGCAAACATTACTTTTGTTCTCAAGGAGAGAATAAATACCTACAAATTCCTATCCTGTCTGATATCTCTTTTGCAGCTTCAAATTTTTCCATTTCCTCAATTTTTTTTTCTGCTTCTGATAAAAAGGACTGGTAAAGCATTTCTGCAGAAAAAAAGTCTATGAAAGCTAAAGATTTCACAGGCTGGGCTTCCACAGACATTTGGTTGTAATTTTAAGAGACATTTAAATTTTTAATTTATTTTTCAGCATAGAAGATGCTGCCAGCTTTTATATCTCTTTGGCAGCATTTCCCTCTTTAAAAGCCTGTTATGTTCCACAGGCATTTCAAATTAGAAACAAAGCTTTTAAGACTTCAAAACACAGCTGCTGGGACTCTCACCTTGGAGATTATAACATAAAATGGTAAGCAAAATATAGCAAGTAAGATACCTTAGTTCTTCAAGGATTTTCTTATAGATTTCCTCAATGATTATAAACATATTGATTTTTATGAATAAAAGATTGTTTTTCATCCACTGTCTGTAAGTCATTTAGTTTTATGATGAGTTTGAGGTCACGCTATCTGTTCAGTCATGTAATCAGAGAAATTAATGGAAAAATGCTGAAGATGCAGTTGTGCTATTTAATTAATTCAATTCATTAAATATATCTAACTTCCTTTGTCAATCATTACAGTAATATATATGAGTCTATTATATCTGATTTCCACTATCTTACAGGTAAAAGAATTTCTCAACAACAATGAAAACATATTCAAAGTAAGTTACTCAAAATGCTAGGGAAGAGCCAAATTGCAACTGTTTAGAAAAATAAGAAGGTCTTTAAGTGGGTACTTAAAAGTATGCAGGATGACACAAGTAAAAAAAAAAATACTGGTATCAGAGATTCCAGGAGGGGAAAAGAAACAATAAAACCTAGTAAAGAAGTCAGAGAAAATCAGATATATTGGAGGCACACTATGTGTAGTAATTCATCACCACAGCAAATACAAATGGGAGGTAAACCTGAAAAGACTGGAGCTATTTTGAGGCATTATGGATGACAAAATTGAATAGATTGTGTATAAGGAAAGTTTAAGTTGGAAAAACACATTATTATAGATGTTAGGTAGAAGACTGATATGGCACCAACATACATATGGATAAGAAGAGGAAAAACCTGTAGCTAGGAAAGCTCACATTACAATGTTCTAAAAACATGTAAAGGGTGAACTAAAATGAAAACCATGGAATTAGAGATGGAGGGCTGCTGTTCTCACCTGTGAAAAATAAACATCTTAGTATTTGAAATTTATCTTTCTTTGAGGAACAAATTCATAAATATTTCTACCACACAAGAAGAATGATGAAAGAGTAAATGCTTTGTGATTGTAATCAATGCTCTAGAGAAATCTTTCAATATATTGGTAAAATAACATGTATTTGAGAATATCTATTACTATTTAGAGGTTAAGTTTTAAGAGGTTTTTGTTTTTAAATACATACAAAGTTATTTTTTTCTCTCCTCTGAAATATATGAGTCTACAAATTCTTTAACTGCTATTTTGTTGTTGTTGTTGTTTTTGTTTGTTTTGTACCAGTGACTGAACCCAGGGGCGCTTAACCACTGAGCTACTGCCCCAGCCATTTGTTTGTTTGGTTGGTTTTCAATTTTGAGACATGGGTCTCACTAACTTGCTTGGGGCCTTGCTAAATTGCTGAGGCTGATTTGGAACTCAGGATCACTGCCTCAACCTCTTGGGCCACTGGGATTAAAGGCATGCACTAGTATGCCTGGTTTAACTGCTGTTTATAAAGTGGTGATAGTCTTATAGTTGAGGTTGCTCTTAAAGACAATCTAACCCATTCTCCTGCTAAAGATCCCCAATTTACACTTCTACTTGAAGATTTCTTGCTCCAGATATATTTTTAATTGGCATACCTGAAGTAATAATTAGCAATTTTGAAAATGCACTGTACTTTATTATGCTTTTGCACAATTCCTTTGGTTTGTACCTGGAATATGTAGTAATGCTAGGTAGAAATCCTATAACCAGGCAAATTCAGAATCATCAATCTCAAAAGAATACTTGAAATTACTTAGCAAGGCAAGATTTCAGTCCCAGGCTTGCTCTCCCATTCTTGGTAACAACTATTTTCCATTTGTTTCTCTCAGTCTTAAACTTGGACTAGGTCACTCTTTTATAGGTTTTAACAACTTGCCATCATAGATGGATAGGTGGCCCAAATGAAATAGTTCTGTTGGAACCATGATGAACCAGACAGAAACTACGAAGCCAATGGGGAGCTGCAGATAATTAGTTCATGTTGTCATGAAATTATGTTGACTTAAGTTGCCAGATACAACCAGGGAATAAAAAAAACTCTGTGGAGTGTGTGTGTGTGTGTGTGTGTGTGTGTGTGTGTGTGTTTGCACATAAACACATGAAAGATAGAAAAATACAAATAGAAATACATATAGATATATCTCCTGGGTTTTAAATGTCAGAACCCATTTTTAAAATGCATACATGCTTAAAACAAACATCTCCAGTCCAGGTAAGGATGAGTGACTGCCAATTTACTCTCTTTGCAGAAGAGATCTGGCTTCTTTTTATCTCCTCAACTCCTCAACTTTATTTTATTCTTAGCTCTATAACTGAGCTTCATTGATCTTTATTTTCTTGGAATAGCTCATTAAGCCCTTCTTCAATATAACACACTTCCTTTCCTGCATGCTAGCCATATATAATTTTTCCAATATCAACAGGTGTGATATCTAAAATCAGGTTGGTTTCCGAATTACAACATTTATTATCTTTTATAGGATCTCATCTTTTACCTTATTTTTTACTTCTGAATACTTACTTAGATTTGTTATTACATCTGCCTAACTTTAAATCCACTGCACTTAAAAGAAATTTAAATTTAATTTCCTATATTAGTATTACATTACAACATTGTTAAGTCTATTTTCAATGAACCATTCACATAACTGGCAAATAATGGGTCCAAGTTTTAGTAATAATTTTCCAAACATCTTTTACCATACCAGCTGTTTTGATTAGAGAACTTACATTGTCTCCAGATCTGATTCCTATTGTGCATACATTATTTCATTTAATCTTCTCCTAAACCAATAAGATAAGTGATTTGATTTCCATTTTGAGATTTTAAGATACCTCCTTTTGCAAAAGAAGGCAATTCATGTCAAAGATGGGATTTGGATAGTTTGTTGGACTTTTAGACACTGATTAAAGGACAAGATTTGTAGTCCTAACATTATGAGTTCAAATGCGAGTTCCATCAAATTTTTAGAAAGTCAAACAGAGCTTCAGTTTCATCATTTGTAAAATGAAGCTAAAATAACAAGTTTTTACATGATTTTATAACAAAGGAGGCATGTAAAAAAGAATCACTTAGTAAATTGCATACAATTATGGAGCCTCTAAAGTATAACTATTAATAATTGAATCTGAATTAACTAATTTTAATTGACTTATTTTATTATGAGTAAATTTAACCAGATCTGAGACCTTTTGAATTTCTCTTTGGTATATATCTTCAAACATTATTATCTATTTTAAGTTTGAGAAGTAAAGTTCAATAAATATCTTAGAAAAATACAATTATGTTCATGTTGAAGTAAGATTATAATTTTCTATTTGAAATATAGCAAAATATAGCCTTAAGTCATCTTGAAAGATCCAGGTGACAAAATTTCCACAGATCCATATTCTTTTTTTTTTTTAAAGAGAGAGTGAGAGAGAGAGAATTTTTTAATATTTATTTTTTAGTTTTTGGCGGACACAACATCTTTGTTGGTATGTGGTGTTGAGGATCAAACCAGGGCCGCACGCATGCCAGGAGAGCACGCTACAGCTTGAGCCACATCCCCAGCCCACAGATCTATATTCTAAGAGCTATCTTTTGGTTCCTAGAAATATTCTTTAGGGTATGGTTTGTACTTCACATAAACAATATAAAGAAATAACAACTGTAAATATAAAAATATAAAGATTTTAAAGTGTTCTTTGGTAGTTAAGTATATTTCATTGTATATTATATACATTCTCTAGGTTGTTGGGAAATGTAATTTCAAATTAATAAAATAAATACTAATTTTAGGATCATATAAAATTAATATTACAAGTTATGATTATTTTTAAGACACACAAATAAGATGTATATGGAATATCTGCTGAAGGATTTCATGTGCATTGCCTCAGTTGGAATTCACCATTGTATGTGATTAATTTTTTACACATTACAGAAGAGGAAATTTGGGCAGACAGGATTGAGCAACATATTCAAGATGAGACAACTAATTAATAATCAGCAGAATTTGAATGAAAATATAATAAATGAAAATAAATCCCATGATTTTTCACTTACTACATGGCAAGCAATTAATCATTTAATTTCAAAAAGAATGTCCTGATAAAGACAACATATTACTTAACTAGTCACACTAAAATAATGAATGATCAATGGAATCTAGCTGCCATAATTTGAAGCCACCAGGTTTCCATTTCCATATTATCAGTTATTTTTAAAAAAATAAATTCAAATAAACTGACAAAATAAATTTTAAAATAATTTTAAATATTACCTAAAATCTGATCCAAGTCTCTTCCCATTTTCTGGTTCTCCTGGATCTGGACATAAATTGGAAGCTGTTTTAATACCTCCCTCATTTACTGTAGCAGCAAGAAGAAAAATAAAAACAAAATATTTATAATTAGAAATTAAGAATGATATTAATTTTAAAATTTACACAAAAACATATATTCTGTTACTATAATCACTACTTTTTTACTATAGAAAATTAAAATACAATTTTATAGAAACATAATGAAGGCAAAAAACTTCTTCCTCTTTTTATGTACCTATCAGAACCTAAATTTAATATTTATATTCAATGACATACTACTCTGAATATTAACTCGTTAGTATCTAGCACTTTCTTTTTAATTTCAATCAAATTGCAAGACACATTTCTAGCTTATCAGTGCCAGAGTTTCCATTAATTATTGATAGTACAGAGACCATTGCCAGTTATAACACTGTCATTTGGAACTTTGCTGCTTTTTGATTTTTGTCCATGATTGGGGATTGAACCCAGTGGTTCTCTATCACTGATCTTCATCCCCAGATCTCCTTATATTTTATTTTTGAACAAGATCTCACTAAATTGCCCAGGTTAGCTTCAAACTTCAAATTTCCCTGCCTTGTTCTCCTGAGTAGCTAAGATTCTACTGAAATTCAATGTTGGTGGATACTTTTTGTTTTCAAAGTTGCAATTAAAAATAAGACCATACAGGAAAAATTTAAAGTTATTAACATTTTTGTATTTGGTATATAACAAAATAATTTTGTCTGCAAATATTAAGGTAAAACAATGATGTGGTAGGAAGCATGTCATTGAATTATGATATAATGCTAGAAACCAAAATAATGGCTTTACCCTCAAGCAATTTCTATAACTACATTTTAAATGACTATTGTCAGATTTTCATCAGTTTATTTAGAGCACTCAGCTAATGAAGGCTTTTTTTTTTTCAGTGAATGTGGTCACATTGGATGCTTAAATTCCCAGGATATATTTTTTAATGGGAAGATAATAAAGCCAGATAATTCTGAAATATTTGAGTGATATTGTTTTATAATTCCATCTTATAGTGAACTGGAGAGTAATTTCCGTAATTTTGCTCCTTTATTAGTTTGCTCTTTTAAAGAAAACATAGTGCTTAAGGACAAACACCAGAGGAAAATTCCTAAACCTTATGATTGTTCTTGTCCTGCACTCTGGATTAGAACCATCTGTAGATCTTTCTTTAAAGATTAAAAATGCATAGTTCTAGCTCTGGATATTCTAATACAATTAGCATATAGTAGTAACCTGGGCATCAATTTTTGTTTTTTAATATAACTTTCAAGATGATTCTAATGTAAAGTTAAAGTTGAGAACCACTGGACTTGTGGATTGTTTAGTTGGAATTGATCATTGGGTTGACACTAATTCATCAGATAGGAAGACAGCTATCAAATGATAGTCCAGCAGTCATGGTTGTGGTAAAGGTGCCCTCTTCTCAATTAGATATAAAATTATTTTTTTTCTAATTTTCACCAACAATATCTTTCTTGCACCTTTATTATATACTCATGGATTCAAATAATGTAATATTTTTATTTTTCTTGGTCCTTTAATTTTTTTTAATTCCTTTTGCCATTTCTGGTCACTGTCTTACCTTAGCTGATTTCACTAATTCAAAGGAACTATCCCAGAGCCCTTCATATTTTGTATTTCACTCAATGCTTAAAAACTTACTTCTTTGTCAATGATTTCTAGTATAGGATTTTGCATCTTTTCCAAAATGTCCTGCTCCATCAATAGCCATTATATCATCCCCCAAATTTCCAATTGCTATATCATGTGTCAGCTCAAATTCAACCTAATCACTTTGATACTTTTGTGACAACATTATTATTTATCTTCAATCTATCTTGAATACTAGAAGAGGATCGAACTTCCTAACACATAGTTATTTTTTGTTTTAATTACTATACAACTCTCCAATGAGTCAACTAGATTTCTACAAGTTTCTAATACTTCTAAACACACATGTCCTAGTTGTTTGATTAAAACCAACACATAAAAACTGTTTTTAATAAACTAAGCATTTTCTATGGGAAGTATTAACTTTATAATTTTTGAAAAGCTATTGATAATACTGTAGAATGTGTTATTAAAATGTAACTTTCTTTTAGCGAGTGTTGTAGATGATGAAAACAGGTGGCATAACCTAGGTTTAACTACTTTAGCATAATACAATATATAAAATGAATCAAAGATTAATGTGCAAGTGGTTTATATACATTAGAAAATAAAATTATGAAAAAGTCTTTTTTGTATTTTACAATTTTTGTATCAAAAAGTAAGACCATGTTAAAGATTTATATGAATTTGAATGTTAGTACATCCAACTATGTGTCTTCTTTATCTATTTTATATTTTAGTTTATTTGATCCTCATAACAATCTTACAGGAAACTACTATTAGAATTTTGCACCTCTTCAAGGGAAGGAAACTGAGGCATTGGGAGGTTAAGAAGTGAGTCAAAATCATTTGCCATTTAATGCCAGAGTCTATATTTAAATCCAGGCCAACCTTTCAGCTCTGAAGACCATCTAAGACAGCTCAGCAAGGCAGAAAATAAAGTCATTTTCTAAAATTCAAAACACTTTTACAAATCTTTTCCATTAAAATACAGAGAATTTTTATGATTTTCACCACATTTACATAATTAATTTCAATTCTTATGGATTTAATAGTCAGGTTATTTCTATGTGTTTGGAAACATCATTTAAATCACTGATTTTGACATCTGCAATAGAGCACAGCCTTTCCAAATTAAAATACAGGGGTAATGAGAGAGCTTCTGCAAGCTACATGTACTAAGTGTCTGTTAGTTGTAAATGTTCAAAATAAAATATAAATTAATATCAAAATGTATGATCTTTTCTTTTCTCTGATGTTTAGCTATTTCAGAATTGCCCCGGGTTAAATGATATCAGACATTCAAACAAGGTTAGTACTCATTGAATCAACTGCTTTCACTATACAATGCCATTGAAATGACTAGATAGATTTAACATTTTTATTTCTTTTAATTTGAGTAGTAATTTGCAGAATGGTAAAAACATCAATGCTCTTTAAAATTTATACAGAGTGTTGTCCCTTGAAAAGGACATCTGCTAGGAGAAAGCCCTTTTTGCTATGATCTTTAAGAATATTTTTATTAGTAGTAATATTAATGAAATGTGATTCTTTTTCTCCACACACCAGTAAAGAGATGAATGAAATTTATAAGATTTTAAAATTGATGTATTTATTATAACACACAAGTATCTTTTGTTTCAAGAATCTTAATTTTTGTATTATATTTTTATTTTATTATTTAACTTAAACACACTATTAGTCAATATCAAAATATAATATTGTTATTATAAACATGTTTTATAAAGTTTATGATATTATATAGCACACTGAATACATTAAAAATAAAAATAAGTTGACTCTAACTAAATTCACCTCTACATTGCCTACATTGCTACTTTTCTCATGTTTTTATTTAGTTTTTAATATTTATCCTAATTTTTAAAATATTTGCTTTTTGGTTCTGAACTCAAACATCATGGATGTCAATGATGTTATTTTATACTAATACATTTTTTATTCTACAAAAAATTACCTTTAAAATCATTTAGCATCCCAAAATACTGTTATATTCTTCAGGGCTAAGACGACTGTATTTTATTTACTTCTTAAATTTTATTCTAACATGATGTTGCCATGGAGAAACTATGGAATGTATAAATAATTGGAATGAATGAAAGTGTGGATTTGAAAAAGGAAAGAAAATCATAACCTTTTATAGTAACCTTATAGTTTCTTTATCCACCTTAATATTCTAGAAGGGCTTCAGATAAGTAGGCAAAAATACTAGCCAATAAGTTTTGTTTTTTAAATATTTATAATTTCAAAACTATTTTTTTTCTTGTCAAATTTACAATTTTGAGGATAGGTTGGGCAACTCTTTGTTATTTAGAGTAACAAAGGATGAATGGAGCAATTTAGAGTTCTGGTATTAAAGCTGAAATAAAAACTGAATTAGCTATTCAAACAACTAAACTATCCCTATCAGCATTACTGAACCTTCCTGAACATTTTGGTCATTCATTTCTCAGTTAAACTGTAAAAAGACAGGCTTTCGCAAATCTGCATTTCAGGTCATCCATGCTTATACTCACTGATGCCCATGTCAGCAATAAAACTTATTTGATGTTTAAGGAACATAGACTTTCTTTCTTTCTTTCTTTCTTTCTTTCTTTCTTTCTTTCTTTCTTTCTTTCTTTCTTTCTTTCTTTCTTTAATTTGAAAGTCAAAAGTCAAATAAAAGTTGTCTTTCTTTTATTTTGTCCTGTGTTAACTAAAGATCAAGAGATGAAAACTTGAATGATTACTTGATAATAAAAATATAATGATAAAAATTGAAATGATATAGCCATTTGCTATAAACAACCATATTTTTAAATTCTGTTTTTCAATATTGATAAAAAAAACTGTAGTAAAAATAAATTTTAAATAATGGTGGCTTGCCAGGCAGGCACAGAAGTGCACTCCTGTAATCCCAGCAGCTTGGGTGCCTGAGGTAGAAAGAGCAAAAATTCAAAGCCAGCCTTAGCAAATTAGCTAGACCCTGTCTAAATAAACAAAAACAAAACAACAACAAAAATGGAATGAATATATGACTCAGTAGTTGAGCTCCACTGATTTCAATCCCTGGTACGAAAAATAATAATTATAATAATTGTTGGTTTGCAATTTTGTAACCATAAAAAGTTTTCTATAAATACTTGGTTTGTATTGATGTAGAAATAACTTATATTCAAAAAAAAAGTAAGGAAAAGCATTTTCTTTTCCTTTTT
Organism: Urocitellus parryii; assembly: GCF_045843805.1. Classification (NCBI taxonomy): domain Eukaryota; kingdom Metazoa; phylum Chordata; class Mammalia; order Rodentia; family Sciuridae; genus Urocitellus; species Urocitellus parryii. The sequence continues at coordinate 25,780,046 of NC_135537.1, read as the reverse complement.
TTAAACATGAAGAACAATGGAGAAAGGCAAAAATATGAGGTAAATTAAGCATTATTTCCTTCATATGAACTTTTTGTCTGACAATCTTGAAATAAGTATTCAGGGGTTGGTTGGTTGGTTTTAGGTAACACAGTAATACAAACAATCTCCTTTTATTTCACCATTAGACTCCATAACAATGAAATATATATTTCCACTTAGGCAACATACCAATCAGTATAGAGTTATTCACATCAAATAATACCTTGACAAATCCGAGATATCTTAGTAGAGATATACTCAGTTTCTCAGAACATCTTGAAGTTGAAAGCATGCAGCACATAAAGTAACACTTGTATAAATATGTGAGAAAAGGAAAACTAGTCTTATAATTCTAGTTAGAATTCCAAAACAGATATGTGGGTCAGATTAAAATATTGGGAAAATTTTAGTAAACATATTATTTGGTACTATAAACATTTTACTTCCATTTCATATTGACATAATGAAATTTACTATGTTGGAATCATCTGAACTAGCAAAATTTTCTATTTATATTTTTTATTATAGGATATATGCATTTCTTTCCAAAATGTATCAACTGATTTATGTCTGAATCATATTGTAATGTTATTTTCCACAAAATGGACAGTATCAATCTTGAAAATAGGTTTTTACCCTAAAATATATGAAGAAACCATAATTATACAGCTTCATACCTTGAAATAACTGTGTGCTTTCCAAACAGATTACTTAATTTGATCAATGATCTCCTATTAATATTTGCTGTTTGGGATTTAGAATTTTCAATTCTAACTAAAAAATGTAAAGATCCGATATTAAAATTGTGAAACCATAAAATATTTAATAACACAAGAGTTCCTAAGTTTGTTTCTTGATAATTGACATAAAAACTCAATTCATGCCACTTACTATTTATATGTGTAACTCAGTAAACACAGGCAAATACCTTTTTTAAATAATTCTAATAAATGGTTTCACTTAAAGAAATCATTAAAATATTTCACTGGGATTTGGAAATGAAGAAAAATACACTTGAAAATATACTCTTGTTGAAGAATCAACAATAGTGCCATACATAATTTTCAAAAACTTCTCTCATTTTCTATCAACATACTGTTTTTAGAAGTTAGGTACTATAACATAAATGGCTTTTTTCAAAGGTCCAAACATGGATGCAGGTAAACAGGGAGGTGAGGAATTTTTACCAATTGCTATTAACTTGTATCACAAACATGTATAGCTTTACCAAAATCATTTTCCATGTTGTTTATGGTAATACAGATGTATGCTCTAATCCAATGATTCTTTTAATCTGGGATTATGAGATGGGCATCAGATTATCTAAAAATATGAATTTGTGAAGAAATGGAATATTTCAGAACATGAGATTTTCAAAGGAGTAACAATTGATATAATTTATTCAAATTAAGAATACGTTTTCTTAAATGAAATTGCTTTTACATAAATATGCCTTAGAATTTATTCTGTAGAAATTTAGATATACTCAAATAAGAATTCCTACAGGAAACCATCAATTTTAGAAATTTTATTCATTTTTATCTCACAATCCAGAAGTACAAAACTTGACTGTCATCATCAAATGAGGTCAAATATGGAATATATTAAAATATTGAATAAATTTTAGCAAGAACAATTTGAAGTTGGAAAACCCCTGAATTAAAACCATTAACTCAATAACATTTAAATACATAAAATATAAATAACCATCATGCATGTTATATAAATATTAATGCAGTTAATTTGGTAAATACACAAATATTTTGATAAAACACACACAACACAAACACCACAAACTTCACTCTTGCACTAGAGAAAGTAACAAAAAAGGAGTACACTCACAGATAGAAAACTTGTTGCTGTTGTCTTTCCCTGGAAACAATTTAAATCCTCTAGATTTAAAATCTATGGCCTTTTTCACTAGTTAAAAAAACAAACAAAAACATGTATCAGGAAATACAATTCAAAAATGAAATTCAAGTTAACAAATTTTGTTAGCATGGAAGTATGCAAATTTAAAGAAATTGCTTTCTTAAGCCTGTATAGGGTACCCTGAGGAAAATAAAAAAAAAAAAGTAATATAATCACCTAGTAATATAAGCAGTATAGAATTTTAAATATTCTATAGGGAAAAACCTGCATATACACATAAATATTTTTAAAAACTATCCAAACTTTTACATAAAACCAAAATCTAATCATAAACCACTTGGATTCACCAAATTGTATGGAATAAATTTAATTAGAAAAGCAAATAATACTGGGACATTAGCAGAAAGAATTTAATAAACTTGGCTTAAAAATTAAATCAAAAATTTAAATTACCTAAAAATTTAACTTATTTGAAATATTAGGAAGAATTTAAGAAAATAACATAATTGGAAATATTCAAAATACATTTTTAATAATTTGGCCACTAATTTCCATTCATTAGCATTGCTTTTGACACTATGACTGATACAAAATGTGTGGAAGTGAATCACAAGTATTTGGAATCTTGCACTATTTGAATACTTGCAACTTTCTACTACTTCTAATCTTAGGTATAGAAAAACAATATCTTTAAGATGAGGTATCACATTTTGTACTACATCAAAATAGATATAAGTGGATAATCTAATAAAAAATAAATTCATATTAATCCAGTGGAGTCACCTATACATTTTTTAAAATTTAATTTTAATGTGTTAAAAATATTCTCCAAGTAACTTGGATTAAAATAACTTTTACTTCATTCTAGTACAAATTATGTAATTAAGTCTAGATGCTATGGGTTTTAAAAACTGATAATATTTCAGAAGACCATTTAAAATTTTAATTGACACCAAGTGAAATAAAGAATATGTATTTAACTAAAATCTTGTCAATTAAAAATAGTTATAAAATCTGACCTAATTAGATATTCCAAACATCAATTATTTTCTTTAAGACATAGCATGAACAAGAATATAAGAAATATATTTAATGTAACCAAGTATGGCATAATTTTTACATAGTGCTTTTTATGGTTAAGGATAATAGCTTTAAACATATGCAATTAGGGCTTGGAACGTGGTTCAGTAGTTAAGAACTCCTGGGTTCAATCCCCAGTATCAAAATAAAATAAATTAAAAATCGTGCAATTAGATTTGTTCATGCTTTCAATTTGAATAAAATGCAAAACTGATCTTTATTTGATAGTTTAAAATCCACATTTGGCTGATTCTAAACTGTCTTTCTACCAACTAGTTCAAATTAAGGATCTCTTATTGATTATGAATATTTTTGTGATTTTTTCTTCTTGTTAGTACCTCCAAAGGTAGAAAGGTAGAGATGGGGCCTGATGGCTTATTGGGACATATATTTATGAATTATCTATGCATGCTACATAGATTAATAGAGGAACATGAAAACTGGAGTAGAATTTAAGACTCCTGATCTTTGGCAATTATTAGTTGAGTGATTTGCAAAAGACCTCCATTTCTTCTCTTAAAATAGAAAGGTAAAACTAGACAACCTCTTCACCTCTTTATGGTTCAGAGATTGTCTGTGACTCTTATTTATAGTGAAGAATGACTATTGCTCTCTCAAGTGATGCTCTTTGGGGTGATTCTCCACTGACACCTCCATGATAACTTAAAGCATAATTCTTCTGAAGTATTCAAATACTCTAAATATAGTTTGGCCACTTTTAAAATTCCCTGCTGCCTCAAATTGTTTTCTTTTCTTTTTTTAAAAAATAACTAGCATTTTTATTTCTGTGGCAGAAGTCTAGATTTTTCCATTCTAACCATGAATTATAAGAAGGGATCTATGTCTATTTTTCTCTGTATTGTACAATTTGACTTTTTAAGTATTACAAATTAATCTGAAGATTTCATGATAGTTTTAACTCAAATCATAAATTATACAAAAGAATCTTTTTAAAATGATGACATTGTGCAACCAAAGGCAAAAGTTGTATAATATTATATAGGTTAAAGATTTAACTGTTGTAAATAATGTTTAAATAGTATATGTGTGGAATGGAGAAGTATGTATTTGAAGAGAAGGACAGGTTTGTGTGAATGTTTATATCTAATCTGAACTATTTGGTTGCAGTAAGAGACAATACCTGAACACGAAAACAAGTGAATGCTTCTAGCCAAAAGAACATCAACTTGGATCAGTAATTTTAAATATTTTTTTTTTCTGGCTGTAACAGGATGTTTATTTTTTTCTTTTAAAAAGCACCTATATATCAAATTATTCTTTTTAAATCTACATTTTTTAAAGAAAAAACTATAATAACTGTAATATAAATAAAGAAGATGAATGGTAGAAAAACATCTATTTTAGGACATAAAAGGTTGTGAGTATAAATTAAAATTTAAATTTAATTTAAATGCAAAATTTAAATTCACACAAATTTCAAAATGTAAGTAAACAAATACTTTAGAACATTTTATAATTTTTTATAGAAAGAACACATATATATTTATGAAAAAATCAAAGGGTTTGATAGTCTTTTGATAATAAGATCTTGTCCTATATCTTTTATAAAAGATTTTATATCACATGTGTGCCATAAAAATGTCACCAAGGAGTGTTTCTAGTGACCAAAGTTAACTTAAAAAAAACCTGACTTCTTAAAACTTACATATTTCAAAAAGAAGCATGTAAAATTTATTAATACAAAAGAGAGTCAATGTTGAAATGCATAATGATGTCATATATACATTAAGAAAATGGTAAAAGACTGTGTGTTATTTGTGGCAATTCCCTGCACTGTTCAGTAAGCTCCTCAAGGGCAGAAAAAAAAATCTTGCTCATATTGTGCAAGTGATGAATAAATATATGCAATATTTCTAGTGCTGGTCATTTAAGGATATTTTGTTGAGAGAATTCCCTTTATTAATTTTGAATTAGGAAAGGTGAATAAGTAAAAGACTGAATACATTACAAACTGATCATTTGTAAGGGAATGTTTAAATACATAAAAACTATGTATGCTCTAATAAATTAGAAAGCATTAAATGTAAGTCCTATAGGCTTATGCATAAAGATCCATTTCCTTTGTTTTCTTATGTTTTTATAAGCCAAATTCTTTTTATCACTTTTGCTTGCTTTTATAACTCTTTGTTGTTTTTGTTTAACTCTTTTTTCCCCTATATAATAAAAGTATGTTTTAATATGTAAAATGTCGGGCAAAAAGGAACAATATGAGAGCAATCAAATTCATCCTTGTTTATTTAAAAAACACCTTTTTTTGTGTAACTTTCATTAGATCAGTTTTAAATCACTATAATGGATTGTTGCATTATGGTATCTTCAAGTGAGCTACTGTTCAGTTATCCTCAAAATCAATTTGAATTCTAAACTTCCTTTAAAAACATATTCAAAGAAAGTGATGTTGAAGATTTATTTAGCCTTGCTTTCTTGTTAATCAGCTGAAGTCATTATTCAAAATGAATTAAATAACTCATACTACAAAAAGTAAACATATATCCATAGAAGTGAAAACAACCTTGATTTTTTTTCTAAAGTTTTTTTAAATAAATAAGTATCATCTGACTTTATTTTTTATTAGAGAATCCTGATTAGTATAAATTAAGACCATGAGGTATGGTGGGAGGCAATAGATTAGGATGCAGTTGAATTAGTTTTGGTGTTTACTTTTATTGTTAGAAAACTAAGCATATTATATAGATGTGATAGAGGGAATTCAAACATCAGCTGCAGGTTTGGAAAAGATAACTTTTAAGTGGTCTTTTATCACAGAGCTTCTATAACATAATCACAAAATATCTCCTGCCTTCATGTTCTTTATTGAAATTTGATGGTTTTTTCACCACATAATCTCAAAAATTAAATATTTATAATTTATAATTCTGTTTGTTGGCATTCATATACATAACAAAAAATCTAAATTTGGAGAACATTTATCTTTGAAAACAAACACATATAATTAGTATTACTAAAACACTTTTATCAAGTGGAAATAATTTACATTCGAGTTTCTGTGGCATTCTAGGAGACAGTACCATTATGTACTATGTGTCATTAAAAAATCCTAAAACTACTCAGTTTCTACTTATGTTATATTATAATATAATAATTAAGGTAAAATGAATGTAACATTCTAATTTTGACCTTTCAAATTTATAGTATTTATTTTGACAATAAAATATTCTGGAAGTGGTTATGGCTGCATTATAAACATATGATTCTACAGATTATGATGATTCTTGAAATAAAAAAGAATTTCTCATGAGCAAGTAATTGGTATCTACTGATTTAGAGGGGTTATTTCTGCTTTATTTTAACATTTATCTTCAAATGTTCAATAATGTCTTTATCTTCCTCTTTTGTACAACCATTTGATATGGTATCTACTTTTTATTTTGTAATTTCTACTTATTATTTTAAGTTAATTATAATGTTAACATTGTCTTCAATAAATAGAAAATATGAATAAAAATTAATTTCCTGCAGTTTTTGTATATTTAAAGTAATTGACATGTGTTTTGATTTTGAGAAGATGGCACATCTTAACATTTATATTGATATTGAGAAACATGGTCACTGACTACTAGTTGTACTACAGATTAAACAATGTTATTTGTTACATTTATTTCCCTAGAGTAGGAAGTGACAGACCTGTTTTCTAGTCCTGTAAACATGAAATACATTTGTTAACTTCTCCATTCAGATCTAGAAGGTTCATTTGTTTAGCCTTAACTATTTGGAAAGAAAATTCAGACCTAAGAAAGACAGGCAAATGTCATTAGAACCCTCTGTTCTAGACTGGAGATTAAAATGTATTTAGAGGTTATTAAAGTAATTATCTGTGTTAAGAGTCCAGGTTTTGTTCATTTGTTTGTTTTAAGGTAAGTATTGGCTCATACAAACAATGACATTTAACATTTTTTGAACATCCTATATTAGCTGAACAAAACACTTAGAATATGTTTAGTATGGGGGCTTCTATTTATGACTTCTTCTGTAGAATCCTTAGAAGAGGAAAAACTGAGAAATTATATTGATGACAGAGTAAAAGCTGGGTGATATTCCTGCATTGTCTGTTTTTCCAATTTTCATGTAATTTTTACCACTGGATTAATAATACAAACTTCTGAGAAATAATATTTTTTATAAATGTTTTTATAGTCCAATTTTTAAAGGTGATTAGAAATATGCTGCAATTATATTATGTTTCTGAGGTATATAGGAAGAAAGTATAATAGAAAATTCAATAGTATACTATCAAGTAATTCATGTGAAAAATATTTTATAACAATGTTAAAAAATAAATGAAGATTAAAATCTACATCAAGGGAAATAATAATGGCCACCACTTGATGACAAAAGCAGTGATGCAACTAAATACATTCAAAAGTACAGAAAACTTCATTTAGAAAAGAATATAAAATAGGGATTTGTAAGATCTAAAACATTTTCAAATTCAAAATAATAGAATTTCTGTATTCTAAAATATATAAGTGATACTATACATTAATTTTTATAAATACTTAGAATTTTAATGTGCTCTTCCTATTAAAAAGATACTAGAGATAAGTAATAAGGTTCAGATACCTCAGTATGTTTGTCTATTTTTGTGTCACTAGGGATTGTACTCAAGACCTCATGCATACAGGGAAGGCACTGTGCCATTGAGCTACATCTCCATCCCTACCAATATGCTTTTTAGACCTTAAAATACATATGCCAACACTAGTTTGTGGCTAGCACTTATTCTCATATACAGAATATGTAAATGTAAAATATATGTGATGCCCAATTTTTAGTAACAAATATAATAATGTAATTTGCCACCATGCTTAACTTCTATAATAAATTCTTAAATTATCATATAGCAAGAGTCTTTAATGTTAGTTATTTATGTGACAGTTATTGCCAGTTACAATTAGTCAATCTCAGAGGCCATTCCAATTGGTGATACAATATACTAAATGTTTTTCAAATATTTTCTATTGTCTTTTTCACTATGTAAAAATAGTATGTAAATTGTGACCTACTATCCCTGAATTTCTAACTCAAAAGTTGTATTGTATACAGTTAGAAACCTCCCCAAATATTTGACTAAAATAGAAAATTTATTCAGAATGTATAGAAATGCCCTTAAATATATAATTAAATACATTAAGTTATATGAACCTATGAAACAATTATTTAACATACAAAGAACATGTGATCAGCCCATTTCCATTTTTCAAAAGATTCTGTAGCAAGTTCTCAAAATTGAAAATGAGATTGACTTTGACTTCCAATCTTTTCAACAATTTTACAATAGAAATAGCTGTAAAGTATGTTGACATCCAATTTGAATCTTCATACATGTACTTTGGATAATGATGTCATCACATTCCAACAGATATAAAAAATTGTGGTATATATGTGTAATAAGAATTGTAATGCAAAAAAAACAAAGTACATATATAAAGGCATGAATTGGTGTGAACATACTCTATATACAAAGATATGAAAAATTATGTGTAAAGGAACTGTAATGCATTTCGCTGTCATGTATTTAAAAAAATAAAATCAATAAACTAAAAAAAAAAAAAGAAATAGCTGTAAATTCTGTTACTTGGGAAACTGAAGGGAGTAGTAAGAATGATAAGGAAACATCATGTTTTAGAAAAACAACTTGTTAATTTTTCACATGCCTTGTAGATTGAAATAAATTTGTTACTTTTATTTAGGAGACAGTGGGCTGGATATATAGCTTGGTGCTAAATTGCTTGCCTGTTATGTGTGAGACCTTGCTTTTGATTCTCAGCACTGCTAGGAGATGGTGTACAGTATAAATTACTAACTGAAAAGAATCACATAATTAATCATTGGCTAAAGACTCTAAAAATTATATATGGGCTTTCTTTCTTCCTAGAAATGGAACAAATTCAGGAATCCATAACACTTGCATAGATAACAGCAGATGCACCCACAATGCTTGGCATAACAGGTCTTACAGTTGTGATGTGTTGTAAAATGTCACGATTATATGAAAAATGTGGGCTTTATATATTCTCTTTAGGGATTCTGATAATTGGCATAATAAAAGTCACCATATGGAAGAGTTACCATTGATACAGTTTACAGATACTTTTAACACTTTAGAACTATCTCAATCTTTAACATAATTAAGCTTTTAATCTTTGTTTTCTGCCAGCTTCAAATTAACTAATATTATACAGTGTCTTTTGTCCTATAATGAAATATTAAGATCCACTCAATTTATATATTTTGTTAGGCCCATTTTTGCATCCAATGGCTTTGTTTGTTTTAATGATGATTTCTGTTATCCTTTTGCATAGATTTTACTATAAAGTTTACATGTAAAATGATAATAATATTTTCTTACTCAAGATAAAGTAATGTACACCAAATACTAGTTTAATTTCCAATTTCAAAGACTATTTACTGCCTTCTAAAATGAGAAATAAACAACTGCTTTAATAATAGTAACCACTTTAACAATTCTCTTTAGCAGTTCATTGGAATGAATCTATCCTTCCACTACAAATTTCCTTAGTACGGTAAAGAATTATAAATTTAAAAAACAGAAAATTGGATTACTTAAATAAAGATGTTCCATCATTCCTGTGATTTAGGTTTTTATATTTTATCCAAGAACTGTACTAGAAAACTATATATTAGTACATGAATTCTGTTTAAAATAAACAAAGATAAGCTCTGATAGTTGTATTTAATGCAGGGCTATGCAGCTAGATTTATGGCTATTTATGAAAGCAAAGCACTCATCATAACTCATCTATGTCCTAATGTCCATTTGCCTTTTCTGATCTGTTCTCATCCTCTTCCTTGACCTCTGCCCAGGTTGATCTCAATAGCTTACGTCCTTGCTCCAAAAATTGTGGTATTAAAATAGAAGAAAAACAGAATAGTAAGCAACACTCCAGACCTACTGAAATCAAAATCTGAAGGTTCCCAAATCCCCAGATGATTCTTATTAATATTTAATTTTTAAAGGACTGAATTCTACCTACAGACTCCCTTATACTTTGGGCAATTCCTGTAGAAAGATGGAGGAAGGGATTAAAGTAAGATAAATTTTATTCCATAGAAAACCTCACCATGTCACTGATTGGAGTTGGCTAAGATTCTTAATTGAAGGGTCCAGGTCCTTTCAAGTCAGCCTGCTGATTCTAACACTTCCCTCCCTTTATTCCATAGATTGAGAATCATGTCTGTCCATATACTATTACCCTAGGCTACAGCATCATCATTTGTAGTTTCTTTGATTTATTTATTTAGAGATGATCCCTTTGAAAGCACCTTCCTTTAATAAGCACAATGTCCCATTGTTTTCAAATGGACTGTGAGTTATTCCACTGGCACATGAATATTATTATATGATTTGGTTTCAGATATAGTTTTCAGGCACCATATTCAACAACACTTTTTATTTGTTTATAACCACCATCATATTTGAAAGGATAGTACATAGAATTCTCAGATGATTATTATTAATCATCCTATCATTGCTTGCTCACTCACAGTGCTCCAGATTAAACCCAGGGTCTCACACAGTAGGCAAGCACTCTACTACTGAACTATATTTCCAGCCATGCCCTGTTGTTCCTTTGGAAATGTTTTGAAGATCTAGACTACACAGATAGGCTCTTTTCTAGCAATTATTTTCCAAAGAAGCACAGATAACTCACAAATATAGGAGATTGAAAAGAAAGTTAAATTAATTCAGCTGAACTGAATTTGAAGAGTACTTGAATTAAGGGTGAAACTAGGGAAAAAATAAAATGCATATTTCTCAAATATCCATATTAATTTAAATGTTACATATGACTTTGGTACAACTTATATGTGACAACAATATTGGTAGTGTTAAACTGAGCCATAAATACCTGTTTATGACACACTCTTTAATGATTAAAAATCAAGATTTTTATTACATAGGTTACCTCAATATTTCACTCATTGGAGTTGGCAAAGATTTACTTTAATAGTGTAATATTACCTTAAACTGTTTTATCCTTAGGGAAATGAAGTACCAAAGAATCTTAAAATCTGAGCTAATCTTTTTTTGCAATTTGTTCTCATTTATCTTTACCTTGCAAGGTTTTTTTATATTAGAGTATATTGTCTTTTCATAAAGGCTCCAGAAAAGGACAGTCCCACTTATTAGTAGTATATATAAAAAAACAATAGGTAACCTATGCCTACTTGTTATAAAAATCACAAAATGAGAAAATAAAATCAGTTCTTCTATTTCTCCTCATGTGAAAACAGAGAGAAGGTAGGCGGATTATCCAAGACCATATGTATGTTAGAGTAATATATTCATTCATTTCACTTGAACAATTTCATACTACCATCTATACCAACATCTAACTATGAATAATATTATTCCACATGTTCAATCAGAACTCTCAAGTGTATATCTTGGAAAACTATAGCAGATAGGATGTTCAACCTATTCTTGTTTATTCAAAACTAATATTAAATAATTAGTAACATCTGATTTTAAGTATGTTTTGTTTTAATGTGGCTTAGAAGCCATATTGACTGGACTTGATATCAAATAAAGACATTGGTTATTTGTCTATAGCACCAAGTATAATCTCATGAATTAAAGATGCATACCTTAAGAGTATGAACACATGAATTAAAATGGTGCAGCATAAGCCAACTGCTTTTTGAAATTCAGTTCATCATCTAGAATTTTTAGTAAAATCATCTTTGGCTGCATTCCTTTCTAATGAGAAAGTTCAGGAGATTTGATGAAACTATTTTCTTCTTTAATGTACGCCTATTCAATAAAAAAGTTTCTCTCTAGGCTCTGGATAAATTAATCAAGGAATTTCTATCACTTTATCTGGTTTGGTACCATGAAGAAATGCTGTTTAAAGAACATTTTAAAGGAATAGAAAGCATCAACATGAAGAAACAATAATCCACAATTTAGAATATAAATGACGTAATTGTGAAGAGAAAAATATTACATGCAATGCACCCCAAACCTAATACCATGCTGTTCTGCCATATATGAAGGTTCTGCTCTTCCTAAAATTTTAAAGATTAATTGTGTGATTTCACTCTGTGCACAGCAGGGCAGCCATATGCTCTAGAAAACTACATTCAAGAGAAGCAGCTTGTTGCAAAAGTGGGTGAAAATGCCCTGAAATAATTCTGAACAAGATAAAAATGTTTCTCTAACACAGGACCATTTTCTTCTATTCCAAAAGGCAGAGGAGTCCACTTTGGCACTAGCTTTGAGCACAAATAGGAAGTCTAGCCCCTTCAAAATATTTTAACAAGGAAAAAGATTTAAAAGTTATATACATCAGATTTACTTGTGATCATTTCATTCACAGGTAAAATAAGCTTTGTAATTATTTGAGGAAATCAACACACATAAAACCATATTCATCTCTGATCTTTAAAGTTAACCTGTCCCTTTTGAACCATTCAATACATATTGTTATAATATTTCCTTATTTTCCTATTCTATTAAAATAATAAATACATTCTAATGTAGAGAATAAGCTAACATTCTGAAAAAGCTGGTAGGTTAGGTAATGTGGGTAAGAATTAGAAAAGAGTTATGAAATAAGGCCATTACTTTGAGACAAAGGGTTAGTGTAAAAAAAAAATGTAGGTTTCCTTAAAAACCTGTTCAAAGATCACTATAATATTGGTTCACCAGAAATTCTTAAAATCTCTCCACTTTACATAGGGCTAATTCAAAAGCATGGTTTTGAAGGGTAGCATTGGATAAAAATGTTAAAATGGTTACTTGCAGATTCATCATTTAGATAGAAAATAAATTTAATTGCTTAATATTGTCATACAAATCCTCAGGCATTCAAAGTATTTTTATCTAATATCTTTTAAAACTACATAACCTGTTAACAAGTAAATTCTAACATTTTGCTTTTTCTCTTCTTTCTCCCCAAAATCAAATTACTCAACAAAATGTAAAAGAATCAGAAACAGAAAAATATATTTACTGTTATGAATGAAACTTTTTAGATAATTTTACCAATGTGATGAAATAGAGTAATGCAATAGAAAAATGAGAATGATATCCAATAAATAATTATGTATTTAAATAATAAATTGGCACAATCCTGAATATAAATTTTTGAATTGTTACAGATATCAACATTGAACACAATTTTCACAAAATAATGTCAGGAAAGAAAAGTCAACAGAACAATGAAAAAAAAAACCCTGAATGATAGAATATTGAAAAATCATGAAATACATAGCCAATATTTATATGTAATTCACCCCCAAATATTGAGCATTCCCTATTTTATCGATATTCAAGATTTTATATTCCAAATAAATAATTAATTAAATAAAAATGTTCTTATAAGAATCATGTAAATAGGTATTTTTAAACGTAACAAATTCTCCCATCTGTTATTATTTAAACCTTAAAAATGCAATGAAAATATACTCATCAGTCTCATAAAGAAGGACTTGGGGATTCAAACAGGTAAAATCAAGCTCACCATTAATATAAAATAAAAAGATAATGCTTAACTATTAATCTGAGAAATTTAACTGATAATAAATCTTGTGTCATTATCACTATTTTCTACGTTTATTGTCGTTTATGCTTTCAGATATTAAAAAAATGGTAAGTAAAGGAAAACTAAAACTTGTTTTTCTTTTCTTTTATAACTTGATAACAAATTTTAAAATAATATCCATCTGAAGGTGTAGAATTTAGGGTAATACTTGAAATCATGGACTAAAATTTGACTTAGTATTTATTTCATCATTCAGGCATGCATGCATTCCTTCTTCCAGTAAAATCAAAATGAATGTCAACAACTCAGTCATTCTTAAGTTTTGAAGAAGTATTATCAGGTTTAATCCCAAAATGCATCTGGCCTAAAATATCCTGTAGATTCATGAATTTTCTTCGTTTAGAGTCACTCTTAAGGAATTTAAGTTTAACTCTTACTACATTACCAACATAGTTTACACATTTTTATTCTAGTGGAGAAAAAATTTCTTTGGGAGTAGACTGAGTTTCATATGTGACACTGTAAATTATAACCACCCTTAACTAAATTCTTGCAACTCTGTGTATCAGCATAACTTCAAGACTTAGAAGAAGTGTAGGCTCTTGGGTTCCACTTCAATATCATAAAATCACAATCTGAATTTCAAAAAGACTACTAGGTGATTTGTGTCCACAGTGATGCTTGAAAAGCTTCAAAGATACAGACACCATGTCACTATTAACTATAAATTTCACATCTGGATATTTAACTAGTTTGTTTTCCTATTTCTATTTACTTCAAATTCCTTCTTCAAATTCTTATAAATGTTATTTATGTACATTTGATAATATAATTTCTCTTTCAAAGTCTACCAGTGCTTAGATTAAAATAGTTTTTCACCAAGGCCTCAAAGTCAAAGTGTTTATTGGTTCCTCCATATATTTTCCATCTAATCTACATATTTCTCTGCCTTGTGCAGTGAATTCCAGGAATATGAGGCTTTCATTTTCTCAAATATCTCAAGATCTTTCTAACTAACTTATTAACTCTATCTGCTTAGTATACTCTCTCCTGACTGTCTCCAGAACATAGCAGAGCATATCTCCAAGATCATGCATATCTCCTCCCTATTATTCAGACTTCAGTTTAAAATTTAACTCCTCAGAGGTCTTTCCTGATCATCCAAACCTAGATGACTACCCACATTCACACAACCTGTTTTGGTTTTCCGTCCTGAACCATAAGATAATTATTTGTATAATTGTCTTTTTCTCCCCCTCTTAAAAGTTCAGTGAAGGAGAGTCTGCATAGCTTTCTTCAACACCATATAATCAACAACTGGTAGAGAGGTGAGGGGCATGCAGACAGAGAGGGAAGAAGGAGAACACAACTATGACAAAGAGGAGGAGAAAGAAGAAAAGGAGGGGGAGGAACAAAAGAAGAAGAAAAAGGGAGGCATGGGGAGGGGAGAGGAGTGACAGAAGAAAAATTAGAGACATAAAAAATAAAAGAGAAAAAGAACAAGAAATAAATTGAATGAATACATAAATTGTAGAAATTTAGGCAGTACAGAAAGTAAGAATAATATTTTCAGCTGTTCTTAGAAATAATACTGTCTAAAAGGCCAGTTAGGATTAGAATCCAAATAGAAAACTTTTGCAATTTTAGGTATAGAGTTGCACTGGGCCAGGGAAAAATGTACATGTGGCTAAGTTCCCATTTACAAGGATAAGCACACTCAATCTCTGAAAATTCCTTATAGTAGTATTGATTACTTCTAGGCTTGTTTTTATGTCAGTTATAAAATTAAATAATCAACCATAAAAATTAATGCATGTCAACTCAACCAAGAGAAAATATAGGGTGATAATTATTATCTTAATTAACATACAATATCACCAGATATAATCAGGACTTTTAGGATTAGATGGGGCAGTACAAGCACATTATTAAAATACTCATTGATATTTACAAATGCTTTCTGAATACCCAATTTATCCATCTATCAACTTATGTTTGAATGTCTTATTAATAATTTAGTAATTCACTACTTCCTTAAACACACATCTATATTTTAACAAAACCCAATGGTAGAAGAGTATTCTTTATTACATACTGCTTTGTATTATTCTATGGGTCTATGCACTAAGTTCTACAATCTATGCCAGAGGACAGGTTTGATCTTCTTTAAATATAGCATTGTATCACCTGTTTGATTAAAGCTAGCTCATCCTCATCTCAATACTATGCTCAGTCTTTGTTGATTCTCCTATAATTGACCAATAACTAATCTCTGTAATCCTATTTCTACAAATTTTCCTTGAGAATTTGAGAATGGAGACAGTATCTAATGTTCTTTGGAATTCACATGCTAAGCAAGAGACAAAATACTCAATAAGACCCTAATAACGAGTATTTTATGAACATCAACCAGTATCCACCAAGATATAATTAAGTAACTACCCACAAATTAAATTTTTCAATGTGGTAATGCTTATGTAGCTTAAAACAAAAGAGAACTAAAAAAATATGTTCTGTATGTACAATTTCATACTCATACAAAAGTATTAATAGAATTTTTGAAAACAATATTAGTTACTTGAAAATACTTGAATATATTTTAAATATATTTTACATGTGATCATATAATCTAGTGATTGACACATGTAAGGCACTAAAGAACTATTACTTCCACAGTAAGGTTTTTGTTATATTAACAGTATCTAGTATTTCAAACAAAGTTATTTCTAATCATAGAATCTGGACTTCTCCGTAAAGTATTTAATAGTCTGCTATTTTCTCCTTTTTTTAGAGCCTTATTAATGTTGAAATAAGCTTACTTGAAAAAATAAAACATGATAAAAATGAAAAGTTCCTTTATTTGGAATAAAATTGCTGACATTAAATGAATTTTTTAAATGCTGAAATAACCATTCTTAAAGTTGAAAATAATGATGTACTTCTTATTTAAAAATTGATTACTAAGTTGCATTTACTTTTATTTTTATGGTACCAGGGATTGAACACAAGGGCACTAAACATTTAGTCACATCCCCAGGTCTTTTTATTTTTTATTTTGAAACAGGATCTCATAGGATGCACACACTCTTGCTAAATTGGTAAGGCTAGCTTCGAACATTTGATCCTCCTGCCTCAGACTTCCAAGCCACTGGGATTACAGGCATGTGCCACCATGCTTGGTTTATATTTCCTTTTAAAGTCTAGCTTGGAAAGAAAAATCTACATCAAATTCATATCAGTTATACATATTTTTTTTCATGTTACTTTACTAACCAGACTGAAACTTTACTGATATGAATAGTAGCAATAAACATACTCTGGAAGAATTGACCACACTATCAAAACAAACAATGGTAATATGTAGAAAACTTCAAAACACATTTGACTCTACAAGGTGTTCTAGTAATCTAATTAAATTTCTATCAGGAAATAAAATAAAAATAAATTAATAATTATTATCTATTTGGATGGGAACTTTTTCAGACAACTATGTCTATATTTTGTAATTTAGAAAACAAATACCAGGACTACACATTAATATCTGACAGAAAAAATGTATAAATATCAGTAGTAGAAAGCTACTACAATCTCGATCAAGATAAATCTTAAATTTCTGTGAAATAAAATTTTTTTATTTGTTTTTAAATTGCTATACTAATAACTTCTTGAGGAAGAACAACAAATTAAGTTTATGATCCATGTCTCTTTAAATTTAACAACACTTAATACAAAGTTTTGAATATATTAAACCCTAAGTAAATCTTGAATTAGTGAAAGAATGAATGAATACTGGTTTGGAAATTGAAGACTAGATTTTTATTTAATATCTGCCATATCACAATTTCCTCCATCAAATACCAATAATATACTAAGTGATCTGAAAGATCTGATTTAATTTTTGTGTTTACCAGGGATTGAACTCAGAAGTACTGGACCACTGAGACACATCCCCATTCCTATTTTGTATTTTATTTAGAGACAGTGTCTCACTGAATTGCTTAGAAAGTGAGGCTCCTTTGAACTCATGATCTCCCTGGCTCAGTCTCCTGGGATTACAGGCTTGCACCTTTGCACCTAGTTCTAATTTAATTTTAAAGAAGATAAGTCTAGAAATACAAGATACTTTCTTACTATATATTAGCTTTATTATTACATAAGTTTTTTCTATTTTTGGTCAACTTTGAGGTGAAATCATTAGGGTTATAATACTGAAATATAGGCTTAAGGAATAATTGGAAAACATATTTTGAATATAAATATTAAGAAATAATTTCAAAAGAGATCTTATACTTAAAGCAATAAAAAATCCTAATTAACTTGAAAATGTGGCCAGCTATATATTACCTAATTTTTAACATCTGGATATTTTGTAAATAAAAAATATTGATTATTTTTAGGTTTGCTTATGTTAATGAAATTCCTCCTCTAAACATAATTGAATATTTCATTTATTTATTTTGGCAATAGACTCATATTTCTAGTCAACAAGAATATGCAGCATATTCTATGAACCTTGGTAATATAAACAAAATGTACTAGTTTCAAACTTTCATTTATCCTTTAAGGATTAATTCAAATGTCCTCTGTCCAGTCTTCCTTAACATTTAGAAGTCATCAGTCCCTCCACTGCTCTTCACTAACATTAAAAAAAAATACTGCTAGTGAAGTGTTTCTTACAATAATTTTTAATTATTTTTTAATTACATGCACAACTCTCAGGCATAGATGCATTGTTCATTTTTATATTCCTATTATCCAGCACAGTGTCATGTATGTAGAAAAAATTGAAACAAATTTATTGAATAATAATAAAAATAATAATAATTAGCATGTGTTAAAACTTATGTCAGCAGTGATGCTAAATCTTTTCCAAATAACACTATGAGACAGCTATTCTCAGTTATTAATGTGGCGTGGGAACTGAACTCATTGCTCAAGACCATAAAAACAAGAAGGGGCAAAGTGGCAAAGTGCAGACTCAGCCTAGTTCTCTGACCACAGAACTCAACATTGATGGATGCCAATTTTGTTTTATGTTTACATTGAGAGAAAACACCCAAAATATGTTGGTACTTCCTCCCACTATCATATTAAATCCTCACAGTAACCCTGGTATAATAAAATAATACACCATTAACTATTTTACAGATATGGATATTGAACTGAACATTGGAACTGAACAGGCTCTAATACATAGTATTAGTGGATTAAAGTCTAGCAAATAAAAGCTGAATTTTCATTTTGATGACAGCAGACATTGATATAGTATAGTGTGGTGTGGTACTAATCCACACTTTCAAGAGGATCTAAACAAACATTATTTATTAATCTTTTTTTCTATTTTACTTCTTTTGACTTCAATGGCCAAAGAATCTTTTCAAATGAAAAAGCAAAAGAAAACTTGAAATAGTTTTATATTACTGAGAAATAGAAAGAGAAAATTTTATCTTAAAGTAATTTAAATAAAATTAATGATTTCTTCACTGTAGTACAATAAGGACATTAATTGGAATAATGTCCAATAGCGGATTGTAATGATCATTTACTAATATCCCAAGTTTCTTTTTCAGATTATTCACTAATTTTATAGCTGTTACTTATATGAAATAGAGTCAGCTGACTTAATTTCATAAATGTACCCATATATTTGAGTCCCCATGCATACAAAGTTCCAAGTACCAAATACTTATGCAATTTTTGTTTCTATATTTTCTTTGTATCCATATTAATATTGATGTCTATTAAAAATACTAAATTGCCATGGGCTATTGAAAACAGACAAATTAGGAACTAGTAATGATCAAAAACAGTATAAAATGAAAGTTTAATTACAGTGTGAATAAAAAAATGGAAATAATATATTCTCAAGATGGACTTGCAGACATCAAAGGAACCTAAGGCATACCAATTATTGTCATATTCCTGCTTTAGATGGTAATTAACTTCAGGTAAATAACATCTATTATAATACATAAATACTTTCTATATTAAATTTATTGATATTATAGTTTACTTGTGCTTGATTATAAATTTATCTTGATTTTATAGATGTACAAAGGCTATAAGAAAGACATACTACTTCATGTTGTGAATCTTGAAATGGTAATATAAGAAGAGTAATATATTGCTATGGGTTCATGAAAATATTGTGACCTTTGAAACTATATTTTAAAAAACACTGGTAAACTGAGACAAAGTGAAGTACACAGTTACCTTAAAAACTAAAGTATATAATATTTCATTATATTTAATAATATAATATCAAGTCTTTAGTAATTTAAGTGAATATTCCAGATAATTACATTGTGAATATTTATTCATTAGTTTAACATGGATTTTCTATATGCATCTATGGGTCAACACCTGAGAATGCAGCATAAATAACTACATGGCCCTGCACTTCTTTCCTGGGAGGTCTTAAAATTAACAGGAAAATCCATAGGCCTATTAATTACAAGGGTAGAGAAAGTGGAGGTCATAATGGCAGATTTTAAGTGAAAGATTTAATCTTCCTAGAGGTAATAAACTAATTCTGGAAAGGGAATTAGAATGAGCTGGTTGAAAGACAGAATGAATAGCTTATGAGAATGATTCAATGTAGAAAAGAACATGGTGTATTTGACAACTTAAAGAAATTCTGATTAGCTAAAAATACAGTGATTGTG
Source organism: Urocitellus parryii (assembly GCF_045843805.1). Lineage (NCBI taxonomy): Eukaryota > Metazoa > Chordata > Mammalia > Rodentia > Sciuridae > Urocitellus > Urocitellus parryii. The sequence continues at coordinate 25,759,858 of NC_135537.1, read as the reverse complement.
GGAGTTGTATGAGGTGAATTTGAAGTAAGGGCAAAAAGCCAAATCATGCAGATTGTCAAATCACCGCAAATATTAGCTTTATTCCTAAGGTTATTGAGAAATTGCAGAAACCTTTAAAAGTGGGATTAAATGATCGATTTTAATGTTTTAAAGGTCATTTTGATTACGTTGTAGAGAATGCATTAGAGGAATAAGAAGTATTTTTCTAAATATATAGAAAAAAATCGTGATTCTTTTTGAATCATGTCTACTGACTCTTACTTTAAAAATGACTTAACTAACTCCCTATATATACCTGATTATTCCTTCAGTACACTCTGATTGATCATAAAGTTAACAAAATTTCCTTGTACCACCAGGATGATTTTTCTCTTTTTTCAATTATCTTTCAATCCTTGAAGGAAGAGATCATGTAGTGTTTATATTTATTTCTCCTAGAAGAAAAAGTGGTGCTCATTAAATACTTCAGGCACATTGTTTAATTTTCTTTTTTGAAGAACGCCGTTTTGATGACGGTCAGTTCCAATTTAGATATTTAGACTTGCTAGGGATCAAATCTGAAATTTGTTTTATATCTGAAATTATAGCTATATTTTGAAGTCTTTTAAAACATTAAAAAACACATATAGGATTCACAGGTTTCCTTTATCCTTAATATTAACAATTTTTACACCATAATGTTAATAGATTTCCTCTAAAGCCTAATGGATAAATGGCAGAAATTATGGAAATAGTAATAGACTTTTGAAGAAAGAAACAGAAGGACCATTTTTATTTAAAGTAGTTGTTTGATAACAGTATAATTTAATTCACTGTGAATGATAAATAGAACATGTAAAGTGTTCTCCATATTATATCTTTCATATAATTTAAATATAAATGTATGAAAAATTTTTATCCAAAGTAGATGGCACCAATGAATGAATATTACATTCAGAAACACCATTTTAGAAAAAATGTGGGGAAAGGTGAAACTGCACTGAAAAATTATGTTGGTGATTAAGAAAACATGAACACTCGTTTAGAATCAATCTAGGAAGCACTCTTGATAATTAAATTAAACCTCCATGAATATACTTTAAAATTATATGCGAATCATTTTAAATCACTATATATAACCTGTATTGCTATCTTGTCTTCTTTCAATTAATAGAAGTAAATTGACTTTTCCCAAGTACCATAAAATATTAATTTTTAATTATGGAGTTGTTAAAAAAACATAATGACACTAATCACATTATAGTTGATATTTACAATTGACTTATTTAATAAATTATCCTATGTATATTTGGCGGAAGATAAAATGATTTGGGGATAGTTTGTCAATGTTAGCTAGCTCTTAAAGTTTTCCAAACAAAGAAAAAACTAATTTTTGCTTTATAATCAATATATTAATATAATTGCACCCATTTTTTCCTAGTAATAATAAACTGTCTATTGAATAAGAAAATTATTAATTTTATTATAATTCTTATATTCTTCTGAGTAGCAATATTGATGGTGCTGAATAGAAAAAAAATGAATAGAGAAGCAAGATGATGTCAGTTTAATCCTTCAAAGTAAATAGAGAAGCAAGATGATGTCACATTATCAAATGATAAAAATTCATTTTGGGATATGTCTACTAAAGAGAATCAAAGTAACACAGTACACAATCTAATGGAAATGAACTTCTAAGATATTTTTATATGATTTTCAATTAATTTATATCAAAATGTCTTGATTTTCCTCTTTTAATTGCTCTTAACATTGAATGATTTTTCATATTCATATCATTGTCTTCATAAGCAATGCCTAATCTTTACACTACATAAACTATAGCGAGTTTAAAGAATATATGATTATGAATTGAAATGGAATAGATATTTTATATTTCATATACATGCTATAAATTAATGCTTCCAATAATTCATGTATTGATATAAATGAACAATTTTATTTTTGACACTATATTTTTTTCCTAAAGGAATCTGTGCAACTTGCCATTAAGAAACAGAAAAAAAATGTTTGCTTGACTTCCTAATTTTGTAAAATGTAGAATTATATTAATTGTGTATAAAATTATCATGTATGATTTAGTTCTACAATTCTTTTTCTCCAAAAAAACTAATTAAGAAGTTAAGGTATGTTTTAATTTTGGAGTTACTTTAACATTAATCACTGTTTCCTTTTCAACATGTGATACCTGCTTTCAATACATTCATATGGGTAACACAATAGATAATTTAGAAATAAAAGAATAAAATATATAAAACAATAACCAGACAGGTTTCCACTTTCCAATCAAATTATTTGTTTTTCTAAAGTATAATTAGGATGTATGACATAAAATCCCATGCAAACATTGAAAATTACTACATGTGATAAATGATTATGTAAATATGTGCACTTATTAATAGAAAGTGGTTACTTCATTTTTCTGTTACCTCAACATCATAAATGATATGTAACAACTAATAGGTGTTTACTATTAGTTTAATATCACTTTAATGCAGTCTTTTCTATTTATTTTCATCCCCTTCAATGTTTACTTTGTACTTTTTTTTTTTAATTTCTGTGCTTCCAAATTATTCCTGTTTTGTCTCTTACTATCTATATTATTCGGCTACTTTGAACTCTCACTTTCTATATCATGGTTCTCTTTTAGCTCATTCTCTAATTAGAATCATTACCAAAAGATATCTTTGTCTGTAACTAAATGGGCACAAGTAAAATAACATCCAATACCTCTATGAGTAACAACTGCAAGCTCTTTAGTTCTTTCTATCTGTTCAGCATTTCTTGGTCTTCTCCTTGTACTTTGTGTATCTGCTTGATGAGAAGCGAGCCCATCCTTGGACGTGTTGGGGTCCAGACCTGAATTTCTGAGATTCGTAACTTGCATTCGCTGTTCCTCGGAAAGTCTATGGATGGTGACAGCTGTAACACTGGATACAGTAACATCTGCAGGTGTGCTAGCAACAGCAATAGCACCAGTGGTAGTCCTGTTATGCTCCTCTAACTCACCAGTGGAGGTAGTGTGGGTCAATGTAGAAGAACCTGTGGGACACAGTAGCACTAGATGCTAACTCTTTCTTTTAAATTTTGTTGTTTTAATTTTCTGATAAGTTTAATAAATTATATTCTCTTCTATTACCTTAAGAATAATCAACACGAAGAGGCAAAACACAAACACGCCACTAAAATGTGAAGCACACCAGATCTGTAGGTTTCTTTATATTAATTAACCTATAGATAAATATCACATACAGAATGCAATACATTTTTACTGGAAAGCATGAGGGGAATGAAAGAGTAAACCGTTTATGTGGTCCTGAATTAATCTTTTTCTTCTTATTTTTTAATCCGCACAGAATTTTAGAAACAAATGCCTGGCAAGTGACAGGTTTTGACAGAATGGTAACTATGTAACCATACTTTACTCAAAAGTATGTTCTGAATATTCTGTAACATATCTCTTCATAACTTCTGGGAAACATATCAAAATTTTCTTTTTTAAGACAAGCAAGTGAAAAAAAATTTAAATCAAAACAAAAATAAAAACCAAATGATGAAAAATGAGACTGAAATTACAATATGTAAATATCAAATCTTAACCTCATTTGCCAGAAAGCTTCCAACACAGTAAAATGTTCAGTGTCATGAGCTATATAAACTTTAAAATTTATGTCATGAGCTATATAAACTTTAAAATTTAATGCATTTTTAAAAGATTAGTTAATATTTTTACTATTTCAATATAAAATTTTAAATTAACCAATTTTGAACTAATTAAAATTAAACAAACAATTTACTTTAAAAATGTTTGAAATTATTAGTGAATATGGAACTTGTATTCACACAATATTAGTCTTAAATAATGATTGGTATGTCTAAACATCTCATTAGCATTTTCACCATGTGTATATAAGTATCTCTCTCTATATATATATATGGATATATATATATATCCATATACATATTACCCTATGATATAATTATATAAATAATATTACCACATTCTCATCCTTACTAAAGTTTTAGTAAAATTTAAAAACATTTATTGATAATGCCAAATTAGGATCTTCTTTTTCTTTACACTTAAATTTTTAAAAGATAGTACATGATTCTTATGTAATAAAGAAGTAATATTATAATAGAAACATGAATCTGAATGAGAATATATTTAAAAAAGCTCTTGACATCTAAAATGCTTAGCAAGATAAAGTATTGAATTTTGGAGCGGCAACTACTAATTAGGAATCATAGTCAGATGTTGGTTAGAAAACTCCTGAATAATTTAAAACCAATGAGTGGTATGTGTTTTTACATACTGTTTTCAACATTTCAAAATTCTCTCCACAATATTTAATTAGATAGACAAACATGCACAGAAATACTTTGACCATTCTAAAAGAGGAAAAAAGCAACATCCCTTAATATGACTTGAGAATGCTCTGCCTTGTCTCTTTTTTTCTCTTGTGCAAAAGGCAGATGACTAGTAGACTAGTAATTCTGCTTTTTGCCTTAAACTCAAAAAGGAAGAAAGGGAGTTAAATATGAGGCTCCTCACTGAGAGGCAAGCAAAAAAATAAAAGCATATCTCTGCTACTAATTCTTTCAGCTTGAATTTTCACATTCTATCAATTTTGATATAAAAATTCAGAAGAATTAAATGATGGTTATACTTTGAGGGAACCAGAGGTAAATGAGGTATGACAATTATTCGATTTTTTAAAAATATTAATATAATTTAAACATCAATCAGAAAAATACACTATTAAATATTTATCCAAATTATTCTGCAAAGATTAGAATCTACTAAATTCATGATGGTTATGCAAATTGGCTTTTGGTGTTTACTAAGATAATATTTAGTAAGGGTTTACTTTAATCACATGGTTAGGAAATAACTACTTACTGTACTTACATGCAGAAACTGATCTCATGTAAACTTTTAATTTGGTATGTCTATATGCTCATTTCTATGAAAACTGGTCCATATTGTGTTTCTAGAAATTTATTTGAGCATTCCATTTTTGAAAAAAAAATGTGAAAGCCAAATGAAAACCTAATATTTTAGTATTTTTATAACTTCATAATTTCAAGGATTTCAGATTTAAAAAGGAAATCACTGAACTATAAACGTGCTTCTACTTAAAAACTAAATGTATGAGAAATAATAAAATTTGTACTTTGTCTCAAACATAAATATTCATACCTTTAACAAAGAGGAAAACTTAATTACTATATTCCATCATGAGTCACTATGACTAATCTCAAAAAAATTTCTTGGATTTTAGTCAATAATTCTGTGGTAAGTTTTGAGAACAGACTTAGGTTGCTTCTCTAATTTGTCACCCAAACCTACAAACAAATTACAAATACCTATATTTATCCCATGGGATAAACAAAGTTCCAGATCAATATGAGAATAATAACTGATGTTTATTAGAGTTTAGATTGGAACCTTGCTAGCAACCCCAGTGTTAAAAATCTTCAGGTTTATGTTCATATATGAATGCATGATCAGTGTAACTCCATATAATATACAAGAGCAAGAATAGGATCCTAATTAGAATAAGTTATACTCCATGTATGTATAATATGTCACATTATGTGTACCTAAAAAGAACAAATAAAAAAAACTTCAACTTTAGAAGAGTGACTTCCACCAACAGTGGTATTGGTTCTGCACTATTCTCCTATACTGAATACAGGATAAGATTTAATGCTAAAATAGAGAATGGAAAACCCATTTCTTTAATAACCATAATCAAACCAAATATGTTCTTCAACCAAGTATTTTACTACTCACTTTTCATAATTTAATATACATCATAATCTTTCATTTCCACACTAGCATGCAAGTTCCCTGAAGCCTAGGGTGTTTTTTCATTTGTTTGTTTGTTTTGTATTTGCTATTCAATGTTGAATTCCTATCATCTACAACACTGTCTGGCCCATAACAGATGTTCAAGAAACACTCATCAAAAGAAAGACTACACGAAAGAATGAATTCAACAATAAAACTAAACTCATATTAGCAATAACAAAAATGATAAACAAATGAAACATGATTATCATTCTTACCACAGCAAAATCACATTTCACATTGACATAAATAAAAAAGCAATTCTAAAAACGGAAGAGGAAACTGATATATTATTTTTAACTTTCACGAATAGCAGTTTGATAAAGTGTGGAATGTCAAGATTTATTTGCATAAGTAAGAGTCACTTCAAGATATTTTTACTGTTGTCAAACATGAAACTTTTTCAGTGTGAAATGAGTTTACTAGGATGTTTAAATTTTTGTAAGGTGAAAAATATATATGACTAATGACAGCAGAAAGTAGAAGTGCATCTAAATTTAGATAGATATGTTTGGTGCATGTCGTGGAATTAAAAATAAATAATATTGACTTCCTTTATAAAGCAATAAAATCTCCCATCACCATACAATTTTATGACATATGTGTATAAAATTTTTATTTGTAATGTAAACCAATTTAGATTAATGATATTGGTGTCACTTTAAATTGTCAGTGTATGAAACACAGATTTTCGTATCATCAAAATCCATGATTTAACAATACAGATACACTCAAGACTTTTGCATACATACTGTTTTATGAAGTAATTGTTAATGTTGGGGAAAGTCTTAGAATTATGTATAGAGACAATCCAGCATTAACTTTATATATAACTTATCCAAATGAAGTATGCTTCACAATTATGTAAACATTGTCTTTGATTGACACAGTTAAATGCATAAAAGACATATAAATCAAATTAATGAAAGAAAATGTACATTCAGAAAATTAACTCTTCATTTGAAATTGAATCATATATACATGATGTAATTTATCACAATTATATTACTCTGTCATTAAATTACTTGAGATATATTTTGAGTAAGATGCTTACAATATAAAATCAGACCTGAAATAAAAATTTTAAATATTATTTTACAAAACATTTCCCAAAATAACAAAAATAAAATAAAATGATTTACATATATATACATGCTTCTATGAATCAAAATTATATGTCACATTTGGGATTATGACAATGGAAAATGACATGAAATACATGTAAATTAGCAAATTTATTCAAAAATATTGCAGACAATATTAAATTAGGATTTTATTATATATTTTAATGAAAATTTAGTTTTTAAGGCTTTTTTTATTTTAGCAATTATCTGCATGTGACTAAGAATAAGTCTGAATGTATCATCTAGAAAATGTACAAAATTAAACCTCATATCAGGATTCAATTTGAAATTCCTTTTTTCAATGTTTAAACCTGTAGATTTATTCTGTGCTTCTCTGTACTTATTATCTAACTCATCACAGAGGAGCAGAAGAAAAGAGGAGATAGCTTAAAACTTACAACTACATAAAAACACATGAAAAATAATTTCATATTCAGAGAAGTTGACTTTATATGTTTATATTTGGCACATTTTGTATCTAAATTGACTATATTCCATTTCTTTTAATTTTGTGCTTTATTTGAAGCATTTGCATTGAAGTTTAACAAAATAATAATATGTAATGACAAAATTCATCAAACATTTAAAATGAAAATAAGCAAAACAAGAGAAGGTTATATATGCAAAACAAAATAACAACAGAATAAAATCCAAATACTGCTAATGCAACAATTCTATTCCAGTCATTATTTAGATATTCTATAAAATTTAGTATATGTAATTTTATTTGTGGTTTGTTTTCTGTCTTTACTTAACAATACTTAAATCAAACTCATAGGGAAATGTGCCAATATATGAGTACATCTGCAAACTAATATTATGTGTGTAAAGTAAAACAATGCCATGATTCATTACATGTTAAGTATTCATTTTCATTAAGCATGTGGTAGTTGAGAAAATAGCTAAATATTTTACCTTTTGACATTATTAATTCCAGTATCCTAAAATCTGTATAGTTTTGTATCTAATAATTTAAATTGGTATTTATGTGACTACTTACAATTAACTAAATTAAAATACTGCATTTATATTAAAACTACATTCAATTGAGGTATTTTATCTTATTAAATAAATGTAGCATAAGCTGGCATTTAAACCATGACATGACAATGCAAGAATGGTATAACCTGTGCCCAGGTTTCTGAGATGTTGAAATGTGAAAACAAATTCATGTTAGTGATGGAAAAAAAAAAATCAGTGAAACAAGTAACAGATTTTCTAAGATAATGAATTAAACAAATACTAATTTGAAAATGCAACTGAGAATTTAAATATACATTTTCTGAATTTGTTGTCATGTTGAAATTAAAATTGGTATTTGTTTATGTCTATATATATTATGTGTGTGTGTGTGTGTGTGTGTGTGTGTATGTATATATATATATATATATATCCATCTAAAATTATAAGCACTGAATGGGAAACCAGCATTGAGTTTTATAAGTGGACTTGTTATTATTTAAAAATTACAAGTGGTATTACTGATAAAAATATGAAAACCAATAAATGAATAAATAAAATATTTTCAGTTCACATTGAAATTCATGATAGTAAGATTTTTCAGTAAATTACTAAGAGCACACTTATAACGAGTAAACAAATTATTATAAAACAAAGCTTAAGCATGTTATTTTCTGTTCCAAGTTGTTTTAAATGCAATATAAGAACTTCAAAATTCTCAGCTGTATGAAATTTTGATAAACTCGCATAGCAAGCAAACAATGATAACTTCTTATAAATGATATATGGAAATATAAAAACTATTACAAAGCCTTAAAATATATTGTGTTGGCAAATCATGACAAAACTGTACACATGTATAAATGTATGAATGATATACTGAATATCATCACAGTTTTGTCATAAAAATGAAAAAGATTAGACATTTCATTTTATAGCCCTAAAAATAGAATGAGAGCATGCTAGGGAAAATCTATTCTAAATAGAGAGTTGTGAGAAGCTCCAAGGTAATTCCACCTCCCCCAGCACCTCATCTAAAGTTACCATGAAATTTACATATGCAAGTGTGTTCATTGCTATTAATAAAGGTAGAAAAATTTAGTTAAAATACTTGGTCCTCTCATGACCCTTTCTTACCCCATCCAGTTGATTAAAATGAAGCCTAACAATTAGTTTCATCATTTTTTTGTAGTTGTAGATGGATAAAAATGCCTCTATTTTATTTATTTTTATGTGGTGCTTAAGGATAGAACCTAGTGCCTCACACATGCCAGGGAAGTGCTCTACCACTGAGCCACAGCCCCATCCCAAATTTCAGCATCTTAACACAACTTTTCCTACATTTCAGAAGTCTCCCATGTTTGCAGTGGTGGATCCCAGGTGCCATTTTTTAAATTTTAATGTGCACACTCACAAACACATACACCACTTGCAGAAATCCACCAAATGTAAACAAGTCTTTTTTATGTAAATAAGTATGATTAGCTTCCATAAAATCATAATATTGACAATAAAATTTAAAGATCTAGATTTTTAAAAAGTTTCATTGGCATCCTTTTTATATTTTACAAGAAGAGAAAGCAACATAACAACCTGCCATGTCTTTCTGCAACCATCAATCAGAATCCTGTATTTTTAAACTTCTTTGTTGCAACAGCTTTTATCCCTTAGAGTTGAAGCATATGCCATTGTAGTTTCCCCATATTAAAACAAAATTATATTTATCATTCACTTATTTCCTTCTATACAAAATCTTGAGGAATAGCTGTTAGTTTTAATGGAATATTTAAGGGTATTATTAAGAAAAAGGCATATTCTACATATTTTATTCCAAGATGTTATATCAGGAACATCTTCACTTGCATATCCTTGCTGTCAGTAATAATGAGTATCTAGTCATACTATTTTGAAAGCACAGCCAATGTCCTTTATATGTTTATCTTCCACTTTATCTTGAGTATTAAAAAACATGTGAAGGAAGAATAAATGAGTACAAGTTGTTAAATGTACTTTGGTCTTCCTTCCCCCAAAACAAAATATTTTATAGATAAGCAATAACTATTGAATGCTAAATATAAACATAAGTAAGAAATTGACCTGGAATATATTCAAACACTATATGAACATATAATTCCAATATAATTAAATTTTATATTTCACACGCTAGAACTGAGGTATGAAAAAGATTGGTAAGAAGTATCCAAGAACATGTAAATTATTCTTTTATTGGTGTTTGCTCTAATGATGGTAGCATTTCCCTTTCTTTCACTCCCCAGAATACTTTTCAAAAAAATACTCATTTATAATAATGTATTTTTTTGTTGAAGGAGAAGAGAAAGAAAGAAGGTAAAGGTGATGGTAGGATTATCTTTTGTACCATTAATGATCAAAAGAAGTGTTTTTTTTTTCTTCAGCCTCAGCCCATCAAGTCTCTGTGTGCTCCTTACCTTGATTATCTTTGCCTATCCCTATTCATCTTTTGTTTGCTTCCATATTGGATTTCTGTGTTGGGAGAGGAGTTTCATAATTTTGCATAAACTGTAAATGTTTATTTTCTAAATGCTTAAAATATGTGTGACTGATTTTATATCCGTGATATGATGTAAAGGAAAACAATAAGTTTTCACTACCCTGATATTTTTCTCTTTGTGTACCCAGATGCTACCAAAAAAGGTGCTAAAAAAGATGATTATTTTTAGTATTATGTATTGCTCTTCCCAAAATTATTACTACTATTATTTGGTACAGGAATTGAACCCAGGGGCACTTAACCACTGACCCACATCCCCAACCATTTTTTATATTTTACTTTGAGACAGGATCTCTCTAAGATGCTTAGGGCCTCACTAAGTTTCAGACACTGGCTTTGACCTCATTATCCTCCAGCCTCAGCCTCCAGAGCTGCTGGGATTATAGGCAGCTATAATCCCTACACATTGCTCCAAATTATGTAAGAAGAAAAATAAGATTCTGGTTGATGAAGCACACATACTAGAGTATTTTCTTAGGTATCCAGCCTGGTTTAGTTTATTATAAATTTATTCTCTTCTCATAAGAAGTATTATGGGCTGTTTAGGAAACACCTATTTGGGGGAAGAGTGTGAATCCTGCTATGAGAACATTTAGGAATGCTCATTAAGGCATTCATTATAAATTGATATTTGATCCCATGTGATTATCATATGATTGAAAGAAATGGATTCATTATTAAGAAGTGGGGTGTAAGAGAGTTTTAGTTGACTAGGAATGGGCTAACACTCTTGAGGAAAGACTATTATGGTATTGACTGTAGAAGGATTGCTGAGCAACTGGTGAGATTCTGCCTAGCAGTAAAACAGCCTAATAAAAAATTCAAGCCAAAAAGTCTTATTTTCCTGTACCATATACTCTAACTCTATAGAAGTCTTTTTATTTTATAGCAGCAAATTAATTAGTAGCAGGAGGGATTGGCCTGAAAATAAATACCAACTAACTTTGTCTTAGAAAAATAAACTGTTGGAGTGAAAAAAAAATAATAACTTTCAGACATGGTAAGAAACAAAAGTCTATTATTAAAAGTTATCATTAAACTGAATGGGAAATCTATCTGTATGATGTATATTGAATTATTAATATAATTAAAAGTTGTATATTTACTACATAATTGTCCATATTTAGAGGAAATCATTCATATTTTTCACATAATTACTGTGCCAATTTCCTTTTCTCAAATACTACACTTTGAAGAATATACATGTATGAAGACACAAATTGGTGTGAATATACTTTGTATACAAGAAATGAAAAATTATGCTTTATATGTGTAATATGAATTGTAATCCATTCTGCTATAATATATAAAAAATTAATTAATTAAAAAACTTGTTTTAATATCATCAATAAATTATTATCAACACTATGAAATTGATGGTTGGAATTTACATTGAATTACATTGATTGAAACAGATTTGGTGTGTGTGTGGTTCAGTTCTTTATTTTGATTATGGCAAGAAATGATGTTAAAATCTGATCCAGAAGAATCTCAGAAATTATCTATTTTAATATTTGACATCTGCCTAACTCTCTTTTACTCTTTCTACTTAAGGAGTAGAGAATTTTATCCTCACAGTGATGTAAATCAGAAGGTTACTTAAGGGTTCTTTCACTCAAAGTTTCCCTGGAGATGAGACAGATAAATTTGTATATTAATTACAATAAAATTTCACATCATTTAGAACAGAATTTTCTTGGAAAGACAGAAAAAAATGAATGACAAGATTCTGAAAATTATTGATATTTTTATATCTTTGTAAATATTGAAAAAATCCATTTTGCACTTATTGCAGAGAATGCAAAAGTTGATAATTTAGTGAATATTTCTATATGCTTTCCACAGCAAGGAGGATGAGGATTGTTTTTTTCTGTGTTTCAATAGCATTTGAAATGTTTTAATAGTTAAACAGAACATTTCATATTCTCTCTCCCTCTTCCCTGTTATTTCAAAAACATGAATTAATTCACTAGTATATATTGCTACAATGTATCCACTACTATTTACCTTTTTTTTACAAATAAACAAGCTAACAACTTTTCTTTAAAATCAGAGGATTATGATAAATTCAACAGAGGGTCACACAGAGAACTAGGAAAACAGCTGGAAAAAGCTCACTCAAACCAGGAAAGCTTTCTAGGTGGAGACATTGGGGTTGAGCTTAAAGAATGAGTAGCCTTTGCATCCTATGTGAGTAATAAAAGAATATTCTAGTCAGAGATAAGGGCTTAAAAAATGCTGCATTGGAAAAGGCAAAACACTTTCAGGGAATTGAAAATTATCTGCCATGGCAGGCACAGAGAGAGGCAAACTGATAACAGGCACTAAGCCTTAAAGAGTCAAGACATTTCAACTTTCCTTGGAAAGATGAGGCATCACAGAAGAATATGATGTTGTATGACAAGACTGGCATTTTAGATTGTTCTTGCTATAATGTGGACAAGAGATATATGAACTAAAGGCAGGATAAACATTTAGCTGATAAAATGACAACTTTGAAATTGGGTAACTAGATTTAGCAAATAAAAACAGAACACTCAGTTAAATTTAAATGTTAGATAAACAACAACCTTGGTTTTTTTTTTGCTTTTATTATAGGTATATCCTATGTAATATATATATATATATATATATATATATATATATATATATATATATCCATAATGTATCCTAGGATACTTTTAAATTAAAAATTATGCATTATTTTTCTGAAATTCAAATTCAACTGAGCTTATTGGACAATCTGGAAACCATACCTTGAAAGTAATTCTTACAAACTCATAAAACATAAGTAAAACCTGGTAGAAAATACTGCGTCTTTTGTTGTAAATGTGCTTTGACTAATCTGTGAATGAGAGAGTAGGAGTGATGACACTACAAGGATATCTAGACAAAATTCATAAAAGCATCTTTTTGCTAAATAAAATATAAAAATAATGCAAGTTGAATTAACTGGTCTAAGACCTTTTAACATTATACATATTTAAATCTTTCATTCTTTTTGTATTGAAAATATCTAATGATCTACAGTTCTATTTATTATAAATATGTATGTTCTCTACTTGAGAAAAAAATACCTATTGAATATGAAATCCATAGATGACTTGCATGAAAAAATGCCAGCTTTCTTAACAATTTAATCCATAGGAACTTGAAGCTATATCCAGCAATAATAATAATCTTTGAATTGGATAATAATAATAATAATAATAATCTTTGAATTGGATCCAGGCACTATAAATGGTAATAAATATTCAATATAGTTAGTCAATCTTAAATTATGAAGTAAGAGTTTTTGAGTTGTTAGTTTTTCAAGATGATAGAAAATACAAAATGGGGCCAGGCATGGTGACACACACTTGTAATCCCCAAAATTTGGGCAGTTGAAGCAGAAGGATCACAAGTTTGATGCCAGTCTCAGAAATTTAGTAGGGCCCTGAGAAACTTAGACTTTGTGTCAAAATGAAAAATTAAAAAGGCTGGGATATAGCTCACTGGTAGAGCACCTCTGGGATCAATCTCCAGTAACAACAATGAAAAACAACAACAAAAATTGGAAAGTAGAAAATTTGATATTCTCTTTCTCTCTCTCTCTTTCTCTCCCTCTCTCTCTTTCTCTCTCTCTCAATACAGATAGAGACTATATAATATGTATATTATCTATAAATCTCTCATATATGAGACTATATATCTATACGTACATACCTATCTATATCTACATAAAGAGAGATCATATATATATAAAGAAAAGTCTGCATTCTAAAAAGAATATTTGAGTATTTGATCAAGATCATATGTATTTTATTTGCTTTGACTTTTCCAGGAAAAATATTAAACTAAAAGAGATCTTATTAATCATCTAAACTATTAAATATCCAAAGGTTTATATCTACATAGATGATTTTGGTAAATTTCAATTAAAAGTAATAATGTGAATATCCAAGTTTTATTGGAATTAGACTTTTAAACATTATAAGGGTGATAAAGTCTCGCTTCACTCATCTGTGAGAAGATACTTTTGTATCTTTCTAAATTTCTGAATAGAGGTGATTAAGACAGATTTGGCATTTCAGTATATTTACTTTAACTACTAGATAGTAGAAGTACTTAAACACACATGGAATAAAGAGTAACCAGCATTTATTATGTACAAGACACAGTCCTATTTAATTCACACAATCTTCAAAAGCATATATGATCAGAGTAAAATCCATGTTTTCAAAATATACTCTGATTCACATAGCTAGTAAGTGGTTTAACCCAGGATATCAACCTAAATTGTGTAATATGAAAACCACAATTCTAACTCATCTGAAGTATACTTCTACTTAGCTTATCCAATATAATAAACATGTAAAACATTTGCATCTGAATCAGCATATTATATATGTTTAGTTTTGACCTTCAAGGTTCCTCCTCAATTCCCTTGTCTCAAGAGGGATATCCCCAAAAAGCTAGAAAAGAAATCTGCTCTCTAAAAATTCCCTCTTTAGCTTTTGGTTCCTGATGTCTAGGACTTCGGGGATCACATTAAGTCAAGAGAGGAGAGGAATAACTGCAATAGATGGAAGTAAGAGTTGGTGATAGGCAATGAGGCTGATATATGCATACCCTCCCTTTATTCCTTTAAGAAAAATGGGAAAGTCTAGGAACCTGGATTCTAACCTTCAGTTAAAGGTTGCCTCATTCAGGCCTATCATGGAAAGTACGGGATCATCTACCTTCACAGGAAATGTGGGTAGTACAATGACTAGAGGTCTTTCTCCCCATTGTTCAGGCTTCTTGATTTCTTGTGCAATACAAGGCAGAGGAAAGTGACCAGTGTTTCTTTTTAGACCCCCACCACGCAAAGATCTGAACAGAATTTCCTCCTGTAAAAATATGATGGGAACTCTCAAGTATATCAAAGATAACCAAGTAACATATTCTTATCCATCCACATCTATGGATTGATTACATCTCATATTCTTTAGAGTTGTGAATACATAAAATATACACACCACATTTCAATAGTTTTTTTTTGCATTTTTGTAAATAAATTAGTTTCTGCTTGACATATTATACTTCTATGTTCTTAAACTTCTTTCTTTCAACAATGTGAGTTTTTTCTCTTATAAAACAATTCACAGAATTCTAACTTCACTTATCATTGAAAAAATTTTCCTCAATAGTTATAAAACTCACATTATCATTCCTGAGGATTTTTATAATATTGCTAGTTTGGTTTATATTTCCCCAATTTTTTCATGAACAAAACGTTGGTAAATTTCTGGTTTCTAACTTTTACATACAAGGGCTTCTCCATACATCAGAAAATGTCAAAGGAGTAATCTTTTTTTTTTAATCATGTATCAATTTTGTTGTTGATGGGAAATGGATGCTTTATTATGAGGACCTCTAGCCCATTAGTCCTTAGCAACTATTCCTCACTGATTCAAGTTCTGATAATCATAGCCTGACAATATTGATCATTTTTTGCAAGTTCCATTATAAATACTTTACCTCTAATCATCATAACAATCATGTTGAGTATATACTATTATAATTAACATAGATGAGGGTGAATAACTTGATTTAGGTTTTTCATTACATGTTCATTCAATTATTATTTATTGCCTGGGTCATTTATTCATTCACCCACATATTTATGCAACAAGAATTTATCCAGTAACTACTCTTTGCCAGAAAATAGATAATTCTGAGGTGAACAGTACAGTGTGTTTCCTAAGAAAGGTTACATTCAAATGGGAGAGACAAAGAATAGGCAGATTAATACAATAGAAGTTGATAGAAAATAAAGTGACTTTTGAACTGAGAGCTTATATAAAATGAAAGAGCCATCAAATTAAATGAAGGAAAGGAAAGAAGGAAGGAAGGAAGGAAAGAAAAAAGGAGGAAGGAAGGAAAGAAGGAAAGAAGGCAGGCATGGTATCTGGGACTTTTATTCCAACTGTCAGATTATACAGATTTTACTTTTAATCTTGGTGATACACTGCTTCCTTTTAGCTATCACCTGTGCATTTTACCTTATTTCCTTATAACTATGATCCATAGTCTCTTGTGCTGTATGTTTCTATGAAATAATATTTATTTTCAGTGAAGATAGTATATTTTGAGAGAAAAAATATTTTAATTTCATATTTTAGGAATAAAAATCAATAGCAATAGCATCACTAACTTTCTTTAGTTCAATTAATACATATGTACTAAGTTTCAACCCTTTGGTAGGTAGTATAACATGCTAGGATTCAAAGGTGAGCAAAGGAGATAATATAAACAAAATGATAAACAGAAATAACAGAATATAAGGGTATTATGTTGTTATATTAGATTAAATATGGCCAAAACTGTTTTGCAAGTGTTTTTTTTTTGGGGGGGGGGCATGCTGGGGATTGAACTCAGGGATGCTTCACCAGTGAGCTATATCCCTAGCTCTTTTTCAAATTTTTCTTTTGTTTTTATTTTGAGACAGAGTCTCACTAAGTTGTTTAGGGCCTTGAAAAATAGCTGAGGCTCACCTTGAAATTCTAATCCTCCTATCTTAACCTCTGGAGCCTCTGGGATCAAAGACTTATGCCACCATACCTGTCTACTTCTTTGCACCTTTTAATCTCAAAAGGCAGAGTTTATTTCTCACCCCCTTGGGTCTGGGCTGTTCTCATGACTTGCTATGACCCAACAAAGTGGGGCAGAAGTGATGCTCTGTGAGTTCTGAGAATCTTTGCAGTTTCCACCTTAGCTGTCTTAGAGGGTTTCTCAGAGACTGCCATTTAAGAAAGTACATTGAGCCTACTGGAAGATAGGAGGTACAAGAAAAATAACTGAAGTGACCAGTGAATATTACTCTGAGTGAAGTTTCACTGGATCTTCCTCCCTGACAACTCTTCAGCTAAGGGGAGCTACATGTGTGAACACAGAAGCCTCCTGGCAATCAAGAGAATTGTGAATAATAATAAAGCCTTGCTATTTTAAGCCTCTAAGACTTTGGGTGGCTTTTACAAACCATAGTTAACTGATATAACAAGTGAAATGCCAGACTTTTATGAGTACATAACAGAGGCATGAAGTTGGTCTCAAGGGTGAACTTAATAGAGAGGCTTTCTGGAGAATGTGATGTTTAGAATGAACCCAAAAAGATGAATTGGGATTTCCAAGATGAAGATAAAGGAAAGAAATAGTCCACAAAGAGTATTCTTTATGTTTAAAAGACCTGATGCAAGTCACATTTTATTTCTTTCTAGGAATTACAGCCTTCTTAGTATGGAAAAGAGAGCACAGATGGCAAGTACAGAAACACAAGAACTTAGGCTGAATGTTTAAGTAGAGGATGCATTATGATAATAAGCTACAACAGATTATGATACAAGCCTTGAGAAGATATTTGAACTTTGTTATAAAAGCCAAAAGCCAACACACTTCTTCAGCTCCACTCTACTTAGCAATACATTCCCTCTCCTTTCTTCTTAGAATCAAATAATATGATTCTCTTTCCACTGATGAAAACATAAAAAGCATTCCCGATATTAAAAAGTAAAATTTCACTTATTCCTAAATGTGGTTATCTGTGGTCATCTCTAAGTAAGATTTTAAAATGACTTTTTAACTCATAAGAATTATCTGTCTATATTCATTTCATCAAGATGTATTTTTTTAAATTTCCATTGCTATCCTTCAATAACTTATTTTATCATTTCTTTTTGAATGGTGGGTAGAATTATTTGATGAATTAAAAATATGTATTAATGGTAAAAATATAGTTCACAGAAAGTTTGATTAAGGTATTTTTAAGAGTATGAAATTCATGCTGTAGAATTTCAATCACTGTCTAGAAGATTGCATAGGATTTTTGGGGACTTCAGGAAATCTCAGAGCCCCCAGTCATGCCATATGGTCAACTACAGTCTATCTGCAAAAATGCTCAGCTGGCATATATCTTTATGTTCAATTATATTTCAAACTATGTTAACCAAAATTTAATTTTTCTTTCAGAAAGATGATTTCTGGTATAAAATGTTACTGCATCTGAGCAATTCTGGCTTTCCTGATAGAGAGTAAATACTTGGATATATAGATAAATAATTTCTAGAACTTAGTTGAGATGAAACAATATGGTACGTCTTGAAACTGAAAAAGGAATTCCAGTTTAGTCAGTAAAATAAACTGAGATTTTCTGTGTACAGAAACAAAATATTAGATACATACAAAATACTGTTATATGATCATAAAATTGTGTACAGAAATATTATATGATGCATTTCCTGTGCTGGCCCTAAGGGATCTGTATTAATTAAAACCTATATATAATGCTAATACACATACTTTTTATTTTTGAAAAATATGATTATTTACAATTTTTAGCACCACCTTACAGATGAGCTATATTTCCCAGGATAAATAACATTTGCTTGAAATTAGTTCTGGTTCAGTACTGGTTATGCTGAAACTAGGAATAAAACTGTTGGCAATTTGCTTTAGTTTCCTCATTTATAACAAGTTTGGGCAGAATTAGTAATCAAAATCACCAAAACTTTTATCATGAAGTTCAATTTTCATTATATTTCCTTATAAATTTTTTTTTTGAAATTTTCTACCTTATAAATAAGCTGCATCAACTTTGCAGTAAGAAACACATGCCAATTAAAAAAAAAAGCAGTACTGGCACCTCCTAAGCAGCCCTTCTACTCATCATTAAGTAAATAATACATCATTGCATTAATTTAATTATAGTGCCAAGTAAAGAAAGTTGTTACTTTAGTTAGCAGGAGAAAGTCTGTAATGGGAAATATTAATTAAGCAATTTTAAAATAGTGGAAAGAAAAGTGGACCATCATTATTTTTCCAGGGAATCCCAGAAAGGAATCACTGGGTTAGAAGATATTTAAGGTCCTTTCCAGTTCAATAAATCTATAAGGATACAGAATTCAATCTAATTGTGTAATTCATTTATTTTAATAAGTTGCCTGCCTGCCTGTCTGCCTCCCTTCCTTACATTTTTCTATCTTCATTTCTTCTTCTCCTTCTCTCCACTTCCTCCCTACCCCTGTTCTTTTCTTTCTTCCCTTCTACAAACTATATTGACAATTTAACACATTTCAGGAATTCCACTGGGTAAAAATGATCAAATGAAAGCAAGAGATAACAAGGAAGAAAAAATAAAAAGCACTGTAATTTCAAGAATGTGAGTTAATGAAAGCATAAATATAAAAGGTGATGGTAGTAAATGTCTGGATTGTTGAGGGATCCAATTCACACTAGCTTTCCTTTCTGAGAAGGAGATATCTGTGATGACAACAGAGAATGCTAAAAAGTTACTCATTCGAGAGTAAACAGGAAATACAAAGAACCTAAGGCAAAATAGAACATGGTATGCCCAAGAACGCAATAACAACAAAATGTTAAATATTAGGAAATCTAGGGCTTTATGCCATTGTTAGAAGTTAGGACTATATTTACTAATTTATTCTAAGTCAGTGGTGAAGAAGGAAGATATTATTCTAGTGTAAGACAAATAATTTTGCTATTAATGGATAACATATCTGTTTGTCTCTGTGTATGTGTATGTTACTGTATTGTGTGTGTGGCTGTGTGGGTGTATGTAAGGAGTTTATGATAGCAGTTGTTTGTTGGAAATAGGAGAAATACATGACACAATGACATGTAAAATAACATAAGCTGACCCTTTTGCTTTGAGAGCATCCCAAAGAAGAAAATGCTTAAAAATTACTATTATAGAGCTTCTGCACCAGAAGGCACATTTGCAAAGGTCAAAAAGTAAATATATCAGACCAGAGATTCTACACTAAGCACCAAGATCAGGGTCCATGCAGAATGAGGAACTGCCTGGGAAGATATTGAAAGTGTAATGACTACTGAGCTTTTAAAAATATCCAAATGGCTAATCAAAACCAGTGTTCCAAATAAATAACAGACAAAGTGAAGGGAATACTAAAAGCAGAGAAGCACAATCCCCGAAGAAACAGATGCTGCAAGCAGCAGGGGAAAGCCAGTGTAACTTCACAAATGTGACTATAATAATGCTTTTCTGTGACCCTTATCCTATCATACATGCTGGAAAAGTGTATCCAAAATAATCATAACATTTCATCTGTGAAGTCCTAAAAAGCAAGGATGCAAAGACTAAAATGGGATATGAAAATAAAATGAGATCATGGCATTCTACAGAATGGCATGATTTGTATTAATCTTGAATAAAGAAAATAAGTTGATATATCTGATGGGAAACATAGTTTTGGGTGATTCATTTAAAAAATATTTATTGAGACTACTATGTATTAAGCCCTACTATGCTGAGGAAAAGTCATATAACGTCTTCCTTTCAAGGAACTCAGGGTGGGAGGTAGAGAAAATAAATCAATAAATAAACAAAGAAAGTGAAAATCCCAATTGAAAAAAAATGTTTTTAAACATTTATTTTTTGGCTTTAGGTGGTTACAATATCTTTATTTTATTTTTATGTGGTGCTGAGGATCGAACTCAGTGCCTCACACATGCTGGGTGAGCATTCTACTACTTGAGCCACAACCCCAGCCCCCAATTGAAGAAAAAATTTAAAGTAGCATAACAGATCTCGTACCTAGTCAATGAAGGCCAGATGGCCACTTAGAGGAGATATGTGTGTGTGTGTGTGTATACATGTATATATACACACATCTATGTACATAAATATATACACATGTGTATATATAATTACATACATATGAATATATATATAAACATATGGATATATAGATATAGATATATGCCAACCATGTGAGGTTCACTGGAAAAGAATTCAATAAAGATAGTCTATGTTGCTGAGACACAGGAGAGGAGAAGTGTAGGGGTGAGTTTGGTGATACATATAGGAGTTAATCATGCAGTAGCAAATAGGTGTATATTAAATATTCTAGGAATTTGTGGTGAGGTTTTTGAGTTTGACTTTGCTTGTATTTAAAAAAAATCACCCTAATATTCTGTGGAAGATGGCTTATAGACAAGCAATAAAATCAGGTGACAGACCTAATATGCCAACTCTAATGAAGTAATAAAAGGTAGAGATAATATTTCACTAAGAAATTTTAGTGAATAGGAAATGTGGGTTGACTCAAGAGGCAAATCAATAATCACAAGATGGTTAAAACTAATATTATTTAAGTTACATTGTATTTTAATATATTTTTCCAAATATCAAGTATATGTACAATATTATATTGACTATACCTTCCAAGAAAATTTTGAGAGCAAACAGACTGCATATATGAATCCATATCCTACATTTTCATGAGCCATGCCCAACTCAAATAGGGTATACTCATCCAGCTACTAGCAGAAACAGGCTATTGTAAAAATAGCTAGATTCAGAAAGTAACTGAAAACTCAAAAGAACCACACTTATGTACTCCATTATTATTATATCAATAAAAATAATATATAAATAAAGACATGCGATGCTATTTTTTAACATTTTCCATGAAAAATAAACATACTGGAATTTAGCTATGTGAGTTCCCAGTATTTTACAATAGCAGAATATGATATAGGTGTATTAAAAATACCATGGGATATAATTATTACAATATTACACACTAGAAACCGCTATTTCGGGATTGTAACTCAAAAATTGAGATTACAAGAGCTGGAAATGTAAAGGGTTTGTCTCCAAATCCAAAAAATATTATTTCTTTTCTATTAAATTGATATCCTACATCTATTCAGCCATTTTTATATTATAATGAAGATCAGTGTAGATCACTGTGCACGTGAGCCATATTTATTAGAAATTAGAATACATATATAAGCAACTCAGTTAATTTCCTTCTAAATGTTGAAAATATTGATAGAGTCAACTAAAAATAATGAATTGTATATTACTATTGGTACGAATGTTTTTTATTCTAATATTTGGAAAGATACCTGGAAGAGGCTGGACTTACATAAGGTAAAACAAGTGTAAAATATTCTATGAACAAAATTTAAAAACAAAAATTTCTTATAGGTACTCATTCTAAAAAGATATCTTCTTAATTTATAATTTCCAAGACATTGTTCTTTATCCAAAAACTATAAAGGTTAACAAAGCATAAATTTTGATTTAAAAGAACTATAGGATATACACAAAAGAGCCATAATCAAAGGAAGAAGAAAGATTATATCTAAATTGTTATTATATAAGAAAAAATATGGAAAAGTTTGCACTCAGATAATGTGGGCAACTGTGGGATAGGGCAAATCAGTTCAAAATAAAAGTATGTACAAGTATGAAAAGGTATGGAAAACTGTAGAAAATGACAGTAAATTCCATTTTGCTGCACATAATTCAAGAAGATTAGAAATCTACAAATGGTAACTTCAAGGACATTAAGTAGGTTGAGCAAACATTTGTTGCTCTCTGGCTACCCAGGAACCATAGTTCTAGTATCAGAGATTAACTTGAAGGTTTTTAACTTAGCACATCTCTTAGCTTTTATGTCTGATTTCTAATTCTAGTCTTACTTGGAGGTATAATGAATATTTCATTTAAAATTTGCAATGGGAAATTTTAAGTAACTGAGGAGTTTAACTACTTAACTTCTAAATAATTAAGTCCCTTAAATGAATAACCAAAGTATTTGGTATAACCAAGTCTTAGAGTTTTACTCCTTAAAACATTTTATGAAATCATGAGAATGGAAGCAGAAATAGTCAAATAAAAGAAAGAACTTCTGTTAACTTTTTACATCCTTGACATCTCTGTTGTATTCAGATGCTTTGGCCTCTAAAATGTAATTTAATTGTTTACTGAATATCTGGCTAAAATGGGTATATTTGCAGTTGTATTTACTATTTTCAGCTAGGATGATATATTGAAAAATTATATTCTGTCTCTTTGAAGGACAAGACAGTTTAGATTGCTTTTCTGTCTCAATGCAGATTAGGTTACTCTTCCAATGAAGTTCAGAGGATGTAATTTCATGAAGTCTGTTATTAGAAAAGAGATTTGGGAGTTTTTTTCAAATTATTTTTAATATATTTATCATGTACAACATGATGTTTTGAAATATGCATACATTGTGAAATGGCTACACTAAGCTTCTTAGTATATTAATTAACTCACAAATTTTTATTGTATGTGGTTAAACACTTAAATCTACTCTCTGAGCAATTTTCAAGAACAGATGTTAATATTAACTATAGCCACTATGTTATATCATGAATCTCTTAAAATTTTTGTTTCTAGTTGAAATTTTGTGTATTTAACCAACAGCTCCCTAAATTCCAACCCACTCCAGCCCATTGTTACCACTATACAACTCTTTATTTCTATGACTTTTACTATTTTATGTCTCAGATATAAGTGAGATCTTATGGCAATTTTATTTCTGTACATGTCTTATTTCACTATACGTTCAAGATCTATTGATGGACACAGTTTGATGCCATACTTTGGCTACTATGAATGGTGCTGCAATAAATATGGGAGTGCAGTTATCTCTTTGATTAAAAAAATATGGTACATATAAACAATGGAATCTTATTTAGCAATAAAAAAGAAGGAAATCCTGTCTTTTGTGAAAACATGGATGAACCTAGAGGTCATTATTTAAAGTTAAATAAATGAATCACGGGAAAAAAGTACTGCATGATCTCATTCATTAGTGGAATCTGGTAGAGAGGTCCTGGTAGTTGCCAGTGGCTGGGGAGTAGTTGGTCAAGGATAGAAAATCACATTTTTATAGGAGGAATAAATTCAGGAGGTCTATTGTACAGTATGGTAACTGTAGTTCATTAGGATACACTGTATTCCTGAAAAATGCTAAAAAGTGTAGACATGTGGTATCACCACAAAAATAAATATATAAGATAAAATACACATTAGCTAGATTTAACATTATACAGTGTATACGTATACTTCAAAACAGTGATGTATGTAATAAATACAATTTTATCTGCCAGGAAAAATAAATAAATACATCAAAATTAAGTTCAAAGTATAAATTTTAATAAAGTCTATGAGAAAAAAAGTGATTTTAAAAGTGACCATGTGTGTTCTGGGAGAGACATGTATAGGCAAAGGAAGAGAAATATCAATTTCACCTCAAATTTTGTGGGAAATATAAATATGTAGCAGTTCAATTTTTAAGCCACTCACTGCAATCAATAAATCAATACAGGTTTTTCATATGATTGTCACAGATTTTTTGACAAAGATTTTGACAAACATGTTTCAGGTGTTTCTGTTAAAATATCAAATAATTTTAGAAATATGTCATTACAACCACTAGGGAGTCTCTGTGTGTGTGTGTGCATGCATGTACATGCATTTGTTTACTATACCTCAGCTGGCTTACAAACATTCAGTGAGCTTCAGGCTAGAGAGGAACTTGAACTCAAAGAGGTATATTCATTCTGATAAACTGTAAGAGATAATACATCAGTATTTCTAGTTCATGAAAGAAAACTACAGAACCCTAAAGAAAGAAGTCAAAGAAAACCTTAGAAGATGGAAAGATCTACCTTGCTCTTGGATAGGCAGAATTAATATTATCAAAATGACCATACTACCAAAAGCACTGTACAGATTTAATGCAATTACCTTAAAAAATCCCAATGGCATTCCTCATAGAAATAGAAAAAGCAATTATGAATTCATCTGGAAAATAGCTAAAGCAATACCCAAAATAGCTAAAGCAATCCTTAGCAGGATGAATGGACCAGGTGGCATTGCTATACTAGACCTTAAAGTGTACTATAGAGCAATAATAACAAAAACACCATGGTATTGACACCAAAACAGACTGGTAAACCAATGTGGTACAGAATAGAGGACACAGAGATGAATCCACAAAATTACAATTATCTTAAGGTGCAAAAAACATACCCTGGAGAAAAGATAGCATCTTCAACAAATGGTGCTGGGAAAACTGGAAATCCATATGCAACAAAATGAAATTAAACCTCTATCTCTCACATAACTCAAAATGAATCAAGGACCTAGGAATTAAACCAGAGACTCTGCATCTAATAGAAGAAAAAGTAGGCCTTAATCTTCATCATGTGGGATTAGACCCCAACTTCCTTAATAAGACTCCTATAGTGCAAGAATTAAAACCAAGAATCATTAAATGAAATGGACTCAAACTAAAAAGTTTCTACTTAGCAAAAGAAACAATCTGTGAGATGAACAGAGAGCCCACATCTTGGGGGCAATTTTTTTCCCCTCACACATCAGATACATCATTAATCTCTAGGATATATAAAGAACCCAAAAAGCTAAGCACCAAAAAAAAAAAAAAACCAAAACAAATAACCTAATCAATAAATGGGCCAAGGACCTGAAAAGACACTTCTCAGAAGAGGATATACAATCAATCAACAAATATATTTAAAAAATTCCATCATCTCTAGCAAACAGAAATGAAAATCAAAACTACTTTAAGATATCATATCACTCCAGTCAGAATGGCAGATTTTATGAAGACAAATAACAATAAGTGTTGGCAAGGATGTGGGGGAAAAGGTACACTCATACATTGCTGGTGGGACTGCAAATTGGTACAGCCAATATGGAAAGCAATATGGAGATTCCTTGGAAATTTGGGAATGGAACCACCATTTGACCCAGCTATCCCTCTCCTTGGACTATACCCAAAGGACTTAAAAACAGCATACTATAGGGACATAGCCACTTCAATGTTTATAGCAGCACAATTCACAATAGCTAAACTGTGGAGCCAACCTAGATGCCCTCCAATAGATGAATGGATTAAAAAATGTGGCATATATACACAATGGAATATTACTCATCAAATACTTCTTTTAAATTAACTAGACTTCTAAAATTTTGGAATGTGGCAGACACTGAAATGCAATAATCATACACAATAAATCTTAATGACTTAGTGAATAATAACAATTAAAAGCTGAGAAATTACAAAAATGACTTTATCACATTTTTTCATTGTATTTGTTGTAAATTTTGAACTAGTTTTCTGCTTTCATATAATTTGGTATCTCTACCTTAGCTGTCAATAAGAGATCTGCACATTTTGTGTACAGCACTACGCAGTCCAATATAATATCCACTAGCCAATTATGGCTTTTGAGTATTTGAAAAGTAGCTCAATTTTTAAGTTCAATTAATTTAATTTTAATTAATAAAGGTATTACAAAATGTTTTTTCATTAAGTATAACATTACTGTTTTACTAGACTACATTTCAACTGCTGTATCATGTATAGATGTATTGCAGTAAAGATGTTGAGAAATCCATTCTTTCCTGTACTACATATTGATACAACATTAAATGTGCTTGTGTGTTTAATTATTTTATGAAGACACCAAGAATCAGAGTCATATCTAAGTAAATAATAACTGCTATGGTTATGCTTAGATATGAGGTATCCCCCAAAAGGTCTTTCATTAATGCAGATAGAGTCAGAGGTAAAGTGACTGCACTGAGCGAGTTTGTTTGACTGCCTTTTGATAATCACTGCTTTGTTTCACATTTCTGTATTTGCATTTGTTTTTCATTAAAAATAACAATTTAATAATAACTGTAGAGATCATCAGTATAGAAGATTTATTCCCTTAATGCTTTATTTAATCAACCTCCTGAATTAAAAAGCATATTTTATATCTTTCAAAAATACCAAATTATCTCTATAGTAAAATAAATTCTTTTAGTTAGCAGGCCACTCTATATTATCTAATAAATTTTTCCACAAATTTATTTCAATGCTTACTCTTATGGTTTGGATGTGAGGTATTCCCCAGAGCGCCTGTGTTAATGTAGGAATATTCGGAGGTAAAACGATTAGTTTGAGAGCTGTGATCTAATCAGTCCATCCTCATTTGAATGGACTGACTGGTGGGACTGTAGGCAAGAGGGCCAGGGCTGAAGGAGTTGGGTCACTGGTGTGGTGCCTAGGAAGATAATCCACTCTCCCCTTCTCTCCTTCCATTCAGGCCATGAGTTGACCAGATTTCCACAACTGGGTCCTTCCCTCATGATATTTTCCTCACTTGAACCTTTAGCAATGGAGTCAGTTACCTATGGACTGAAACCTCTGAAACTCTTACCCACAAATAAACTTTCCCTTCTCTAAGTTGTTTTTGTTGGATATTTTGGTCATAGCTATATAAAAGTTAATTAAAATACTAATGAATTAAAATATTTTAAAAAATGTAGTAAAAGATTCTTCTAGTCTTTTAAGCAAATCAACTATTTTCAAAGAAAATTTTATGTCCAAAATGATGTACTGTGAATATAAAATACCATCAAAACTTTAAAGATTTAATAAAAAAGAATGTACTATATGTCAGTAATATTTTGATTGTGATTAAATGTTAATTTTCTGACATATTGGTTAAATACAATTAAAATAAATTATGCTTGCTTCTTTTACTATTTTACATTGCCACTGGAGAATTTAAAATTTTATAGATGAATGTGTCATATTATTATTGTTATTTATATTTTTGGTTAGTGCTGTGCTAAGAGGTATAGGACCAGGCATCAATAAATTAGAAGATAAAGAATGACAAGGACCTTTATAGCAATGATCACTGAAGACCTTTCACAGCAAAGCAAGGCAATCATGAGAGCAACTTCAGTGGATTACTGGCATTGCAGAGAATGGGTTTTAAGTTAAAGAACTATATAGACCTAGAAAGAACCATAGTCTGATATATTAAGGAATTTATTTCAGTTCACACAGTGGAGTCTGTACCATGATTTACTAGCTTCTAATTCATCATTCTTTCCAGAACACTACTTGTGTAAAGGAAAATTTAAACCTGAGAATCTCATCCATCCCTCTCTCTTAATAGAATTGAAGATTCTATTGCCATATATTAATTAAACACTTACTTTGAGTAAGAGTGCTGACTTTTTTGTTACACTGATAAACCAGAAAAAAATGAGTGACCAGTAAATAGGAAAGTCCATGTCAGTTACAGGATATTTAAAGACTATCGTTGTATTTTCTATAACAAGGGAGGACATAATCCAATGCAACAAGGTTACCTTCTTGTTATACAAATAATATGATGTTTTAAATTGAGTTTTTTCAACAAAAGTGCACTGAGTATTATGAAATCATAACCTTTCCCATTAAGATTTTTTACTTTCTTCACCTCAAGCTGTTTTATTAACTACAGATTACTTCTTGGGTTTTCCATCCACAGTCAGTACTTCCTGAACTACGAAAAGATTAAATAAGTGTATAATAGCAGACATTCTTAATAATTATTTCACCAGCATTCATATCATAGCAATGAATGTAGTCCCCAGTTATGTCAGAGTTAATTTGTAAAACATTTGTTAAAAGTTTGATATGGTTTAATGGGGATAATTTTCATTATCATAGCTACTGTGTAAAGAAATATACAATATTTCCCTCCCCCTGCTTTTCTTTCTTCCTTTCTTTCTTTCCAGTGTTTTACTATGTTCCTCAGGTTTCTAACTCCTGGCTCAGGTAGTGGTCCTCCTGCCTCAGCCTTGTCAGTAGTTAGGATGATAGGCAAGTGCCATCAGTCAGCTAGAAGCCTATAATTGTGTTATTTTTCTAAAGAAACAACACATAAGCACTTATATAATTAAAATATACATAAGCCTCAACTAATTGCTATGAAAAGGCTGGGACATTGTTCTTTCAAATAATGCTCAGTTTATAAAGAATATAATTAAAATTGCCTTTCAAATCATTTTCCAACAGTAAGGATGCTGCTGCTGCTCATGCTACTGCTACTGATGATGATGATAATAATTATAATAGCTAAAAATTTATAAAACTTCTTATTGTCTGCCAGACACTATTCAATGTATTTTACATATATTAACTAATTTAACAACTGTCATTTTTGAACATCTCACTCTTAATTAAGAACAGCAAATTTCCACAATATTCACTTATTTTCAAATTTTATTTCCAATGAATTTTCATTTTTTCTGAAAAAAAGTGTTATTCTGATGTTTGTAATTTTGAGGATGACTAAGGTGAGAGAAATTGCATTGATTTGAGAATAACAAAGCTCTTAGCAAGAACTACACAGACTTTTATCTGCTTCCCCTTACAAACTAGGCTACATGTCCTTCTTCAGGGTATGTCTGCACAACTTGTCCTCAAGTTGTTGTATCTTGCTTGGCAAAGTAGAGATGATGAAACAATGGATGAGATAGCATGAGGAGTACATGAAAAAGCAGTATGGAGATTCCTTGTATATATGGGAATGGAACCATCATTTGACCCAGCTATCTATCTCCTCAGTCTATACCTAAAGGACTTAAAATCAGCATACTACATGGACACAGCCACATCAATATTTATAGCAGCACAATTCACAATAGGTAAACTGTGGAGCCAACCTAGATGCCCTTCAGTAAATGAATGGATAAAAAAAATGTGGCATATATACACAATGGAATTTTACTCAGCAATAAAAGAGAATAAAATCATGGCATTTGCATGTAAACGGATGGTGTTAGAGAAGATAATGCTAAGTGAAGTTAGCCAATCCCCCCAAAACAAATGCCAAATGCTTTCTCTGATATAAGGAGGCTAATTCATAGTGGGTTATGAGGGGGAGCATGAGAAGAATAGACGTACTCTAGATAGGGAATAGGGATGGGAGGGAAAGGGAGAGAGTAGGGGGTTAGCAAGGATGGCAGAAAGTGATAGACAACATTATCCAAAGTTCATGTATGAAGACATGAATTTTTATTGACATACTTTATATACAACCAGAGATATGAATAATTGTGCTGTATATGTGTAAGAAGAATTATAATGAATTCTGCTGTCATTTGTTTTTTTTTAAATCAATTTAAAAAGAGAAAAAATAAAACTACATTGAGATTTCACCTCATTCCAGTCAGAATGGCAATTATAAATAATACAAGTACAATAAATGTTGGTGAAGATATGGAGAAAAAGGTACACTCATACATTGCTAGTGGGACTGCAAATTGGTGCAACCACTTTGAAAAGCAGTATGAAAATTTCTCTCAGAAAACTTAGAACAGAGCCTCCATTTAACCTAGTTATCTCATTCATCAGTGTATACCCAAAGGACTTAAAATCAGCATACTATAGGGACACTGCCATATCAATATTCATAGCAGCTCAATTCACAGTAGCTAAACTGTGGAACCAGCCTCGGTGCCCTTCATAAAGAAAATGTGGTATATACACACACAATGGAATATTATTCAGTCATAAAGAGAAATGAAGTTATGACATTTGCGAGTGCATGGATAAAACTGGAGACTAGCATGCTAAGTGGTAAGCCAATCCCGAAAAAAACAAAGTCCAAATGTTCTTTCTGATGTGTGGATACTAACTCACAATAAAGAGTACTTTGGATTAGACAAAGGGGAATGAAATAAAGGGAAGGGGAATGGGAATATGAAAGATAGTGCAATAAACTGGACATTACTTTCCTGTATTCATATGTGAATACACAACCAATGTAATTCCACATTATGTACAACCAGAAAAATGGGAAGTTGTACTCCATGTATGTTTAATATGTCAAAATACACCCAACTGTCATATATAACTAAAATGAACAACAAGAAGTCTAAGTTGCACCTTTCTTCAAAAACTCTATGGAGGACAGGGATTATTGAGAGAGGGCACCAATACCTCTATCATATCTTAAACTCTGTTAGATATAGAGTGCCCCTGAGTTCAATACCTTGTAACCCTGCCAAAAAAAAAAAGATAATTTATGGTAGAAAATGTGGTTTAAAGAGCTTCAGCTGAAGATTAGATGGAAAATCCACCAAATAGTATTATGGAGTCAAAGGTAAATAACTGAACATGCTAAGAGAATGGGCCACAAAGTAATTGTGCACACCAAAACGGATGCATACAGGATCCTCAACTACTAAGAAGCAATACCTGTAGTGAAGCCAGCTAATATTCATAAGTGAGAATGATGGTTTACACATAGAAAACTTGGTTATATCTATCATTATTAAAACTCACAGTCTAACACATATTCAGAAGTTTTCTTGAAAAAGGAATGAGGAGGACATATAAACCATAAAACTATACCTGGCTAAATCTGAATACAAATAAAAAGACTCTTATCCTAGAAAAGAGTGGTAAGTGTTATATTTATGCTATCATCAGCAGGAATATATAAGCCTATTAAAAAATTTACACAAAATTATCTATCTATTGTTTTTTTAGATTTATAGATATCCAGTACTATATTTGGACCTACTATATATTTATATATTTCAGAAAACACAGACATATATGTATGTGTGTGTATATATGTATATATATACATATATTTATAATGTGTGTGCATATATATATACACATATGCATATATGCACACACACATATATATGAAAATTTGATATTGATAAGATTACTTTATCTCATTCATAAAAGATAGTAGTTGGTATATTTTACTTTGGTAATCTAAATTGCAATCATTTTACTAAACTATTTCTGGATTCTCACAAAATGTGTGAGACTGCAACAAGTTAATAAAAAATTGTTTTTAAATTTTTAGGAGTATCAATAAAAAGCATTGGGCTGGGGATGTATCTCAGTGGTAGAATGCTTGCCTAGCATGCAAGAGGCTCTGGGTTTAATCCCCAGCACTCCAAAATAAATAGATAGATAAAATAATAAATAAATAACATATATATTTGTATATATATAATATTTACTTTAAAAGAACACAACAAGCCTAATAATCATTAAATCTTTGTTGTTTTCTTAAAAGAAGAAAGTCACCCTTAAATGAATGCTATAGAGATTGAATTAATTCCTTAGAAAACAACACAAAGTTTAAACAAAAATATTTATCAAACCTTTATAATGCTGAATTTTATGACTATTTTAAGTACATTCATTTTATCTTTACACTCCCTGATATACTTTACACCAGAATCTATCGTCATTCAATTTTAGGTAATACTCTTTATTAGTATCTGATTTAAGACAACACTTTTTTCACAAGTAATGTCCACCAATAATTCTGAGTATTCTCAAAGTGAATATATATTGTTAATTCATACTATTATGAAAGAGGATTATAAAACAACAAGGCAACATAAAGGAACAATCAATATTATTACTAAAATTATACTTAATTTATGGAACTTCAGTTTATATTTTAAAATTATATTTCTATTTTAAATATAACCACATGACTTAAATTTTAATTAATTGTTAAAATGTTTAGCAAGATGATATATTATATGGGAAATTGTTTGTTTAGAGTTGAGCAAAAATAAATGCTAATAATATGTTTCTGATACACAAAACTTTTCTCAGCTCATTAATATTCATTTCATAAAGGAAATTCTACTTAAGAGAAATTTGAAGGGAAATAACTAGCCAGTTTACCATTATACATATCCACAATTTATGAAACAAAATTAAGAGTGGGAGATATGTAGCAAGATTTTAATGATTAGAATTCTTACAAAAGTTAGTATTTAATTAAGTATGTAGTTTAAATTTTCAGTTTCAATATTGCTATGTAACTAAAATTACCTTTTTACATTTAAAAAATTTCCAGGATTACTGGCTTTATTTTAAATTAAATCAATGGACGTCATAAAACAGAAATAAAACAATACATACATATATAAATATAAGTGTGTATATATACACATACATATTTGTTAAACAAATTTAACTCTAATTCATTATTTATTGATATGATATAAGGCATTATGTTTTATATTGGTATGACTGTGAAATGTTTATATCACAGAAGAACGGTGTCAGAGTTTTTAATAGTTACTTTAGAAAGGCAGAGGATTATCTAGATAGACCATTTTGACTATTAAGATATTCTGAGTATTTCTGCTGTTTTTATAGGCACAGTACTAATTAAAAAATGAATCTTATATACCAGGCAAGCCCAATGAGAGAAGTAAATTTTTTTTTACTCTACATAAAATTTTAAAAATGAATTTCCCAGTGAGAGTAATAATTTAGAATGGAAGGGAACTTAAAGAAATAAAGGTGGTAATAATATCAAAATAAAAACAAAGAAAGCATGGTACAGATTAGAAATTATTCTCAAACACTATATACTGATGAAACTTAGATTCCTATTCTCTCAAAACTCAGGAAGTACAAATAAATACATTACTCCATAAGATTGTAAGAATGAAGATGGCCCACATATGAAAAAATGATATTTTGAGAAAAGAATTCAAAGATATTCTTCATGAATCTTCCCATACCATATAATTATTTAAAGATAAAAATTAATATTCATCAATTACTTATTGAATTATACTAACAAAGCTCCATCTACTCTATTTAACAGGAAAGGAAGTTATTCATCCATGTTCAACATTCCCATGTCAGTATAGTACAAGTAAAGTGTCCAGAGACCAAAAGGTCTTCTTTTTTCATGTCACACTTCCTCCAAAGAATCCTGGAATCATAAATATGACTCGTTGAGAGTTATCAGATTAGAGGAGGGGGTTCAAAATTAGCATGGTGGGATATATCACTTCCTATATTATGTAGTAATGAATATGTGAAGACATAAGAAAAACTTACATTTAAACAAAGTTCGAAAAAATATAGCTAAACATGTCAAGAGACAGCAAAGATTAAAATACTATCACCTTTATAGAAATTTGCTTTGATGCTATGCTGTTTTATTAAGCTTGAACTAGATTTATGATATCAAAATCTGTTATAGAAAGGAAATTGTTTCTCAGTTTTATTCACAAAATATTCTGTTTTAAACTTGATTCCAAGCAAAAGTGCTTTTCCTTTGAGAAACATGGGCATCCTCCTTTGTGTTAGTGAGAAAATCTAACATTTTTCCTGGATTCAAATATTTTGTTTGGCTCCTGGATTCAAATATTTTGTTTGATCACAATATTTAAAGTACTTGTTCCTCATGGCTAGCATGTATAGTTTCTCACCTATCCCATATGGTTGATGATCTCTTACAACTGAAGCATCTTTATTTACTGCATGTCTTATTTTTACTGTAAGAAGTCTTAAAACCTTCTGAATTGAACAATAATTTGTCTGGCTATTGTGATTATTTTTATGCATGAAAAATCCAAGACTCAAGAGAATTCAAATAGCAAATAGTAATGTCACGATTCAACTCTAATCTTCTAACCACACAAATCCTATTCTTTCCCTAAGATCATATGCTGCATTCTCAATAATTTTATTGTCTTTGTTTAGTAACTGTATACACACATTTATGTCAAAAACCTCCCAAATATAAAAAATGGGGTAACTATTCCCAAGTTATTTGTTTTTCAACTAAAAGACAGACATCTAAAATGTAAAAGGCCTGCCTCTATATACATGAGGTTTACAGGAGGTGATTTTAAATATGGCTTAAAAATTTAGTTCATTAAATGTGTTTTCTAACAAAAGAAATGCCCAATTGATTCCTAAATGAAATAATCTATTTGAGAATCTACAAAATATTTTATTACATAAATTTAAGATATTGTGTATTACTATTAATATATCTTGGTTAAGAACATAGAAAATATTTACCTATACAAGAAGCATTATGCACAACAATATTATGGAAGAAAAGGGATAAATAAAATGTGATAAAACCTATAGAACCTATTTAGAAGGATTAATCTAGAATACCAAGAAACTCACATATTTAAATATTTGTAATTGATGAAATGTTACAGTTCCTAAACTTACAAGTCCAAGAAAATTATATGAATCCTACAACTACAGCTTCCACATTGCACATTAAAAAAGCAAAGTGTGTATTATTCCAAAATTAAAATTAAAACATTGTAATAATACTTGATACTTAAATAATGAAGCCTTATGTATTAGAAAAGAATTCTTTTCTATAAACATCTCCAAGAGGCAATGTTTTATGTACTGAACAATTGAGTGTCATTTAAAAATCCCTTTTCAATTCAGAAAATAGGAAAATATGATTGTGTATGCATGGGAAAGGAAAAAAAAACTAGATTTTAGGCTTATACAAAGATCAAGTGACAACAATATTAATCCTTTTAAAAATAGGTAATAATAATTCCAAACACCACAGTTTCAGACAAGTTTTAATATTTATGTGAAAAGTAGAACAATTCAGATTCTCATTAGAAAAAATTATTGGTGTAATTTGAATATGGCAACAGTATAAAAAAACAATGACACATATAGTACAATAACATGGAAATGATTTTCTTTGGAAAGGAACTGCAAACTAAAAAGGAAAATTTAAAATCAAAAAGGAGATGATAAAAAAAGTTTTCAAACAACATATTCTCAGTATAAATAAACTCAGGAGAAAAAAAGAGATGCTTTTATTTATGTTCTATTGGAGTAGACATACTCAATGTAAAACCTCAGTGAGGAAAACTTTTATATATCATAAAACATTGTACTTAAATCACAACTTTTCTTAGTATTTTTGAAAGGGAATACAACTGTACTTATTGGCATTGTAGTCTCATTTTCTACTTAATCATATTTAAAAGGGCAGTATTTAAGCCAATCAAGAACCTAGTTTATAATACAACTTAAAGGTGGTTCTGTTTGAAAAAAGTACATTGGTATATAGCTATATGCCTTTCCATCAATTATGGAACAAACTATAAAAAATAGCTAATTGCATTCATTGAACCCTTTAGTAGTTTGCAGTTAATTTTCACGGTATTTAGTAAAGGACACAGATGAAATAAAACGTTATAAAGAAAATAGTAAGTGTTAGGAAATCAGGAGCTTCATTAAAACATTAAATGAATTCAAAATTATAATTAAATCAATGATAATTACTGATAGTAACTCAGTATTTGAGTTATTAAGAAGCTGAGCTGTGTAGACTTGATTTTGACTTTTATATAATATCTTCCACAAAATGTTCCATTTACATTGATCTTAATTAAGATACCACTGAAACGAAATAGTGCTATGGAACAATGTAAAAAGCAAGATTACCCTTTCATGCTAGGGTACCTATTTTTTGCATAACAGAATTATGAGTTTTGCAGACATTTAAATCGGTTTTATCAGTGTTTTTTAATACAATTTTTAAAATTTGATTCTGATTTCAAAAATTACTTCTCCAAGAATTTGTGCTAAGTAAAATATTATTTGGATATAATACAACTAGAAAAATTAAACCTGATCAGGAAAGTTTTAAAAGGATACAATGCAAAGGCACACTTTTAGGTAATAAAACTTTCCCTACATCTTATAAAATCATAGTTTCCATTTTCTTAGCCCATTTTATTTCCTCTGTGTTCTGTGGATAAAGTTTACACTAAAACCTACCTTATTTTAGGCCTCTTTTTCTGCTGAAAATAGGAGTAAACCATACCCCATAAAACACTTCCTTTCTATTGTTTTTGTTGTTGTTGTTGTTGTTGTTATAAATTCATTGATTATGTAATTTTCAGTGCTAAAATCAAACAGGCCATGCTGGAAAATAATACTGAGTTTTGAAAATTCTATAAATGTCAATTTAAAACCAATGAGTGGAATATTAAAAATAATAATTAAATACACAAATCTAGTGGCAGTTTTGTGCTGTTGTTTTACAACGCAAAACAACCCTATCTGAAAATAAGTTCCATGAAATTATATTGCATAAATTGAGTGCCATTTAATGTTTGAGATAAATCTATTTTTCTCCAACTTTTATATTTAAGTGTAAAATGATTGCTAGCTTATTTGCACTCAGGAAAAGTAAAAGATATTCAACTGAAAGATTCCATGAATCTAATAGGAAAGATCACAACATGAATCAAAGGGGATAGTCTTTTGAATTCCTGCTGTGCCATCTGCTTTACCTCATTGCAGAGAGGAATCAGAGCTAAAAACTCATGTGGTTGAAAATTCCACAAGGAAAGGAGTCAATCTAGAGAAAAAGAAGCTTTGCAATAATATTTCTTTTCAACCAATATCCTCTGATTTCTGAAGTGCACAAAGACTTAAGAAATTAAAACTGGAACCTGGATGAAATATTTTTGCAAATGTAAAAGTGACACTGTTTTAATTTGGTCAGATTCAAATTACCATATTTGGATTGTTATTTTTAATAATATATATGAAAATAGATCTTTCTATAAATATATTTAAAGTTTTAAAATATAATATTTTATATAATATTTTATATTATATTATATTTATGACTTACTGACATAATGAAAAATGTTAATAAATCCACAGAACTTTAAAGGATATTTGCATTCATTTTCCATTCCATTAAACTGCTTTAGAAACAAATTATTGTAGGTTTTCTGAGGTGGATTTTGCCTAAAATTTTTATTTTAAGTTAATGTGCTAAGGATTTTTATTACAAGGTAGTTTTATAAAAGTCAAATTAGAATTCACATTAATCCATTGCTGTTATTAGAAAAATATGATCAAACAGCTGCAGAGAAGTTACTGATCTTCAAAATATAAATTAATTGCTAAAATATGTAGTCTAGTAAATGATGGTCTAATGTTGTTTTATTTACTAGTTATAAACTTCCTAAAGTCACCATATTAAATTTGCAAAGTGCTAAAGACCACAGACTACTAAAGAGGAAAGTGTTTTTTAAACAAAAACAAAAAAAACTGATAAATGAACAAATATAACTATGGTAATACTCACTATTACCTGAAAAATTGCTGATACACTACTGGAATGAAATAAATTATTAACATAAACAATCTTAGGATAAAGTACACTAAATCCACATAATAAAACTGAACAATGTAAAAGTTACTTTTTCATTTGTACTCTATTTTCATAATAATCTTGTTTCAATGATTTTTCTCAAAGTTAATACACAAAATATTATATTCTACATATCCAAAATTGTACCTGTTAATAAAATTGGTAAATAAGATTCCTAGCAAGGTTCATTAAACTAACATTAATAAGCACATTGTGTATAGAAATGGATTTTAAGTGAAGAAGAGCCTGTTACAATTGCAGACAATTATTTGTGGTCCAGTTTCTTGTAGCATCCCAAATTGCTTAAACACCATATTACATCAGAATAGTATATCTGTTACATATTATCTTTTTTGAGTCATCTGATTCTTTAATCTAGATATTGTGCTGTAAAAATCAGCTAACTTTAATATTGCAATTTAGTTATGATCACATTATTTCCTCAGCAAGAGAATGACATTTGCCTATTCAAATTACCATCTATAAGTGCTAAATTTATATTGTTATCTTTTTTTCCATCAGAAAATGCAGTTGTGCATACTAAAATAATTTTACACATCAAGAGAGGAAAAGGTAGTTATTAAATGTACCTTGATATGGAGCACTAAATCCACGATATCGGTGATTGCTGTCTGTAACAAAATGCAGTCTGAGCCAGTTTTTGTTGCTGATAATTGGTGGTGGTATATTCATTCCAGATAACCTGAATTATGAAAGACAACAACATAAAAATTTAAAAAGCTTTTCAGCAGTAAAAAATTTTCACTGAATTGGAACCAAAAAAGTATCAACCTGTACAAAAATTATGACTTTGTGTTGTCAACTTTTAAGAATAAGTGAAATTTATTTTATGCATTGTAAAACTAATCATAGAATAGCACAGTTTCAAATTCAGTGTTCCAATTAGGTTTTGAATGTTAACAAAGTAAATTGTAAAATTTCAACCACATATGATTTTTTATTCACTCATATTTATTGCACCAATAATACATTTACTACATTGATAATAATAAATAAAATTGGTGCTTAACTGATGGTGCTGGTCATTGTGTTCCTCATGAACATATTGATAAAATATAGTTACAAAACTGAAATTCTTCAAAGATATTGATATCCCATATTGAGTTAGATATTTTTCATATAATCCATATATATATAGTATCATAAATTTTCACAATTACCTAGCTTTCTTTATATTTTATACTACCATAATTTATTAGAACCCTACTCCAATGGATAGTCACAAAACATTTGTCTGGAATATTTATTTAGTCTTGACATATTTTTTCACAAAGATGGCATTTAATAATCTCTTTAAACAAATTAAGTAAAATTATTGAATTTATGCTCTTTATATTAGTCATGATTAAAATAGGGAGTAATTTTTGCTTCTTAATCTTTTTATGATTTCCAGCAAGGCAGTTTTTCTGATTTCATTCAATAAAGAAAAGTCTCCCTCATATATTTCCTCTGTGTACCTAACCATTTAAATTCTATATGCATGATACAAATCATGGTAAAAGATTCTTTTTTTTTTGTTTTGTTTTTTGTTTTTTGTTTTCAATGACTTGACTCTATTTTATTGAAACCTACAGAGGTGATAAAATTGCATAGAATTCTCACCCATGCACGTGAGATGGGAAATCTGAATAAGATAGGAGATGGTATTACTGTCAACATCCTGGTATTGATGCTGTTGTTATAGCTTTGCTGAATGTTATTATTGAGGGAAAATGTGTGAGAGATCCCTCTATATTCTTTCTTACAGCTGCAGGTGAAGTAATGATTTTTTAAACAGAGGGTCAGGGGGAGAACATTGCAAAATAAAAATTGGAGTCCACATTTATTTTAGTGAATGTTTACAAAATGTCATACTATATCAATTGCTTCAGTGTAATAAGTCAATTGTTATATATGTTTAAATCACAAGGAAAGTTAATTTTATATATATATATATACACATATATATATATTTTTTTTTTGGTCGTTCATAACATTACATAGTTCTTAATACATCATATTACACGGTTGATTCACGTGGATTATGAACTCCCGCTTTTACCCCGTATACAAATTGCTGTATCACATCAGTTTCCCTTCCATTGATTGACATATTGCCTTTTTAGTGTCTGATGTATTCTGCTGTCTGTCCTATTCTCTACTATCCCCCCTCCCCTCCCCTCCCCTCCCCTCCCCTTTTCTCTCTCTACCCCTTCTACTGTAAATCATTTCTTCCATTTGTACTACCAGCAGAGTGGATCACTTAGAAGATAGAACGTAAAAGATTCTTAAAAGCAAGACTATCACGTACTGCAGGAGACTTTTTAGATCAAGGCTTCCTAGTAAAGTCTTTGTCTACACCATTCTTTTATAGCAGCTTAATTCACAATAGATGAGCTATGGAATCAACCAAGGTGCCCTTCAACAGATGGACAAAGAAAATATGGTATACATAAACAATGGAATATTACTCAGCCATATAGAAGAATGAAATTATAGCATTTGCTGGTAAATGGATGGAACTGGAGTATATTATGCTAAATGAAATAAGCCAGTTCCAAAAAAACCAAATGCTGAATGGTCTCTCTCATATGTAGATGCTAACACATAAAAAGAGCTCTATATCACAAGAATTAAAGCCAAGAATAAATAAATTGGATGGACTCAAACTAAAAAGTTTCTTCTCAGCAAAAGAAATAATCTGTGAGGTGAATAAAGAGCCTACATCCTGGGAGCAAATTTTTATCCCTCACACATCAGATAGAGCACTAATCTCTAGGATACAGAACTCAAAAAGCTAAGCACCAATAAAACAAGTAACCTAATCAATAAATGGGCCCAGGACCTGAACAGACACTTCTCAGAAGAAGTTATACAATCAATCAACAAATATATATAAAAAAGTTCATCATCTCTAGCAAATAGAGAAATGTAAATCAAAACTATTCTTAAGATTCCATCTCACTCCAGTCAGAATGATAGTTATTATGAAGAGAGGGTAAGGAGGGTATGTATCAAAACCCTAACCCTTCTTTGTGGGGAAGGACAATGTTAACAGATCCCAATATCAACAATATATCACCTATGAACATTTTTTTGTCATTAAGGCGTTTACAGTTTAATTTCAATGTACAGAAATGTTGGATTTCATTATTAACTAAAATATAATCAGTAGTTTTGTAAAATGGTTTACAGTTTCTTAAGGTGGACAAGGAACTGGGGGTGGGGCATAGAACAATATGCTGAGGAGGAAGGATGTGAGGATATAGAGTTAGTTAATATATCTTAGGAAATCTGAAAGAGAAGTCTAATAAAGAGGGTTAGTAGCAAGAGAATAGACAGGAAGTAATTTAGGGTAGACAAGTATGTGGGAAGACAGAAGAGTACATAAAACAAACACACATGCATTTAGAAAAATACAGGATGTTAAAATAATAAAGTTTAGAAGGGGAAAGAAAAATGAAAGAAGAAAAAAGAGAACAAAAAAGGACATATGTAATACCTCTATATTTTATTATTGAGATGACTCAGTCCTCAAAATCCTATTTATTGCAAAGTTCTAGGTTTCACATAGGGGATGTGAGGATTGGAGGATAGAGGGTTAGAAGAGAAAAAAAAATACTTGAAAGAAGAAACCATGGTTGTTGCTAGTTTTAGAGATCCATATCTTTTCTGTTTTTCTTCTCATCCAATAGGTGGGGTCATCTGTTTTAAGCTGGTGTCTCTGCCCTCAGGATGGTGGAAGTAACCAGGGTTGGAAGACTGGTCCTGGTATAGAGTGTCTGGGAGCAGGGAGTGCCACCTGTCAGTCCTTGCAGAGAGACTACATTTCACAGGTCTCTTTTTGGGACTGCTCCTCTGACTTGAGCACTCTGTATTATCTCTCTCTCTCTCTTACCTGGAGATTTCCTAGTTCCTGGTCTCTCTGTTAGGTTCCAAACTTTTGTCCCTTCTCCCTCTCACTTAGCAGTTCCCAACTGCAGGCCTCTTACACCAAGGCTCACACCAGGTGGGCGGCGCCCTGATGGCACTGCACACCTGCCCAACTGAGAGCTATTTCTGTGTTGTGTGGTCAGTGTGTTGAGTTATCACTGCTGGAGAGAGGTTGGGGGGAGTTGGATAGTTGATACCTGGCCAGATCTATATCTTTTCTGTCAGATGAAGATCTGATCTGAGAGCTGACCCCACTAAATATGGCAAGAAAGGTTATCCAAGATGGAGTCCATCTGCTTCTAGTGCCAGGGTGTCTGGTGAGGTCGGGGGAGCCAGGTGATGACATTGTGCTGTGGGTAAGTAGAAGCTGAGTGACTTGTGTGGGAGCAGAGTGCAGTCTGTGAGCTGTGTGTGGGTTAGAACTGTGGGCTTTGGGTTTAGGGAGGCAGGAGTCCTGAGTTCTACTGTAACGCTGAGGCTCTGAGCCCTGCACTGGGGTCACAGCGCTGGTGATTTCTGCAGAAATCAGCTGTATAGGGGTCCTATTATACTCTCTGAGATGCATTATTCCAACTAGGTGAGATCTGGATCACAGAGTGTCACAGAATGCTGCCTCCCTCTGGCCCACCATCTTGGAATCTGCCAGATGGCATACATTTTTTAATCCCTCACTTTACATTTCATTTTAAAGTTGTTCTGATAACATAAAAAATAATAAGCAGAGATATGTAGATTCATTTACTAGATTGTTCCATATGTTTAAATAATGATAAATATTAAAATGTAAAACCCACCTGGTTCCATTAACCAAAATATTATAAATTTCCTTTAGTTTACTTGTTTTTTGTTGATTCCCCATTTTGGACCACTTTGGTTTCTAAACTTTCTCAAAATTAGCTTTTGAAATAACCAGTGTCAACTTTGGTGGACCTTAGTTTGTTGTTATAATTGTTTTTAATCTTTCCATTCCTCTAAAATTATTCAAGAGTAATGATCTGTGTTTTCTCAATTTTAGAAGTCATAGACAGAGTCAAATCTTCAATACAGGATTATTCACATCATCTTCTCCTTGATTCTAAAGTCCCGCTTTCCCACTAAAATTTTCATACTCCTTCCAAATTTTACTAGTCTCTTTACTGCTCTTGCTCTCTCTGGATCTTTCACCTGTTTGACCTTCTTTTTTCTTTATCATTGAGGTAAGATCTATTTCTCAGGAATATTCTATTCTCCATGACCTTGTCAATTTAATTGTCTTGTTTAGTTGCAATTAGTCCCTTAAATTCGTTCATCATCTCAGAGCCTTTTCACATACTTAAGACTGAAATGAATAAAACTGGTTTACATTTACTTACTTAATCATTCTCAGGGAAGTCAGACTTAAAGTTCTAAGGCTAAAATCAATACTGATTCTCCTTTTCTGTTCCCACAAAGCCATCTGCATATTTTCATCATGTCATTTATTACTTTGTAATAGTAGTAAGTTTTCTATCTCTTCTACTATTTTACATTTTTATGAAACTCATTATATCCCTGGTGCTTAACCCAATGATTTATAGTAGATCTACAATGGCATTATTTATCAGAAAATAAAGAAATGAAAACTATTTGGGTACATGTCCTTCTAATACCTTATGTTTTGTTTTTCATACCCTTTATAATGTATGCCATTAATTCCACTTCATACCATTATCAAATGTTTTCATTCTTTATTCAAGATCCATTTAAAATTCTATTTCCTTTGTAAGTCTTCAATTCTCTATGCTGATGGTTATCATTCTGCTCACTGAAAAAAGCACTTTTCTCTTCCTGTGATGTATCTCATTGCTTTCATTTTGTTATATCATGCATTTTATCAAAGTTAAGAAGTTTAGTTAGGATCTACATTGGATTTATCAAATTAATAAGCACATTTCAAATTGTATAAAATGACACTAATTAAATGAAGTAATATTTTATTGCAAATTTCTCAAAGTGTTCTCTGAACATTACCTACCAACAATGCCTTGAGGTAAAGTTTCACTGACCAATAATTCTTTGAATTGCTCTTTTGTAGCCACATATTCTCAGTTTTTTGTTGTTGTTATTTTATTTTAGAATTTTTAAATTTATACGTTATAAACACTTTCTTATTTCCATGCTATGCCATAATAGCAAATAACAAGTAGTAGAATTTTCATATACAACCCTTTCAGAAACATATTGTTTATCTTTCATTTTTAGATAGAATGTATTTCATAGTCCTAAAAAATACAATCATCTGTAAAAAACTGTAAAAAAGTGAAAGAAAGAAACAAAAATTACTAAGCGTTCTATTATGCTCTAAAAGGTAATATAAATTGAAAAATTATTTTAGCAACTATATGTGATGATATTAATAGTATTAATCTTCTGCCTGGCGGACTGGTGGGTATCTGTAACTCTAGCAGCTCAGGAGCTTGGATTGAAAGTTCAAGGCTAGCCTCAACAACTTAGCAAGGCCCTATAAAACTTTTTGAGACTGTCTCAAAAGAAAAAAGGCCGGGTATGTAACTCAGGAATAAATTGCCTTTGGATTGAATCACCAGTACTCCCCCAAAAGTATCACTCTTCCATATCATATTAAATCATGAATAAGGTATATGTGGAATATACAGAGATCTACACTGAACAGTTTGTGTTTGCTTGAGACAGTAATCCATCCACATCCTTGGTTACATATGCAAAAGTCACTAAGCTGAAAAAGAACCAAAGAGCATTAAGAAGCTAAGCATTATAAATGCAATCAAATTATTAGAAAGCCATATGTTAGAAAGTATTCACAAAGCAAAGGAGACTGTTGACTCTTCTTAAATTCCTTCCTTTTCCTTCTTTTCCTCCCCTTTAC
The DNA here is from genome assembly GCF_045843805.1 of Urocitellus parryii. Classification (NCBI taxonomy): domain Eukaryota; kingdom Metazoa; phylum Chordata; class Mammalia; order Rodentia; family Sciuridae; genus Urocitellus; species Urocitellus parryii. The sequence goes on along the minus strand of NC_135537.1, from coordinate 25,714,949 downwards.
CCACATGTCCCTTATGCTATCTATACAATTTGTGACCCCACTCTGTTTTCTCACTTATCACTCATTTCCATAATTATGCTTCAGATTTTTTAAAGTTCTCCTATTACATATCTCAACTTTCATATTGCTATATTATCCATATTCTAAATGAAAGAAGTTGAGATAAGGATCCATGTTGTATTTATTAAGTCTTTAAATACATTTTCTTAAATTCTTTTATAATTTTTACTTTGTTGGAAATTATGGATATTTTAGACTAGAATTGCTTTTATATAAATGCATGCTTTAGAAAAATTCTTGCATATATTTTAGATTTAACATATGTGTGCATATTTAACTGTCAAAATTTAATTTATAAAATAGAATAAATAAATGATATTATAATCATTTAAATACTAAAATTGTAATTAAAAAGCTGTCCTCCAAAATCTCTAGACCTTGATATTTTTAGATAACTCTTCAAAATAGATAAGGAATTTTTACCCACATTTTTCCAGAGATTAGAAGAGGACTAAAAACTTCTTGATTCATTTTATGAGTTTAGTATTATCCTGGCAATAAAAACAGAAATCAGTACAAATAAGAATATAAGAATAAAATCAGTACAAAAATTCTTTTTAAAATACTGCAGGCCAGGTATGGTGGCATATGCCTATAATCCCAGCTGCTCACCAGGCTCAGACAGGAGGATCACAGGTTCAAAGCTAGCCTCAGCTATGGCAAGGTGCTAAGTAACTCAGTGAGACCCTGTTTCTACATAAAATCAAAATAGGGCTGGTGATGTGACTCAGTGATTGAATGCCCCTGAGTTCAATCCCTGGTACAAAAAAAATGCAAACCAATATTCTTGTGAACTCCTGTACAAAAATCCTCAATAAAATATTATGAAATTCAATCTAGCATTCTATTCTCTTTTAATGCTGAGTAAAAGAGAATAAAATCATGGTATTTGCAGGTAAATGGATGGTGTTGGAGAAGATAATGCTAAAAGTTAGCCAATCCCAGAAAAAAAAATGCAGAATGTTTTTTTTCTGATATAAAGAGGCTAATTCATAGTGGGGTAAGGAGAGGGAGCATGGGAGGATTAGATGAATTCTAGATAGGGAAAAGGGATGGGAGGGGAAGGGAGTGGGTAGGGGGTTAGCAAGGATGGTGGAATGTGATGGACATCATTATACAAAATACATGTATGAAGACTCAAATTGGGTGTCAACATAATTTATATACAGAGATATGAAATATTATGGCATACATGTGTAATAAGAATTGTAATGCATCCTGCTGCCATGTATTTAAAAATAAAATCAATAAAATGAAAAAAATTCAATCTAGCATTCAATAAAATAATTATATAATATGACCTACTGAGATTGTTTTCCAAGTTATATGAGGCTGATGCAACATTTGAAAATCAATCAATATAATCTAGCATACAGAAATTATTGAAGAAAAATCAAATTATTGAAACCATAGTTTGATAGAAAAAGCATTTGATAATCTCCTATATCCATTCATGACAAAAACTCTTCTGTAAATCAGGAATGGAAGAAACATCCTTAACTTGATCAAGTACATATACAAATAAAAGCTACAACTAACAACCTCCTTGATGTTGTATCACAGGATGCTTTCCCAATAAAAATAAGAAATACATCAAGGATGTCTTCACTCACCACTTTTATTCAACACAGTAATGGAAATTCTAGCCAGGGTAATAAGATATGAGGGAAAAATAAATATATGTGGAATGACAAGGAGTAAAACTGTCTTTATTTCAAATGACAGATTCATTTATACAGAAAATTCTAAGAAATCCACCAAAAACCCAAAAATTCTAGACCTAGTAAGCTCAGCCAAATTGTAGGATATAACATGAACATACAAAACTCAATCATGTTTCTGCACATTAACAGTGAACAAGTGACAACAAATAAAATACACAATACAATTTACAATTACTCTGAAGATAATCAAATATTTTTGTATAAATCTGGTAAATTGTTTATAGGCTTTTTACTTAGAAATTGTAATGTGTAATGAAAGAAATCCAGGATCTAAGTAAATGAAGAGAAATACATGTGTTCATGAATCGGATGACATACCAGTAAAAAGTTTCTATTCTCCCTAAAATTATCTATAGATTTAATGCAACTTCTATTGAAACTCCAGAAATTTTCTTTTCTGTAAACATTGCTAAGATCACTATAAAACTTATATGGAAAGTCATGGAACCAGCAAGAGTTAAAGTAAAACTGGAAAAGGAAAATAAAATGACAGCATTCTTTCTCACTGTCAAAGCTTAATATACAAATTGATTAGAGGAACAGAACAGAAAACCTAGAAATAAACCAAAACAAATGTACTCAGTTGACACTTGATTAAATTGTATAAAGTAATTTAAGAGAGGAATGATTGGTTGTCCACAAATTGTGCTACAGCGATGGGACAACCACAGGCAAGAAATGAATCTAAACTTTACACGAATTGTAAAATAGCTCAAAGTTGATCATTGATTTAAATGTAACATTGTAAAACACTTAGAAAAAACATACTTGAGAAAATCTCTGTTTCCAAGCCAGGTAGATTTTCAAAATTGAATCCAGAAACCTGACTCCTAAAAGTAAAAACTGAAAAGTTGGTTCTCATCAAGAGTAAATATTTTTGCTATGCAGAAGGCACTAAATAAGAAGATGAAAAGATAAGCTATAAAACACAAACATTTATATATTACATATCTGATAAAGGACTTTTTTCTAGAATATATAAAGCATTCCCAACTCCACTGCTGAAATCCACTCAGAAAATAAGAGACACAAATAGGCATTTAGTTGAAGAGCTTACATGATGAATCAGAAATTTAACAGAGAATAGAGGAAATTTTAAAGTGTTACATTATTGACTTAGAAAAAAAAGAGAAAACTTTAAAATTGATAATCTAAAGCCACTTTTTTAAAAATCAGAAAAAAACAATTTAAGTGAAATGAAAGGAATAATAACAAAAATTGAAAGCAATGGAACTGAAATAAGAAAAACAACAGAAAAAAATTAAAGATTAGTAAAATTAATAAATGTTTTACTAGATTGATCAAATAAAGAGATACACACATTCACATACACAGAGAGAGAGAGAGAGAAACAAAGAGAATAGAAACTACTGGAAATGACAGGATTATCAGTAGATACAATGAAGATATTTCAATAATAATAAAATAATATTGTGAACAACTTCATACCAATTGTTTTGAGAGATAAAGTACAAAATTTCTTGAGACATATACATATATATATAACCAAAGCTCATTCTAAAAGGTGTACTGTGTATAGTCTTATTTCTAAGCTACAAATAAAATTTATATTCAAAACCTTCCAAGGAGGAACATCTTAGTACACACAGCTACCTGCTAAAGTCTGTTAAATATTTAAGGAAGAAATAATACCATTTATACACTTGTCTCAGAATACAGAAGAAAATATTTACCAACTAATTTCACAAGGGTAAAAGTTGCCTGATTACATAGCTGAGCAATGACATTATAGAGCAATAAAATTATAAATACACTCCTCCATGAAAAAAAAAATATATATGTAAAAATACTTAACAACATATAACAAATTTAATCCACCAGAACAAGTATGGTCAAGGGGAATGTAAGTCTGACTCAATTTTGTAAAATCAATCAACATATGTCACACTGTGAACAAGTTTTAAAAGTAAAACTATATGATCATTTTAATAGATGCAGAAAAGAAAAATACTTGACAAAATTCAGCTCTAGAATTCCTAAAATAGAAATTCTCTGCAAACTGGTGATAGAAAGCAATTTGTTTAACCTGACAAACGACACCTAAGTAAAGGTTATAGTTTAAGTTCTCATTAAGATCACAAATTGAGGATGTGAATACTTATCATTCCTATTCAGCACTGAATTGGAAGTTCTTGTCAGTGCAATAAAGTAAGAAAAATAAATAAAGGCCTACTGATGTTAAAGGAAGGAATAAAAGTATCTCTAATCACAGAAGACTTGTTTGGCTATGCAGAAAATCTTTATGAAGCTATAAAATCTAGTAGAACTCACAAATGCGTTTATCAATTTTTAAGGATTGAAAATTAATGTACAAAAATCAACTGCATAAGTACATATTAGCAATGAGCAATTACAAAGTAAAGATATACCACAACCATCAGAAAAAAAGTGAAAAAGGTAAGAAAACATGAGAATTTTGAATGCTACAAACTTCAGAGACTGAGCAAAATCACATATATAAACTAGTAAATAAAGATTTAGGAGGAACTAACGTTGTTATGATACCAATTTTCTCCAATTGGTATCTGTTTTCAACATAATGCTTCTAAAAAAATTCCCCAAATACATTTTTTTTTGAAATTGATAATACAACCCTAAAATTCATGTGGAAATAAGAAATACCTAGAACAGATTTTAAAAGAACTTAGATTACTCATGAGAGTTTGACTATCAAACTATATTATTAGACTATCAAAGTATACTAAAAGATAATATGGTATTGCTGAAATTAGAGACACACAGATAAAGGAACATAAAAGACACTGTATAAATAAATCTACATATATATCATCAAGTGATTTTCAACAAAGGGTTCAATGAAAAATGGGTATATTTTCAACAAATAATCATGGAACAACTCTATATGTTAATGAAAAAGTAAGGAAAAAAGGAAAATATCTACGCATAATTACATGGCATATATGATTATTAACTCAATAAGGATCACAGACTTTAGATTAAAAGTAAAATATTAAAACTTCTAGAAGAAACATGAAATCACTGCTTATGCTTGGTTGAATGATGGATCTGGATAATTTTTTTAACTTTCATTAACACTTCACTGAAGAGATTTTTTTAAAAGGTAAAGAAGTAAATAAAGATGTTCAACATCATTAGTCCTTAGGGAAAGACAAACTATCCACTTAAGAGAACAGGTGATTAGAATACCACACAGAGAACTACTATGCATCAAAGACTATGATTAAAAAATAAAACTAAAAATCTCAAGGCTAACTGGATGAACCTGAACTTTTATACACTGATGGTGAGAATTTAATGCAGTTCAGCCAGTTTGGAAAACAGTTTGAAAACTTCTTATAAAACTAAATATACACTTACCCATTCAACCCAGTAGTAACAATTCTAATTATTTATCAAATAAAAATGGAAACAACTGCATAAGAGGACTTGAATACAAATGTTTATAGTATCTTCATTATCATCAAACTTGATAAGAACTGATAAATAGATAACTGGGGCACATTCATACAATTTAATACTATTCACTACTAGAAAAGAATAGACTACTGCTACCTGAAAAAACACAGATTAATCTCAAAAGCACTGGATGTGAAAAACACACATAACATATATCATATGGCTGCATGCTATGATTCTTTTTATGACATTCTGAAAAAATACAATACCATATACACAGAAATCAATGAAGTAGTTGCTAAGGGAACAAGCAAGGAAAGAAGAAGAAGGAAGAAAAAAGTAACTACTAAGGGTCATGAGGCAATATTTAAATGAGGGAAGCATTCAATATCTTTATTGTAGCTACATGATTGTATATTTGTAAAAATACATACTATACACTTAAAAATGGCAAAATTAAGTACAATAATTATACCTCAATAAGAAAACAAAAGTAATTTTGATACAGTTTTGTTTTGCCTATCAATAACAATTGCCAAATAATATTCCTCTTGCCTGTGCTTGAGACATACACTTGGAAAAAAATTGGTTTATTCTCAAAAAGGAATGGGTAGAAAGTTACTCTAAGTTTTCTGGGAAGGATAGACCCTTTTTTGTCAAAAGGAATTAAACTTTAATTACTAACATATACAAATACACATTTAAATTATAAATATTCTAAATTTCACAGTATATGAATACTTTCATTATTTTCTCATAGTTACATTCCCAATATATTATCATTGCCTTAACTAAGTCATTGCTTACAATGACTTTTTTTGGATCTCTTGAATTGATACAGATATCAGGAGAATGGTCTGAAAATCAAATGTTTGGGGAAAAAAATGTAAGCTGATTAATCACTTTCATTATCTCTTCAGACAATAATTAATCATTTTCAGTGAACTGATGGAATGAAATGTATATTTATGTTGGACCTTGACTTCATCTGTACTCTTTTAACAACTTTAGAACCATTGCAGTTAAAGAAAATAATAAACACCGAATATAAAATTAATGACCAATGGATATTTACTCAAAGGAATAACATTTAATTTTCCCATAGTTTTTCTTATGCTAAGGAAAACAACATATGACTACCTATGAACTAACAACTGAATTTAAATGTCTGTTCTTTCATCTCTAAACAGAACTTCTATTTCTACATTCCTGGGAATGGAAATTTAACAGTTTCAAGGTTATCAGAGGTAAAAGTCTTCCTCTAAGAAAAAATGTAGATTACTGAACACAGTGAAAGCTGGTGCTTGGAACTGTTAAAGGGGCAAAGTCAATTCTAGAAGTCGCTAAACCCAAATGAAAGCCAGAGGGAAAGGGAGTCTGTAAAAACTAAGGTAGACTAAGTGGTTGAAAATGGACTGGGGGCAAAGGGTAGAGACGGAGAATAGCCATAGATCTTTGTTGGGACTGCAAATTGGTACAACCACTATGGAAAGCAGTATGGAGATTCCTCAGAAAACTTGGAATGGAACCACCATTTGACCCAGCTATCCTACTCCTCAGTTTATACCCAAAGGATTTAAAATCAGCATACTACAGTGGATGCAGCCACATTAATATTTATAACTCAATTCACAATAGCTGAACTATGGAAGAAACCCAGGTGCCCTTCAACAGATGATTTGATAAAGAAAATGTGGCATACATACACAACTGAATATTACTCAGCCTTAAAGAAGAATGAAATTATGGCATTTTCCAGTAAATAGATGGGGCTGGAGGATATCATGCTAAGCAAAATAAGTCAATCTTAAAGAACCAAAAGCCAAATGTTTTCTCTGATATGTGGATGCTAATTCATAATGGGGAGAGGCTAGGAAAGAATAGAAGTGCTTTGGATTATACAGAGGGGAGTGAAGTGAGGAAAGGAGTTATGGGGGTAGGAAGGATAATAGGAGGAATAGGACATTATTACCCTATGTGCATATATTACACAGCCAATGTAATTCTACATCATGTAGTACCAGAATAATGAGAAGTTATACTCTATGTATAATGTGCAAAAACGCATTCTACTGTCATGTGTAACTAATTAGAATAATAACAACAGCAAATCCTAAACTGCTGGGATCACAGGAGTATGCCACTGAGCTCAGGTCAGGATATTAATCTTTAGTTATTTATATGGATTGGAAATTTCCTCTGCTATGTTGTTTTTCATTTTTTACATTCTTCTGGCCTCACACAATATTTTCATTTCAGACAAAATTTTCATTCTTTCCCAAATGATCTTTGCTTATTTTATCTTTTAAAATAAGTTCTTTCCTACTGTAATGTCATAAAATGATTTCCATTATTCTTTTGTAGAAATTTTGCAGGTTAAAAATATGCTTTGCCTTCAGTTGATACTCTATTTAAAAATCTTTATGTATATGATGTGTTGCATGGATGAAATTTTATCTTTTTTCATATAGGTAACTAATTTCCCCAGTGTTTGCTGATTACTACATATTCTCCAAAAATATTTATTTATTAAAGATACCAAAGATGAGATACTTGTAACAGTAGAAAACTTTTGTCTGAATATAGAATACAAGTGTAATAGAACATATAAAGTCATTCATATTCATGAAGTTGACATAAATATCATCACAAAAAGATTATGCTTGTATTGAGGTATTTTTTCCTAAGCCAAAAAAATTCATTGAATAATTCTCAAAGTGTTCTATATACCACACACTTTTGCTGAGTGAGCATCAATCAGTAAACACAACAGATATAGTACCAGTTCTTCCATTCAAGGGAACTTCAGATAATTAAAATTAGTAAGATTATCAGCAAATGAAAATTATGTGTGTAATAAAATACATGAGATTAGGGGTGAATGGCTTGGTCCTTTTTCTCACTTCCTCTGACACACTTAGGAGAAATTATTCTGGCAAAGTCACTGTGTACTTCCTGGCAACTATAGAAAATGTCCAGCAGAAGTGTCCATATAGTTTCACTCCTGTGAAAAGAAAGGAGTGCCTGACTGGGACCCATAAAAAGAAGAAGAACTCTGGAGAAGATATAATATTAAATGCCTACTTTCTAACATTCTTTTTTTCCTTTGTGTTTTCCCCTCCATACTGACACAATTTATAATGGTTAGAGGCAGAAAATGATTGCTTTTTCTTTTGGAATATTTCCACTTTCTTCACGTCATTTTATCTCCGTATCCTATTTTAAAGCTAATAGCTATTGACATGAAAAACTGGGAATGGATTCTCCTCTTCTGTATCATATTTCATCCCAGATACGATTTTGTTCCTTGAGAGTTCTAAATGTAGTTTTAAAAATATAATGTATTTTAAAATTGATTTTTATGGTATAGTGTTCGATGAAATCCTTTGAATTAGAAATGTTCCCTGCAAAACATCATAGTAGTTATATGTAATGAAATATAAATCTATGAATTTGTTGAATAATGTTCACCAAATAACTACTATAATAAAATAAATTTAAGTATCTTATATCTGCCTTTTTCTCTTCTTTATGAGTTAAGGATAACATATGTACTTATAAGTTTGAATATAGGTATTTATATTTATGGTTAGGGTGTTATGCTGTATAACCAAATTGCAGTTCAATATTCAATAAGAAGACCTTCATGGATTACTAGTCATTTTAAGAAGCTACACTGTGGTACAAAATTGCTTATGAATTTATGCAACAAATATAATTATAAAATATACGAATACATTCTTGCACATATTTACACAGAGCCAAGCATTTAACTACATGGAACTGATAACATCATATATATTTCTAATGGCCTTCAGATATCTTCATTTGGTTGTTGTCTTTTGGAAATAGGAAAAAGACATTTGTGGTATATATGGATTGTGCAAATGGGGAATACTTTTAAGGTGAAGGAAGAAGAGAGAACAAAAATCAATCATGTGTATATAAATGAAAAATAAATTATTGATGAATTTGCCATTATTGACAACAAAATTTCAAATAGGTAAAAAAGATATATGCTCATATTTCAGAATGAAATGCAGAAAACCAAATACTTTGGCATCCTTTTTAATTTATTCAATAATGAATTTTTTCACTCAACATTCTTTTGAATATAAATTAACTATCATTCATATAAGATGGACACCATCCTAGGTAAATAGTTACTGAAACAATAAAGATATCATGACATGAAGGAGCTTATATTTTGGTTGAAAGGAGAAAATAAACATGAATTAATAAATATATATATCACTAGGCAGTGACAAACACAAACACTATGGGTGATACTAAGGAGTGTGAGCAGTATAGAAAGTGATGATGGTTAGACAGATCAGAGAAAGGCCTTTCTGTTAATTACCCTATCAGCAGAACTCTAAAGAAAGTGAAGGGATAGGTTATGTAGATCTGAAGTGTGGTTTATATACAGAATCTTGAGCAGTACTCTGGCAACAATAGAGTGACTGAGAAAGGCTGTAGTTAACAGATGATATTGGAAGGATAAAAATCAGCTAGGCTGTTAAAGATATTGAGGAATTATCATATAGTTCTGCAGTTATATTCTTCCTTAAGTGGGATGGATTCCAGTAGAGCATTTTTAGTAGAGGAGTGTCAAGTCTAATTTGCATCTGATAAAAGATTTGAGTTGATGTGTTGAATAGAATAGGGTAGCTGTCAAGGGCAGGGGAAAAGGCAAGCTACTTGAATTATCACGTTACTTTCTGATATAGTCTGGGAATAGAGTTGATAGCAGCGGAGGTGGGTAGCAAGGTTGCTTTCTGAATAATTCTGGTGAGAGCCAATGGGGTTCATGAAAAAGGAAACAAGCCAAAAATGTCTCTTAATTTTTGGTCTAAGCAACTGAAAAGATGGAGGGTTCCTAGGTAAAATGGAGAAGAACACCAGAGGAGGAGATCTGGGGGAAATAGAAGGAGCACAGTTTGGGATACATTAAATTTACAGTGCTCAGAAGCACAAGCACAACTATTAAATACTCAGTGGCTACGAGTCATTAATGTGTATATATATTGTTAAAAACCACATTGGTAGATATAGTCATAAACAAAGTAAAAATAATGAGAAGATCCAGAATTTGCTCTGCTTCTGATTCCATTTCTCCAAGCTCAATTCCTAACAGCTACAGAGAAAGAAAAAGAGATAGAACAACTCAGAGAAAGTTTTCTCCAACAATGGAATGTGTGGGTCCTACTTTGAGTTTCTAACTGAGTTAGGGGTAGGGCTGCCTGGATTGGACTGGGAGAACACAAATAGGAAGGACAGGATAGAATTCTCTTTTGCTTTTCTATATACCCTTGCCTTGGCATGTAAGTGAGTTGCTCCCACACTGGGAATAATTATTTAATTATTCCTCCTTCTTCTTTACCTGTTCTTGCTAAGTGACAAAGGACTGTTATTTAGAACTCTAGTGCAAATGAATCTTTATGAAAGTCATGTAAGAAACTCCAGTGATAGGGAGGCTTTTCCTTGCCTTCAATTCCAAACCTAAAGAGTTGGCAGAATTTGGATTAAATGAGGTCCAACTTTAAAGCATATTGTTTTTTTTATAAATTGGTATAAATTATTTTTATATGAACAGTACTGATCCTGCTGTGGTGGCTCATGCCTATAATTCCAGCTATAACAGAGGCTGGGGTTGGAGGATTGCAAGTTCAAGGTTGGCCTGAAGAACTTAGAGAGACCCTGTTTCAAAATTTAAAAAAGGCTTGGGAATTTAGCACAGTGGGAAAGCTCTCCTAGGTTGATCCCCAAAATCACAGACACAAAATGAAAACCCCAGTATAAAATATCTTTTATTTCCCACTTGTTGTCTTTTATTTCACTTTCCTGAAAAAAAATCATGCAGCTTTGTATATTATTTTACAGTGACTTTTTTTCTAAATAGTATTCATGCTTCAATGGCCTTTTCCTATTCAGAAATTAAATTTGTACCCTCTAAATGTATTTATAACTTTAGTCATTTAAGATATATGTTCACTTTATACACACACACACACACACACACACACATCAGTTTCTTTCATTCATTTTCATCTTTAGTGTCTCCCAACTTCCCTTGTAATTTATTCTCCTGTGTTGTTTATGCTATTGTCTCTTCTATCTGAAATGCCCTTGCCCAACCAGCTTGGCAAATTGCTACTTTCTATTTAAAAGATTTGGTTCAAATGTCACTTCTCTGTGAAACTTGTGTTTCTTGTTGATCCCATAATACTCTGTATTGCCTCTATATGTTAGAGAGCAATGATCACAGAATCATGTCTGACATTCCTTAAAATGGAGAAACAAAGACCATTACACTATGCAGCACTCTTTAAATCTTCCTTAAATGAATGATCTAAAAAAAAAAAAACACAAAAAAAACGAACTTAGAACACCTAAATCAATCATATTTGGAAACTTGTTTGAATTCTGCTACAATACCTTAACACAGTTATTCAAATTGGTAACTGCAATCCTTCCTGACATAGCTTTTCCCATAGTTGTAAGTTTTAAATAATTTTATTAATTCCAAACAGAACATGTTCCAGTTTTGTCTTCTTGTTCTAACACAACCTCTGAGATTATTTGCAGTAAATCTGACTTTATTTTTCCAAATGTATGATCTTATATATGTAAAGGCAGTTGGTATTTTATGCCACTTAATTCTAATTCTATTCTATCCTATAATTTCTAAGTCAAAATCATTGATTATGTTACTCTAATTCAAACAAAAAACATACTTAATTTAACTACTAAATATAGCAATTATGAATCTAACAATCTTACAAATTCATTGTGAAGCTATGTCTAATTTTGAACTACACTAGAAACTGGAAGTAGAGTGTGGTTCTGAGAATATAACCTCTGCTAATATGGAAAATCACAACTGCTTTCATATACTTCCTCAGGCCAAAATTCAACTTAGGTGCATCACCAGCAGGAAACACTGGGCACTTCATTTTGCTTTACTTTCATTTTTTTTTAAAGTGTTAGATGAAATGATACTAATTAAAAAATACCAAATTTTAATGCAAGTCCTAAAAATAAGTATTATCAAAAGACAGGTTATATTTTTACATGGACTTTTCTTGCTTTTAGAACAAAACATCTTCCCTCCCCCCCCCAAAAAAAAAAATAAATGAGAGTTCTTACTTTTGCCTCCCTTTAAATGACTGAAATATGTTTCTTGGTTTTTTTTTTTTTGTACAGGTGATTGAATTCAAGGGCACTCGTCCACTGAGCCACATCTCCAGCCCTATTTTGTAGTTTATTTAGAGACAGGGTCTCATTGAGTTGCTTAGCACCTAGCTTTTGCTGAGTCTGGCTTTGAACTCATGATCCAACTGCTTCAGCCTCAGGAACTGCTGGGATGGTCAATGTTTTATAAACGCACAAAGCAACCAGCCTTGTCTTGAAGTAATTCAAAAAAAAAAAAAAGAAAAAAGAAAAGAAAAGAAATTTGAATCTTCGTAACATTTGGTATACTGGTACCATCACGCTAGAAAGTTCTTCCACCAAACATCACTATTGCTTATTAGTTGCTTCCTTCAAATCTTTGCTCACGTAATTTCCTCAGGTTAGTCAGATGCTGACTAAACATGTCTGACCTTATGCAGGTTGAGGGAGTCTCCAATCCTCACAGGAAGCAGGTCCCATAGGGAAGGAGGAAACCTCAAACCCTCTTGGAAGAAAAGTCCTTTTGCCTAAATGGCTTCCAAGAAGTCCTTATCTTCATTCTCCACAGGAGCGTGAATCCGAGTGTATGCCTAAGAAATGGGCCTGGAGCCCAAACAGCTCAAGAGGAACATCGACTGTCTCCTACCCCGCGGTGGTCTTTTTTTCCCTCTTCATTCTGAGTCAATCACATGTGGCCCCGCCTCTGACACCACATTTACGACCATTGATTGGGTAACATACCTGCCAAGTCTTCTCAAGCACGAGCCCTACATGCCACAACACATGCCAATACATTTGATTGGCTATTGCCTTGCTGAAGCCCCGCCCCTGACTTCAGGCGGCCGCTTTCAAAGGCAGCTCTGCCGCCTCAGCTTTACTGCCTCTGCTCTACCTATAGACCCACGAAAGAGGTTCACTGGCAAGTTAGGGACTTCATGGCAGCGGAACCTCGAATTCTCGAAGTCCCAAGGCTGGAAGGACATGTATTCTTCTCCATTTCTCAAGTTTTACACTTGATGTCACCTAGATTTACCAAGGGTAAGGGGCCAGTTTTGAAATCTGAATGTGGCGCTTCACCTCAGCAGCACTGGTGAGGACCAAGAGCACCTTTGGCCAGCGCAACTCCACAGAGCTCTGCATCCGAAGACTTCATTCACCTTCTCCTTCCCAGGCTGGCCTTTGAGCTCCGAGATGGAGTGTCCAGGTAAGTTACCCAGAGCCTTGGGGGAAAATAGCAAAAAAAAGGCGCAGCAAAAGCCTGGACTCTCAGTAAGCAGAGAAAGTTCTGGGCTGTCTGGGCATTATCCATGCACCCAGTCCTCTTGGTTTCTCATGAGCACTCACCATCTTCTTGCCATATATATGATAAACATATGCATATGTTTAAATACCTATTTACTTAGTTATGCTTTTATTGTCTTCTAATAGTAAGACTTGGAAGGATTTTGTCCGTTTTGTTTGCTGATATATTCCTAGAATATAGGACTGTCTGGCACAAATAATGTGACTAATAAATAATTTAGAATGAACAAATTCGTATATTGTGTGTATTTGTTTTAAAGGAAGTCAATAACATAAGTAGTAATTGGTTCCACATAACTAAAGTTAGCCAGGGTCAGTATATTCTTCGTTAAATCTTGTCAAAATAAATTCTGCCAGGGAGCAGTAGTAGCACATGCCTGTAATCCCCCCACTCTCCCCAGCTCAGGAGGAGACTGAGGCAGAAAAATCACCAAGTTCAAAGCCCTAAGCAACTCAGCAGGATCCTGTCTCTAAATAAGATATGAAAAATGTGAAGGATGTTGCTCAATGGTTAAGTGCCCTTGGGTTCAATCCCTGATACCAAAAAACAAAAACAAACAAACAAAAAACAAACAAACAAAAAAAAACTTTAAAAATGTTTAACTTTTTAGTATTTTTAACTTTACAAAAAAAGATAAACTTAAAGTGTTGAGCAACTAAATCCTGTTTTTTAATGTTCGTCAAATTTCCTTAATTAGAAACATTTGTTTAAAGAAGTGTCAGTACCTTGTGCTGACAATCAGGGGAATTACCCTAGAAATTATAAATAAATTATTTGTAGTTATTTCATGACTTACAATTTCTTTTGAGAATTGATCTCTCACATGTGCTTAAATACATGGTACTAGACTATTAAGGAATACAGGAATAAGTTATTATTAGTTATTGCTTAGTGATATTTGACTGAAGAATCAGCATAGATCTGGTTGTGTGTCATGTGCATCTTGGCAGACAGAACCAAATGGTATAGGAATCATAACTGATGAAGCAAAATGCATAATATTTTATTCAAAATACTGCCATAACAGTCTTTGAACCTAGATCCATATCTTATAAGGTTATCTTCTGTTTTATATTCATGGTTATCCAGTTTGCCAAATAGGAAAGACAGACTTCCTAGGAAATAAGGCAACCCTAGAATAATAGTCAACTTAGGATAGTATACTCTGTAGTAGTTTGATGTAACTATCTTCTTGGCAAAAAGTGGCATAAAGTGAACACAAGCAGTTTCTATGGGTAATTTTTTACAGTTTCTAGAATTTAAATTTCTGTCAAAGTTATAGTAAAGTCTTAAAAAAAGTAACATTTTATGACACAAAGCAAAATTTTCTGAAAAGTTACTGTGGATTAAAACTTGAAATGGATATATACATGTATGTTTCTTAAAATTTCATATAATGTTTTAGAACATGTAAACTAATTTGTGATTCAATTCTAAGATGACAGCAGGAGCATAAAAACCATGAAAGATTTGGCAAGGTTCTTCCTTGTCCTGTGTCTACCTTCATTTTTTATTGTCTGTCAGCACACCAAACTGTGAATAGATAATTAAGCTGAATTAATGGTCTTCAAATTCTATAAGTCTGAAGATTTTCTCTCACAATTTTTATGACATTCTTAGAACCAAGGAATATACAGAATTGAATGATTCAGAAATCTCTAATAGAAGATGCATGCATTCAACTTGTATAACTCTCTGAACTCTCAAAAAATATCAGATAATTGAGAGCAGCAAGCAAAGTGCTCAGGAGCCTATATCCCAAGTATATATTGCATTCTGATTTTCTCTGTTCTACTAAAAGAAAGTTCCCTGGGCTTATAATATGCAAGGCAGTTGAGCTAGTTTTCATAATGAGCCATCCATTGCTTAGTACAGAACTGGCTTTTACTATATAAAACATTGATGGATGAACTGACATGAATGAATTTTTTAAGAACAGAAAACATACAAATACAATATATGCACAAAACAAAAGCAAATAAATGAATAGGAACATCACAGAATTAAAAGGGCAACTATATCCTTTGTTTACATTTACATGTCATGTTTTTTATGTTGACATTTTGAATTATGCAAAGCTTTGTTAAATAAGCAAATTTTGATGCCAACACATTTTTGAAATGAGTTTAGGAAGGAATGTAAAAATTTAAGGGAAGTAATTCAGAATATTTCCTGTTCATACCCTTGTAAATTATGATTGAATGTTTTTCAAAGATTATATGAGTATATTATGTATCCATTACACATATGATATAATAGGGAATAAATTTTAAAAAAGGGCCAAACTATTTCACATTACAGCATGTATCATATGATGCCCAACATTACAGCACATCTCATCTACAAAAAACTATCAATGGATAAAATGACATTCTTATGACAATATTTGTTTTTTTCATGAGTAGATACATTTATTTATCTCTGAAGGAAATAAAAACAATTTTTTTTTTTCCTTTAGGATATTACATGCCATTTTAATGCAAATTAAAAATTAAAATATGTATTTAAAGCCTAAGTTTCAAAAGCACAGTAAGACAAGTTTTATACATCTTTGAATGCATAAAATGTATATATCTGACTTGCATGAATGCACATAATGTATTATGTATAAATGGAGATATACATACCTGCTATAATCTATGTAAATATGATTGATGAAGGGAAAAGGAATAATAAAATAATAAAAGGAAGATGACTTGATTTATTATGTGAACTTTTAAAACTATCAAATTTAAGATGTGCAGAAATATTGTTGAAACATATTTGTATTCTACACTGCATGTTCAGTTACCTACTGAAATAAATTATGTATGGTTGGTGATATGATTTATAAGCTTGCCAGCAGAGTTCAGAGGCAATGTATCAGAAACAAAAAGACTGCCACATCTTAAATAAGAAAATG
Source organism: Urocitellus parryii (assembly GCF_045843805.1). NCBI lineage: Eukaryota > Metazoa > Chordata > Mammalia > Rodentia > Sciuridae > Urocitellus > Urocitellus parryii. The sequence continues at coordinate 25,698,388 of NC_135537.1, read as the reverse complement.
GCATTAAAGAATTATCCAACTATCCCAGTGATGTAAAAATCACACATGTCAAAGCCAGAATGTTCATATCAAGCTTTACAGAGTACTGCTAAAAATTAAAGAAAATTTTTTAAAATATATATTTCTACATATTTATAAGTTTATTTTAAACTTGTAGAATCTGAGAGAGTATTTTTAGGTTTGTGATTTGAGCCCAGAAGTGACTGCTCTCTAAATGTAGATGTCTTAGGGGCAAATCTGTTTAGATAAATATGCATGAAGTCACTTTAAATTAAAACTATTAAGCATGTAAACCATTCTAAACATACAAATCAAAATACTTAAATGTAAAAATTTAAGAGAATATATATATATATATATATATATATATATATATATATATATATATATATATATTTTTATCAATTTAAAATTCTGCCAAACAATGAAGCTTCTAGATATAGCAACAGTGATGTAACATTTGGTGGGAGAAGGGAAGTGAGAAAGGGGGTGTTGTGAATTAGGATTATTTCCAAATTGTCATCTTCCAATTTCATTGCAACAATTTAGGAAAGATTCAACATTAAAAGTGAAAAATACTAACAATTTTCCCATAATATACTGAAAATGTGGCAAATCTTTTGAAGCTGATGTTTTGCTAAGTAAATGCTATGTTTCTGTCTTATATTGAAAAAGACACTTTTGGTTACGTTAGCCTGGGAGATTATACTAAGATTGATATCATTTTACCTACTATTGTCAGTGAGAACACTACATTTTCTGAATAGATAGACTATTATCAATTCTATTTCTGATTTCCAAATGAGGTACTGTTTTCATTAAATGCTGATATCTTTAAAAGTAATACCTTGGGTATTTATTAAGGTACACACACATTTCAGTCCTCCCCATTGTGTCAAAAGCAAAACTCTTCTATAGACATATTATATTATGTTTTCATGGTAAAGAAACTACTTAAGGGGTTGGGGTAGTGGCTCAGCGGTAGAGCATTTGCCTAGCATGTTTGAGGTCCTGGGTTCAATCTCCAGCACCCATAAAACAATAAATAAAATAAAGGTATTAAAAAAACACTTAATATTTTTTCCTAAAAAGCTCTATTTACATATTACTAAACTGTACTATTTGAATCTTTTTCAGTTACCCACCTTTATGCACAAAAAATTTTATGCATAGACTTGGTAAACATGTTTAATGAACGACCACCACCTAAATGTAAATTTGCAGTTGAAAATTTTTAAAGTCGAATTCATTAACTTTAGTGAAAAATGCTGTATTTGTGATAAAGACACTATAGACCACTTTGGTCATTCAAGTGTATTACAATTTTCTGAATGTCAGGCCTTTATTTGAAATTCATCACTTAGCTTATAGCATGAGCACATAACAGGTGCTCAGTAAATGTGTGCTGAATTGCATTAAATGTCAACACCTAACCTTCAAGAAAAAGCCATCACTTTTTCCCATCAAAGAAAAGAGCAAATGTGACAAGATGATATGTCAATAACAAACTATGGAAAGAAGGAATTTTTTCAGTACTTCACTCTATACTTAACATTCACATTTTATATTATAATAAATTTAGAGATCTATTTCTAATAACTTGTCAAATTTTATTTGTTACTTATTAGTAGAATTTGGAGTATGAATAAAAATTCTAAAATGCTGATTTACAATAATTATATGTTTAATAAATAAATATTTAAAAATATATTTTCTATATGCTCTTTAGTAATTACCCACCACAGATGAAAATTAGATTTGTCTGTGAAGCTTCATTTTTAAAAAATTCTGTCCAAAGAGAAACTATGAAATTATTCCAGTTCAGTTAATTTCAATTAGGGATAATATTTTCTATTAGAATAAAGTGAGATTTAGCTCCTGCCTACTTTTTAATCTTAACAACCTATGGATTCCAACTGGAAAAGAGGAATTAGTTATCTTTAAGTAAAGAATATACTCAGTAGGATTTCAATTTAAATAAATAAATAAATTCTACAAATATGTTTATTGCATAATAAGAAAAAATATTATTAATCAAGATAAATAGAACTCTACTGATCTATGTCGTTATTAACATTGTGTTACTAAGGTAGAACTATATATAGATATAATAAAACTGATGTGAAATTAACATTTTCCTTATAAGTTTCCAGAATCACTTGATTGTACACCTTGCTGAATTATATTACAAAAACTCATATTTCAAATTAATTTTTAAGTTAATGGAATTTATGTTAATGTATCAACAGAATAGGCTTTCTTTTTTTCCTGTCAATGACTAATGCTGCCAAGGAGGCTCTACTACTTGGCTCACTGCCACCCCAACCCACTAAACACAATACAAAAGGATGTAATTCCAGGTCCTTCTCAGGAAAGAAAAAGACAAGTAGAGAATTTAATTAAATGGTGGGCATATCTTCCTTCTTTCCTTCCACCTTCCTGGTACCATAATTGCAATACTGTTTTTTTTTTCCTTTTGTCCTTTGGTTCTTCCTAACTACAAAAAAGCCTAGCAACATCCATCTGGTACACAGAATAACTTTCCCTAAATTAAGCTTTGTCCCTGTTAAAATTATAGATTCAAGTAGGAATATATTCTTGTTGTAAAAAAGCACGTATCACCAAACATTGTAAGATTCAGACTGAGGTGAATAAATCACACTCCAACCTTGCCAAATTCCCTTTTCAACTGAATATTATTCAACCCCTCATTAAGATTAATATAATTGCTATGTATCCTTTGAGAAGTGTTTCACATGATCCTATCTTTCCTCATTGGCTATTATTTACTTCTGTTTGACTAACCTCTTATTTTTAATGCAGTTTGCTAACTCCTTCCATTATAAAATGTTCAAGTGCAATGACTTTGTTAGGGCCATCTTAATTTCTGAGTGTATATTATTAATCCAAGTAGTATCACCAAGTCCTGAGGCTTTAAATGTCATCTGTTGACTTCCAAGTATATAACTTAAATACTAGTTGAGGATTTTTTTCCCTTGGGTTTCAGATGTGTGTAAAATTATGATATGAACTACATATTATTTTCAACATCCTGGTTTACTGCAAACACAGATCAAAAAACAGAACAAAGGGTATTTTTTTATCATTTTGATTCCAAACTCAAAACAAAACTTGATAAAATATGTAGCATTTATTGTTGTTTACATTAAAGAGCTATAAAGGAGAAAAACTAACTTTCTTGGAGCAACCAAAATTTCAAAATTTAGCAGTTTCTAAATATTTACATCTGCATAGAGGAGGTAAGAAATTTGGCATTGTTATAAAGAGAACTGCAAGTATTGCTTCTGTAGTTAGAAAGCAAGGAATGGCAAGTCACAGAGGTCTTTGTAAATCCAGAGCAGAGTAAAATAGAACACCCAAGCAACAGTGGTCACAGGGTAGAATCTCTATGCAGTATGAACACATTTTGAACATTGCAGAAACTACTGAATACGGTGTCAGAAACTCTTTTATGATATCAGAAGCTGAGCAGTATCCTAGTTATTGTGCAGCAGTAAACCAAAAATGTTAAAAAGAAAATTTCTTATTGACCATGTCTAAGTAATCTCTATTTTTAAATCATAACAAATTATCAGCTTAACTCCATATGGGTTTCTAGTAGATGTCTCAAGACTAAGATGGTCAAGTCAAAACTTTTGATGTTTCCTCTTCATTTATGGTCTTTCTCTATCCTTGAGTGTCTTATCAAATGGCACCATTGCACACCAGTCACCTAAATATTTGAGTCATCACTGAATGTGCTCTACTCCTCACCCCCAGTTATTCAATCCCTTTTGAAAGCCTGTTCTACTTCCAAAATGCTTCCTGATTTTGTTCATTTTTCTTTATTTTATCTGTTATTATGCCACCAAAACCTCCATGGTCTCTCCTAAATTCTGATTCTATTCAGCACGCCTATAAATTGTTCTTCACCTAGTAGCCAAGGCATTTTTCACAGCCTATGTGCCACTATCACTTCAATTCATAACATTTGGACTCCTTACTCAAGCCTTACAAAACTTGAAATTTCTGCTCTTTTTTTTACTTTCTTACCTCATCCCCCATAAGGCAAACTTATCCTCACTGTTCTCTAGCTACAATGATATTTCTTTTTGCCTATGCCAGGACTTTGCAGTTAATGTTTTCTAAGCTTAGAGTGCCCTTTCTGAGTTTGTCCTCTGGATAGCCAATTTCATTTTTCATTATTCAATCAAAAATTTATTATTCCTCATATGGCTATACTGAAATTTCTGATTCAAAACACATCCTCACTATTCTGCTTATCAATTTTAATATTCTTTCCAGTATTTGAAAACATTGTATTTATTAATTAGTTTAAATTTTGTAAATATACTAATTTAAGAAATTTGGCTGTTAGAATGTCAGGCTCATGCAAGTAAAGATTTTGTCTGTCTTATTTAGCAGTTTTAGAACTATAGAATAAGAGGCCAAACAAATTTTAATAAATAATTATTTTCTATTTCAGTCCAACAAATATATATTAGCTCCATCATTAGTGCTGGACATCAATGTGAGACTCTCTATATTTAAAAAAACTACCAGAGTATGGATACAGAAAAACTCATGGCTATTTATGTAAGTATAATCTTGACAATATTGTAATCATTTACTGTTATACACATCACAAATCTTAAAAACACTAGTTAATATTCAGTAATTTCATTACTAATAACTAATTTTGCTATTAGTAGTATTAATAGATAAGAAAGATATATTTAGATAAGACAATAATCAACATTCCCATATATCATGTATGAAATTGAAAACATTTTTTAAACTCTATTTGCTTCCCCAAAGAGGAATTATGTTAAAATAACCAGTTCTGTTAAAAGCAATGTTGTATAGAATTATGTATTACAAAATTAGATATGTAGAATATGAAGCTTTTAAAAACAAAAATCATTTATCTTGGTTTATTTGGAAAACTGAAGAATTGAATAAAATTGCAGTAAACATGTCTTAAATAAAAACTAAATCGAAGTACTTTTTATTTTTCACATGTAAGAATCACTAAAAAATATGCCCCTTTTAACTTCCTAAGCAGAATATTAATAAATTTGAAAGGAAATTTTAAAATTAAACATGAACTGTTCTTCATAAAATGAAGGTTTTTATAGATGCAGATTTTTTCATTTTAATGAAAAAAATTAATGATAATGACATTAAAAGATATGAGAAATAGATGAAAATTATTTCACTGAGATCCAGTCACAATAAGCACTTGGAAAATAAATATGCAGTTTTTACATGGCTATGATCATATTTTGTATACCTTTCCATATCCTGATTGTTTTACCCTGTATTATCCTTTGGATTTTTATATAGAAATGTTTTAATTAAAATTCTATAGGAAATTTATATCAGGTACATAAACTTAAATACATTCCATTACTTCTGTCTGATAAAACTTTAAGAATCATGATCTAATTTTCTTTGTTTTTATTATTGTTTTTATCTAGTAACTGCTTTATTCCATAGTCAGTTGAAAACATCAGGAATCTTGGGTTACATTAAAGCACAGCATGATTTTAAATATTTTCAGCTAAAACCAAATGAAATATCCATACCTTAAAATTTGAATATTATGTTTTTTTTTTCCTGCAAAAATATCCGTCCCTGAAGTTTTTGTTTTGTTTTGTTTTTTGTTTTTTTTCAAATCCACTATAATCCCAGCATTTGGGGAGGCTGAGGCAGGAGGATCAGGAGTTCAAATCCAAACTCAGCAACTCAGTGAGACCCTATTGCTAAATAAAATATAAACGAGGCCTAGAATATGGCTCAATGATTAAATGCCCCTCATTTCAATCCCTGGTACCAAAAAAAAAAAAATCAATATGGAAAAAGATTAGTTTATAATCTGGGATAAAACAGAGAATTGTTGGAAATACAGCCCATCCATTAAGTTGTTTAGTCTAACATTATGTAATAAGGAATAAGTCAACTCATCTATTTACATTTCAATTCTTGTGTTAAACATGCATAACAAAAAATTATAGAATTAAAGATGTTGTGTTGAAAATAAATAACATGGAGGTATTTATATTGTAATTTTTATAGTCAAATATTCCCTGAGGTACTGTTTATCTTTAATTAAAACTATTTAAAAAGTATAAAGAATAAATTTCCCTAGTGATACCTGCAACCCAGTACTTTCTTGTAGCTTAGTTCTTTTAAAATGCTGAAAGAGCCAACATTATACTTTTTTTTTATCTCTGGCTGGTTTTTAATTAAAAACTCATTCCTAACTATTAAAACAATCCTACACAATCAAATAAAGTAATATATATATATATATATATATATATATATATATATATATATATATATATATATTGGAGACAATACAGAGTTCAACAAATGTTCTATTATTTATCTTTATTGGTAACTAACAAAACATACTATAGCTAGTATGACAAAAGGTAAGTGGTGCTATAGCCATCTGGAAATTAGTAAGTTTATTCAAGAAAATTACATAAAGTAACATTAATGCTTTATAATACATGGCACAAAATCTGCTCACAACTCCTGAAAGACATTTGTAATAGTTAAAAAAATTTAAACACAGACAATAAAAGCATATGAAAATGCTCATCTCTCTAGACATCTCAAAACAATTTGGATGTTTTTATTTTGTGTGATTTAGGTTAAGTGATGAAGCAAAACTTATTAGACTTCTGAGACAGAAATCTAGCACCTGGCAAATGGAAAAGTAAGGAAGGGAAGATTTGTCTCAGATTCTGTGGCCTTCATTTGGAACTATCCAGAAATAACGTCCTAGTAACAGCTGCTCTAAACATATAGAACATGCTATTATTTTTTGATAAATACAAAACTATTATATAAAATTATTTGAAATTGCTTTGTGTTTTCATAAATTCTAAAAGTGACTAAAACAGTGAAAAGAATTTGAGGTTGTAAGAGTCAGCTAACTCAGTTTCAGAACAATTAATTACTCTGTAGATACCAGTTGTTCTTAATGAACTTTGCTCTGTTGAGAACAAAGAAGAAAGAAAGTTTTAATGCATAGATAGGGCTACCATTTTTTTTTTTTACTGGATTTTCACTGGAAACAGCTCTGAAAATATTGTTGGACTTTAGAGGAAAGCAGACGCACCCTTAGACTTAGCAGAAGATAGGAACAAATATAACATATTTTCTTTTAATAAGATATATAAGTTAATTTTGAGTGTTTCTTTCTGCTATAAAATTTTTTGTCCACTTACAAATATTTCAGTGTTGAATTTGCATGAAACTGTGTTAGTATAATATATTCAATTAGTATACCTGTTATGTTTCAGGCTTTAAATTATGTAAGTTTTAAAACTTCATATACTTTAACCCATTGTGTTCCATCATGCCAGGAGTATAAACCTTAAATATAGTATATATTATAATTATATAATAATATAATAATAAGAATATAGTTTGATATAAATTAATATTATATGTAAGTTCTATATTGTGTTTTCCAACCTACTTTAAAACCTAGAAGTATGAACTGAGGATTAAGGACTTTATTTTCAGGCTAAGATTTATGCAGGACTCTGTGGTACTTTGGGTGTGTGGATTAAATTCCATAATCTGAGCTTATTTAATTGGTCACAATATATAATTAACTATAAAGATAAAAAGAGAAGTGCCTCTTCCTATTTGTTGTTTATTTAAATTTTTACCTTTAAGCTATAATATTTGTATGTTTGGTAAGAACTACTCTGTAGTATTAGGAAATGCTATTAAGTTATATTTTTTCTAAGAGAAAGTAGTTAAGAAAGGAAAAGGGGTTGTATATGTATTTCAAATTACATGGTTTGGGGAAAAATAAATGAAATTTCTCTATATGCTGCATCAAGGAGAGTAACATTCCATGTAATTACCATTACCAAGAATACCCTTGAAGAATTGTCGTTTCATCATCTCTATTTCTTCTCTATACAATTCTCTCAACTCAATGTGATCTGACTTCAAGAAGTAGAACTCCACTGAGATCTAGTTGAATCACTAATTACACATGCCAATAGGAGATTTTTTATCAAAATGTTCCTTGCTTTCTCAGAGTAGTTTGCTTTTGGGAACAAGGCCCTTGGTTCTTGAGGCCAATACTCTTACCACTTTGCGTCTCTATATCTGCTTCTTCTAAGGTCTTTTGTATTCCCATATTTCTCTGTTCTGTATTGTTGTTTGGAACTGTATATTTGTTACTATAATGTTTTGGAGGGTACACACTCTCTAAAACATTTTAACTATTTCAATATTTCTGCTATACAGAGATTGAACATCAGCTTTACTGTAAAAGAGACTTTACTAGGATTCTTGATAAATCAATGTACATGTTGAAAGCTAACGTCCAAGAAAGTTGTTGGAATTACAATACAGAGTAAATATGTGAATCAGTATGTTAAATTCTAGGTGAAGCCTAGGAACATGATCTGGATACTTGATTAGAGAAAAAGAAATATGAGGCAGACAATTGGGGGAAGCCCCAAAATTTTTCTGTGTTTTGGAAGTAATAAGAAGAAAAGCATGCTTATATGTACTTAATTAAGTATTCACATATATCAGATGGAATTTTTCATAAAGTTGTTTTGATTTATGACTGGTTTATTTCCCCATGTGTTTTTACTATTTGATTGTTTTAACTCTAGAATTTAAACTTCTAAAATTTATGCATGTTTTACCATGAAAGCAATTTTATTCAACATTATTGGTTGGTCATTATAGTTTAAACAAAAAAAGTTCAAGTGAGTATTGAAAACTGCGAAAGAATAAATAAATTATGTAAATATTTTATTTTAAGATATGCAGATATATACTCATTCACCAATCTTCTGCTATAGACCCAGGGAAAATAAGTTAAATGCATATAATTACAATCCTTATGTCTTCCTTATACATAATCATGATGCATAGTTTTTTTATCATTCTAAATTCTTTGAATTTGAGTCAAAATTAAAAATACTTACTAAAAAATTCCTCTTTTAAATCTTTTCTTCCTTTATTACTATTATTATCTCTATTATTTTTCCATTATTTTCTGCTTTTAATTATTTTCTGTTTTTTCCTGTCTTCATAGATATCTACACTTTACTCAAATGAACTTTTAATGACCTGATGTTTTCCCATAGCACTCAGATTGGGTTTTGCAAATATAAATTTCATTGTTTATTAATTAACGTTGCATAAAATTGCATATATGTATATTAAAGTGAATTCCAACAAGCATAAAAGCATTCAAAATAGAAACAACTGATTCTACATTGTTTTAGATAGCTTTTGCATCATTGTGACCAAAATACCTAAGAACAACTTTGTGAAGGAAAATTTTACTTGGGGCTCACAATTTCAGAGATTTCAGTCCATAAATGGACAACTTTGTTGCTCTGGGCCCAGAATAGGCAGCATATCACTGGAGAAAGACCCAGCAGAGAAAAGTTGTTCATTTCATGACCAGATTAGGAAGCAGAGAGGTGGGAGGATAAGAAAAAGGGTCACAGGGAAGATGCGTCTACCAGGACAGGCTCCCAGTTACCAGCTGCTGTCAGCCATGCTCCACCACTAGTTACCAAACAATCAGTCAATTCAAACTAGAGGGTTCTGATTAGGTTACGGCTCTCTCAATCTAATCTTTTTACCTCTGAATAGTCCTGAATTAACAAGACTTTTTGGTGGACATTTTATATCCAAACTGTAACAGTAAGCATGAATATAAATTTGTAGAAACAAAATCATTAGACAATCAGAGTGGTCTGATAATTAAAAGAGCTTATTTCTCAATAAAGATAATTAGGTATAATTTGTCAAAGAATTAAAAAAATGCTTGCTAATTCAGGAAGTTGATTAAATAAAGCACTAATAAAAGGCAGCTTCTATTCCGATGGTTTATACAATTGAAATTGTTGCTTCCTATAAAAAGTAAATACAAATATAGAATGTGGAACAAAGCAATAGGTATCAAGAAGTAGTCAAATAGGCACAAAACTTCTTGCATGTATCATAAAAATGCACAGACTAGCCAAATAGACCATACCATTAAATTGTTGCACATATACTTTGTATTTAATTCTTCTTTTTTCTTTGACAAAAACCTAGGTTTAACTGTTCATGAACAATCAGAGGAAAATTACTTTACTGACTCTAATGATGGATAGCCTATTTTGTGGGGAAAATTGCAAATTTTTACCAAAGGATGAGGAAAAGAACATTTAAAGGTACCTGTTCTCATTAAGTTCCTTCAACATTATATTTAACATTATTGGAGACTATTTAATCTAATTTAATACTTGTTTCAATTTATACCCTGTTAAGCCATTTTGTGGGGGAATATACTATTTTAGATAATCTAAAACACATAAAATAAAGTTCATTTTGAGTTATGGGAAAAGTTTGTTTCTCCTACACTGTGAAATGAAAAGAACAACATCATAAAACATTTGTACTGTTTCTTTAAACTGCACTTTTTCTTGGATCATTATTTAAACCTTTAAATACTAAGTATGGTTTAACTTATGGTCTGGAAATTTGCTTTCAAAGATGTATATATTATCATTTTATTCTGAAACTACACAAAGAATTCTCTGTGGGGGTTTACATATGTAAACAGAGAAGGAATTTTACCTTATTATAAGTTTAATTTTTTTTTAGTTTCACTTTAACTGACATAATAATTGTACATTTTTTGAGGTACCATGTGATGCTTTGAAATATGTACATTGTGTACTGCTCAAGATTTAATGATTTTTGATTGCCTTTTGCTTAAAAGCCAACTTGCAAATAATAATTAGTTTGCATAATAATTTGGCTGTTTACATAAACATTTTCTCCTTTCTTATTTTTTTTCAAAAGAAAATATACAGGGCTGGAGATGTGGCTCAAGCAGTAGCGTGCTCGCCTGGCATGCGTGCGGCCCCGGGGGTTCGATCCTCAGCACCACATACAAACAAAGATGTTGTGTTCGCCAAAAACTAAAAAATAAATATTAAAAAATTCTCTCTCTCTCTCTCTCTTTAAAAAAAATTTAAAAAAAGAAAAATATACATATGTTCTAATTCCATTTTTTCTACAAACACTTTACATTTGAACTTTTCCTTTATTTTTCTAATAAAAAATCCAACTAGACAAATAAAAAGCAAAAGAAAATTATGTACCCTATAATGATAGAATTAAGATCAGAATTTAGACTTCCTGATATCCCTTACAATTATACTAGAATAAGATAATCTGCTTTCTTCCATAATACTCTTTACTCAACTAACACTGAGTCATTTCTTTGTCAACAAGTCATTTATTCAAAGCATATCCTCACTTCATAGAATTATTCTGGAAACTATATGGATTTAGAGTACATATTACAATTTATAATAAAAGTAGCATGCTCAATCTCAAATATCTCGTTTGTTTATTTTTTACCAGGTTTGTTTAATTTGCTCATGAAATAGCAACACATTCCATGTTGGGCTCACCAGTTATATACTTGGTTTTCTTTGAAAATCAAAACCCTCACCTAGAAAACAAGCATACTGCTCAGGGACACCATCTTAAAAGTTAAGTTGTTAGCCACACACTGTTTCAACAAATCAATCTGAGAACTGATCCATGTCTTATTTGAAGAGGAATTCATGCTTATAGATATTAAAAGGAAAGTAAATATAAGTAAGCATAATATGACTTGAAAATGATATATTTATAGATGGTAGAGTAATATAAAATACAATATATTAAAGGGCTGGCCTAGCATTTATCATTTAAACCATATTATTCATTATAGCAATAATGGCAACGGTTTATTATAATCAATATATTTAAATCGTTTTGATAGTTTTATGTTATTTACTGTGTGTTCATGCTCAAAAATTCTTGAGTAGCTTATGTAGTTATTTAACCTTAAGAAGTCCTTGAGCCAAATGCAGTGGCCCTCACCTATGATCCCAGCAGCTTGGGAGGTTGACACAGGAAGATCCTGAGTTTAAAGCCAACCTCAGCAACAGCGAGGTCCTAAGCAACTCAGTGAGACTCTGTCTCTAAATAAAATACAAAATAGGGCTAGAGATGTGGCACAGTGGTTGAGTGCTTTTGAGTTCAATCCCCAGAACCCCACCCCCCAAAAAACTCCTTGAATTCATGGATTAAATTTTAAATAAATCTATGAATATAAAACAAATCAATAAAGCAATCTAAAATAATAATTTACAGAATACTCTGTTTCGGTTGGAATTCCTATTATAAATGTGAGAAAATGTGCCTCACAAACATCAACCACATATATCACATATAGGATAAATCAGAATCTGTCCTTATTCCTTATTCTAATTTTCAAGACAAATTTGTTATATAAGAAAGACATCTGTTGGCAAGAACCTTCTGGAATCATGAACTATCTCTGGACAAAGTAAAGGTAGAAAATTAAAAAAACATTCCATTGATTCAAATTCTCAAACAGGGCAGAATTAAGAAAAATATTATTTTGTAATGCTGATATACTATGCCATAGTCAGGAACGTAATGGAAGTGATGCCATTTTGTTTTTTTCTAATGGAAGAGGACAGTAAGCAAATATTAAAGACTAGATCCTGGCACACCATTTTGGGGGGCCCCTAGATGGATTTGCTCCTTCATTAAATGACAAAGAAAAAGAAAATTCCAATATTGGTTATATTTTTTTTGTGCTACATAGTTTACCTGGGGAAACAAGAGCTATGGAAAAATGATGAAGCAAAAAAAATATTATTTTCCTTTATATTATTTTAATTTATATCCACATTCTTTCTGAAACCAGACAACCCCATAATGATCTAGTCTGAATGGGAGTCACTATCCCTTTTCTAAAATTAAATTCTTAAATTCTAGTGTATTTCTACCTATGGTCAACTTTTTGTCTGTCAATGATGGGCCAGCAAAGCAGTAGGAAATACTATCTGGTAAGCATGTAGATAAGGAAGGTGTTCCAAAATGGAATTAGAAGCACATAGTTTCTTCTAGATGTAGAGTTAAGTGCCTTTTACATTTTTTTTTCATTTAATCAAGTAGTAAAGTGCTATGACCTTCAACTTTTCATATGAGGAAAATAATCTTAAACTGTTCATTTGTAATAACTAATAATAGAGGAAACAGGGCTTGAACCTAGGTTTTTCAGTTTTCAAACTTCAGCACTTAAAATTATTACTCCATAACTGTACCAGAAATATGATTAGATTATCCTAAATCTAATGGTTATTTATATCTGAATTTATGGATTTGTTTATTTCCTGTTGAAAGTATAGTTAACCTATATATTTGTTTATATAAACCTATACAGTATTTATATTTATGTGCTTATTAATATTTAATTGATCTTATTAGATTTATATACTTGTATTTATAAATATTCAGATATATTGTCATATTTACATACATTTTTGTTATGAATAAATACATAAACATGACCATGTATCTGTGCATGCAGGTACAGGAGATACTTAATCTAAAATTTAAATATGCTAAATAGGCTATTTTAGGGTATTCTGTTTGAACAGAAACTTACCAAAGCTGAATTATGAAATTTTGGAGAAGTAGTTTTTCAGCAGAAAATAGGTGGTATTAAAATAAATCAAGAAATAGTAGTTTATTATGTTCTTGAAAATATTTTAATGTTATGAATTTATTCAGTATTTCAAGAATTTTGAACATCTAATATTAAAATTATTGAAATACATTAAAGAAATTTGAGAAATCACTACAAGAACTACTGGGAGGTGAGATGGAGGGTGGGGCTACCCACATACTGCAGCCACTGTGAAAAGGAAAATAAGAAAAGACAGAATCTATGTTGAATATTACACCTATAAACAATATAGTGTTAGGAAAAATATAAAGTGGATTAAATCAATGTATTTAGTTCTCAAGCTTAAGGTCTAAAACTACATAGTTTAAACACCCAGGTTTATTTCCAAGCCAGAAATAAACAACAAAATTAAATGAAGCAGTATTTTAAAAATTAAAATTTAAATGAAAAAAATTCTAAAACCAGTAAAATCAGAAATACGTGACATTTAATCATAAGAAAAATAATTTTCATCTGTTATTGATCACATATATGCATGTCTAATAATTTTCACATTTAGAAATTATATATAATTTATATAAGCATGTTTTTAGAATCCAAGAAATATTTATTACACATTTATTAAATTAATAGCATACTAAAGGAGTACTGGATCATGATCTACAAATGCACAAATGGCCTTTAAAGAATGGTGACCATCTATTGTTATCAGTAATTTCTAAACCAAAAGTATATGAATGTGGCTTAAATTATATCAAAGGCTAGAGATTAAGAATAGATGTAGGAGGGGCTGGGATTGTGGCTCAGAGGTAGAATGCTCACCTAGCATGGGCAGAACCTGGGTTCAATCCTCAGCACCACATAAAAAATAAAGGCACTGTGTTGTATCCAAAAAAAAGAATAGATGTAAGAGAGACTAATCCTGAAATGTGTTATTGATGAGATAAGGACTCCAAAATTTATTGAATGTAAAACCTTCTTGAATGAGTCATTACTTCAGTACAAGTTGCTGGAACACTGAAAGATTGGCAAATTGGTAAGGATTATTCAGACAGAGAAAAATTCTCACAAGTTCAATGGTTGGTTGGTTCCACTGTCAACTATATACATATTAGATTGCAAGATTTTGGTTTAAGTGTCAAAGAAAAGAACAATAACATATTTAGACAATGAATAGGCCCTAACCTGGTAACCATAAATAATTATCAATCTGTACTGAACATAAAATAGTATGAAATTACAGTATAGAGATTTAAGATAAATTTAAGAATACTGCAATCTTTACCCTTTGGTTCCAAGTTTTTAATAATGCAAATATTTCAATGAAATTGACATAAGTGCATTAAAGTGGGTTGAAAAACATAATATAGAACATACATATAATATTAATTAATATAACTATATTCTTCTTATTATATTATTATATAATTATAATATGTACTACATTTAAGGTTTATACTCCTGGCATGATGGAACACAATGGGCTAAAGTATATGAAGTTTTAAAATTTACATAGTTTAAAGCCTGAAACACATAACAGGTGTACTAATTGAATATATTATACTCACACAGTTTCATGCAAACTCAACACTGAAATATTTGTAAGTGGACAAAAAATTTTATAGCAGAAAGAAACACTCAAAATTTTATGATTTATATTACTGCTTTTTCCAATATATTAAAAATATGTCTTATATATTTGTTTTTTCTAAGTTCAGCAATGAGAGAAAAGAGTGCTAGTACTAATTGATGAAAGGTGTGCATATGGTTTTAATGAGTTAATATAGATTTAACTTGAAGATAATAAATGGCCTGAGTAAATGTCCCACACCACTATCTTAAAATCACCAGGGCAACATTCTGCTTCAATGGCTTAAATGTGCCCTGGTGGTTTGAAACATAATTGCACTTCTCTGACACCTAATAGACTACAAGGGACTGACTTAGGTACTTAGAATAAAATTTCATGATTTTTACTATTGTTCAGTGAGGTGTTCAATGTTTTAAAACAAACTGTTCATGTGAAATCTTGTTTCTGGGGGTAAAAGAGAGAAAAATGGTGTATAAAACAAGTTTTATATTAAGCCCCAACTGTATTGTAGATTAATTTATAAAATTGGGGTGCATTTTCAGTAAAATAATTTCTATTGACCTATAGGGAATATTTAATGATTCTTAATGTGAATCTTCAATGTCAAAGAAGGAAGGGAATATTTGGACAATCAGAAAATTTAAAAATACAGTATTGAAAGTGGGCCCATGCTGAGTTTTTTATTATATAACTCTTTATTCTCCACAAGGTAGGCATTAATATGCTAATTTAGAGCTAAGAAAACTGAAGTAAAGAAACTCGAAATAAGTGATGAAACTAGGATTCAAAGTTTGTTTGGCTCCTGTGGTTTTAACAAAGTGAAAACTAAAGTATCCATAATTTTAGTGGTAACACCATTTCTACTATGTGTGTGAGGTCCACCCTGCTCAAGACTTTTTGTTTTGTTTATTTTATATTATGTCTTCTAATCCCCACAGGGAATCTTCTCATTTTTGGTTGGCCTATTGGGCAGTAATCACTTGCCCTCACATTTTTGTTTTAGTTTGCTGAAGCTGCTCTAACAAAGTTCCACAAATGGTTTGGCTTAAACAATAAAAACTTGTTGACTCATAGTTTTGGAGGATAGAATCTCAAAGTGTCAATGGGGTTAGCTCCTTTTGCAGGCTGCGAGAAGAATCAGTTCTGTCTCTTCCTTAGCTACTTTGCTGGCAATCTTGGTGTTCCTTGGCCTCTTAAGCCATCACACCTACCTTCCTTGATAAGTATCCAGGTATATTGGATTAGGAGGACCCATTCTAATAACCTCTCATGAACAAATCTTCCGGAAATATCCTTCTCTCAAATAAGGTCCCATTCACACACACTGAGGGTTAGGACTTCAGCATAGGAATTTTTAGGAGACACAATCCAACAAATACACTTCCTGAACTCACTAAGCTCTACTATATAATCACATATTGGTTGAACTGAGCAATAATATGCTCATTTTAGAGACATTATTCACTCTCCTGCAGGCAGGGGTGGGGGGGTTGTCACTTACTGTGACTGGTCAGACCAAAGGTATTTATTGGAACATTTTTCAGTATTGGGCATGGTGATTATGCCTTAAGGGCTCTAAACCAATTTTGGTAAATTTCCTATTTCCTTGTGGTATACACATCTAGCCCTTAGGACTGTACCAATCATCATTTTTGTGTGTCTAATTAGAAAAGTTAACTGACAATGTTATCCACAATAGCAATTTTAAATTATGTAGGAACAAAGTGAGAAGTCATATTAGACTTTCAGGACTAAATCTCCCGTGCCAGAAAAGCTGCTATTATTTATGAAAATATCATGATTTTTTCCAATTCTTAAAAATAGCATAATTTATTTTCTAATTAACTATTGGTGTTCTTCTTACTTCTAACATGAAAAACTCATTATAAAATCTCGTGTTTTTCAAATACCCCATGTTTTCTCTGATATAGGGAGGTTGACTCATAGTGAGGTAGGGAGGGAGAGCATGGGAGGAATAAATGAATTCAAGATAGGAAAGAGAGGTGGGAGGGAATGGGAGGAGGAGGGGAGTAACAAGCATGGTGGAATGTGATGGTGATCATTATACAAAGTACATGTGTGAAGACTTGAATTGGATGTCAACATACTTTATATACAAACAGAAATACAACAAGCATGGTATTTATGTGTATTAAGAATTATAATGAAAAAAAATGTTACCTTAGATTAGGTAGAGGAAAGTGAAAGGAGGGGAAGGCAGGCCATGTGGGGATAAGAAAAATAGTAGAATGAAACAGACATTATTACTGTATGTATGTATGTGACTATATGATCAATGTGATTCTACAATATGTGTACTCAGAAAAATGAGAAATTATGTCCCATCTATGTATGATACATCAAAGTAAAAAAAAGTCTCGTGTTTTTAGAATTATTTTTAAACTTTATTGTGCATTATAGCTATACGTAATAGTGGGGTTCATTTAGACATAATCATACATGCTTGGAATATACTTTGTTCCATTTCAGTCCCCAGTACTTATTTCCTCTGTCCCTCCCTCTATTACCCTTCTCTACTCTGCTAATCTTCCTTCTATTTATTTATAGCTTTTTAATTAATGCTTTATGCATAAAGCTAGAATTTGCTGTGGTACATTCGTATGTGTACATAGCATAATTTAATCAATTTCACTCCACAGTTTCTATCTTTTCCCATCTGTCTTCCTCCCTTCACCTCAATCCTCTTCTTCTACTCCACTGATTCCTCTACTCCTCTACTTCAGTGATCACTTGTGGATAAAAGGATCCCATCCTTTTCCCCCTTATTTTGTCATTGCTTTGCATATGAGAGAAAGCATTCAGCCCTTGATTTTCTAAGTGTGATTTATTTCACTTAGCATGATGTTCTCCATTTCTATCCATTTACCAGGAATGCCATAATTTCATTCTTCTTTATGGCTAAGAAAAGCATATGTATATATATATACATCACATTTTCTTTATTCAATCATCTGTTGATGGGCATCTAGGCTGGTTCCATAAAACTTGGCTATTGTGATAATACTGCCATAAACATCAGTGTACCTTTATCATTATACTAAAACAGTTCTTTTTGGATAAATATCAAGGAGTGGAATTTCTAGATCATATATGGTTCTAATCCTAGTCTTTTGAGGAATTTCCATACTGCTTTCCAGAGAGGTTGTACTAAGTTGCAGTTCCACCAACAATGTATGAATGTACCTTTTCCTCACATCTTCACCAGCATTTATTATTATTCTATGCTTGATGATTGACATTCTAAATGGAGTGAGTTGAAACTTCAACATAGTTTTGACTTGTATTTCCTTGATTACTAGTGACATCAAACAGGTTTTCTCTTTGTTGGCCCTTTGGGTTCTTCTTTCGACAAATATCTGTTTAGTTCTTATGCTCATTGGTAGATTGGGTTATTTGTTTTTTTGGCTTTTGCTTTTTTGTTTTGTTTTGTGTTTGTATTAAAGTTTTTGAGTTCTTTATATAATATTCTGTATATTAACTCTGTTGGATGAGCGACTGGCAAATATTTTCTCCCATTCTAAATGATCTTGCTCCATGCTTTTATTTCCTTTGCTCTACAAGATTATGTCCCATTTATTGATTCTTGGTTTTATTTCTTGAACATTAGGGGTCTTGTTAAAGAAATTGGTTCTTGTGCCAATATAATGGAGTTTTGACCTGTTTTTTTCTAGTAGTTCCAGATTTTCTGATGTAATTTCTAATTTTTTAATTCACTTTCACTCAACTTTTGTATAGGGTGAGAGATGTATCCAGTTTCATTCTTTTGCATATGGATATCCAGTTTTACCAGCACCATTTGTTAAAAGGCTACTTTTCTCCATCATTGGCTTTTGGCACCTTTATTAAGTATCAGATAACTATCTTTCTGTGTTTTCTATTCCATTGGTATTCTTCTCTGTTTTGATGCCAATACCATGCTGTTTTTGTTACTGTAGCTCTGAGGTATAATTTAAGATCAGTATTATGATTACCTCAACATTACTCTTCTTGCACAGAATGGCTTTGATTATTCTGGGTCTTTTATTCTTCCATGTAAATTTTAGGAATAGTTTTGTTTTTATTTTTTAGTTCTGTGAAGAGTAGAGTATTTTGGTATTTTGATGGGAATTGCATTGAATATATATTATGCTTTGGGGAATATGGTCATTTTGACAATATTACTCCTCCCTATCCAAGAATGTAAGGAGTCTTTCCATTTTCTGAAGTCGTCTTCAATTCTTTCTTCAGTGTTTTATAGTTTTTATTGTAGAGGTCTTTCACAATCTTGATAAGAATTATTTCCAAGTTTTTTTTTTTTTTGGTTATTGTGAATTCCTGATTTCTTTCTCAGCAGATTCATTACTGGAATATGGGAAAGCTATATATTTTTGTATGTTGATCTTGTATCCTGCTACTTTTATTGAATTTGTTTATGAGCTTAATAAATTTATCAGCTTGAGAAGTCTTTCTGCTTGCTTTTTCTTTTTCCTCTCTCATTTCTTCAGGTCTTTTAGAATATTGGACCATGTCATGAGCAAACAGAAATTTGACTTTATTTTTTCTAAAAATTTCTTTCCCCCCTACCCATCTGTATTTCTTTAATGTCCTTCTCCTGCCTGATTCCTCTGGCTTTAAGTTTAAAAACTCTATTGAGTAGCAGTCGTGGGACCTCTTATTTTGTTCCTGATTTTAGATAAAGTGCTTTCAGTTTTTTCCATATTCAGTAAGTATGATGATGGTTTGGTAAAATGTTGAGGTGAATTCCTTCTATTCCTAGTTTCTCCGTATTTTTACCATGAATGGAGGCCAGATTGTGTCAAGGGCTTTTACTGCATCTATTGAGATGATCATGTGATTCTTGTTCTTAATTAATTTATGAGGTGAATTACATTTATTTTTTCCTCATGTTTATTGGTGCCTTATAGATGAACATAATAATAGGATTTGTTGTTATATATTTATACATGCACACAATGTAACAGTATAATTTAGTCAATATCACTCCCCAGGACTCTACTCTCCCTCCTCACACCCTTTGATCCCTTTGATTTCCATGAGATCTGCTCCCAACTTGATTTTTCTTTTTCCACTCCAGCTTCTGCATATTAAAGAAAAGATATGTCTGTGTTTGATTGATTTCACTTAATGCATTTATCTCCGGTTACAGATAATATAATTTCATGTTTATTTATGACTGAATTAAAGTCCATTCAGTACATATACCACATTTTCATTATCCATTAAACCATTGATGGTCACCTAGATTGGTTCCATAGTTTGGCTATTATGAATCTTACTGCTGTAACATGGGTATGCCTCCTGTATCACTGTAGTATGATGACTTCACAATAAATACCAAGGAGAGGTATAGCTGGGGCACATAGTGGTTCCATGCCTTTCCTTTTGAGGAATTTCCATACTGATTTCGATAGTTGGAAATTGATTAATAATTGAATCTGTATAATGCTCTTGGGAATATAGCCATTTTGACAATATACAATCCCACCAACAGTGTAAACATGTTCCTTTTCTTCCATATCTTCTCTAATATTTATTATTCTTTGTACAATTAATGTCTGCCATTCTGACCCATATAAGATGAAATCTTAGTGTAATTTTGATTTGCATGTCCCTAATTGCTCATGATTTAAATATTTTTTTCATATATTTGTTAGCCATTTGTATGTCTTCCTTTAAGAAATTTCTTTTTAATTTATTTTTCCACTTATTAACTCGGTACTTTAAATTTTGGTGTAAATTTCTATGAGTTCTTAATATATTCTAGATATTAGTACCATTAGAAAAATAGCTGACAAAGACTTTTGGCCAGACAAGAAACTATCCAACTCCTAGAAGAAAATGTAGGGCCAACACTCCAGCATACAGGCACAGGCAATGACTTCCTCAGTAGGACTCCTATATTGCAGGAAATAAATCCAAGTATTAATAAACAAGAGGGCATCAACTAATAAAGCTTATTCAGAGCAAACAACTGGGAATATGAAGAAATACATGTCCTCACCTCTCAAACTCTAACAACTAACACTCTACTCTCTTCTTCAATAAGTTCAACTATTTTATATTCTAATGTAAATATAATTATACAGTATTTACTTTTCTGTGTTGGAATTATTTTTTTTTAATTTTTTTTAGTTATTAATGGACCTTTATTTTATTTATTTGTATGTGGTGCTAAGAATCGAACCAAGTGCCCTTCGCATGCTAGGCAAGTACGCTGCCACTGAGCCACAACCCTAACCCCTGTGTTGGGCTTATTTCACATAACAAAATGTTATGCACATTGTTGTAATATAAAATATATATTTTTAAGGCTGAATAATATTTAATTTGTGTGTCTGTGTATATACACATATATAACATTTTTTTAATGTTCCCTGGGGATTGAAATCAGGGACGCTTAACCACTGAACCACATCTCCAGCCCTATTTTGTATTTTATTTAGAGACAGAGTCTCACTGAATTGCCTAGCACCCCATCGTTACTGAGGCTGGCTTTGAATTTGTCATCCTCCTGTCTCACCCTCCGTAGCCACTGGGATTACAGGTATGCACCACCACCCCTGATATATATAATATTTTTAAATTCATTCATCAGAGGACATTAAGATTTTTTCATATTTGAGTGTTGTGAATAATGTTGCAATGAAGAGGGACATGAGAGTGTGTATATATATTATTTTCTTTGGAAATATTCCCTACTTATAATTACTTGAGGGACCTCAATATTGTTTCCATAATGGCTGTTCCAATTTACATTTCTACTAACACTGTACACTGTACAATGGTTCCCTTTTTTCTCGATATCCTAGCCTTATCTAATGTCTAATTGCCATGTGCTATTCTATTATTAATTATTTTTCTTATTATCACCCTTAGGTGCTAATTTTCAAAGCTTCTGAGCTGTCTTCCTTTCTCAAATTTATTCCATCCTCACTCACCAACCACAATGAACCTTCCAGTTGTCTTATTATGTTACTCACCTGTATTATAATCATTCAGGGTCCCCTCGTCCTCAGTTAAACCCCAGAATAACTGTCAAATATATTAGTTGTTATGCCAACCTCTTCATCCTCAGATAAACTGGATAAATTATTCCATTCAGATGAGACTTTTTGGAGTTCTAAAGATGTAGTATACTGTTTTTTCTCAGATATTTTGCTGATAGGAGTCATTTTATAGGTCTTTCTTATTTCTGTACATCTTATATGTATGTGTACAGACTTCCTTCTTTTCAAACTATCTTTTCTAGTTTTTTATTAATCACAAATATCTTAGGAAAATTAAAATGAAAATAGTGCCTTCCTTAATGGAAAAGGGAAGTTTCCTTATATCCTTAGAATGAGAAAGTAGTTTACTCTAGAAGAATGGTCAGGTAATTTTTACTATTCACTATTGTTCAGGGTTTCTCTCCTGAACACACTGAACATGCAGATTTTAGTCATTTGTCTTCGTGCCACCCTATAAAATATATACTAAGGGAACTGATACAAGCCTAATTTTAATCCTGCTTGCTGTGCCATGATTAATAAAGGGCCTTGTTGTTGAACTAGGTGCCTCATATCTTCACCTTCATATTGGAAAAAATTGGCAAGCTAACATGTAAGCTGATGAGGAGGACACAATCTGTGACTCTTCAGTTCTTCACAATATCCTCCTTTGGGAATATTGCCTAATTTTAGTTCTATGCTCCCCAATCTTGTCACCCTAATTAATTATAAGCTTAGTTTTAAGACTTAACAGAAATGTACTCCCCTAATATAGGTTCTCTTAAATTCTAGATCTGGTCTTCTCTTATATTGTTTCAGCTAATGCTTTATACATATCTCATGAACTGCTCCTGGAATGATTTGTTTATACATGTCCTCCTTCCCAAATTTAATGTTCATGCTGAATATTGTTCCTATGTTTGCCAAATTTTTTTAAAGAGAGGGGTAAGAGAGACAGAGAGAGACAGACAGAGAGAATTTTTAATATTTATTTTTTTTAGTTTTTGGTGGATACAACATCTTTGTTTGTATGTGGTGCTGAGGATCGAACCCGGGCTGCACTCATGCTAGGTGAGCGCGCTACTGCTTGAGCCACATCTCCAACCCCTGTTTGCCAATTTTTATTATGTAGTAAATATAGTAAATACTATATGACTCACTCTTTAAGAAATTATGGTAGATTGTCTTGTGCTCTCTTCAAAAGGTTATTTAAAGCACACACATACAGAATACTTTCTTTCAGTTGGCCTACCACCACCTATCTTTTTGATGATACGAAGCTACACTTTATTCTCAATTTCTCTAAAATTGTAATGCATTATTAATTCCATCTTCTTAAGCAAGTTGCCTGTAATTATAATTGTCTTTCTAAAAAGGAAAATGCAACAGCTGCACCTACTTGGAAAATGGATCCTTAGAGAATGTAATTAAGTTATTTCAATTTGGAAACTGAATATTATCAAGAGCTATGGGATATATAACCTTAAGGCAGACCTTTCCACCAGGTTTTTAATAGTATGTCATTTGCAGAAATCTAGATAACTAGAAAATTAGAATGTAAATTTTTGCATGCTCCAATCAGAGGCTTAATAAATGGAATTATGTAAACTTACATACTATAGTTAGTTAGAACATTTGGTAGACAACAGAGCTAAAGAGGCTAAAGCCATATGTTTACTACCTTTTTGACACTCTATATAACTTTTTTAAACTTTGTTTTAATGACCAAAGAGTTTCCCTATAACCTCTAGCAAATATTTTACAAATGTGTTCCTTAAATCACAAACTTAATCTAAAATGTATGCCATTAAAAATTGATACTCTCTCAACTCAAAATGGATCAAAGACTTAGGCACTCAAACAGAGACCTGCACCTAATAGAAGAAAAAGTAGGCCCAAATCTTCACCATGTGGGTCTATGGTCTGACTTCCTTAGCAAGACTCCTAAAGCACAAGAAGTAAAATCAAGAATCAATAAATGGGATGGATTCAAATTAAAAAGCTTCTTATCAGTAAAGGAAACAATCAATAACGTGAGGAGAGAGCCTACAAATTGAAAGAAATTCTTTACCACATGCACCTCCAATAAACCATTAATCTTTAGGATATATAAAGAACTCAAAAACCTTAACACCAAAAAAAACATAATCCAATCAATAAATGGGCTAAGGAACTGAACAGACGCTTCACAGAAGAAACACAATCAATCATCAAATTTATGAAACAGTGTTCAACAACTCTAGCAATTAGAGAAATGCAAATCAAAACTAAGATTTCATCTTACTCCTGTCAGAATAGCAATCATCAAGAATACAGGCAACAATAAATGTTGGCGAGGATGGGGGGAAAATGTACACTCATGCATTGCTCATAGGACTACAAATTGGTGCAACCACTATGGAAATCAGTATGGAGATTCCTCAGAAAACTTGTAATGGAACCACCATTTGACCCAGCTATCCCATTCCTCAATTTATACTCAAAAGAATTAAAATAAGCATACTACATTAATGTAGGCATGTCAATGTTTATAACAGTTCAATTCACAATAGCTATACTATGGAACCAACCTAGGTGTCCTTCTATAGATGAATGGATAAAGAATATGTGGTATATATACTCAATGGAATATTATTCAGCTTTAAAGAGGAATGACATTATGGCATTTGCCAGTAAATGGATGGAGTTGGAGAATATCTTGCTAAGTGAAGTAAGCCAATCCCCTCCCCCCAAAAAAGGCAGAATCTTTTTTCTAATATGCGGATGCTAATTCACAATTAGGAGGCGGGCACTAGAGAAGAGTAAGTTTAGGTACAGGGAAGTGACGGGAGGGAAGGGAAAAGGATGTGGGAATAGGAAACATAGCAGAATGAAACAAACATTATT
This sequence comes from Urocitellus parryii, assembly GCF_045843805.1. Lineage (NCBI taxonomy): Eukaryota > Metazoa > Chordata > Mammalia > Rodentia > Sciuridae > Urocitellus > Urocitellus parryii. Next base: position 25,673,349 of record NC_135537.1, on the reverse strand, counting down.
ACTTTATGTATATATGTGACTGCATAACCAATATCATTCTGTAACTTGTACACTCAGAAAAATGAGAAATTATATTCCATCTATGTATGAGATATCAAAGTGCATAAATACATTCTACTGTCATGCATCACTAATTAAAACAAAAATTAAAAAAAAAATTCTACTCTCTTCAGAAAAGTCAATTTTAAGGGCACAAACCATATTCTACAGACCATGCCTTCATGTATGAAAACAGAATTATTTTGTAGTTGGGAATTTTCTTTAGAGAGTTCAAAAATCAAATACTGTTTAATGTTTTTTTCACCTAATTGAAAATTATGTTAAATTAATGTCTACACAAATTTATTATATATTACTATAATTTTGCTTCAACAAAGACCTGTATTATAATGGTTGAAATTATCAGTTTATGGCTAAGCAACTGGTGTTGTAGAGAGCATTGTTTCTAAGTAAAATGAAGACCAAGTGAATTTTTATTTGGTGGACATTCTGTTTGATGTTAATAACATTTGGGAAATATTGGTGAGATTGTGAATAAAGATAAAAACCTGGAATTAAAAATGTTTTAATAATATTATATAACAATCACTGTTGACTTCATAAATCCCCTATTGCCAATGATTATTCTTCTGTATATGTCTTTCAAAGAAAAGATCTTACCATCTTGTTCATTTACTGGGAAATTATTAATCATTTTAATGTCTACATATCAGTATAATTTTGTTCCTTTATGATCTATAACTACTGGCCTTAGTTTTCCTATCTATTCAAACAAGCTAAATATAACCCTTTTAGATTATCAATAATTTAAACATATGTTATGGTCTCTTATAACTATCCCAAGAGTTAAATGTTTATATAAACAAGCACCTTGAAATAGCTTCAATATATGTATATAGTCAGCATCAGTAGACTTATTAGGGCCATGACTAACTCATTTCTCATGAACAGAAAAACATAAGATTACATAATTCAAATGTCTTTGTGAATATAGGTAATAAAGTATGATAGTGACATTCAGAATACGTGTTCTGTATCAACCTGTTAGGATGTCTCCCAACATAATCAAACCCTCATAACTGATATTTGTGGATATAGGCTCTTATATGAAAACAGATGATACTTGAAAAAGTATTTGTAGAATAAGCCAAGGTTATAAATGTTAATATATTCAGAAAAAGTACCAGTGATGTCCTAAAAGGTTAAAATTTTCTGCTGGTAACATGAAGACTGAATACTCTTGAAAATTCTGCTACTTAAAGATGATTTAAGAAGAGAAAATAATAAAAATAAAAAAACTGAATGAAGAAGTCACAGTTTGTTTTGCTATCTTCAACTATTGTGTTCCTATAAAACATTTTCATTAGAAAATTAAGCGAATGTATTTTTATTAATGAATTCATGGATGCCATCATATGTTTCATTGAAATAAAAGCATAGAAATAAAACTTGTTCAACTAGAATTTAGGGTAGATTCATGGATACTATATACAACAAATTATAACAGTTATCTAGATTCAGAATTTTCAGAGACATAATTAACCTTTTGAAGTTGATGTCTATTAATCAAACTTTTCCATAATATATCCTTTGTTTTCACTGTCAAGAGAAAATTCATGAACTGACTGTAACATTTGTCCAATCTTTTATAATTTTAATTTTGAATTAAATTCAAGAAAAGGACTAAAAGCAAAAAATAAATTGATTAAATAAAAGCAACTGTTTGTAATAAAAGCATTATACTTGTTTCTAAAACCAAGTTTGTATATTTTCCACGTGAAAAGGCTCAATGATTCCAGGACATGTTGTTGGGAAAGATTTACTTTGAAAGCCAGCAAATCAAGAATATGGCAGACTTACCAATAAAGACCAGTTTGAGTATAAGTTTCAATTTCCTTTTATCCTTATGCAAGAGGGAAAGTAGGGACAATTAGGTTAGCAGAGGACTAATGACTGGAGACTTCTAGATACATCTCCAGTGGCCTGGAAGGAGACATTGCAAACCCTGGTAATTTCTGTGAACCCTATCCCATTTGGTACATACATAATCACAATTTCATGATGTCCCTATAAACTTGCATATATCTTAGTTATTCTTATTTTGGTGTCTTCAGCCTTGAAGGGAAAGGAGAGAGATTAGGTAAGTTTAGGGCAAATAAATCTTGTACTACCAGTCCCTGACACATTCATTAAATGAAAATGCATCTACATGCAGAGTTGAGCATAAATCTGCACAAACCTTAAGGTAGCAAAAGGCACAGGTACAATATGAAAACAGAAATGCCAAGCATTTTCACCCAGTTTTAGTTACCCATCTAACACTTTTTCAGGCCCAAGGGTCAGTGCTTTCCACAAAAGTGGCCTTGAAGTTCCTGAAAAGTAACCTAGGTAATTATTATCATCATGGCCTATATATCAGAGATGTCATTTTCAGCAAAGCTGGTGGGAGACTAATAATACTCCATTGCATGACCTCCCAAATCAGTGATTTTTAAAAAGTTCACTAAAAGCAAGTGAGGCTTTATTTAGGTTTCCCTCAGTTACATGCCAGCAAACTGTATATGAAAAGGCATCAAGGAAAGATACACTTTCCAATGCAAAATGTGAACATTCAAGGTTAAAAATAGGAGCAGAATTCATCTCAAAATAATATGAATTTTAGGGAAGAGGATTATGTAAGGTGAGAAAGACAGTGTGAAAATTAATTATGAGTTGATTTGCTCAGCATGTTTAAAGAAAATAAGTACTCTTTTGATGCTAGTCAAAAGATCCTTGAATAGCAATTAAAATCTGAGTAGTAAGGGATCTACATTGTTTAGGGATTTGTATTTTTACCTAAAGAGTTTGAAATTAATCCTGAAGGAAATAGCCTTCTCAAGTTTTAGCCTTATGTTAGTTAGTATGTGCAAAATACAAAGTAATGTAGCACTCATGATAAGACAAGGGTGAGAGAATGTAATAAGAATGAATAATTATTAGGAAATGACTTCAATACACAATGCAAAGAGAGGTAAAGAGACTAGACTAGTGACACAAGGAAAGGAAATAACTCATAAGAAAGAAAGGCAAAGAAGGAATTTATTATTTGCTAATTAACTATTGGAAAGAACAGAAACCAAGATCATTTTTTGAGGCTGAATGTGAGAATTATATGATTTTGAATGTGGGAGACAATAGTGAGAATACTTGTCTCTAGCTCAAGATCTTTGGTTTCTTAGATGCGTAATTAGAATTTCTAGAGAGAAATTTATATTAAAATTTGAAACAAAAATAAAGGAGAAAGTGTGAAGTTATGAAAGACATTCCTTAACTCATCAAAAATAAATGAATGCGTTAAAACTTGACTGATACAAGTGCAGCCAGAGCAGGGGAAAACAATACTGGCAAAGCCATGATTGAAACAAAAACCATATTCCATGTCTAGGTAAGATGAAATTTGCAGTCACACAGGCTGCACACTGAGTCCCTATACTCAGTCATACTGTTATATATTCTATGATGTGATCACAGTCCCCTATAGTTGTACATTGTATAACCTGCACAGTTATTTTTGGTGTTCTGTGGGTATAGTAAATATACTCTTAGTTTCTATCTTTTGCCACATAAATCCCATTAAGACAAATTAGAGAACAAATAGAAAGGTTAAGTTATCTCATGTGATACCAATCCTTAAGAACATCCATTGCGACGTATGTAGCTTTTGTTGTATAAATTACTCCAGTTTAGTAAATTAAACATGAACCATGTTCTGTGCCCTAAATTACATTTTAAAAAATCAGAAGATAATTATATGCAAGCTTAGCCTACCTTTTATTAAAATGCATGACAATAAATCTTATATTGTATCATGACTTTTTTAGTCTTATCTTAGTCATTGTATTTTGCATAAATTTGAAAGGTTTAATAGCTTTACTTGTGGTTAATTTTTGAACACCATGTTAGCTTTTAATGAAGGTGGAAATCTTCATTATAAATTCCATTTTTTCCTCTGTGGGGAAAACCAATTAGAAAATATCAAAAGTTAGCTAAAATTGCTACATCATTTTCTTCCCTGTTCACAGCATATAACAGCTAAATAGAATCATCCCAAGCACCACATCTACATGTAAATGCTACAGATAGCATTGATCCAGATGTACCTTCAGAACGGGACCACTGCTTGCAGGAAACCAAGCATCTCAAGGTGGAGACACCACTTTTCTAGGCTTACATAATACCTGTCTTATATTTTTATATGTTTACTTTTCTTTCTTTTGTGAGCAAGGACAGGATCTCCTATGATCAAAGAGAGGGTTATGGTTCTTTAGTGCTTAGCTTGGACTCTGGTTCATGCTAAATGATGTTTGCATAATAGATACACTTCAACTCTTAAAACACATTGTCAGTCACTCATTAGTGTACAGAGGAATATTAAACTAAAATCCCATGATAAATGCTTAATGAAATTATATTATATTTGCCTTTTAAAATGAAACAGTGTTCAGGAAAAATAGTTTTAAGTTTTTATTATTTGAAAATGGCATTAAAATAAATTGCATTTGGATTCTAAAGGACAATATAAAGCTCTAAATTTTGTATTCACAAATATTTATTCAGCATCTTTCAGATGACAAAAATTATGGTAGGCTCAGGTAATACATATGAAAGAATAACTTGTTTTTGTATGTGGGGAGTTCACTATCCAGCAGAACAGACAGACTAAATTCCCTACTGTGTCATGGTGAAGATTATAATATGCATATGTGAGAGAAAGGATAAAAAATGATGACCCAGATAAGGAAGCCATTAGTCCTGAAAACATAATAATATTTTATATGAAAGTAAATATTTTCATTACAAAAAGCAACTGGTCAGGGAAAAATTTGCATGTTTGCTCATCGTGTCTACAGAAGAGCTATTTCCCTAGGTGTTGTGAGACAAACCAAATTTGAGTTAAAAGAGATGATTCTGATCATATAAATATATTTCCTTCAGTTCTAATTGAGATTCAACACAATACAAAAAATTGATCACATCTTACTTCAATATCAGTAATTCTCATCTATGTCTTTGTTTCTCTTATTATTAAGCATTAAAAGTAAAAATGAGTAATAATAGCTTCCATTTCTCTGTTGTTAGAATTGGAAAATTTATATTTCATTTTGCCCACATTCTTCTTATGTAAGTATTATAAAAAAATAAATAACAACACCATATTTTTATTGAATATTATCATTGTGTTTTAATCCTTAAGTATTATACACTAAGAAAGAGTTGAGCTCTTAAGTGTGCTCTGAAAATCAGTATTAGTTTAATAGTCTCCTATATATAAACAAGTACTACATAGTTGGTGGCTTTAAACAATAGAAATCTATTTGATCATATTCTGGATTCTCAAGTCAGAATCCAAGGTCAATGGGCCCCATTTTCTCTCAGGGCTCTAAGGACAAATCCTTATTTACTTCTTCCTAGTTTCTGTGTGTCCTCTGCTTTCTGCTGAATCAAAAATTCATATCAGTTTCCAAGGTCCATTCTCTGTGCTTAAGCCAAGAAACAAAGAATAAAGGGAAAAAAAAGAAAAAAAAAACAAAAGGCCTGCATTTCTTAATCATGTGACTACTGACTGTATTTAATGTATGTTGGATAATGCAGGAAGTCATTTCCAACAAAACATGAATGTTCAGGAAAAATGTAAGTCATTGTAGTTGAGAAAGGGATTGTAGAAGGGAGGACTGATTATAATCAGTATCTTTAATTGCTCAATCAGAAGTGAGTTCAAAAATAGATTTTAACTTTTATTTTTACTTTGCATGTAAATGGTTATATGTGAATTGGATAATTGATTTTGAATCCATGAAATCAAAGCATTTTGAGGATAAAATATTTACCTATAAGAGTTTTAGCATATAAGGTGAATTAATTAACTTGGGAATAGACTTGTTTCATGAAAATTATTATGCTAAAGGAGGAGAGTTACAGTAGGAAACATTCCAAGTGAATGACTTATGTTGAATTAACAGTAGTTAATTATTTTTAGAAAACCATCTTATTTAAATTGAATGAATTTGATATATTTCAAAGTGTACTAAAAATTTAATCAAAAATTTGTATGAATTAGAGACATATGACCAATATAATGTTAAAACTTCATATTCTCTCTTATTTTGGAAATTTTAAGATTTATAATTAGTGCTTTTTAAAATATAAGCTCTCAGGAATAAATGGTTTATTTCATAAAATTTATAGGTACAAATCAAAGTGCATAGAAGAGGCAAACTCCAATGGAAGTTCCTTCCTTCCTTATCTAGGCTGTGTTCTGCCAACATCTTCAATTTCTTCTCCATTTCCATAATATCCCATGACCCAATAATGCCTTGTTGTGTTCACATCAAAGTTGCTGTGCCATATTGTAGAAATATTTTGCAAACTCGTAAGTTGTTGCTACTACAAATTTGTGTTGTAAAATCTCAAGTGGATTCAGAACATTGCCCAACAATTCTTCTTTCCTCATTCTCCAAAGAAGATATTTCAAATAACTCTCACTCTTCTAAAGTATCCTAACCTACTACCTCTTCTCACTTGCAGCACTCACCTCGCCTTTTCCTTCAGGGAGAAAATAAAAACTACCTGAAGGAAATATAGCTCATTTTCTGGTCTCTGCAGTTACAAACTTATTTTGGACACATTCCTTCTTTCCCACTTTTCTCCTGTCAAAATGGAAAAGGTGTTTTCACTAGGTGAAAGCCAAGTCATAGATTAATAAATTGCCAAAAAGGTCAAACATTGAATTTATGATTAAATTTTTAAAAAACAAATGGAGTAAACAAGAAAAATATTGTAATTTAGAGTGTTGGAGTTGTAGTAGCTCTGGGTAATATTCATGAGAGTACTTTATGAAAGTAGAGAGGAAGCAAGGAGAGCAAGGAATTATGAAGCATGCATATTGGAATCTCCACATGAGTCATGATGACATACAGTTGGTGTTTAATTTAAATGGGCTCAATAAGGTAATGAAATTATTCATATTATATATGCTAGGCCTATGTTTCACTTAGTTTCACAATGTTTTATTATATCTTTATGGAATATCACAACAGATTAAAAAAGGAAAATAGATGTACATCTTTTCATTTAGAAATCTATATATTTTGATAATGTATGCATTAATTAAACATTTTTATATACGTAATTACTTTCTTAGATTTAAAAGCAGTACAGTCATCCATTAACTTGTATGGATCTAGGTATGTTTAGAATTAAAATGTATTTACTACAGATTCAGTAACACATTTACGTTTAGATTCTTAAGGATACGGAAACATCACTGAAGAATTATTTTTCTCTACACTAATAATTTAAAAATAAGATGAATGTCTCTATATCTACACTTATAATAAATGGGAAAGTTATATATAAATATATTTGTATTAATGTATAAAAACATTTATAATTTTATTTACATAATTTTATATGAAACACATAAGGGAGACTTTGTAATAATAAAAAAAATTTGCACCTTAGAATCAGAGAAGAAATATTTGACACTTAAATGGAACTGGCCTGCTTAGATGAGGAAACCCTCTGAAATACTTCTTTCCATATTCACCTGATACTTATATTAATTCTATTTCATTCAGTATGCAGATCTTCTTCTGTGAATGAGCAAGCCTTCTATATATTATCACTTGTTACACTGCCAAATGGATTTTCCTTAAGGCAGAAAAATATATTAAAAATACAAAAAATGATAGATTTGCCATATCAGGCATTCTCAACTATGTGGAAGAATTTCTAACTCCTTAAAAAAATAGATTTAGGTATCCACAAAATTTATATTGGCCTGTTTAATGTTTTTAAACATTAATTTACACTATAATATTTATAAATTGAAGTTTGATGTCATGAAAAATGTTAATGAGATATAACAAATATATGCATAGATACTATATTAAATATATATAAAAATGATTTTAAGACATGTAATATATATATTATATTTATATGTGAATAAAATCCAGATTGTGTGCATAATAACAAAAGATGATTTAATGAAAAAGTATACTGGAGTAGGTATTAAAATATCTAATTTTCATCTTTGATTCTCAGTATGCACATGGAGTTATTGTTTCCTCTTCCTCAAAAGGGAAAGCTAGGTAGCACGATCTTAAGGATCCATTTTATCTTTATAATTTATCATGGAAAAAAGAGGAGTAATTCAAAATTATAAAATCATAATAGCTATTTAAGTTATTTTACCACTGTGGATACATATTAACTTTCAGAGGAATGGATTTAGTTAATATTCTGGTCCAATTATTGTCACAAGTCAGGTAGTAAACTGTACTGTTTGACCAGATTAATGTCTCTGTTATTTATTTTTACAGAATGAAGATTATGGATAGTTGCCTCTGGAGTAACTTATTCTATTTAGTTAGACAATGTGCTAATCTACTAGCACAATCTTTGCACTATTCATTACATAAATTTATGCCAAATATATGTTTCTAATACATAATTAGCCTGATTAGTTTACTAAATCATATTAATTTGTCTTTCAAATTTTTAATAACAAATATTTCAGTTCTTGAGTGATGCTTATAGGACAACCACACAAGAGAGTTGTAATGAAGATTATGGCATTAATTTCTATAGCTATAGTAGTCCATATTTAGTATATATTGGAATCAACCTGGTTTGCAGATTTCCTAAACTGATGCTTATAAACTGTAAATGAACAAATTTGCATGGAAATTTGGGAATCTGCAGTTTAACAAATAATACAGGCATTTCTGATGTAGGTATTAAAAGAAATACTTGAGAAATATTGCCTAAGGTACATTATTAGCTTTGTGATATATATATATATATATATATATATATATATATATATACATACACATAAATACTTGTGTAAATACACATACTTAGAAATATATACATATATGAAAGATACATTTATGATTGCATATAAGTTCACATTTATATGATGGTGGTCCCAAGAGATTTTATCACTTAATGACATTTTAGCTGACTTAATTTATGTAAGAACACTCTGTGATGTTCATACAATGACAAAAAATGCATCTAATAATGCATTTTCAGAAAGCATCCTTATTGTTAAGCAATGCAAAACTGTATCTAAACATAATACCAATATATGTGTACATATATATGTATATATACATACATATATTTAAACATACTAGTGTATACTCACTTATAAACATGCACATAGTATGTAAAATAAGTAAGTTTACATTATATACAATTTCCTTGGAAGTACTGTATTAATTAAAGGAGTGTGTCAGAACTTTCCATCTATCTCCAAATAACTGTACATTTAATTTCATAATAGATTTTTAGCCGAGCAATGAACACCCAGACTAAGGATTCATTTTCCCAGTGTCTCTTACAGAAAGGGGATTATATAACTAACTTTTGGCATCAACCTATAAGTGGTAGTAGAATCTCGGACATGGTGTGATCTTGGAAAGAGTAATAATATACAAGGATCCTGAGTTTTCCATACTCAAGGAAGAAGGGATAAAAACTGTGTACACCTATCTCCAGAATTTTTCATAAAAAGCAAAAACTTGTGCCTTGTTCAAGCCTCTTGTTTTTGTTAATTTATGTTTGATTAAATTAGTAATCATAGCAGGAAGAGTTAAAAGTAGCTTGTCAACTAATATATCCTTTTTGAGGCACTAACATCATTTATTAATTTCACAAATATACATGAAACACTAAGATGTGAAATGTACAATACCAGGTATTATGTATAACTTGTGATCCAAACTCAGGTTAAAATTCTGTAAATTTAATGAAAAAAATACACACACACACACACACACACACAAAATAGACAAAGGAACAGAGTAAATATTAGTAAAGAAAAATTACAAAGTCTTAAATTTTTGACCCTTGGGAATTTGTGCAAATGCCAAAGTAGAGAGAACAGAAATAAAAGACCAGAAGAAAGCTGAGCAGATGCCAGTATATATAGAAAGAATGAAGAAAGAAAAACCACACAGAAAATGTTCGAAAACACATATTCAGCAAGTAATAGGAATATGTGGAGAAAGAGACTTCAAAGTCACCAATGCAGATGGATGTGTAGAAAAAGAAGAAATCATAAAGTCAAGTGTTGAAGATAAAGTAAGTTGAGGTAAGAATTAAATCAGTCACTAGGAGCCATTGGTCTTCTATAAAAGGCAATTACAAAGAAATGATTAAATAAACTAAGATATAGCTAATTGAAGATTAATCAATCAGGAAGCAAACATTGATGATGTAGAAAAGAAGTAAGAAAATTAGGGTAATGATGTTCTTGAGGTAAGAAACCATAGCATCTGTACAAATGGAAGGACCAGCTTGAGGTGGTAGCTTGCCTTAAGTAGAAATTTTTGACTAAATTTATCAGAATAATTCGAAATGTTTAGTATTAATTTAAACAACTAATTAATACAAATATACATGTAAACTAATTTATATAATACAAAAAAATTATATATTTTCTTTCTTAATTTGAATGATTGCACACTTTTTCTCTATCAAAATCTGAGTGATACGTTTTTCAATTACATTCTGATATTGATAACTGCATTCATTCCCTTGTCTCCAGTCAATACTTCATTTTTTTTACAACATAGAAATTTTTTTTCCACTACTGGAGATTGAACCCACAAACACTTAACCACCAAGCCACATTCCCAGCCCTTTTTATATTTTATTTTAAAACAGGGCCTTACTAAGTTTCTGAGGCTGGCTTTGAACTCATGATCCTTTGCCTTAGACTCCTGAGCCCCTGGATTATAGGTATGTGCCACCATACTCAGCATGACTTTCAAATTCTTACTCCTACTTTAAACTACATGTCATAATTGTGGCACACTTACGGAACATGTTCTTGTGGAAATCCTACTTAATTTTCAACTACATCTTAATCAGCGAACCTATTATTTTTCTTTTATACTCAACTTATTAGCCCTTCTGATTTTATGTGCAGATCTTTCAAACTAAATTATCTTTTAACTTTCACTATCTTCATGTGCCTCATTCTCTAGTTACTTTTTTCCTCCCCATTTTATCACAAGTGGATTTTTAAAGGCAAGATTAATTTCATTATATCTGTTTCTTCATTTTGCTCAAATTATACTCCCCATTCTCTATAACCAATTTTTTCATTCTCTGATGGGTCACTCCCAGTTAACAAAAACATAAAAATAAAAAGTGTTTTTCTAGACCTTACTTCCTCCTTTATCTATTTGCTTGTAAAATTTCCAGAATGATTTATTTATATTATTTGCCTACAATATCACCTCTCAGTTTCTCTCTTAACAGCACTGCAACTGTCATCCACAAAATTACTTTCATCTGTTCATATGTTCTCCAAGTCATTAAATCCAGTGATTAGTTTGAGAGCTTATATTATCAGTTTATCATCCACACTTGACATAATTGGTCAAATTCTCAGTATTTTCTTATTTGGCTTCCAGAAGACCTTATTCATATAATTTACATGTGTGGTATCCCTGAAAAGTTCATGTGTGAGAAAAATGCAAGAATGCTCACAAGTGAAATGATCAGATTCTGGTGGTTATAACCCCCTCAGTGGATCAGTCCACTGATGGATTAACTGGGTGGTAGCTGTAGGCAGGTAGAGTGTGACTGGAATAGGTAGGTGACTGGGACGTGCCTTGGGGGTTTATAAATTGTCTCTGGTGAGCACAGCTCTCTCTGCTTTCTTGTTACCATGTCCTGAGCTGCTTTCTTCAGCCGTGCCCTTCTGTCATCATATTCTTCTGCCTCACCTTGATCCCAGAGCTATGGAGTTAGCCATCTATGAACTGAGAAATCTGAAACTGTGAGCCCAAATGAACTTTTCCTCTTCTGTGTTTTCTTCTCAGGTCTTTTGTTCATAGTTACAAAAAAAGCTTACTAAAACACACTATCTACTTTTTCTACCTTTACCTTTTACTCAAATTTTCAATCTCTTTTACAGGTTCATTCTAATTTTGCTTACATTTTAGTGTTAAAATGACTTCAAACTCAACCCATTTTTTCCTTTTATTTAAATTTAACAATGTTTTCTACTAGTAGTAGTAATCACTTGTAATTTTAGATCTCGAGCCCACATCTTTGACTCTGAACTAGGACATATCCATCTACTTCCTTGAAATCTGTACCTAATTATTTATTAGCAATCTCAAACTATTCATGTCCAAAATTATGTTCCAGATGATATCTTAAGAAATATTTGATCAATAACATTCCCAAAATTAGTTGGTGTAATTTTTTATTCAATTATTCAAGTCAAAACACTTAGAACTATCCATTTATTCTCCTTCTTCAATGACACATCTCATTAAGAAAAATCACTCAACTTGTATCTTGAAAATCCAATAAATTTTATCACCTCTGCTTCTACTTCTTTTCCAATAATCATAATTTCTAACTATTATCTAAATTCTAAATATTTCAAATAATCTCTATCCCTTTCCTTTCCTTCTTATAGTTTGTTTGCTCCACAGTATCCATAATAATTTTTGTAAATGATAAATTCAATCATGCTACTACTGTGCTCAAAACATGTCCCTGATATACTTTTTCTGGAATTCTCATTGCTGAGATATTCACTTGACTGTCTCCCTTACTTTCTTCAAATCTCAACTTCTCAATAATGTAGGCTACACACTCATCACAATATCCCTACCATTCTGTTCTGTCTTACTTTTTTCCAATTTTATTTTCATATCAGTCTCTGTACAGTATGTATCATTTACCTTATTTGTGTAGTAAAAGTTTATTGTTATTCTCCCTTGACAGATTGTAAGCTGTACATAAATAGGATTCTTTGTTACTTCATTTATGGAAGCACTTAGAACAATGTTGTCATATAGTTGATTTACCAATAAGTATTTTTTGAATGAACATCAAACAAATGAAATTCTAGTAAGAACACAAATTAACTTGGAAAATAATTTTTTTGGGGGGGTTTGGGGATTGAACTCAGATGCACCACATCCTTAGCCCTATTTTGTATTATATTTAGAGACAGGGTCTCACTGAGTTGCTAAGTACCTCATAATTTCTGAGGCTGACTTTGAACTCACCATCTTCCTGTCTCAGCCTCCTGAGCCACTGGGATTACAGATGTGTGTCATCCTGCCCAGTCTTAGGAGATAATTTTAAACAGAATACACTACACTTTTGCATCCAGAGCTTTATTAATGTAATTAGTTTTAACCTTTTTTTCCCCTGCCATTGTACTTGAGCAGATAATGCCACACAATGTTAGATTTAAGAGAAGCCTTGAATGTCGCAGGTGGGGAAACCTCAGATCTATGGAGGCAACATGACTAATTCATTGTCGTCTATGATAAAAGAGTCAAAGCTAAAACCAGAATGCACACATTTATGTCTTGTCATTTTTCATTTCACTATAGTAGAATTAGTTGACAACTAAGTATAATAAAGTTTTTAACATTTAATGATAACTATGGGGATTTATTGCATTCCTACTGGGTCATGCCATGATACCACTAACCATTTTATAATAAACAAGAACCTTTTGTTTGATCATATATAGCATGGAAGTGAGCCATTAGCAGGCTGTTATTATCTTTTGTGAAGCATGATTATTGGGCTGGTTTAGTCTGTTGCCAGAGTCAAACTAAGGCTACATTAAACCTTACCTAACTGAACTTCAGAGCAAAAGCATAACATAGAATAGCTACTGGCAAGTTTGTGGTCTCTGAATGAAAGATCTAAAGTCAATGAAACCATTTGTAATTTTAATCAAAAGAACATGAATGTCTCCTTGTTCACATTTTTCTTTTGAATTCTACTACGAATTGAAAATGTGATGTGAACAGTGCATACTTATAAGAAAGAACCCTTAATATAATGCCTCCTGAAATATATTGTCATTCTGATGACCATATCTTTACAATGGTGTGATAACATTAAAGAATATAAAAGGAATAGAGGGCCAGAATTAGATATAAAAGTTTTACTTTAATTAGTTTTTTTATACTTATTTTTCAATTGAAGTCGGACACAATACATTTATTTATTTATTTATTTTTATGTGGTGCCAAGGATTGAACCCAGGGCCTTGCACGTGCTAGACGAGTGCTCTACCACTGAACCACAACCCCAGCCCCTTGCTTTAATTATTCATAGATTATTTTGTATATCAATTTGTAACTAATACAATTTAAAAGGAATGCTATTTTATCATATTTAAGTGAGTGCATAAAATGTGATTATTTTACTGACACTGTTTTTTTAACTGGCATTTATAGAAATACAACTTTAAAACATTTGTATCACTTTCTTGAAACATGCCAAATGAACTTTTTTTGATTTACCATAAACAAATATTTTAACAAGTCTACCTAAACATTTACTATAATAAATTGAAAGTGACAATGAAACTCTGAATTTCTTGGTTGCTATTTTCTTCCTGAGAAAGGGGGAAATAAATAAAATTGGCTCAGTGTCATTTAAATGATTAAATGGAAAAAGAAGAAACTTGTGGATCTGGTGCTATTACTGGACAATCTATATTGCATATTGACAAAAAAAAAATAAAAAAATTACTAAGAACATTTCATGTGAAATGAGAAAGTGACCATATGAACATAAATAGGGATAAGAGCGTTAGATTTCTTTTCTGGAGTTCAGTGGTACCAAAGAAACTAGTACTACAAAACAGTGTTTCTAATTTCTTCATTATATCTATTAGTAAAATATTTTCCAAGTTTAACAATTGCTATTTTTAATGGCATCGTATATATTAGGAATATTATAATTATATGTATTATACATTATGGGAACATTCATGGTATCATCATCCCTCTTGATATGAATAGAATATGAATCACTATAAAATATTTTTAAATAATTTTTAAATTTTGTGACATTTGAAACCAGAATTTTGCTGGGTTTCATTGAACTCTGTAATAAAATTTAGCATGAAAAGAGGTAAAGATACATAACTGAGAATTGAAGACTGAAGGTAGAAGGTAAAACGTCTGGATATCGCTATTTGTGTCACTTTTGTCCTATTAAAAGGTAGGAAGTTGGATGATGGAAATTGCATTACCTGAAACTGAGCCAAATTCAATTTTTTTTAACATTTACTTACTGTCCTTTCAGCAGCAGTTAACAAGTGTGTCTACTTTCCTTCTTCACACTTTTCTTCCCTTGTCTGTGTGATTTTTTTCCCTTAACAGTTTCTCCTAACTGAATGCATTTTACTCTTTTTGTAGGATCATCCTTCTAAGCCTGGGCTTTGTATGTTGTTGATGTTAATTTACTGACTCTGAGTACTTCCGCTTGTCTTCTCATTCCATCATGTCTTTATCTAACCAAATTTATTGTGCCTATTTCTTCATTTAACATCATTCTCATTATTACACTCTTTTAAGTTTCTGAATCATAAAGATAGAGCATTAGTAGCATGTCTCCAAGAGACTTGAAACTATGTGTATCCAAACCAAATCTCAATATTCACAGGGGTCCCACTCCAAACTGGATTTTCCATCAACATTTTCAAATTCACCAATAATGACTATTGCCTTCACAATTTGGTGAAATCAGAAAATCAGGTTTTATTGTAATGAAGATAACACTACCTACATTGTCACTCCCCATTCCATTACCAAGTCCTTTTGATGATATCTCCTACTTATCTCTCAACTTAGTCTAATTCTTCATTTCATTAATAGAACCCTAATCGAAGCTGCTGTGATCTTTTCTTGGATTCCTGCAATCACTTCTTAAATGGTCTTGTACTAATAGAGCCCCACTTCAAATCAAACTCTTCACTTCAGTATCAGTAATAATTTAAAAATTCAAACTTCTTCATGTTTGAATAAGTTTCTACCATTCTAAAGCAAGCTTTAAAAGGTCCTCCTTAGTCTTGTGTTTACCTATGTCTTCACTCCACCCATGATATAATTCTTTTACTCGATTAAGGTCTCATAATCTGGTCAAAGATATCAAAGGATAAATATCCAAAAATTAGTCTAAACATCTTATTATAAAAACATTATTCCCTAAAACCATGTTTTGAATACTCTTCAGTTTTCATTGGACCATTACTCAAGTCTTAAAAGAAATAGACGGTGCTCAATACATGAGTGTTTTTTAATTTTTGCCATCAGATAACAAGATATATAAATGATCTACCTATATAAACAAAGACAAATTAATTCCAAGACTATTCACCTAATTTGAAAGGGACCACCAAGGATGGACTAGCATGCTAAAGAACACAACTGTCTATGACAACAGGAGCAATTTTTATTTCCTTAAATTGTGGTCAATTCATAGATTTCTTTTCATTGACTGATAAAATAATACTGACGAAAAGTTCCATGTTTCAAATTTTCAATCTGTTATTTCAGTACCTTAGTCCTCAAAAACATCTCTCAGATCTGACAACTGTTCCTTATAACACTCCTATAGCCATGTGATCTTTTAAGTATTTAAGCCAAAGAACCAAGGATAATTCTTTGTTCTGCAGTTTGCTTTAGACAATGACATCAATGCTAAGTTAATAGAAACTGTCTACTTACCATATTGTAGGTGGCTCAGAACCTTCTATTTCTAAGTAATCATATTTTTCCTCCATTTGGAAATCAGTAAATATTAGTGAAATTGTGTCCCCAGGCTCTGCTACGATGGTCCAAGTACAATCTGCATTATTATGGTATTCATTAGGAAAACTAGGGCTGGAAATGATACCACTCGATCCTCTCATTGTTCCTCCACAAGCATCTTCAGCTGTTGAAAACAATAGCAAAAATTTCAATTTTAACTTATTAAAGGAAAATGTAATTAAGGCAACTCTACATTTTCAGATAAAAACAATAGTCCAAATATTGTGATATCAAGTGCATAATATACTAACAGATTAAATGAAAGGCTTACGAAGAAATTTGTAATCATTTATATATATATATATATATATATATATATATATATATATAATATATATAAATTATACACTAACAATTTTTGTAACCATTGGCTGAAATATCAAAGAAGCTAAGTGAAAATGCATACTCCAAAATTAGGTCTCAGGATGATTGAACCCAAATTTCATATTTAAGTGACGAAGTGAGGAAAATAGAGAAATATGTTTATGTCTGTGATGAGACATCTGTAATCATTTTTGCATGTCTGTTGATGGAAAACCTTTTTATTTTATAATATAAATACACACAAAGTAAAGACATGATTTAAGGAAGAATATAATATAGTGTGTCAGGGGTATGTTTCAAAAGCTATTGAAAAATGTTTATGGGCATGCAATTCAAAATAAAGTACATCACATACCCAGGTACTTTAATTAAAGAGAAAGAATACATTTACAAATATATCTTCAGGAATATATTCTCTACAATTCAACAAAACAGTGTAATTTTTAAACTAAACATTCATATGATATATGCACATATAAAATCATATATAATTCTTCATCTACCTTACATTTAGTCCTATGATTCCTAAGGAATTAAAATTATAGCATTTGCCTCACTGTAACACCATTTAGGCCAACCAATATAATATAAAACAAGTTTGCTTGTACAATAAATTCTATCATAATTTATGTTGTTGCTTTGACTACTCAGGGAATCCCTTTAATTCAAAGTTGTTTGAAGGAAAATTTTTGTTCCTAATGACCAATTTTTATTTGATATGATGGATAATTCTGGAATCTTAGTAAATAGGGAAGGGGAACATCTTTCATTAACTCCAATAGGCCAGGAGTAACAAAATGCTTTGTTACTGAGAAAAACTTTATTGCTATATTTTATGTAACAAATTGCATTAGCTTTTTTGCAACTTCACACTTTATTTAACTATAAATTCATATATTGAAAGCATAAATGTGTTTCCCTTAAATATATTTAACTTTTAATACATATTATTGAAAATATGGTGTATACCTTTATATTTTTATCACGTGGCCTATTTTTAAAGTATGTTAGATACTTAAAATGAACTAGTAGTCCTGTCTAAACCATGTAGCATATTAATACAACTGTCTTCTTGTATGAAACCATAATGTACCTTAGCCTTCTGGTAAACTTGTCCTGCCATTCCCTAGCCTCAAGCACAAATCACTTCTTTTCCTCCTCAGTATCAACACCAAAGTTAAATACTACTTTGGGAATAAAATATTACAACACTATACATTCATAGTGAAACTGGTTCAAAATCTATTTAAACCAGTCCTGCCTCTAGATAAAAGTTGAGGCAGACACATAACATTGGTTCATACTCAGGTTAAAGAAAAAATTCTTCTGGCTTAAAGAGAATATTTGAAGTATTCTTACCACAAAAGTTGTTAAGTATGTAATTTATAACATTCCACAAGATATATACACAGTCACATGTTGCTTGATGATGGGAATATGTTCTGAGAAATGATGATTTCATCATTTTGTATCATGTACTCAGAAAAATTAAAATGATTTTTATGTCACTAGGTGGTATAATCTTTTGGGACTAGCATTCTCTCTCTCTCTCTCTCTCTCTCTCTCTCTCTCTCTCTCTATATATATATATATATATATATATATATATATATATATAGCTAAAATGTCACTACACAGCCCATGACTGTGTTTCAGTATATATTGTTCAAAATAAATACATATGATTCTGTCAATTTAAAAAAATAATAATTCAATTAAAAATTCAGTTTACCAATTAATTTGTCCAGTACTGTGTACTCATGAAGAAATTAACTTCATTTTCTTTAAGGTTTTTTTGCTCTCCCTAGCTTGGGCTTGGTGACATAGAGAAGAGTAGAATCTTCTTCCTATTTTCCCTACTAAAATTTCTGTTTATCCTCCTCTGGGAGCTCCCTGTGATCCTACTGAGATTGCAGGTAGAAATGATCTGGTGACATGAATCCTTTATTCCCCCGTCACTGGTTTCACACCAGGTACCAGATGATTAAAGAAAGATAGTTTTTTTTTTTTGCTCAGGGATCTTTCATGGGATTCTCAGACATATCCCCATTAGTTTTCTTGCTTTGAGTATGTTTCTTTGGCTGGCTGATGAAATTCCTTTCTCATACCAGAAGTATAGAATAGCACATTTCCATACAATGTTTTCTCACCCTTCCAGGTGGAGAAAGATCTAACACAATGCCAATACAGAACTACCTTGCAGAACTCCTGCATTTGATTAAATGAAAACATGCCCTTATATTTATTCTCTGTGGGATGAAGTTCTTCCAAGATGGATCCCTCTGAATTTGTAATAAACATTTATGTATTTCAGCAATTTTTTTTAAAAAATCTGTTCTTTTTAGATGTACACAATAGTAGTGTGTATTTTGAAATATTATACATATATGGAGTATAACTCATTCTAATTAGGATCCCATTTTTGCTGTTGTACATGATGTGGAGTTTCACTGGTCGGGTGTTCATACATGATCATATGAAAATTATGTCCACTTTGTTCTACTATCTTTCCTAATATCATTTTCTTTCTCTTTTCTTCATTCCCCTTTGTTTAATCCAATGAACTTCTATTATTCCCTCCTCTTCCCCCTTATTGTGTGTTAGCATCCACATGTCAGGGGAAATATTCAACCTTTGGGTTTTGGGGAATGTTTTTAATAAGATTGCATAATCCAAATGTCAGAGCATATAAATCAGTTCTATACATGATTTCTCAGAGTTTCCCCATTCTAAACTCACATCTAGAGAGAAATCACCCTAAACTTCTAAAAAGGTATGTAGAGCAAGTCACAAAACACCTCACTTCAAGGAAATCCTTGTTTTACAGCAAAATAATTTCTACCTCACAATATGACTTTCATTTGACAACAAAGATGGAGACTCAGTTCCTCCAGTAATCAAACCAATGCTCATGCCAATTCTTGTATGTTCTGTGTTCCACCTTTCTGTCTAGTCTCTTTATTATGACAGAATCAATTATAGAATCAGTGTTTAAAAAAATTGTGAAATAGGAAAAAATAAATAAATAAATAAATAAAAATTTTAAAAAAATTTGTGAAATAGGTAGTTTCCTACAGAACTTTTTGGGTTGGTGGCTGATATTGGATATAAAAAACTTTGTATTGTGATTTGGTCTTATAAATACAATATCTGCAAAAACAATATTTTTTTCTGTAATCATGAACTCTTATAGCAGGATATATATTTAAATATTTAGTTTTAAAAAACATTTTACAGCAGAGTTAGAACAAATAAAAGCAGCCTTAGAAACACCATGGAGCTCTTGAATCCACTACTAAGTACCAATTTCTGTATTTCTGGTAAAAAATATAGATACAAATCTTTATTCTTTCAATAACTTTTGTCTTGGCCTCTGTTTTATTTGTTTGTTAAGATTTATATATTTGTTAAGTTTGTCTGCAACATCTTCCATGTGTCAATTCAAAGAAGATCCAGGTCACAGAAGATTTTTCCATAAAGATATTTCTTAAAAGATTCAACACACGCATTGGATCATATTGATTATTTGTAAAAAATTTCTGGGAAATTTGAAGTTTATTTGGTCATTGGTTTAAAAGTATTCCTTGAGATGTACCAAGTGCCAGGAGAAACAATGTTAGTATGTCTAGCTAATATTATGATCAAAAGTTACCATAACCCTTGTGCTTATGGAATATTTTGTCTAGTGGTTAGTCAAACACTAAGCAAATGACAAAATAAATACATAGCATTGCACTTCTGGCAGATGGTGAGGGAAGCATAGAAGTTTACTGGATTAGACAAAGGGGAATGAAGGGAAGGGAGGGGAATGATATTAGGAAAGATAGTAGATTGAATTGGACATAACTTTCCTATTATCATGTATGAATACATAACCAGTGAAACTCCACATCATAAATTTGAGGGCTTTGAAACTAATTGCAGAATTTAAGAAAAAAATTTCCTAGGGAACAGATACTAGATTTGTAGCTCAAAGCATGATAGTAAGCACAAACTGGATGAGAAACAGAGAGAAGTGTGTTCCATCAGTTTCACTAACACTTAACCTGAGAAAAAAAGGGCCTGGGTACTAAAGTCTGTGAAATGTAATTATAAGGACATCTGAGTGTTAGACTTTGGAAGATTCTTCTGATAATGTAATGGAAATTATTCAGGGCAGTAGAAAATTATCTAAGGGTTTTCAGTAGAGAGATGACATGATTACTTGTGGGTTTTGAAAAGATTATTTGGCTGCACTATGAGATGAGAGAGGAAGGAAGCCAGAGTTGATGCAATTTAGGGGGCTGAATTAAGAATCCAGAAATTCTTTCATGATTTATTGCTTCCTAAAGATAAACCATCTCTTTTTTATCCCTAACATTAATATATTTATATCTTAGTACTTTCAGAGGATTAGTATGGTATTTATAGTCAAGGTAGAAGAAATAGCATCCTGGCAAAATAAATTAGTATGTCCTCTTAGGTCACTAAGAACAGTGTTTTTGTTTGTTTGTTTGTTTTTGTCTAAAATGGCAAGTATGATCATCTCGATAGATGCAGAAAAAGCATTCGACAAAGTACAGCATTCCTTTATGTTCAAAACTCTAGAAAAACTAGGGATAACAGGAACATACCTCAATATTGTAAAAGCTATCTATGCTAAGCCTCAGGCTAGCATCATTCTGAACAGAGAAAAATTGAAGGCATTCACTCTAAAATCTGGAACAAGACAGGGATGCCCTCTCTCACCACTTCTGTTCAACATAGTTCTCGAAACACTGGCCAGAGCAATTAGACAGACCAAAGAAATTAAAGGCATAAAAATAGGAAAAGAAGAACTTAAATTATCACTATTTGCAGACATGATTCTATACCTAGCAGACCCAAAAGGGTCTACAAAGAAACTACTAGAGCTAAAAAAATAGTTCAGCAAAGTGGCAGGATATAAAATCAACACGCATAAATCAAAGGCATTCCTGTATGTCAGTGACAAATCTTCTGAAATGGAAATGAGGACAACCACTTCATTCACAATATCCTCAAAAAAAATAAAATACTTGGGAATCAACCTAACAAAAGAGGTGAAAGACTTATACAATGAAAACTACAGAACCCTAAGAGAGAAACAGAAGAAGATCTTAGAAGATGGAAAAATATACCCTGTTCATGGATAGGCAGAACTAACATCATCAAAATGGCGATATTACCAAAAGTTCTCTATAGGTTTAATGCAATACCAATCAAAATCCCAATGGCATTTCTTATAGAAATAGATAAAGCAATCATGAAATTCATAAAAGACCCAGAATATCAAAAACAATTCTAAGCAGGAAGTGTGAATCAGGCAGTATAGTGATACCAGACTTCAAACTATACTACAGAGCAATAGTAACAAAAACATCATGGTACTGGTACCAAAACAGGTGGGTGGACCAATGGTACAGAATAGAGGACACAGAGACCAATCCACAAAATTACAACTATCTTATATTTGATAAAGGGGCTAAAAGCATGCAATGGAGGAAGGATAACATCTTCAACAAATGGTGCTGGGAAAACTGGAAATCCATATGCGACAAAATGAATCTGAATCCCTTTCTCTCGCCATGCACAAAAGTTAACTCAAAATGGATCAAGGAGCTTGATATCAAATCAGAGACACTGCATCTGATAGAAGAAAAAGTTGGCTCCGATCTACATATTGTGGGGTTGGGCTCCAAATTCCTTAATAGGACACCCATAGCACAGAGTTAATAACTAGAATCAACAAATGGGACTTACTCAAACTAAAAAGTTTTTTTCTCAGCAAGAGAAACAATAAGAGAGGTAAATAGGGAGCCTACATCCTGGGAACAAATTTTTACTCCTCACACTTCAGATAGAGCCCTAATATCCAGAGTATACAAAGAACTCAAAAAATTAAACAATAAGAAAACGAATAACCCAATCAACAAATGGGCCAAGGACCTGAACAGACACTTCTCAGAGGAGGACATACAATCAATCAACAAGTACATGAAAAAATGCTCACCATCTCTAGCAGTTAGAGAAATGCAAATCAAAACCACCCTAAGATACCATCTCACTCCAGTAAGATTGTCAGCCATTATGAAGTCAAACAACAAGTGCTGGCGAGGATGTGGGGAAAAGGGTACACTTGTACTTTGCTGGTGGGATTGCAAATTGGAGTGGCCAATTTAGAAAGCAGTATGGAGATTTCTTGGAAAGCTGGGAATGGAACCACCATTTGACCCAGCTATTCCCCTTCTTGGTCTATTTCCTAAAGACTTAAAAAGAGCATACTACAGGGACACTGCTACATCGGTGTTCATAGCAGCACAATTCACTATAGCTAGACTGTGGAACCAACCTAGATGCCCTTCAAAAGATGAATGGATAAAAAAAATGTGGCATTTATACACAATGGAGTATTACTCTGCATTAAAAAATGACAAAATCATGGAATTTGGAGGGAAATGGATGGCATTAGAGCAGATTATGTTAAGTGAAGCTAGCCAATCCCTAAAAAACAAATACCAAATGTCTTCTTTGATATAAAGAGAGCAACTAAGAACAGAGTAGGGAGGAAGAGCATGAGAAGAAGATTTACATTAAACAGGGAAGAGAGGTGGGAGGGAAAGGGAGAGAGATGGGTAATTGCATGGAAATGGAAGGAGACCCTCATTGTTATACAAAATTACATAGAAGAGGTAGTGAGGGGAAAGGGGAAAAAAAACAAGGGGGAGAAATGAATTACAGTAGATGGGGTAGAGAGAGAAAAAGGGAGGGGAGGGGAGGGAAGGGGAGATAGTAGAGGATAGGAAAGGCAGCAGAATACAACAGACACTAGTATGGCAATATGTAAAACAGTGGATGTGTAACCGATGTGATTCTGCAATCTATATACGGGGTAAAAATGGTAGTTCATAACCCACTTGAATCAAATGTGTGAAATATGATACGTCAAGAACTATGTAATGTTTTGAACAACCAACAATAAAAATTAAAAAAAATAAAAAATAAAAATAAAATAAGATGGCAAAGCAATACTATTAAATAAATTGAGGTTAACTCAATTAATTATGGCTGGAAAATATTGTTACTTAACATGTACAAAGTACAGTGGATAATAAAATGTTGATTTTGCCCTACTCTTGCTCTGAGAGCAGTATTACAGGTTGTGACATTTCAAGTGGGTTAATCTTTCATAAATATGTATATCTGTGCACCCATAGATAATCTAGATGTTGGCAACATGCTTGTTAAAAAGTTTTTAAAGTATGTCTGTTATAAAACATGGAAAAAAAGCACCAACTCAGTCAATGGAATTGATGATGACAATGTGGACTTTCAATAAGGAAAAAGTTCATCATTTAGAACTTTGGACTTTTTCCAATTTTCTGGGGAAATATTATCAATTATCTCTTAATTTCTTAATGTCCTCCAATCTATTGGTTACAAAGTTTAATTGCTGAATTTAACATGCTATTAAATCTATGTTTAATTATAAATTGATGATCAAATATTTCCTGCTTTAATATTTTAAAATAGCTGAATGTATATAAATTTGGTAAGATGCTATTTAATTTCTATCCACAACGCATGATGAAATGAAATGAAAATCAGTTGTATTCTAATGCAAAGACTTAAAAAACTAGTTTTATATTTTCCACAATTGTGTTTTTTCTTACAATTAAATTTTTACTTAATTTTAATCTCTGGTAACACTTAGATACTGAAACTAAGTGACCTTTTTTGGCTTTAGGTCACACATATCATTTAAGGTGATATAAATTGGAACTTCTCTAAAGCATATCTATTTAAAAAAATGAATGTGGTTTCAAAAATCTCCTAAAATATTTTTTCTGTAACACATCTTTTCAGATACTAATCTCATACTGTGCTCTGCCCTACTGTTAGTTTTTTTTTTTTTTTTTTTTCTGAAATAGCTTTGGGTTGGGAGGTGGGTCACCGAAAATAAGTTTGTTTGTCACTAAAGAGAAATGAACTGTAAATTGTAGGAGATGAATACACTTGGTCACTTCCACAGTGGTACACATTCAATCCAATCTCAAACTTTATCATGGGACATTTTTCTACAAATCTCTGTTGTTTAAATCTCAAACTTTCAGCTGCCCCATTCATGTGAAAGTGACATCTGTGTGGAGCTTTCTGTTCCTTCCCAAGACTGGTATCATTGCAGTGTCTCTTAATAAACATGCTACTTAAAAATTACACTGTTATTAATTAGCTATTGCATTATATGTAAAATATAATATATTAATATATTTATATATAATATATGTTATATCAATATATTTATATATTAATGTATATTATATATATATATAGAGAGAGAGAGAGAGAGAGAGAGCACAGTAGTTCATTTTGTTATAACTCTCCTCATTGATATGTAGTAATTCAATCTTGTGAATCTTTATGCTTTTTACCTCAAAGAAAAGAAAATCAAGCCAATGAATAGCATATCTTCTGGATTGCTAGATTCATTTGCCAAGGCACAACATATATTTGTTCAATTTTTAAAGAAAGATAAAGTAGATTTTTGATGATAATGAAGAAAAATTAAGGTTTCTCAGCATTTTAATTTCTCAGTCCAGTTTCTATAGCTCCTTTCATGCTAAAACAGATGAAGTTAAAGAGAAAAATATGTATATAATTGGCCAATGACAAATATTCATTATTTCCTGAGAAGAATACCTCAGAGAAAACTTAGTATACTATACAATGGCCTCTCAGCACTGTAGATTTATCCTTGATTATGTAAATATACTTTTAAGCAAATACCCTAATCAATTTCCTTCTGAAGACACATTTTTAAAAAATAAGAGAGTGCACTGAGGAAAGATTTTAATAAATATGTGGAAGTGGGTATTTACCTTCAGCTTTAAATATTTCTCATAATCTCTAAATAAGAAAATATAGAAGCATCAGTCAATCAAGTTTAAATTATTTGAAGAATTGGCTAAATAATTTAAATTGAAGTAGCTTCATGACAGCATTAGTAAATAAGATTATATTATTACCTTCAAAAATATTAAAACTGATCAAATAATTTTTTAAAAACCTTCTTTATCAAATATCAGACCAGGGTTATACAGAACTATGGTCTCAGGAGGAAAAAGAGGAAGAGCCCTGTGATTTCCTGCCTTATTCTCTGGAAACTTATTCTAGAACATAGAACAAGGAATGGAATTATAAAAACATGAATTTTTCCCAGAACTGTATAGAAGAGTTTAGGGAACACGAGGTCACTATAAGTCTTGAGGCAAATTCCAGAGAAAGGGAAGCTCTGCAGGAAACGAAAGAAAGAAAAACTCTGCATGGAGATCTCACAGTATTTGCCAAATAGTAAGAAGTTCACATAAATGGGTGAAACTCCATGAAATCAGGCAAAGAGAGACTAGAAATCTGTAAGATGAATATTTCTAGAAAAATACATTGGAAATTGTTCAAGTACTGCCAGATAAGGTAGAGAGGTGTCTTTATGTAATTAGAGTATACACTAGAAGTTTCAGGAGGGATGAACCTCAGCATAAGGCTAAAGTGTGCCAAGAATAAAGGCTACTCTAAAACTTCCTAATAATGCTTAAAAAATAAATCTTAAAAACACAAACTGATCAAAAGTAACTTTACTATGCATCAAAAAAGTTCAAGATTATTCAATGGAAGATAACAAAGTATGACATTCAATAACTTAAAATTCACAATGTTCAACATATACTAAAAAATTACTACTCATGTCAAAAAACAAAGATATGACTAATAGTTGAGAGAATCATTAGAATAATACCAAAATACAGAGATGATGCAATTAGAAGATAAACACTTAATAATAGATACCATTAATATATTAAACAACTATAACAAGGGTTAGCAAAATATATTCCAGGCTGTCTTACTTTTTTCATCACCTCTAACCTAAGGATAGTTTATACATCTTTAAAGGATTATATGAAAACAAATGAAAGACAAATCAAAATAAAATATGCATACATGTTACAGGCCATATGTAACTTGCAAAGCCTACCATGTTTACTATGTAGTTCTTTATAGAAAAACGAAGCACAGCTAAGATAATGAAAAAAGAGAGAAAAATAGAAAAGATAATCAAATGAAACATTAGAAGATGGTAAATTTGGTAATGGAAAACTTTAAAATGCTAAATGGCTCTTACAGCAGACTAGACAGTAGCAAAAGATAGCAAACTAAAATATATGGAATAAAATACATGGAAATGGAAACTATACAAAATGAAGTAAAAAGAATGGAAGGAATAAAAAAATAAGGACAAACAGATTAATTTCAAGATTAATCTTAATGTTCTGAAAAGCCTATGGGGTAGGAGGAATCAGAATTTTATTTGATTTTTATCTTGAAAAATTAGTAGGTGTGACCTCATTTTTACTGCAAAATATTAAAGTAGACCCTACTATTATCCTACTATTATCACATGTATATATAGATTTTATAAATATGACATTATAACAGATATTCTGTGAAAGATTTATTTTTCTTTTTCCATTATGGCATAATCTTAGAAGAATATATATATATATATATATATATATATATATATATATAGAGAGAGAGAGAGAGAGAGAGAGAGAGAGAGAGAGAGAGAGAGAGAGATTGATATCTATCTATCTATAGATATCTCTATCTATCTATCTATCTATCTATCTATATATCACCATGGTCTTGTTCTTTGCACTTTTGAAAGTATTGCTTAGATCAATAAGTATCTGTTTATGAAAGAAAAAAATACTATTTGAATATTAATGGTGAAAATATTTCCAAATTTGGTGAAAATGAAAAACCCTCAGATATGAGTCACAGTTTGTGTGTGTGTGTGTATGCGTGGCGTTTCTCCTTCAGTCACTTGGTGCAGCGGATACAACAAACTGAGCCCCAGAAGTCATGTTTCTTTTCCAGCTGTGAATGACATTATTGCTGGGAGGTAGGTACTCAGCCAGGGCAAACTTCTTCAGTGATCTTCACATCTAGATGAGGCCATGTAACTGCAGACAGATGTCAGAACACTAAGATAGAATTGCAAACTTTGTCATATAAACCTTCTAAAAGATTATCCTTCTTCTTTCTCTTGCTCTCTGGATGTTGTGGGCTTGGGCAATATCAGAGACAAAATATTGACAATGGCAGAGTCTTTTTGTCAGCCTGAGAATTTAAAATCTGTTTCCCTCTAGACTTTAGAGGTTATACAGGCAGTTATTATGTCCCTTTTTGTTAATAGATAAATAAATATATATATATATATTTAAAGAATGATATATACCAGGAACCCCGCATGAATTTAATTAGTAAAATATTAACTAAATAAATAATTAAATATAATTATTTAAACTGATTAATAGATGATATCCTGGCGAAAGTCATGGCTCAGTGGTAGAGCACTTGCCTAGCACCACATAAAAATAAAGACAAATGAAGTAAAGGTGTTGTGTCCATCTAAAACTAAAAAAAATAAATAAATAAAAATAGATGATATCCTGATTTCTGAGCTATCACAGAATATACTATAAACAGAACCTCAATATAATTCTTGAAAAACATAGGAATTGAAAAATAAATGAGGCAGAAAGCCAAAATAAAGTAGAAGAATGAGGCAAGTTGTCAAATGTATTCTTAAAACATTTTGTATTTTGTAAATAAGAAACTTTGTAAGAAGAACAGAATAATTGGAAAATCTTTATTGTTATTTAGTAACAGGAAGTTAGTCATTTAAGAACTTTTTGATGTCTTGAACTTTTTTATTTCTCTAACAGCATATTTTTCATTTTCCTTTTTCAAATCTCTTAATATTTATTTTTGTTTAATGTTTTTACCCATTTACTTCCCATTGATCCCTTAATTGTCTACAATCTTGCTTTTTGTAAAACTTTTTATTACAATCCTTTTCTTAAGATCACCAGTAATTTCTATTGAACACATACTTTTCCACTGTTTTTTTTTTGTTTGTTTGTTTGTTTGTTTGTTTTTGTAATTGAACCTCTCCATAACATTTGAAATTCTGATTATCTCATTTCTTTGAGAAATCTCCCTTTGGCTTTGTTTGTAATTCATTGTGACTATCTTTTTTTTTTTTTTTTTTTTTTTTTTTGCTGTTTATAGTTTTTATTTTTATTTTATTTTATTTTTTTTTCTGGAGAAGATTTTTTTTTTTAATGTTGATTGTTCAAAACATTACATAGTTCTTTAGGGAAGAAGAGCACGAGAAGAAGACCAACATTAAACAAGGATGAGAGGTGGGAGGGAAAGGGAGAGAGAAGGGAAATTGCATGGAAATGGAAGGAGACCCTCAGGGTTATACAAAATTACATACAAGAGGAAGTGAGGGGAAAGGGGAAAACAGTACAAGGGGGAGGAATGAATTACAGAAGAGGGGGTAGAGAGAGAAGAGGGGAGGGGAGGGGAGGGGAGGGGAGGGGAGGGGGGATAGTAGAGGATAGGAAAGGCAGCAGAATACAACAGACATGAGTTTATCAATATGTAAAGCAATGAAGTGTAACTGATGTGATTCTGCAAGCTGTATACGGGGTAAAATGGGAGTTCATAACCCGCTTGAATCACATTGTGACTATCTTTATATGTACGTGGCTCTTCTTATCCATTTTACCTTATTGCTTTCTCTTTTTCTGTGAGAAATGTTAGCATTAGTGTTTTGAAGGCTTCCATTGTTCAACTATATGCTTTTTGCCATGGTGATAACTACTTTCTTTATTTAAGCTATCCTCAAGGTATAGTAATGAGGATCCAATTTGTGTCATTCAGCTGGATGCTCTTAACCACTCATTCAACTGCTTAAAAGAAATCTTGAATATATACAAAACATACAAACTTGTTTTAATAGCAATTTTCTCTTCCAAAATCTTAGTTCATTTCAAATTATTGATTACATAAGTTTTAGTGGGCAGAGTTTTTGATTCTCATTTGATTGAGACGCCCAGAAACTTTAGAGGTTTAATGCAGTGGCTAAGGACAAGTAAAACAGAAAAAAAAATTAGCAGTTAGACACAGGAAACTTGAGACTGATTGAAAATATTGTCAGAAGCAACAGTATGATCTTATTACTCTATTTCCTCAGCAAGATTCCATATCTCCAACTCAAAAGCAATTAGGATGATGCCCTGAAGCTAATCTTTTGAAATCCTCTTCTGTCCTAGGAATGACTAGACCATGCCTTCAGTCTTTCTCTAGTCCCATGTTATTGTCTCCCCAAAATTCATATGTTGAAATACTGTCCTTTATGGCAATGGAGTTAGGGAATGGAGCCCTGTTGGAAGTAATTAAGTCTTGAGGGCAAAATCCTTAAGAGTAGTGCTCTTATAAAATATGCATGAGAGAGTTGTTTACCCCTTTCACCATCTGAGGACCTGGCAAGAAGGCACAGACAAAGAATCAAAAAGTGGGCCTTTACCAGCCACTGAATCTGCCAGTGCTTTTATCTTGGATTTTCTGCCTCCAGAATTGTGAGAAATAATTGCTTGCATGGATTAAAGCAGAAAACTCCAGGGAGAAATGAGTATGCTACTTTAACAAATATGCAAAAAATATCAAAACAGCTTTGGAACTAGGTAATGGACAAAGGGTGGAAGAGTTTTGAAATGCATGCTAAAAAAGCCTGCATTACCAGGAATGTAGCATTAAGGGCAATTCTGGAGAGATTCCAGAAATAGGAAAAAGAGAACAACAGGAAAACTTCAGTCTTTTTAGAGAATATCTACATATATACATACATTCTCATAAACAGAATGTTGGTAGAAATATGGATAGTGAAGGCCATTCCGATGAGGCCTCAGCTGGAGATAAGGAACAAATTTTTGAAAACTCAAGGAAAACTGATCTTTGTAAATTGGCAAAATATTTTGACTGATGTATGTTCATACACTAATGTTTTGTGGAGGGTAGAATTTGTGATATATGATATTTTAATACAGGAATTTCAAAGCAAAGTTTGAAAGATGTAGCTTGGCTTCTCTTGAATAATTACACTAAAATACTAGAGAAATGTTTTAAAGTTAGAATTCTCCAGCCTTAAGATTTATTGTTATTTGCCTTCTTAGGTTTCAGTCTTACTTGGGACTTTTACCCCCCCCCCTTTTTTTTTCTTTCATATTCTCCTTTTTTGCATGGGAATGTATCTAAAGTCTACCCCACCATTATATTTTGGAAGCACATAATAGGTTTGATTTTTTATATACACAGAAAGCAATTTGCCTCAAAATAAATGGTACCTTGAATCTCATCTCTACCTGATTAGGTGATACTTAGATGTCACTCTGGACTTTGGATTTTGAGTTGATGCTAGATTGAGTTAAAACTTTTGGAGCTATTGGGATGAGTTGAATGTATTTTGAGAGATGACTGGAATGGAATTAGATCCAAAGGTGCTTTGTTGGCATTTTTTCTATTATATGTGGACACAGCAAAAAAGTGCCAACTAGGTACCAGAAAGCAACTGGGTACCAAACATTGTATCTGCTGGCATCTTGGTTATAAATTTCCCAACCTCCAAAAGTATGAGAAATAAAATTCTGTGGTTCATAGGTACACTGTTTATGGCATTTTCTTATAGAAGCCACATTAAACTAGGGCATTAATTATAATTCATTCTCTAAAGGGAAGCCTAGACAGTCTTTTCAAAGTAAAAATCATATCATGTTATACATGCTTTCCTGTTTGCAACAATATAATAGCTTTCTTGAGTTTGGGAGAAAACAAATGTCCTTACTATGATTTTAAATGATTGTAATTCTTACACCTCTGACTAAAATGGCATTAATAGTAGCTGACAATAACTACAAGATCAAAGTGGGTCATACAACTGTCAATGGTTAATAAATCTTTGTTGAAACCCAATAGAGTCAAATGTATGAAAGATGATTTATCAAGAGCTCTGTAATGTTTGGAACAATCAAAAATAAAAAAATAATAAAATTTAAAAAAAAAGAATTAGACAATTGGATATCAAGGTTTTTTTATTAGTAATGCATGAGATGTTAGTTATATAGAAAGAGAATTCACTCCCATTGGAATTCATAATGTCAAGAGAATTTAATTTCCCAGGAATAAGTAATTCCCAATTTAGAATTTATTTTTGATATATGATTGAGTAGCTTTCTCCCTGTTCTGCTTCATATGACAAAAAAATTAGATGATAATTCATGGATTTTTGTTTATTTTTATAAATCTCATACAGTCATACCTAAAATTTGATAAGGTTAGTGTAATTGAAAATGGCAAACTGAAATTTTGTACAAATATGTCAATTTATTTTATGGAAGGATGGGATAGGGAGGAAGAACATGAGAAGAAGATTACCACTAAATAGGGAAGAGAGTGGGAGGGAAAAGGAGGAAGAAAGGGAATTGTACGGAAGATGGAAGGAAACCTTCATCGTTATACAAAATACATGTATGATGATGTGAGGGGGGGGGAAAGAAGTGTGTCACATTAGATTGGATCGAGAGAAGTGATGGGAGGGGAAGGGAGGAAAAGGGGGGATAGGAAGAGCAGCAGAATAAAATAGACACTAGTATTGCTGTGTGTATATACATGACTGTATAACTAATGTGATTCTGCAACCTGTACACTCAGAAAAATGAGAAATTATACCCATTTGATTCAGATGTATAATATGTCAAGATCATTGTACTGTTATGTGTAACTAATAATAAATAAATAAATAAGAAAAAACCCAATAAAAATTAACCCACTGTGGACAGAAACAATGTTTATTCTTCTCACCATTATCTTCAATGCTTATATACTTGTTATCTAATAGGTGGCCAAAGTATCTTTCTTAAACAACATTGAATAGAAAGTACTTTGGAGGATGATATTGACTTTTAAATAGACAGTGAATGATTCCTTATGAAATTACAGTATTTCTTTTCTCCAATTTGAACTTACTAACTCTTTGACTTTATTATTCCCAATATAAGGTACAAATTATTTTTATTGAGAAAGAAAACAACATGCTTGACTTCATTATTCTTCTTAAAAATGATAAAAACAGTTTTTAAAATTACACTATATTTATTTTTCCAATCTTTTATATAGATATCTTTGAAGATAGAAGTAATTAGTAATAGAATTAATAGTAGCAACATATTTGAGTATTATTTTTTCATGACAGTGACTATGCTATTAACTTTATATATAAGCCTTTCTCTATGTATTATTTGCTGATCACTTATCTAGGTTCCATCATTTTCCAATAAGATCAAACTAATATCCTATCAACATTAGCCTCCCTCTCTTCTCCATCCTCATAATTTATTCTCAATAGGGAAGTCAAGAGTATTTCTTCAAGTAGATGTTAAATCATGTCACATACAATTTCCAGTTTGTAATATTCTAATGGCTTTCCCTGAATTTGAATAAAACCAATATTATTACAATGATCTTAAATTATCTTAATCCATAAAACTTTCAATAAAATCAAGCTGCAGTGCACATTTTTAATTTTATTTAATTTAACAAAGCTCTTTCCAACTTTAGGACATGTTAGTCCTGATGACTTCTCTAAAGTCTTCCCATAGATGGAGACATAATGTCATTCAAACCTGTAAGACTTACCTTGATTAGTAGCTATATGAGCAGAAATAATCTCCCCATCTGTCTCTATCACAAAATACTATTATATTTTCTTCATTCAACTTCTCACTATACATCAGTTTTTATTTTTATTATTTTCTTTATTTTTTTTATTTTATTACTTTCCTTGACCTCTAGAATATAAATGCCATGGAATTTTGACTACATTGGGACTAATATATCCCTAATATAATAGTCACAGCTTTATTCTAAGTACCTAGAATAAAGTTGGATTATGGCATGTATCTAAAGAATATGTTATCTGATTAAGTGTATGTCCCTACACCTTCCTGGAATTTTATTTTAGAAGAAGTAATGATTCAAACTGGATTCTCTGGAATCACCGAGACCTATGGATAAATCTGACACTTGTAGTGTGACCTACATCAGTTAAAATTCTCAATTTGTTTCTTATTTGTAAAACCCAAAATTTTTAGAAAGTAAACTGTAAATGAATGGAAGAGAGATCTATGGCTTGGAGAGGGGAGAGGGAAGAAGTGATGGGGACTGAATTGGAGCAGGTTGTGTTCCATGCTTTTGTGATTATGTTAGGGTATATCCTGGTGTTTTATATAACTAAAAAGAATAAATTTAAATAGCATTATATTGATAGTGTATGTTTATTGATTTAATGTTGCCATCAGTCTCTTATGGATAGATTTATTTCATCTTTTCAGTATCCTAGAGTTCTTACTTTTGCATATGAGAAGAGCTTCCAGTAAAGAGATGGCAGAATTGACTCTTACTACCTCTGGAAAATTTGCCACAGCAGGAAGAATGGGAGAAAGCTTACTCAGTCCTATGTATTTAATTTCCCTCTAGCCTTCTATACTAGTTAAATGACAGGTTCATGGTTGCTGCTTGTTTTTCATTTTCTCCTACAAAATAGAGTAGTGAGAAGAGAACAGTGAGCAACGAAAAAACAAAAAGAGATACTCTTGGCCATGAGAAGTCCCATAAGAAAGGCAAAATACAAGATCCCCTTTAGTATAATTTGAAGAATTCTGCAGAGCTTGAATGCTTAACCATTGATTTCCCCTCAATTTGCTCCTCTATTCTATGTTTTAAATACCAGTTTACTTTTCCTATTTTACTCCTATGAAATTCAGGAGGAAGTATATTTATAAGAAAATGTGGTATAAACTACATAATTATTTATGAATAATGGCTAATATTTATTGAGTATACATAAGCACTTTTCTAAATCTTTTTTTTTTCATTGTGGGAGGCAGCTCTTTAATGAGATGGATTGGGGCACTGTATTAGTTTCCTGTGGCTGCTGTAATAAATTAGCACTAATTTGGTGGCTTAATACAATATAATTGTATTCACTTTTATTAGACTGTGAAAAAGGAGTTGGAGCTCAGTGGGTGTGGTGGCACAGGGCTTCTTTCCCAGGTATTCTGAAGGCTGAGGCAAGAGGATTGCAAGTTTGGGTAACTGATTGAGAACATGTACCAATAACACCAACAAGAAAAAAAAAAAAAAAAGAAAAAGGGGCTAGGAATTCAGTTTATTGTGCTAGGCTCTGAGCTTAATTTCCAGTACTGAGAAAAAAGAAAAAGGAAATGGAAGTGCTAATTACTGATTTTTTTAATGACTTTTTAAAAATATATATTTTTATTAGTTATTGATGGACCTTTATTCATTTATTTGTTGATATATGATACTAAGAATTGAAAACAGTGCCTCACACATTCTAGGCAAGCTCTCTACCACTGAGCCACAACCCCAGTGCTAACTACTGAAATTTGATCAGTACACATTTTATACTTGTATTGAAATATCTCACTGTATTCCATAAATATGTACAATGATTTATTGTTAATTAAAGAACAAAATTAATCCTCATATTTAATCCTAATAATAACTGTAAGAGAAAAACAGGATAAGACAGTTATTTCTCCTGTTTCATAGGAGAGAAAGAAAATTGGGCCAGAGAAAGATCAGTAACTTGTTCAAGATCATGAAGTTAAAAATGGGTGGAGCCAAGTTTCAAAGAAAGCCATCTAAGAGAATAGCCTCAATCAAAGAACACACTGCACTTTGATACATGAAGAGTGAAAAAAAAAAATAGTCAAAAGTAGAGCACACCAGTACACACAATGGCAGAGATGACATAGGGAAATGGAAGGACATGTTAAAAAACTGAAGGAAACCCCCAAAAACATATAAAGTACTGTATATGAGTGTAATACATTCCACTATTGTCATATATGTAAAAAAAATAATATTGTCCTTTTTTCTTCTTTTACAGAGTCCCTCCTTACAAGGCCAAAGCACACATTATAGAAATAAACAATGTACTTAGCAAATTTCTGTCTAAATGTTTCATCATCTAAATTTAAACTAGAATCCATAGGAAAAATGGTTAAATATAATGAAAAATTTTGAATGATATACAATAGAAGTGCAGAATGCATGTTAAATATTAAATTAAAATGATTCTATTTGTCCATTGGTAAACAATAACTATAGGATTACTGATTTAAGAAAGTAAAACTATTTTTATAACATTTCTATTGAATTTTTATAAGGTTACTGTATTTTTCTCTAAAACATAGTTTTTAAAAACCTATGTTAAATTATCAAGTATTTAATAAATCACATAAGATATTCATATTTATTACATGAATAGAATGTGTTTCTTCCTTGGTTGTGTATTTATTTATTTATTTATTTAGGTATGAGGGATTGAATCCAGGAGCTCCTTACCACTCAGCTACAAACATCTCCAGCACTTTTTCCATTTTTATTTTGAAATGGATCTCCATAAGTTACTGAGGCTAGCCTCAATCTTGCATTTATCCTGTCTCAGCCTCGAAAATTGCTAGGATTACAGATCTCAACCATTGCACCTGGCTTCCTAATTATTTTTAAATTAAAAATTGAGAAAGTGTCTTCCTAAACTTACAATACAACATGAATGTGTGTACACATTTGCACAAATATACACACATACACAAAATCATCTAAGAAAATTTGGGTTATAATGCTTCAAGCATCTTAATTTAAAAAAATATATTTTTAATCATATTGTGTGCTATGACCTTCAAAATACTCTTGTGAAAATTTATAATTGTTAAAGTGTTTAAGATATTGAAATATTTCCATTTCATTAACAATTGCTTCCCATTGCACCAATACATTCATTCTACAATTAAATGAATTGGACAGATTATGACTTTTAATTATTTATTGTTTATTATTTATTCCAAACTATATTTGTATTGTTTGAATTTTTAAATATACATTTTGAGCAATAGACTCAATATGTATTTTCAGGCTGAGTTAAAATGATTCTATTTGATCTTTTCTTTCTTCTATCTCTCTCTCTTTCTCTTTTGGTATTGATGTGGCCAACAATTATTTGATGAAATGAAATAGAAGATGATTTTTCTATTATTATATAATTTTAGTTTATGGTTGTCCATTAGCAAGAGTGTTACTTCCTGCTTCAAAAAAGTAGGTTTATTATATAAATGTGCATGTATTTATTAGATTTTCATCTGACCAGACCAATTTTGAAATTCAGTGTTATGAAGAAACTAAAAATTCTAACACTCTAAGTAAAGACATACTACATGTGAAGGTAAACCCTCTTAATCAGCAATTTCTGCACTATTTTTGTGCAAGGTATTAGTGTAAAGAAATCTTTATCAATTCCAAATATTCAATAAAACTTCCTAAGGCCCAAAGACACTTAACAAAAATTATAGTTAATCAGTAGTTCAGCTATAGATTGTGAACTGTATAGTGTTCATCCAAAGTTTTGCCATTTACTACTTATCTGGGTTACCTTTTCAGGATGTTAAGTACTGTGTGGTTAGGGAATAAAACTAATTTTTATGGAGTTTGAAGCCAATTATAACTGAGAAAGTAAGTCCAAAGCCAAATGTAAATGAGTTTTGGATACATAGTCCTTTTGAATAATTTTCTCTTGACATGATGAATGAAGACTTGGCTACATAGCTATATAAGAGTTGAACCAGGGTATGAGCCACCCGTATTTACATGCTAGACCCCAGAAAGAGTACTGCTTATGTTTTTCTAAATGGTTAATTTTAGCATATAACCAAACATCAGTGAGCCTGTTAGTGAGGTGGAGCTGCACTTTAAATGATGTCCAAGGGCTTTTTTATAGAGTGTTAACATTTGCATAAAACTGGCTGTTTTGTGCCTTATGTTTCCAAATCAATTTAGCTTTGTGTGCCAATATTTTACTAGAGCCCTGGAGATAAAGAAGCATGCAGGTCAGCCATGTGTGCACCAAATCCCCAAGGAAACCTCCACTAAAAACCAAAAGATTGACACCAGACAAGATTAGCAAAAGAATTAGTCATGCCCAATCAACTGTGTTAAATATAGTGAAAAAAACATCTGCTTCTCTTGTCCTTCAGAAAAAGCTATCAGGGTGGAGTGCTAATACTTCCAGTGTATATTATTAAATGCTTCTGAGTGTACCATTGTTTTCTAGGAAAAAGGATTTATTAGAAGTACCTAACCCCACTACTTTAAATGCTAC
The DNA here is from genome assembly GCF_045843805.1 of Urocitellus parryii. Classification (NCBI taxonomy): domain Eukaryota; kingdom Metazoa; phylum Chordata; class Mammalia; order Rodentia; family Sciuridae; genus Urocitellus; species Urocitellus parryii. The sequence continues at coordinate 25,635,234 of NC_135537.1, read as the reverse complement.
TCATGAGGTGGGTAAGTAAAAGCTCCAGTACCCTGTGCTATCTAATCCCACAGGTAAATTCAGATATTTCTTCCCAATAGTTTAAGTCTCTTTCTCAATCTGGAGCTGAAGAGGCTCAGCCTCTAACCTCAAGAAATGCTATGTAATGGCTGGAAATTTCCAAGCCAAGCAACAAACAACAATTATCAAATAGTAAATCCTTTCCCTAATGGGCTTATTAACTAAATTGTTGATTAAAAAATAGGAAGAAAATCAAACCAAATAGCAAGATATCATTAAATCACAACTTCTACAATAAGCAGGAATTTGTTCACAGTTCTTTATGTATATTTTTATATGTGCTAAATTTTAGGCTCTGAAAAGAATTATAACTGAAATACAAAGATATTTTAGATAATATTTCAAATCTGAATTTTGATTATTTGGGAGGATTATTTTGTTTATTTTGTTTATTATTTTGTTTATTATTTTACTCTTAAAAATAAACAAGGGAATAGAAAAGAAGATGATGTATTAAAAGGGCTGGGGATTTAGCTCAGCAGAGGAGTGCTTGTCTAGCATGTGTGAGGCACTGGGTTCAATCCTTAGCACCACATACAAATAAGTGAAATAAAGGAAGCATGTTTATCTACAGCTCAAAAAAAATTTTTTTAAAGAAAGGGGTATTATATAGTTGGGATTTGTTTTTATGCTAACTACATCTCTGCTTCCTCTTAGATCTACATCAAGAAAATAAATCAGTTGATATTCTTATGTCAATGATGTCTGTTTTCCTGTAGACCTCATCTTCCTTTCTCCTTGAATTCTATAGGAATTATCTATAGGAATATCTATAGGAATTATCTATCTATAGGAATTCTATAGCTAATTATCACATGTATTGGATTTAGTAGCTTCACTGAATGATATACATACTATGCAGATACTGTTAGACAATTACTTACATTATTTAAGTTAACAAACGTATCCTTATTACACCATGAATAAATAAAAACTATCTAGATTTAGATAAATGATGTAAACAATGTATGCTAGGTAGATATTTCCCTCAAAAGATATCATCCCTGGGAACCCATGAATTTATTACTTTACCTGGCAAAATATAATTAAGGGTGAAGATGCAATTAAAGTTGCTAATCAGCTGGTGAAATTAAAATGTAATTAAGGTTGCTGATCATATAATGAAGAGATCACCCAGAAATTATTCCAACAGGTTCAATCTAATGACATGAATCCTTAAGAAATGGAAGTAGAGTCAGAAGGAATAATTAGAAAGCAATAAAATACTGTGGGCTTTGAAGACCAAAGAAGGAGAACAAGAGCCAACAAATTCAGGTAGTTTCTAGATGTTGCAAAAGGGAAGAGATCAGATTCTTTCCTATGGACTCCAAAAGGCATTGTGGCCCTTCCAAAACCATGATCTTAGGCTACTGAGACCTGTGACTAACCTTTGATCTAAAAAATTAAAGGATAAATTTCTACTAAGACACTATATTTGTGATAATTTTTAAGTAGAAATATTAATTAATGTAAAAAATTTAACATGATTTATTAATCTCTACTATAAAACCCCAATACTGTTAGCAGTGGGGAACAAAAAACATAAGGCTAAGGAAGGAGGAAAGAAAAGGAAGGAAGGAAGGGAGGGGGGAGGAAGTAAGTAAGGAAGGAAGGGGAAGGAAGGAAGGAAGGGAGTCTGGCATGTGTTTTAAAAATCAGTGGCTCAAGGTCCACAAATGGACTTAAACCCATTGTTTACTTACACTAACTATTTGTTATTATTAATGAACAAGACTTAATGAAGTTAACTCTCAGATTTCAGTATACAAAAATGTCAGTAATTTATGTATAGTGGAAAATATAGCTCCAGGTTCATGGATATTGACATGTACAGATAATATCAAGTGTCGATCTAATTTAGCAATTTTGCCTTAAAATTGCTTTTAAATACCTACTAGTGGGCTGGAGTTGTGGCTCAAGTGGTAGCACACTCATCTGGCATACATGAGGCGCTGGGACCTATCATCAGCACCATATAAAAATAAAAAAATAAAGATGTTGTGTCCACTGAAAACTAAAAAATAAATATTAAAAAAAATTTCTCTCTCTGTCTCTCTCTCTCTCTCTTAAAAAAATATCTACTAGTTTCTATAATGCTCTTAGAAGGGTCTTAATATCTTACTGGTTTCCTTATTATTTAATAAACTGAACAAAATCCTTATCATGTGTTCATTTTATTTTTGCATGATATTCATGATTTTGCCTTTTTGAAAATTATGCTTTATAAATATAAGTTTAGCAAATTATGGCTTGTTGAATTAATCTGACCTCTTGCCTACTCTATAAATAAAGTTCTATTGGAGCTTAACCATACCTATTCAGTATATGTTGTCTCTGGCTGCTTTTGTACTATAATAGCAGAATCAAGTAGATTTGATAGACACTGTAAGATTCACAAAGTTGAAACTTCACAAAGCACTTTGCTTTTTATAGGCAAAGCCTGACAATCCAGGATCTATAACAAAATTTTCTATATAATTCTAAGGAAAGCTAAGTGAGGCAGTTGTAAATGCTTCATACATGCATAATATATTTAAGTAATGTACATAATTTCACATGCATTATTAGTAGGATAATATGTTGGTCATTTTCATGATCTCTTAAATAACCACCTCTAAACCTGTGGTTCTACCTCCAAACATAAGAAATGCAAATATAGCTCTGTTTTTTAATGTTTGCAATTGAATACTTTCTATAGTTTTGAGGTAGTTTTGTGTATGTAGAGATTGCATTATACTTAAATACACACTTAATCTCTTACTGGATATAGATCCTATCTGGCTTATATTGAATCCAATTCTGTCTGTTGAGCTTTGAATCCATCCAAGCAACTATTTACAAAATGTCTGTCTCCACTTAAATGTGCTGACACCTTACTCTCAAAAAATCTACTGCACTACTTATTTTACCCCACCTCCACACTATTCTAATCTACACTGGGCAATCTCTTCTTTTGTTGTCTCCCAGAACCACCAAAAAACCTATCCAAGAGAAAAATTTGAGAATTAGCTTATGTTTTACCCCTCTCCCTTTTGCAACTCTTCCAAATTTGTGGTGGCTCATACTTTCCTATCGTTTGTTAGCTGTCTTACTTATATAATCACCATAAGAATAAAAAGAAATTGAGGCAAATAAAAAACAAACAGCAAAAGTGTATAAAGTCAATGTACAAAATGCATACTATGAGGTCTTTTATTATTGGCTAAGTGAGGTCCATGTCTTAAGAATCATAGAGTAAACATGATCAGTTTAAATTATTTATATAATCCATATGACACACAGCCAATATGACACATAGCCACATTCATTTTCTTTTCTAAGAATCAAATTTTTTCTTAGGTTACATATCACCAAGTCACTGTATAATAAAAATAACATTTTTCATTATATCCCTCATGTAAGCCTGGTGATAAAATGACCCCATGAGTTTCATTCCATTAACCATAGTAAGAAATTCACTTATAAGTATTTTTTTTCCTCCAAACATAAAGTGAAAAGGGACTAAGTTAGAAGTCACAGTCCTTGGAAAGTACTTAGATTGAAAATATTTTGTGTATCTTATTAAGTTCCCAGTAAGAATGATCACATGTTGTAATAGTTGGGAAACTTAATAAGGATGATTCCCTGTAAAGAAACTTTGTCATATCAGTACTTTTGTCATGACTGCAATCTCTTATTTCTCTTTGCACCCCTATATTTCTATGTTATTGCTATTATCTCACAGAAATAATAGACACCTCTGTCAAAAATGTCACATTCAGTCTGTTCTATGAATTTACAAAAGAATTATATTTCTAAAATACATATTTGATCATGCTATTGTCTTAACATTGTTTATTATTGCCACTGCCTGAAGACCGAAACCTAAATTTGATACCTTACAAACCCTACTGATATGTATCTTTCTGAACATAGCGTGCTGTTCCATATATGTCTTTAGTTTTGAGTTTTTGTTTTCATTCAGTTTTCTAAAGTTCTCCTTCCTTCACCCTTCATAGTTTCAGAATTTATTCTCAAAAGAATAACAATATAATTTGTTTTCTGAAAAGGAGATTCTTTTTGAGCATGAAATATTATACTTAATAGTTACATGATGACTTAAAATAGAATCCTGAAGTGTCTTTGGCCCATTGGTTTATGTGACTCTCCTGTTTAATGTCTTATCTGTGCCATCAATATATTCTATCACATTTATCACTTTCATATCTGTATCCAATCCTAGACCACATATTTCTTGAAGGTATTCACCTCTACAGTTCAAATAAGGACATGGAACTGTGTTTGGAGTAGCAAATAAATTACTGCTTTGAGCTCCATAGTCTTGGACAGCTTGATTGCTGCATCTGGGAATCTTTCCATGTGAAGATGTAGAAAGACACACCCATTTGCAGGTGGCCTCTCTTAATGGGGCCAATTCCATGCCTGGCAAGGAATTTATGAGTTTGATAGATTTGAATTTAGATGCCTGCTAGCCTTGGGTGAAAGAGATACCAGTGTGCCTAAACAGCCTTGAGGTGCCCGCTGCCTAGAGAAAGAAGAATTATTGCACCAGTGATAAGGACCCAAGCAGGCCAATTTCCCATAGCTTCTTGCTTCTAGTTTACCTTCAAGAACCACTCCTCACAATAAATTTGGTGTGTTTCTCTATGAATAATACATTAGCGGGCTTTTTCCCTTTGTTAGGATCAGACCCATCAGGTCTCTTCCACCAGTAAATTCCCTGTTTTTAATATGTTTTTTTTTTTGTTCATTATTTCTTAATATTACTTTTCAGACTTTTTTCCAGCAGGCCCACATTTTCAAGGGTTACTTATTCCCTCCCCATGCCGGCCGCAGCAGGAAGAACTGGAGAGAAAAATTTGAGAGTTGTCAGCGTCAAGATGGCTATTTAGCTTTATTAGAGCATATTGCAAATGGATGTGGATATAGAAAAACAAAGAAGATAATTGGAAAGGAGAAAAGAGAGGGAAGGGAGTAGGAGGAATGGAGTAAAGAAGAGAGGATACCAAGAACAGAAATTCCTATAAAGTGATAGTTGAGGAATATGAGAAATAAATAGTAAAGAAAAATGGAAAGGAATGCACAGCAAAGTGAAATAAAATCAAGACTAAGGTTTTTAGAAACTAAAGAAAGTGTTTCAAGATGAAGACTAATAATTGGATATTATATGCTGAATTTGGCAACTTGAGTATCACTGATGACTTTTAGTCATTGGTGAGTTTCATCTGAGGGGAAGGAGAGAAAAGTGAGTTCAGGAATAATAACAATACTTTTAACATTTTATTAAATAGGCACAGAAAAATTAGAAACAAAAAAAAGGGAGTGAGGCGGATCAAAGCCTGGTAATTATTTGTAAGGATATGTATTAAGGTAGGGGTGTGTAAGATTGTCATATGAAAACCTAAAGACACAATAAATTTTAAGCATTCTGAAGTTTCAGTATAATTATTTCACTATAGTAATGATGCAATTGAAAGCAGAATGAATGGCATATTGTTGACTGATTTTCTACAGTCAATTTGAAAAACAAAAAGAGGATTTTGATTACCTTTCAGGTCTCAATTCTTTTATATTTTCCCTCCTCCCAAGAAATCCAACAAGCTTTCTTCTATCATCGGCACAAATGAACCCCTCATTTTCCCTTCTCTTAGAGAATCCTTCCCCCACTGACCTTTGCTAACTACATAACATTTTGTTTTGGTAACTAGCATTATCTCAGTTACTATTTCCCTTAAGAATCACTTTTCTGACTTTTTCGTCAGCTGTCAGTTTCCTCTAGGTGTTTGCATAGCACTGTAGTTCTGTTCTCTAGCAATATTTTTATTTCTGTCTTCAGGACACCAGGGACTCTCGAGAGCAGAGCTATGCCTTAAACCCCTATTCCCTCTTGACAATGAGAGTACCTTGCTCCTAGGTAGAGTTCTAAGAGGTATTTAGTTTTCATTTATGGAAAGGAAATTAATGAAGGAAGAAAGATTCACAAATTGAAAATCAGAGTTTCAAAATGATCACTTATCTAGTTCACTAAGCTATCTCATAAACATATTTTAATTTTTATTTTATTTTTTGGTTCTGGGACTTGAACCCTGAGGTGCTTTCCAACTGAGCTACATTTCCAGTCCTTTTTTTTTTTTTTTGGTTTTGTTTTGTTTGGGGGTTTATTTTGAGACAGGGTTTTGCTAAGTTGTCCAGGGCCTAATTAAGTTGCTGAGGCTGGCTTCAAACTTTTGATCCTTCTGCTTCACATTCCAAGTTGCTGGAATTACAGGTGTGTGCCATTGCACCCAGAATATCCCATAAGAATTTTAAATTTAACTTCAACAAAATAAAGACATAATTTTCTTCCACATCCCTCCCCTCTTTTCATATATTCATTCATTCAGTTGGCTATTCATGAATTTAACATTTATTGAGTAGTGATTGTGTGCCAGGTTGTACTTAAAGTTATCTTGGGACTACCAGCACCATCACCTACCCTTTTATTCAAACAGGAATCTTTTGTATTTTCTTTCTTTCACAACATCTTCCTACACCTGTCATCAGCAAGAACTTTTAATTCTGTCTCCAGTAAATTTCAGCTATGCCAACTTCTCTACATCACCAGTTGCACTCTTTGATACAAGTTGTGATCATAGCTTAGCTAATTATTTATTTCTCCTCATTTATGCCCTTACTTAAATTCTAATCTCTTTCAATCCATATAACATGTAGCAGGAAATTTGAAATTTTGGAATTATAAATCAGAGCACATTTTTCCTCCTACAATGTTTCAATAATTATGATTTCATTTACTTCAAAATCTCAATTGTTTCTAAGTGCCAGGGTCTACCTGACTTGGTCCCTCAATTTTTGATTTAATATCTGAGCAGCGATCTTAAATGTTAACTACCATCTTATAAGTTTTGCTTTCCTGTACTTTCTCTTACCCTATTTCCCCCCACCTGCATTAATGACTTACCCCATAGTACCATAACCCTAAGTCAATTCCAAAAGGACAGGACCCCTTGACTCTGGAAAGCCCCATGGTGCCACTGACCTAAGCCAATCCCATGCTATTCCCCAGTGGCCTAGCTCTGACACAAGCACCCCTAGAACAGCCCATAGCACTACAACTACAACTCCAAATCCCTACCCCACAAAAGCTGAACACCCAAACATCTCAGGACCTTTTTCCACTCTGTAGAGAGATGGCCTTTATTTGTCAGCTTTACAAATAAACCTTTATGTGGATCTCTGTTTGGTCTCCATCCTTCATTTCTCGATCTTCCATTTCTCACTTTCTCATTTTCCTTTCAGGTCTAACTTTAATTCATTGCCTATTTTCTTTATCCTCTGCTCATTGAGCATGTTCTCTGTGATTTTTTAAACAGGTTTAAATATTAGTTAATAACAAAGGTCTTTTTGGATCACTTTATCTGAAATGGTCCCATGCTTCTTTCATGAAACAGGAAACAAGTATTCTTATACAATTTGTAATTTTAGTAATTTATGTTGTCATCATTATTGTTGTTGTCATTTATGTTCCTACCCCATAAAGATAGAAAGTCAACAGGTTAAGTTCCTTAGTGAATCTCAGTTCCTAGCAAATTGCTTGATATGTATTTAAAGCTAATAATATTTTTTTGAATGAGCAAATGAGTGAATGAATGAAGGAAGAGATAAAGGGGAAAGGAAAGAGATGAAGGGAGGGTGGTAAGAAGAGATAAACAGTTATAATTTATGATTTATTGTTTACTTATGAAAACATAATAAATCTTGTAAAGTTTTTCTATGAGTAAAATTTAATGACATTCTCACTGTACAGTAAATTTCATCACTGAAGGCAAAGGAGGAGACTAAAGAATTTGAAAGCATGATAGGCATAAAGAAGAACATGGGTTTTTTTTTTTGTTTTTAAAGAGAGAGTGAGAGAGGGAGAGAGAATTTTAATATATTTATTTTTTAGTTATCGGCGGACACAACATCTTTTTTTTTTTTTGTATGTGGTGCTGAGGATCGAACCCGGGCCGCGAGCGCTACCGCTTGAGCCACATCCCCAGCCCAGAACATGTTTTTCTATGATAACAAAGAAAGCAACCTAAGCTTATGAAAAATCTTTTTTTGCTGGATAACTTCTCAATCAACATTTTGAAGTTTGGCTTCCTCCTTGATATTTGGGCCTCTCAAATATGTCCTCTGCTATGCGTAAGCTACAGTATTTTACATCATTGAATTACTGTAAGTACACTTATTTAAAGTTAAGGATATATATCATGCCAAGAAAGGGAGAGATTAAAGATTAATAGAAATGCCATTAATATTTTCTTGTCTATACCAAAAAAAAAAAATGCTCAGTCTTGTCTCTTGAAAGCATCAATCTGAAACTCATTCTTGCAGAGAAGTTCCTAAAATATATTTTTTAAAACATATCTTCAGCAACAAATAAAGCTTGCAGTCTGACAAAACAAAAAAAAAATATATAAAACTTGAATGTAGAACTTTTTTTCTCTATCACTCAGTGGCTGTATCAAATTACTTTTTAAAAATACTGTATTATATAAATTATAGGAGGCAAAAATATATTGAAATTGTATGGATGAAAAAGATTTGCCTACTTTCACTTAAATCTTTAATAAATCATACATATATTTAAATATACTCCAAAATATGTTTAGTTCAGCTTAGTTTAAAAACTGCAAAATATATAGTTAATATATACTCAGAGTGTTTCTTACTAAAGTTCTAAAAATATTTTGATACACAAACCAATCCCAATAACAATTTATAATTCCAGGAACAATTTTAATATGTTGTTCTCATTTTCATGTTATTTTCAAACTAATACATAAGTATAGATTAAGTGCTTATAAATAATGTATGGAGCTAGGTGAATACAGCTTCTGAGGAATGGAGAAAAACTCAAATAATGCCACACATTTTAAATGTTGAATTTTTAAAGTTGAATTTCAAAATACATTTTTGTTCAAAATAGTTTGCTGAGACATTCAAGCATATTTGAAAAAGTTATCTGTTACTAGAGTATCTTCTATTTGTATGTAGAGGTTTTATATTTTCTCAGCAATGATAATGACATATATGAACAGTTGAATACACAAATCAGAAAAATGCTGAATATGATGGAATTTTCACAGCACAGTTTGATTTATGACATATTCTGTATAAGAACTTTGTGTTATAGTCATATTCCTAAGAGAAGTGAAATACGATTAATCTGCAGAGAAAATGACAGATTAAAGAAAGAACCACTGAGGAGAAAGTAGGGAAGGCTTCACTGGATTAATACAAGTTTTCCAAATAGGATAGAGGGTTTTCCAATGAAAGAACACATTAGAATTCATAATATTCAAGATGTATTTTGAAAGTGAAAAGTACTCAAGAAAGCTACTATTAGGCATTGGGAAGGAGACTTTTACATAATATTTTAATATTCCTTTGTTAAAAATGTTATGTCTATCTAGTAATCTCAGAATATTTTTTTTATTTTGCCAAGTGAGAAACAGATCTCCTTATAAAGAAAAAGATCACTCTGAAGTTTCAAGATTAAAACATCATCTTAATCCAACAATATTTCTATATATTCTATATAGTATGGCGTTTCATCAAAATATAAAAATAGAATTCCCCTATGATCAAGCAATCCCACTTGTGTATGTGTATCCAAAAATCTTGAAAGCAAGGGCTTGAAGAAATATTTGCCTATCCCTATTCAAAGCAACACTATTGATGATGGCCAAGATACAGAATGTCCATTGGCTGATGAATGTATAAATGAAATGTGGGATAAATAGTACTGTATATTATCAAGTCTTGAAATGAAGGAAATACTGTCTCGCATTAAACCTGTCACAAAAATATAAATATTGTATGATTCCACTGATATTAACTCTCTGGAGTAGTCAAATTCCTAGAAAGTAGACTTGTGGTTATGAAGGTATAGGAGGAATGAGAAAGGAGAATTTGTTCAACGGGTGTAGATTTTCATATTTGCAAAATTCTGGAGAACTTGTTCATAACAATGTGGATATACCTAACATTACTGAATTGTGCACTAAAAATAGTTAAGATGGTAAAGATTATTATATATTTTTGTACAATTTAAAGAAATTAGTAATGCCAGAGTGGACACTACCATCATATACAGATTGAAGGCTGCAGTGGTTTAAAGGGAAAATTAATTTATGTATGATCAAATGTCAAAATACTTTTTATACTGTGTTAAATTGTTAATTGGGAAAAATATTTCTTTTTCTACTTTACTCCTTTTTGTCAGGAATGGTGAATGAATTATGGGTCTTTGAACTGCCCAGAGACAGAGACTGACACCTCCCTTGGGAAATCTCTCAGTTCCAAGAAAACCACCCAGTTGTATGGTGACACCCTGTTCAAAGGGAAATTCTGTGGTTACCATGGAGTTTATCAGTTTGTGATCTAAGATTCAGGCACCAGCCACCTGGAGGTGGAGAATTGTCCACACAAGCTGATAACTATAATTGGGCTGTTCAAACTTTTGACTTTGATTCTGTTTCAAATTAACTTTCTCACAATTAATCCCTTTGATGTAAAAACCTATGTAATAAATGTGTGGAGCCTGCTTGTTGTCAGTCCTCCTCCATCAGAAGTCAGCTGAACCACTGGGTCCAGCTTTCATTTATTTTTGTGTTTGTTCATCTTTTCCCAACCCTCATCAGCCCAATTTGGAGAAACTGAGTAAATGTCATGTTGGCAGCAACACCCTTTGTCATAATTTCAGCTCTTGGAAAGAATGCCTCACATAGGTTCAAGCCTTTATTAGAAGGATTAAAAAAAGATAAGCACTTTATTTAGCACTCTATGATGGCTCAATGTGCAGTGTGCAGTGAGTATTCCTGTCTTAAGAGTATGATTCCAGGTGACACCAATGTGCATCCCACCAGAAATTCATGAAACCAGTCTTGTTCACAGATAAAGCGTTTTGCTTAGAAAGGCCTATTAAAATATAGCAACTAATAGGTTAGAAATGATAAGTATAATCTTACTAAAGTGGTTTCATATGTATATTTTCCATATTTATATGTTTCATATTATATAGATACCATACACAAAACTCTACTTATACACATGCATATATGAAATCTTTACAATTTTATAATATAATGTCAGTAAACCAGGTGGAGGATTTTGATAGCCTTTGTATTTATATATGTATGTACTCTAATTTTAACTCTAACTGTGGTTTTTAAAGCAACTGTGGCATTTTGATAAATGACATTAGATAGTAAATTATAACTTCTACACTAGCTTTGCTATATGTATGCACAAAGCAATATAAACATAATATCCAAATTACTGATGGAGTATATAATGAACCTGTATAAAGCATTCTTTCCAACAGCTGAAATTATATGAAGTATAAAAATAAAATTAAATAGAGTATAATAATAAAATGAATAATCAAAATGATTATTTGAGTTTAATTTCACACAATGAAATTAAATGTATGTAATAAAATAATCTACTTGATGAGTTGAAAATTCAGTTTTATAACCCCAGGAAAATTTATTTAATCTGAATAATTTTATTGGTTATTAATATCAATTAGTGTGTATATATATATATATATATATATATATATATTCCTGTTGGGGAGTTGACCTTATATCAAAATGGCTTAGTTAAAATACAAAGATTTGAGTGCATGTTTAAATGCCATGTAATTTAGCTAAGTTTCAGGAGAGTTGGATACTAAATTTTAGTGAGAATATGAGATTTCTTTTTACTCTATATTTTAAATCTATATTCCTTAAACATTAAGAGTTCTCAAGTGTTTAGGCAAAAACAAATTCCAAGAGTAATTACTTTCAATTTGTGAATTTTACAACCAAATTTTGTTTTTTATTAACTTGGTTCCCTCCAAAACAAAACTATCAGTGAATTATCCAAGGATACTGGCCTTTTTCCTCATAGATCACTATTGGATTAAACTATGTTCAAACATAATAAAAATTTTATAGTAAGCTCTAAAATATGAAGTGACTTTAAAATATTGAAGAATACATTACATGTCTTAGTTTAGTTGAGAAACAAAAATGGGTGGTAATACCAAAGATGAATGAGGTGTTAAAATTATCATGCAAGGATTTTAAAACTTCCCATATAAAAATATCTTATTGAATAATTAGAAATTCTTAGCAAATAGAAATGTTCAGAAAATTAATAGAATTATAAATGAAACCAAATTAGAATTTCAGAATTGGAAAAATAAGTAACAAGATAAAACATCAATGGACTTAACAGAAGAGTGAAATGAACAAAGGAAGGAATGAGAGAACTGGAAGAGAAAGAAATAAAAAATCACACAGTTTGAACTACAGGAAAACAGATTTGGAAAAAAGTAAACAAAAACAAAAAGGAACCTGAGTAACTACAACAAAACACCTAGGTTCTATATCATAGAAATCTGAGGTCAGGACAAAGAAGGTGGTGCTGAAAATATACTTGAAGAAAAAAAATATTTGGAAAAGTCCCCGAATTTGTCAAGAAACATGTATTTATAGATATAAAAAGCTGAGGGAATCTCAAAATGTATACGCCAAAAAAATCCACACAGACACATCAGAACTGAACTCCTGAAAATTAAAGATAAAGGAAAAAAAACCCTTAAAATCAGCCAGAAACAATATCTTACTTGTATGTGAAAAATAATTAGAATGGTAGATTTTTTCGTCAGAAAATGTGAACTCAAAGTAATAGCACAACATTTTTTAATTGGTGGGAGAAAAAAAAGCCAATCAGCACAGAGTCCCATGTCCAGCAAGGTTATCCTTGAGTAAAATAATTTCTCAGATGAAGAAAAATTAAGAGATTCAGCAGCAGCAGACCTGCCCTAAACAAATAGCTCAAATGAATTGTTTCAACAATTGATAGAATAGACAGAAAATCACTGAGAATATAGATCAACCCACCATCAGTGAACAGGATCCAACATTTATAGAACACTCCATCCACAAGAGCAGAATATGCATTCTTTCAAATGCCCAGGAAACATAATATTCTAAGTAAGATAAATCATAGTCTGAACAACACAGCAAAATTAAAAGAACAGAAATCACATTGACTATGTTTTGTAACCACAGATCAATCAAACTAGTAATCAGTAACACAAAGATAACAAGAAAGTCTTAAAACCTTGGAACCTAAACAATGCATTTCTAAATAATTTGAGTTCAAGAGAGAGCCTCAATTTACTTGAAAAAGTAAATTATTTTACATTTAATAAAACATGAAAATAAGCCCTAGAAAAATAATCTGGGAACAGCAAAAGCACCAACAAGGGGAAATTTTATGTTATTGAACACACATAGTAAAACAGACAGAACCCTGAAGAGTTATGCATAATCAAAATAAGCAAAAGGAAATAAATAATAAAGAGCACAAATCAATGATATTGAAAACAGAAATCCTTTGTAGAAACCCAGTAAAACAAAGGTATGTTTTTTAAAACATCAGAAATATTTTACAAAAAAACAGAAGATATATTATTGATATCAGGAACAGGACAAGAAATATCATTAAAAAGTCTACAGATACCAAGAAGAAAATAGAAAATACTGTGAATAAGTTCACATTCACAAATCTGTCAACTCGTATTCAAATTATCAATGCTCAAAAAACACTACCACAAACCTTCACAATATGAAATAAATAATATGAATAAATTTTTAACCTCTAAGGAATTTATTATAATTAATTATAATTATTAATTTATTACAATTGAAATCATCATAATAAAACAAAGCAAAAACAAAAAAGACTTTTTCAGGGCTACATGATTTCATTGGAGATTTCTCCCTACTGTTTAAAAATAATTAATATCAATCATACAAATTATCTTCTAGAAAATATAACAGAAGGAATATTTCATAAATCATTTTATGAAGATAATATCCCTTGATATCAAAACTAGGGAAAGACCAAATCTGTCCAAGAAAAGAAAGAAGAAGGAAAAATGCTGATTGATATATCAGGATTTTCTTGAACATATTTGTAAAACCCATTAAAAAACATTTATGTAATTTTCTTGAAATTGGAGATCAGATTAGTAATTGTGAAAGGTTAAGTAGAGGGTGGAGGAGGAAAGGAAGTAAATTTGGCTATAAAAGGGTAGGTAGCATGACATAACCTATGATGATGGAAATGTTCTGTATCTTGTTCAATCAATATCCTCATTGTCATATTGTCCCACATATTTATAAGACTACATAAGGAGAAACTAGGACAAGGTATCGGAATATCTGCACTTTTTCTTACAACTCCAAATGGATCCACAATTATATCAAAGGTTTCATTAAAAATACAACATAATAATTGTTTTTACTACTTATAATTAAGGTTTAAACTTATCAATTTTAGAAATTAAAGAGAAAGCAAAATAATAGATTATTACATAAAATAAAGTCCTTAGTATGTTCTGTACTTCAGTGACTACAGTAAGCATACATAACCTTTCCTAATCATCACTTGTTTTCCAACCCCCTACCTGTTTTATGGTAAAATTACCTTTTCTTTTGGAACTTGCCTTTAAAATATTCTAAGTGGCCCTGGGGGAACCAACAATACAATATTCCCTCAGTGTCTGCCCCACTATACCCTTGGCTTTAGGTCAGGAGTTTACTTCATTTAATCAAATTATCTCTGTCAGCAAATTTAATTTTTATTAAAGTTGCACCCATCTAGAAGGCATTGGTTATGAAGTATTTAATAATTCTGAAAATAGTTTCTCACATTCTCAGAGATAACCTAACTTATTTCTAAGAATTTAATTGTGTTTAAGATCTAGTATTCTTCACCTTCATTTGTTTTTCTCATTTGAATTAATCAGATATTTTTTCTGATCCCCTCATCTTCACTGTCAATAAGCAAAAGAAAATTTACTTTGACCAATTTATTTGGATGCCATTCATGCCCATTTTAGAGACATTATATATTCATTGACTTTACAAATGTCTATTGAAGCCTATTTGTAAGATTCTGGCCTAGACCCTGAAACTAGGAAAACAGTCAGTTCTGAAGCTTGCATTCTAATAGAAGAAAAATAAAATAAAATAAAGTGTAGTAAGACTGTGGAAAACAATACATCCTGAGATGGGAAAACTGAATGATAATGCTAGGGTCTGTTTTATAAAAGGAAGTCTAATAAGGCATATCAACTGCAGTGATATTTAAGAAACATGATGAACATAGATGAGTTGTCAGATATCTGGGAAAAAACTTTTGAGGCTGAGACTAGCAAGTGCCTAGGTGCTTAAAGTCAGAGTATGTTTATCTGTGCAAGTGTCAATCAACATAGTATCTTATTGTTTCAAGAGCCCATTAAATCACATGGGCTTATTGCCAACTATCAGAATTCTCTTTTCTTCGGAGTTTCCCCAATATTTTATCTTTATTGTTGTCATGGTATATTTTACTATTTGACATGTATTATAATTATGGAGACATATTTGTACTAAAATATAAATTGATGGCAATGATAGATTCATATTTATCTTGATATCTAATTCACAATTATAATGGTATTTCTGCACATGATTAAGTAACAGGGCTTATTAAAAGG
The DNA here is from genome assembly GCF_045843805.1 of Urocitellus parryii. Classification (NCBI taxonomy): domain Eukaryota; kingdom Metazoa; phylum Chordata; class Mammalia; order Rodentia; family Sciuridae; genus Urocitellus; species Urocitellus parryii. Next base: position 25,619,585 of record NC_135537.1, on the reverse strand, counting down.
CTAAATAAAATCTTAAGTATTATATATTGTTTCACTAATCTCTGATATTTTCTTTCACTAGAATATAAATCTCCCAAAAAGCAGATATGATGTTATAGATTGGATATGAGGTGTCCCATAAAGCTCATGTTAATGTAGGAGTATTCAGAACCAAAATGCTGTAATAAAATGAGAGCTGTAACCTAATCAATCCATACTAGTTTGAAAGGTCTGACTGGAAAGTCATTGTAGACAGGTGGTTAAGGGAGGTTGGTCACTGGGGGTGTGTCCTGGAAGGATTGCACAATTCCTGTGGCCCCTTTCTCTCTCTCTACTCCCTACTTCCTGACCTGTCATGAGCTGAGAAATTTTCCTTTGTGGACCATTTCCACTTGATGTGCTGCCTCATCTTCAGTCCAGAGCAATGTAGTAGGTTATCTAGGGACTGTGACCTCTGAAATTGTGAGCCTCAAATAAATTTTCTTTCCTCTATTTTTTTTTGTGTGTGTGTATGGGATGGTGTATTTTGGCCATAGCAATAGAAAACTATCTAAAATACTTGGTATGTTTTTGCTTCATATCTCCATTTTCTAGAGCAGTACATTGCCCAAAGTCAGCACTTAATAATAGTATGTCAAATTAATTAATAAATATCCTACTTGTACTGATGGTAAAATTGAATCTATAAAATATTGTGTCTCCTTTTGGTTACAAAAGTATAGTTAGTGAGACATAGTCAAAGTATACCATATTCATACTGTGATGTCTTTTCATTAAAACTTATTTATTCACCATTTTAATAAGAATTTGTTCAGCAAAATCAGATGCTTATTCCTATCCACCAAATACTGTATAAGAAGACATGATGCTTTTGTCAATTGAAAAAACTGTGAAAAATGTCATGGCATATTAATATATTAAGATACACATACTTTGTTTTACTTGAAATATAAATAAATATCTGTTATTCTTAATGTATCAGAGAACAAATTCTAAAAAGTTGAACTTGAGTAAACAATGAAAGAATTAATTTCCAGTTTATAGACCTAACTTGAATAATTCCTAAAATGAGATGCATTTTATTTAATATTGAGGCTAAAAGAAAGAATATGGATTTAGAAAGGCAAAGATAAAAACCATCATGGGAAAGGTGCACAAGTCAGAACGAACAAATTAAGGTTGGAAAATAATATTTGTAACTGAAAAATGAAGGTATGGAAATTGAGAAATGAAAGTACTACAGCAAGCTGACTGATGAAATTTATTTATACTATCTATGTATGTGGAAATATTGATCGTTGGTAATGTGAAGAATTCTAGAAGGCATTCATTAGGAATATGAAAATATTACTAAAATACAGTTTGTAAGTCTTCAAAAGATTGAAATTTGAGAAATAAAAGGTATGCTTTGCTTGATGGTAGAAAGAAATCCATGTTTAATAAATAGCAACCAGGGCCAGACTCATTATGAATTTAATTGATAGCTAAATTGGGTTTACTGTACTTAAAAATGATATGCAAAATTGAGCACTTGTACTGTGCACTACTAGAGAGTTTAATTATGAAATAGAACAGAAATACAACATGAAACACTATGTATTTTATAGCTGTACAAAACCTGATCTTCAATTGTGATTTCTTCAGCATAATTAAAACCACTGAGTAATAAATGATTAAGCTACAGTTTCTACAGTTTGCATATGCTAATAGTTTCATTATATAGGAAAAAAGGGAGATGATTTGAAGAACGGATTTCTGTGATTTGCTATATTTTCAGTTTAGTTGTAATCGTTTATTGAGATCTGTAAGAGATGACGAAGATAAAAAAGATACAGACTGTGACCTCAAAAACTAAACTGCACAAAAATTTCCATGGTCTCATTCTTAGATGTAATTGTAATCTTTAAACTTAACAGTTGACAATTGCCAAACCTTTTTTTTTTTTTCAAAACTCCCTCTTTGACTTCAGGATGTTATGTTCTATGTTATTATTATTTATTTTGTGACTCTGAGAGTTTTTATCTCCCAGCTATTGTAGGTCTTTTTGTAGTCTCCCACTACTGGAAATGGTCCTGGATTCACTTCTCTCCACATTCCATGTTTAAAATCTCCCTAAGATTATAACTCCAGCTTGTTCTTCTCTGTTCTGATCTCCAGACCAATATAACTTATTCTTGTTCCTTGCTTGATTTTTACTGTTCATGTCTCAAATGTATCTCAAGATTAAAATGTATTAAACTAAACTTTTCTGGTTCAAATCTTTTCTATTTCAACATTCCTTCTCTCCATGAATGATCCATTTGTACCTTTTATGTCCTGTTCCTTGAAAACTCTTCATCATTCATTTATCGCACCCATGCATAAGAAATTTCTCATTTCTTTTTTTTTCTTTTTCAAAACTAGTTTTATCTTTTATTATTTTTCTTACAATGAAAAGAAAAATTAATCACATAATTCTTCTTATACATTATTTATTTACATATCCATTCTAATAATGTTGAAACTAACTATAATAAAGAAAGAATTCTCCAATGTGTCACTAAATAAATAATGAATATTTTGTGCTGAATTAATTGAAAAAAAGGCAGAATAAAAATGTGGTATATCCAACAATAGACCTTGACTCAAAAATAAAAAGAAATGAGCTCAGCAACATACACTAATTTATTAATGGTATTTTATCTAATACCATGAGTGCAATTTTGAACAAAAGTAGCCAGGTATATGAGACTACATTGTTTATTTGTGGCATATTTGACATAGGAATGGACTATTTTTATCATATCTGCTCGAAGCAATGAAATTTCTCATTTCTGTTAATCCCATTTTCAAATATTTTTCAAATCCAGCACATAGCTACCATTCTCTCTGACCACTCATTCAGACCATAAGATTTTTTCCTTTTTTTCTTTTTTTTTTTTTTACCAGCACCACAATGTCTTTCTTGTAGCCCCTCACCCCTGGGTTCTTGGACATGGAATCTTCTTTGAAAATGCAGATCTGATTCTATCATAAAACACTAGAACAATCTCTCCCTCCCAAACTATTTGTTTTCCATCATTCTTAGGACAAAGTTGAAAATCTTTAAAATATCTCAAAATGCCCTGAAGCATGGTCTTCTCTCTACAGTTTTATTTCCATATCTTCCATTTCCCCACCTCCCACTTACTAGCCAAATTCTCCAGATTCTTCTAATTCTGCAAAAGTATAAAATAACACTTAATCTTATTTTTTACCACATTATTTTATATATGCTTATACTGCTTTTTTAAAAAAATCAATCTATTTCCCTGCTTCATAGACTTCTGCTGTGTTGACTTCATTTATTCCTGATGTGTGGGCCTGAAAATTATTCCCCCCAAGTGGCCCTCTCTAACCCTGTGGATAAGTTATGTGCCTCACAGAATCTTGTCCTATCTCACACTCCATATGATTAAAGTAATTGCATTTTCTGTGTAATAATTTTATTTATATATTTATATGTTTCTCCTACAGGTCAGTAAATTCTATGAGGGATTTTCAAGGAGTATGTCTGTTGGATCTACAACCAACAGGTATTTCCAGTGCCTGGTATAAATAGTGTGGTAATAGTTCCTAAACCTAGAGCAAATGTTTTAATAGTTTTATTGTTATCTATTAGTTTTTAATAGTTTTATTGTTTCTAGAAAAAACATTCAATAAATCCTGGCTTAAATGAAATGAGCAATAATGAATATGAATACCATATAGCACACATCTCACACTGCCATTTCCACTTTGCCTCTTTGTGTTGACAGAAGTATGTCTCTCCACAATTTTTAAAACAAATCTAAAACAGAAATCTTGTTTGTTTCCTCATTCATGTTAAAATAATAGATTTTAACTTGTTAAAAATAATCCAATTTCTTTTTAAAGAATAATTAAAACTAACAACACTAAGCCCTCATAAAATGTATTCATATTTAATATAATTATGGTTTTCTAAAGATTTTTGTGAGTAGAATCAGTGGAGATATATTTAAACACATATATATGCATACAGATATATTTAAAATTAGTAAGTCATATCTGGTTGTGCATGATATGACATTCTGAAAATAAGTATTTTACAGAATCAAGATCAAAATCTTCTGAGGTGCAGGTTAATATTTTAGAATTTGAATGAATGATGAACTTATAAACAGATATGGAACTCCATAATTTTACACCTATTTTTAATACCTTGAAAAATTCATTTTATGTGTTCATTTATATTATTCACAATAACTAGAACATGGGAAATGATCACCACAATTTTGTAATCACAGACTACGATTTACTTCTTTACTGTTGCCACAGCTAAGTCCCTAATCAAAGACGCATGGTCTTGTCTTTGCATTCTCATTTTTCATTTTCCCTTTGCTACCTATTAATGTAGATGTGCTCTACAATCATTTTTTTTCCACTTCTAAAATCACCCTGACTGTAGAAAAGCCCAAAATCACTGTTCAGGATAGTGCTAATCACATTCAAATCCTTCATTTTAAAATTCAGAGCATTGTTTTGGTCTCCTTTAAATATATGCAATTCCTCACATTTCCAAAGCTTCAAAATGCATTTTTTCAGAGCAGTGATTTAAATATTTCCCTGAGCCTGATAATTCAGTGTCAAGCAGATCCAAGTCTTGTAACTGAATCTAGCATAATACCACATTCTACTTTTAGCTAGAGAATGAAAATAGTGTGTTTCCCTAATGTTTAATTTAACCATTTATGAGGGAGGAAACTCCTTTGGAGATAACTTTAGCTTTCACATATGTTATCTCTCAAAGATAGAGTCTCCAAGGTGTAACAGCTGTGGAGCCATCTGTAAGCTGAATCAAGTTCCAATAACAAATGCATGCCTTCAATACAGAAATTAAGCCCAAAAGCTAGGATTAGGTCGGAACTCACAAAAAGAATACTGCTAACTTCATAGAAAATAAGTTGATCTTTATTAAATAGTCTGAAAATTGTTTCATGAGAATGATTTTTTTTTTTTCCGGTACCAGGGATTGAACCCAGGGGCACTTTATCACTGACACACATCCACAGCTCTTTTAATTTTAATTAGAGACAGGGTCTCACTGAGTTTCGTAGGACCTCATTATATTGCTGAGGCTGGCTTTGAACTCAGGATCCTTCTTCCTCAACCTCTGGAGTTGCTGGGATTACAGGTGTGCCCAGAATGCTTTTTTGAGCCACAGATATTTTATTAGGACAGTAGCAAAATTAACTAGCTATGAGAAGGTTCTTCCATTTATTCATTTATTCACTCATTCGGAAAATATGTAGTCATGCCTGGCATTGTGAGGGTGCCACGACTCCAATAACAAACAAGACTGAAATTGTTCCTGCTTTTTCAGAATAGGGGTGTACGTTTCCTTTTAATCCCCTGTTCTTAAATATGGGAAGAGCCTATGTGTCTGAAGAGATATCACTCTTATGACCATTTGTGTTACACAGCAAAGGGTATGGCAAATGTAATTATAGTCCCTAATCAGTTCCTTTTGAATTAATTAAAAAAAAAACTACCCTTGGTGGTCCAAGTCTAATCACATTATCTCGTATAAGGGACAAAATAAAGAGCCAATGCTCTCCTAATGAATTTAAGGAAGCAAACCAACAAAGTGAGGAGAATGTCATGTGGCAGATAACGTCAGGTAGTTTTATGGTCTAAGAGCCTTAGTTCCAGCTACAAGCAACTGAATTTTGACAACCATCAGTAATCTTGGAAGGTACCACTGCAAACCTGGATAACTAATTCAGCCTGTTGAGACTCTGAGGAGATGATTCAGCTAATATGTGCCCAGATTCCTGACCTAGAGAAACTATGATTTTCTGTTCTGTTTTAAACTGCTAAATTTCTAGTAGTTTGTTACACAGTGAAAGAAAACAAATAAGGGAGGAGATAAGCCTTGCACTTTCTCTCCTTAATTATTAACAAATACATACTTTGTTAGTATATATTATTTATGAAGTAACATTATAAATATTAATATCAATGATTTAAATTTTGATACAGAACAGATTAGTCCATAAAAGTAGTGTAATAATGTTTGAAAGAATTGTGATCTGACATTTCTCTTCCTCTTCCATTTGTTTATGAAAACAACCTTAACCTGTAGAATGAGCACAAACTCTGAGAAAGCACAATTTGTAGTACAATTAAAAAGAAAAAAATCCATGGAAAAGATAAGATTTTTTAATAACATAATTTCAGGGTATTTAGCATCTATAAAGTAAGACTTCTTTTGAGAGACCAAGTAATTTCCTATTCACCAATAATTAAATAATTATTTAAGATAAAAGTTTAGTAGCCATAGTTAAGTAACTTGATCTTAATATTGGAAAATACATAAAAGTTGTGGGTTAAAATAATTTAAAAATTAAAAAAAATCTAATTACTGCCACATTGCTCTGTTCATCACTAACACAACATTCATTTCTCTGCTTTGGGCAATACAATCTAATGTTTCACATCTTTATTTGAAATATCTTTATCTTTTTCTAATCTTTTTATTTCTAGTCTTTTAATGTTTACTTTTACATGTCTTTACCCATTTTATTTTTCTGAATTTTAAGATTGTGAACAAGTCCCTTTGGGAATTCAGTGAAAACTCTTTGGGTCAATCATAATACATAATAAAACAATGATAATGACATAATATAAGTTAGCAAGAAATGCAGATTTGAAGAGAAAACAAATTTGTTTAATTTTAAATTATAATTTAATAGAAGTTCTCATCAGTTCAGAGGAGTTTAATTTTATAATTGATATTATATTTTGGCAAAAGATTAACAATAGAATCACAGTTATGATCTTTTATAGAAACTTTGATAAGGTGAGATGATCAATAGTTCAGGTCAAAAGTTTTTAAACTTGAATTATATTTCTGCCATTATTTTACTCTATGATCTTGAGAAAGTGCACTTGAGTTCTCTAGAAAATATTATAATTTCTGGTCTGGAGTTTTGGCTCAGTGGTAGAGTTCTATTCTCAGCACCACATAAAAATAAATAAATAAAATAAAGATTGGATCCAACTACTTATAAAAAATAAATATTACAAAAAGAAAATATTAGAATTTCTGATTATGTCAAATTTTGGAAAAATATAACAGTAATTTCGATGTACTATTGGTCAGAACACAATCATGTATATACTCATGTATATACTCAAAACAGCTTAGAAATAATTAATAAAATAAAGAATGCATTTGTGTTTTTATACACACACACACACACACACACACATAAATAACTGCATACCTACAACAAAAGGATCCTTTATTCTTGCAAATAATTCTGATGACACTGCTCTAAGACTAAGAACCATTATTAACTCAATCTTCTATACCTATTCTATAAGTATTTAATAATGGCAAAATAAAATTAGTAGATAGGGTTATATTTTTAAATCTCTATGAGTTTTTTTCAAGATAATATTTATTTTTTCAAATTTAAAATTAAAATTTACATGTTCTTAAGTCTATAAAACTCAAAATTGGCCATAAAACATTAATTTATTGGTTCTTTTTAGTTTTACATGACAGTAGAATTCATTTTGACATAATTGTATAAGCATGGAATATATCTTGTTCTAATTCAGACCCCAGTATCTCTTCTTTTCCTTTTTTTTCTCTCCCCCCCTGCAAATTAAAACTAAACTGAGATTTCATCTCACTCTAATCATAATGGAAATTATCAAGAATACAAGTAACAATAAATGTTGGCAAGGATGTTGGGAAAACAGTATACTCATATGTTGTTTGTGGGACTACAAACTGGTGCAACCACTTTGGAAAGCAGTATGGAGATTCCTCAAACAACTAGAAATTAAACCACCATTTGACCCAGTTATCTTATTCCTAGGAATATATACAAAGGGTTTAAAAACCAGCATACTATAGTGATGCAGCCACACCAATGTTTAGGGCACAATTCACAATAGCTAAGCTTTGGAGCCAATCTAGGTGCCATTCAACAGATGAATAAATGAAGAAAATGTGGTATATATACACAATAGAATATAACTCAGCCATAAAGAAGAATGACTTTCTGATATTTGCTGGTAAATCTAGAGACTATCATTCTAAATGAAATAAGCCAATCTCAAAAAAACAAAAAACAAAGGTCAAATGTTTTCTCTGATATGTGGAAGTTAACCCACAATAAGGGGAGGGGAACAGAAGTTCAATGGAGTAGACACAGGAGAATGAAGGGAAGGGTGGAGGGTAGGAAACTGAAAGTGGAATAAATCTAACATAACTTTCCTATGTCCATAAATGAATATACCACAGTGAATCTTACCATCATGTACATCCACAAGAAATTAAGTTAAAATAACTATAGATAATATTTCTTAATCTATATTTTCATCTGATTAGAAAACTTGTCTTTATTAATTCCCTTTTTAGTTTGAGACATTTCCTTTTTGTTGAATCTCACCTATTAAGTGAAAATTCAACAGACACAATAATGTACCAAGATTCACAATAATTATGGTAATAATTAAAGATACACAATTGTTCTGGAGGAGGAAACACTGCTAAGCAACAGTGGCAACAATGATAAATGTTTTCTAATATTTAAAGGTCCTTCATTTGCCACATAAATTTTTAAAAAAACATATTTTGTCTTGGCAACAAATGGCACAATATGAATCACTAGATGAAATTTGTAAGAATTTCATACTAACATAATACTGTTGTCTATTTAGAGTTGTCCAAACAGTGAAAGACCTGCCATTGAAGATAGTGAGTTCATAGTTATTACATTGTTCACAAGTACCAAGAACGCAATAGAGGTTAATCATATTTCAGTATGCTAAAACAGGTTTTCACTAAGTGTGTTCTTTCGACCTCTACCTTCTTATTTGGAATCTCTAATAACAAATGTCTCTCATGCTTCTCTTCAAGATAGTTAATGTCCATAAATACTGGATTCGGTGGTTTCCAAGGTTTCTATTAAGCCTATGATGCTATCAGAAGTAAGAAAATAATGTATCCATTGCATGACTCAGTTCATTGTGATCATATTCTAAAATAGATATCAGTTTCAATATAAGAAAATCTTTATTCCAAATAAAGTTAAGTTTGGCACACAAATGTAATTTAGACACATTTCTTCCAGTTTTTCTGGTTTATTCTTTTTCATTTTGATTTGTATTTTCATTTTTTAAAATTTTGATCCTGTATTTCATTTAAAAAGTTCCATGTAGAACAAATTTTATATACATAGGTGAATAGTTACTTAATTTTTTAAGAGGAAAATTGCCTTCAGAACTGAATAATTATAAACATAGCAGTTTGACACTAATGATTCTGAATAGTGTATCTGTGTATAACTAATATAAAACCTGTCTTGAGAATATCATAAAAGTTTTGGTCACTGAAATTTATGAAAGCAAAGCAGAGACCATCAAAATTGCAATTAGAAGTCTGATATTTATAGTCAGAATACCTAACTTTACATTGTAACATTGTCACCTGCTAACTGTGTCCTTTGAAAATAATTTTTATAAATCTTTGCAATTCACTTAAATTCAATAAATATTTATTGAACTACTATAAGTCTTAAGCCCACAGAACATATTTCAGGGAGCTCACAATCTTTCAGTCCTCAGTCTATGTAAATAAATATTTGTATTCAGAGAAATAGAAAAATGAATACAATGAATGACAGAAGTAGACATTGTGCAGTTTTTGAAGAATGCAGAGATTAATGGTACAGGAAGGATATAGACAAATACATGCTGAATACAACAGTAGCTGCTCAGAGTTTTTATTTAAGGATGAAGAGTGATAAGATATGTTGAAATATTTTGTATGCTCTATGCTTTTCTCAGTTGATGGAGGAATTTTTGAATGTGCAATACTTGTCATGCCCTTCTTTTCTATTCCATTGCTGCAATACCAGTTAAACTCTAACCACTTCCCGTGTGAATGGAGGAAATAATAATTTATCTATCTTGTGCTCTAGTGATTGGGGCATTTTCCTCAGAAAGCTAAAGTTAAGGTAAATATGTATTTCCTTACATTTGAGCAAATAAATTAGTTTGGGGACTAGCTCTGAAAAGAAGAATGGGGAAAAATATGATAAATCATCTCTAAAATTTTGCTGAAGGCTAAGCAAGATGGAAATCAAAGAAAGAAAATAATTCTAACAATTACTGGTAAAGTAACAAATAAGGAATGAAAGTTATTACTGATGTGGGGAAGAGACACTCTTCAAGGGGTAAGATAGCAGAAAATATTAGAATTTAGATATAATGTAAAAATTGCCCAAGTCACCAACTCTGTTAGGATTTTGTAATTCAGGAACCATTTCACAGTTTCTCCATTGTAAATAAGGAAGACAATGCCTACCTTATAGTGCAACAGCAACAATAGTTTATTGAACTAATTTCATTAAACACTGTGCCTAATATATAAGTAGAAACTTAGTAAAAACAGTTCTTCTTGATCTTTCTTTTTGTTATTGTTAACTAAATTAGTGTATAACACAAACATAGCATTTTTAATCTATGAAGCAGACAAGGAATGACAAATTCAAGTAGTTAAACTATCATCTTAGTGTAGAAAATATAAGAATACATGAAGACCTTAACATACCATCCCCTGGGCAAGCTCAGGAGGTTGAGTATTCAAGGAAAAGATTGTAGGGGAAAAGGGAATTGAGGTAGAAGTACAAGTGAACAAGAAAATTCTATATATTATATAAATCTTTTTGAAATCTATTCCAAATGAAAAATTTGGTATTATAAACTTACAAATAAATAGCTTAATTATTTTAGAAAATGTTTAATTGTGATCATGTGGGTTCTGACAATAAGTTGGGTTCTATGAGCTTTGTTTGGAAGTCCTTTATAGATGTATTCAGTAGATAACTACATAGTGGGTGATTAATGACAAGGTTTAGGCTTCTCTGTTCTCTGACTGAATACAGGTAGGCAATGTAAAGACTGTTGGAAGGTGGGTTTATGAAGTCTCCCAGCTGCTTTGCTTTTTTATAATGAGTTTTAAAAGACTCTTTTCTTCCCTGGAATTAAGGGTTGGAGAATCAGGGTTATAGGTGATCACTCATTTCATTTTCTTGATTTTTTTCTCCATCATTAAGTATTTTACATTGGGCAGCAAGCCAACAGTAAGCATCTTGAGCTTGGCAGTCGAAATAGACTGTAGATTAGAAACAAAAAGCAAAAATTGCTGGCACAGAAAAATTACTTTATTAGGCATATAAAATTAAAAATTTTAATTATCGTATAAAAGTAATTTTTCTGTCCTAGCAATTTTTGCTTTCAATAATATAATAAAATTCAAAGTGTATACTGATTATCTATACATTTAGTTTCCTAGTGTTCCAAATAGAAATATGTTGTTTAGTAAAATTAAACACAATTGCAGTATTGCTTTATGACCTATTATCATATGGGAACAACTTAATATTTCCCTGACCAACAATAGATATGCTGTATTGGTAACTTATCTTTTTACAGAATTTTTCCTCTGTACTACCAATCACAACTTGTAGTTGTGTTTTATTATGTATAAGTGTCTTTCTTTTTGACTGTTGTCTTCATAATAGTGGGATTTTTGTCTGTTGTTGTTTGCTTTATTGCTGTATCCCAGTGTCTAGCATCCTAAAACAATGGATAAATTTTCAGAACCTGTCTAGTTTTTCTCTTTACTACTGTACATTCACAATATCTGACTCTAAAAGAGGATGCCGTTTTCTGTAGGATGTTAGAGAATCAAGGTATGTTTGTATTACATTAAGTTGGCACTAACAGATCAACTCACACCCCTTATGTTACTCTTAAAAAGTGTTGCTGAAGAGTTGGAGACATTGAATATCTGTGCAGTGCTGGGAGGAATGTGCAGATGCTATGCAAAGAGTATGGAAGTTCTTCAAAAAATAAAATATAATAATATTTGGGTTTGCTAAACTCAGGATTCCTCAGCTATGAAACAAGCTCCATGAATAACAGAATTCATCAGAGACATGTCATATTGCCTTTAATTTTTGCTAAAAGACTTGATTTGTCTATGCAGTTTAGAGTGGTTTGTTTGTGCTTAGATTAATAATGTCCTTTGTCATTGACCCAGGAGTCTCGTGTTGTGGCAAAGTAGGGCAAAATCTCAAAAGCTCATCATTTTGGATCATGTCCTATTTTTTTTTTATTTTTTCAAAATTGTATGAAAATCTGGGAAATTCCTATATGGTGCAGTTTTTTATCTGATACTATTTATTCCAAAAATTAACTTTTTAAATAGCAAAATTTATTGTTAACCCTTAAGTTCACTTCATCGTAAAAAATTTACACCAACAATCTTGGGTTTGAAGAAAACAATGGTGCATTTCATATGCTTTGTTAACATTCAGCATTTCAGAAATAGATACTCAACATGAGGAAGTAGTTAAATTTTCAGAAGTTATGTATTAAGCCTAGGTCTCTAAACACATAACTTCCTATGCTGAATTTAAATCTAATTTGGTGACAGCTGTAAAAATGGCTACATTGTAGAGAAAGGCAAATAAATCAAATTTATGCTATTCTCTGAAAAGTTACAATGCTAAAGAAAGCATTGTTATGAATTTTTAACCATAATATTTCCAACACTAGTGAGGTTCCTGGGAAAATCCAATTCTTGGAATACATTTATAAGTCACCCATCATCAATAAAGCTTTTAAAATCATTCCCAAACACAAGTAGAAAAGAAAATGATGGGTAGAATTTAACATGAGAGTATTTGTCCACCAACATCTAGGGCAGACAAGGTATATTGCTCTCACCACTATGTGTACAGAAAAATTGTGATTGAATAAGTCAGATTTTCATTAAGCCTATGTGGTGTCAATACTTCCAGACCAAAAGAAAGAAAAAAATCAAATCAGTCAGCAGATGTTAACAGAAAGAAGGCTTACATTGCTGATTCTACAATGAGCATAGGAGCAGGAACAAGAGACAAACATTTGTACCATGGTAGAGTATACATCCAAAAGGGAAGATGCCCATAGATTATTTCTGCCTTTTCAATTTTACTTTTATCAAGAGGTAGAAGAGAACAAAATACAATAAAGTTGAAATAATTATTTGAATTGACTGTCAAAAAACAGTTTTAAAATGCAAGTTACCCATTTTTATTCTTGGAACAAACAGAAACAACTAGGGTTATATTTTCTTTCATTCTTTCTGAAGACACAGAAATCCTTCATGAGTATAAGGGCCAAAGCTTCAAGGTCTTTATAACCATTCACTTTGGGAACACCATATAAAACAATATACTATGAAAAGATATATGGTGAGAATACCAGCGTGTGTGTGTGTGTGTGTGTGTGTGTGTGTGCAGATACATAACATTTTAAATGAGTACATGATAATAATCCAATAACACTGAAATATTTCTGATAAAGGGAGTAATATTTTTGTACAACATTTAAAAGGAAAGATGCTGGACAAAAATGAAGAAGATTGTATGAAATGATCTTTCAAAAGTAGTAAGATATTTTGAAGAAATTTACCCATATTATTCAAACATCTGAGATCCCTTTTTCTGTTTAGGGAGTACTGAAGGTTCTTTTCAATTAAGAAAAGGGACAATAGGAACCCCAGGTATAATGTCTATTCTTTGAAGCCACATGGAAGTGTTCTGAATGTTCCCAAATATTCTGACTCTTCTGTATGTGGACTAGGTTTGTATTTCTCTGACCGTTTTGAAGTAAAAACAGTGATGTCACTTGTTTGGGCCAATGAAATATATAAAGAGCTTTCCTTGTTTCATCTCATAACCAAAAGTTTTAAAACAAGTGTGTGATTACCATGTGTTTCTTTTGTTGTTGTTTATTCTTTCCTTTGCCCTAGCAGTTAAAGGAGTATGTTCTGAGATGGGGTCTCTATGACCTTGAGTTCCCCTGGTGACTGTAGCAAGTGAAGTCTATGTGTCTGACAGTATTGATTAGATAAGACTGAGCAAAGAAATGTACCTTCATTTTATGAAGTTACTGAGATTGTAGTTATTTGTTACTTCCATGTGACTTTATCTATTCTAGCCAAGTCATAATTACTCAACTTTTATGTATTAAAAATAAAAGGTTTTTAAAATTGCTTAACATTTCTCAAGCCTTTACATCTTTTTCCCTAAACCAAAGTCACTTCATCTCAAACATCTCCTTAGAAACCCGTTGTAATATCTCTCTTGAGCTGAACTTATCCATGAAGATAGAAGGAGTTAATTTAAGTTTAATTTTTAATAGTCGTGTAACAAATTGAAGTTCTCATTAAATGATTAAAGTACTCCTCAATAATAATTGGTTCTAAAGAAATAATAGAAAATCTACTAAAGATCCCTGGATATAAATTGATTGCATTATTGTTCAAATGACCAAAACAAAACAAACAAACAAACAAAAACAATGGAAGTAACCACTGGTAACTATCCCTGCTGGCAGCTCAGTCAAAAATGTATGGAAGGAATAATTTCACCACTTGTAAGCTCATCAAAATGGTAGTACTCAAGAAAAACAACTCTACAAATCCTGTATGTGAGAGAATGAATAAATGAAGATAACAGACAGTTTTGTAAATGACAGCGGTGAGAATCACTCTTTATGTGAAAACACAAATTAATAGAAATGAGTTCAGTAAGCACAATTTAAAGTTATGAAGGTAAATACTTCCAATTGTGTCTCTCTATAAAATTTGGCAACAAATTTAAAGGTGAAAAATTGAGAAGCCATACATTGAATTATAATAACATGAGAAATAACCTTACTAAAATTTTCTTTCAAAATCATACAGAGAAAAATTCAGTAGTGTTATTTAATGTTATCATCAATAATAAGTTTCTTAAAAAGAAAGATTTATTAATGCACATTAGATGGTTACCATCAATTTAGCTAGAAGAATGGGAATGATAGTAATTGAGAATACTGTGCATTGGAAAAATCACGATCATTGGAAATTTATACAGGTTCTAGAATCTTACAAAGATGTTACTGAAATAGTTTTATTAGGTTTTAATCCCTAACCTAATGTAAACATTGGCAGAATTTCTAATTTCCTCCAACTTGTTTTATTCTCTGTGTAAAAGAAAAGCATAATACTTAATTGATGTTTTTGTAAGGATAAAATGAAGTAATTTTATATAATGTTTAGGTCTATGCTTAGGACATGCAATAAATAAATACTAACTGTGTTATTTCTGTTGAAATGGCAAGTAGAAAATTCTCTCAACTGTTCTCAACTTCTCTCCACATTTATGTGTGTGTATATGCACACATACACATGAAAAAATGGAGGACACAAACCACCATCTATTGCTGATGATTTCTTCTTTTTGATGTATACTTTCACATGAACAGCAATTGCAATACCATCTGAATAGCTTACCATCTCAAAAAAATTCAAATATACTTAATGTCTTACTCAGGCCTAGAGGACAAGTTTCAAATTCTTAAGCGCAGGCTCCAAACCTGCTTAAAAAAGGATGAAACTAATCTTCATATTGAATCTTCTTATTCACCTGCCCTCCCCTCACTTATCTCAATCAGCAAAAGTCAATTCACTTTCAGTATCTCATGTAAGAGTTCTTTTACAAAAGCTATAAACACTTACATGAATCACATTATATAAGATTAAATGTTTCCCTAACTTAAAGTTTCTTTCTATTTTTACCCACGGAAACACCTTGAATGGTTGATAAAGTGATTGGTACAAAGAGAAAAATCAAAAACTATTATTGACAAATGCTTAATTTAAATAAAGTGGAAGAAAAGGACAGTGGCTTAAGAGGAAAGTGTGTTATTAAATTAAAAATTATTACATGGTTGATTTGATTTTATTTAAAGAAAATTTTATATAGGCTTAGATTAAAGAAAAAGCAAAAATAGAAAATATTATAATCAAAATAGCTAGAAAAGGAGATTAATACAATGGTTGAGAACATGAAGCTGAAGCCAAAGTGCTTGAATTAAAATCTTAGTTTTGCCTTTTAATGGTTGTGCCACCTTGTAAATTTTTCTTAACTTCACTGTGCCTTGGTTTCACCAATAAAACATGAATCCTGATAATTTTCACTGTAGAGCATATGACAATTAAAAGGGTTATTACATGTAGAGGGTTTCAAAATATAAGGCATGAAAAGGAGGAAGGCAATAAAATGTATTCTTTAAGTTTCCATCAATATTAATCTCCCTGTAAGATACACCTTGAAGCTGATTATGGTATTCCATAATATATTCTCTGTACCATTTCTTGGGATGGAGTTTTATATTTTACTGCCATGAATATTTATGTACATCTCTCTTAAGTCATATGGTCTTTAAAATCAATAATTGCAATGTACCTCTTCCTTTTCATTTTCAATTAACAAATATTTGTTATGAGTATAAATATAAATACTTATCCCTTAATATGTAATATGTTGTTATAATTTTTACATTTTTATTATTAACCTTTTAGTCATCAATTGTGTTTTGAAAAAATATTTAGACTAACACAATGCCCAATACTACTATAGATGTATAGTACTTTGTAATGTGATTATAAACAAATAACTCTATCGACAATGACTTCATCTACTTTTTTTTGTGATAGATACTAATATTTAGCAGCAATAATCATTTTTAAAAGAATATCAAGAAATACAACATATAACAATCACAGAAATGCTGAATATTAATATAAAAATGATATTGTATTTATAAAAAGGAGTTAAAAATTAGTGCTAAGCATAACATCTTTGTCAACTATAATCATATTGAATTTTCTATTTGAAATCTGAAAATATAAAATACTTAGTTTTAAAATTAAACATCCTTTGAATGATTAAAAGGAAAGAAAATTAAGAGCATATTAATGCAGAAACATTATTCTTCTGGTTCTGTTTTTAGATGAATAATTTGCAGGTCAAATTACAAATTTACTAAAAAGAGTTTCAACTTTGTAAATATGCAAAAATTGGATCATAACTAAATTTAGACTATTGGTTGTACATTGCCAGTGACATTAGGCATGGCCTCGTGTCTTTTGATTATACTTATTCTATGAATATAATCCTCAATCATTTTTAATATCAAGACCCCATTTTTTTCAAAATTTGTTTATTGATTCTAATTTCTTATACATGACAGCAGAATGAATTTCAATTCATAGTACACATATAGAATACAACTTTTCATGTTTCTGGTTGTACACAAAGTTGAATCACACGATTCAGATTCATGTCTTCATACATGTACTTAAGACCCCATTTTCTATATCATTAAAAATATATGCTACAATTCAGCTATTAAAAATGAAATTATGGCATTTGCATGAAAACGGATGCAAGTAGAGATCATCATGTTAAATTAAAATCAAACTCAGAAGGTTAAGGGTCATATGTTTTCTTACATATGCAGAAGCTGGAGAGGAAAAGGAAAAGAAAGGTGAGGATAGATCTTCTAAAAATCAAAGGGAGATCAGTAGAGGACAGGGACAAAGGAGGGGAAGCAGGGAGGAAAGTGGGAGGTGCTGAGGGGTGATATTGGCCAAATTATATTGTTATATTGTGTCCATGTACAAATATATAACAACAAATTCTATCAATATGTATAATTATAATGTACCAATTAAAAATGTGAGTTAAAAAAATGTGCTGCAGACTTGGAGATGTCATTCCAAAAGTTTATAGTACTGAATTATTGAGAATGCAGATCATTAAATTACATTACATGATGTATTTACAATAGATAATTCTTAAATTGTTTACTTTTACTTTCTGAGACTGACTACATATTTTCCAGGTTTGTTTAGATTGTCAACAATCTAATTGTCCCAACAAGCATGTAAGGGATCAGAACTTGAATTTTTTGTATTAATCTTGCTCTTGGCTTCATATTACTTTACTATTTTTTTAAATTTGCACTTAATTTATCTTGTTTGCTATATGTATCACATTTCAGGCTGCAAATACTGCTTTTTAAAGTTATCTATAAATTTAATATAAGTATGCAATGAGTGGCCTTAATATTTTATATAAATATAAAGATTAGTAAATGAAGAGAATATTACCTTGGTAAAAAAACACAAGGAATTGGTTCATATAAAAAAATAGAAAATATTAATTATTTTTCCAAGCTCCTTTCAAGATTTCAAGTATTTAGAGTCGGTTTTATGTCTATAATACATATATAATAAAAAGAAAAAAATGTTGTGTGTCAGAATTTAAATTGGAAAAAGCATAAGGGAAGTGAATATAGAAAGGTTTTAGACTTTAAGCATATTAATCAATAGACTAAAAGTTAAGTTTTGTAATGACCTAGTTTCGGTATTCAGATTTTGTTCTCTATTATTAACTCTGGAAGTACTTTTATCACCAAATGCCTCAAGATAGTATATTCCTTAAGTAACTTCCAAAATTTGTAGGCAACCTGCAAAATTGCATAGGGGAGAACGAGTCCAAGATCAAAAATGTATAGTGTTTTTCTGAAATTACTCATATAAAATTCTTATCATGCTCTCTTAATGAAAAAAAACATGAAATTTTTCATGGGGATGTACTCTACTAAAATATATGTAGCATGGCATTACTCAATTTTTTTTTGGTGGCTATCATTGTCCTTCTTCCATTCATTCATCCTAAATTATTTTACCTCATATTTAGTAAGGTGGCTTTCCAAATAGCAACAGAATACCAGATGGTCATTGCTGTGGTTCACTGAGTTTATATCCTAGCAGGAAGTTAGATGATTGCTTTTCAGGGTTTTTATCATGCATTGAACAGTCTATTTTTATAATGGGGGATTCTGAAGATGTCAATACATTTATGGCTTAGTGTACTCCATTATTTGAAGTTAAGAACCTATGTCATAATATGAGTGCTTTGTTGAACAACACAAGCATACATATTTTTTTTCTTTCTTCATGATGTAAAATGTAGATTTATGTTAGAAAAAGTACTTAATGTTTATAAAATTTTATTTATTTGGAGAACATTATTAAATGATATATGTATACATTAAATGAAAATATATATTATATTTTTATATCTTCTTCAAACATATAAATTTCTCTAAACAGTTGGATATGGTATTTATAAAATTTGCTTTTTAAATTCTTACTTGTCAAAACAAAATAAGACTTCCAAAAGTACAAAAGCCTCCAAAGAAGCATATGGCTCCCAGTTATACTGAATTGGCATAAGATAAAGTTGCCTCAGAAAGAGTCTGACTCTTGTCTTTGATTTTGAAAATATATATTGTCAGCATTTTTGTAGTAACTGCATGGAAAAAGAAAGTGAAACTTTCTCCTGTTAACAACAAATGTCTAAATCAATGATACATTATAATAGCATAATACTAAAAACACAGATCTAATTATATCTTCATTGTCAAAACAAGTGGATGAATTTAAAATAAAAGTGATACATGAAGAAACAGAAAACTTAGAACAATAAAGTAAACAAAAATATTTGAGTTGTTATATATGCATGGTCAAAAAAAAGTAAATGACTTTCTGAATAGAGGAAGACACAACTCACAAATATAAACTGGAGAAAATAATGTATGAGTGGAATGTTAAAGCTATGGCTGATCATTGCAGCAGCAGAGCACAGAATGATTATATGGTAAAATTAGGAAGTCAAGTTTTCTCCTCTCAACAGAGGAAACCTGTGAAAGGGTACCACACATTGCTTATAAAAGTGTACCACTCTATTTTTTACACACACTTGGACAATAGCAAGAAATGAATCATTTAGATTGTTTTTCAAAATACAAGGCTCCATACTCAATGCACTGTATCATGAAGCCTAGAGCTGTTTCATTCTTACTTAGTAGTGTAGCTTGTGCATAGTTCTTAATATATTTTTAATTATTCAATATACTTCAAATTAGGGAACTTCAATAAAAGAGTAACTCAGAATTGCTCACATTTCTAAAGCATATTGGAAAACATATTTTCACAAATATGCATATTACTTTCTGATCCCAATCTAATTTAATAGGCTAATGTGGTACTTAAAATTTCCCTTGGGCTGGGGATGTGGCTCAAGCGGTAGCGCGCTCGCCTGGCATGCGTGCGGCCCGGGTTCGATCCTCAGCACCACATACCAACAAAGATGTTGTGTCCGCCGAGAACTAAAAAATAAATATTAAAAAATTCTCTCTCTCTCTCTCTCTCTCTCTTAAAAAAAAATTCTCTCTCTCTCTCTATCTCTCTCTCTCCTCTCTCAAAAAAAAAATAAATAAATAAAATAAAATTTCCCTTAATCACTACAGTTCTGAGAAAAATTAATTATACTGTGTGTAAAGTCTTGGAAACTAAATATATCATTCTCAGGTGCTATCAGTTTTCCTATAACCCATGTCTCCATATGATTTTCATAGTCAAAAATACATCTTTACAAGGCCTGGTTGTGGGTCAGTACAAATAAATAAAAGTTATAAAAATATATCTTTACATATAAATCAGCATATTTGTCCAATTTTAGTTATAACAAAAATAGAAATAGGTAATAGTCTGTATTTTCCAGCAAGTGAAGAAGACATAGAAAATGACTTGTGACACATGTAAAGTTTTCCTTATGGCCTAATATCACTGGGATTTTGCTGGCAGGGTTTGAGGTAATAATATACTCCTTTTACTAAATGATGCAGACCTAACTTGCTGGCTCATTTAAAGGTGTGCACAAAATGTTTTCTTTGTTAACATCAAGTATTACTATTCACCTTAAAAGACTAGATCTTTTTCTAGGAAGTGATGGGATTAACAAAAGCAAAATATACCCAGATTATGTTCTCAGATTAAAATGGCAAGTATGGTGGCAAAATTCAAAAGTCTGTACTGAAATATTTTGAGATAATATTTAAAATAACATGTTGAAAATTAACTTAATTAAACCATCAATGCCCTGATCCTCAAAATGAATTCTGAATGTGTGACTCATGACATTTTGATATTCAACAGTGTATCCGAGCTCTTTCTTTTTACGTAATAAAACAATTTACCACTAATGTTACTCTATGATTCAGGGAATTACAATAACATTATCTTTTTTGGAAGTAGATTTAAGGAAAAAGAGTAGTTTGCAAGGTTTTTTAATCAAATGCTTTTCTTTTTAAAGACCTGTAGATTTTAGTTACCAAATAAACAAAACTGAATTATTTTTATCTAGTACTTAAAAATATCACAATACAATATATTTATATTTTAAATTTGTAATATATTTTAATTTTTAAACACTATGAAGTATGAAATGTTTTAACTCAATAAAGTATTTTTCAGTTTTGTATTTTTAAATTATTTTTCCTTGAGATTTAGCAATGATTGAAGGTAGTATCATATTTCTGAATGAATGTTGCATTTATGCATGTGTAATCAAGATACAGAATAAATGGTGCTTTTAATTAAATGCCTTTTAAAAATGGTTTTCAGATACTGGATATAGCACAATAACAGAACATAGAAACACAATAATCATCCTTACATTAGTTAACTCACTACTTCTTTTGGAGGTTTTTGTTATAATTTGCATACAGAAATTATCTGGCTAGCCAGGTGATGTGGTGCATGCCTATAATCCCAGTAGCTCAGCAGGCTGAGGCAGGGGGATGGCAAATTCAAAGCCAGGGTTAGCAACTTGGTGAGGCCCTAGTAGAAAAACGAGTGGGGATATGGCTCAGTGGTTAAGTGCCTCTGGGTTCTATTACTAATATCAAAAGAAAAAAAAAAAAGAAAGTATCTGGCTGAAGCTTTCCTCCCTCTTCTTTCCATTTCTGAACTGTTGTCTTTTTTCACCCTGTCCAGTTCTATGTTTTGGTTTACATGTTGATCCAAAATTGTTGATCAAGTTTTCCAGCAGGAAAACAATAGTATGTTGTGACAGAGAAATCTACTGTTCTATTTTTAGAAGTCATTTTATGCACCATGGTGTAGTGGAATCTAATCTTACTTCCAAAAAACAGAAGCTTAGAAGGCCATTTTTACTCTTCACTGCTAATTGAAATTCATGTTGCTTTGTGGGAGGCAATAGTTCCCTTGTTAGCCCTTTTGCTTATCTCTACTGTCAAATACTTGGTTTAGGTCACAGAGAACCAAATGACCACATGACATGTACACATCACTAACATCCAAGCCTTCTCCTAAAAGGATATTGTCTATAAGATCAAAATAAACTTCATGGACATTTCATAGCATCATAGTCTTTCATTGAGCAATGTTATCCCCAAACCCTCATATGAATTCCTAGATGTTCATTTTTGGTTAAAAAATAAACTCAAATCTTCAGACAATATAATATCCTTCTAAAAACTTCTTTGGTTAACCCAAATTTATAAGTTCCTAAAACTACCTTAAATTTTCTGACTGAGTCCATAAATCTTAATACATTTATTCTTTCATTAAATTGTTAAAAAATTTTGTGAACTCAAGTTCAGGTTTACATAGAACACTATAATTTCTTTTACATATGATTTCATTAGTTTTCCCTTGAAAATGTTTATAAAAATGCTATTCTGAATACAGACTATCATTATGAACTTTAGAAGTTTTAATCTAGGAAGAGCATATCCATTTTACTTTTTCAAATGTCTTAATTAGTAAGCAGTGTTGGTAGCATTGTGTTGAGAAGGACTCTGAGGACACATCAAAGCTCAGTGGGAATAAATGTCATGGAAGTGTCTGAATGAAGAGGGTGCAGAAAAGTCAAGTGCTCCAGGTATTTTCATTCCAGATTTACAGCATGGGCATTAGGCTTCACTTTTTACAGAATATTGCTTAGCTCAGTAGCAGGCAGTTAGTTGCCTTTTACAAATACTAGCAGATGGTGTTGATAAAATTACTCCTGCCTATGAACAAATACAAAAATCCTTGCATCATACCCTCTAGGTTGATGTGGCATTCATTTTTTTCTTAATTAAACTATCATTGTTAGGAAGTATCAAAGAACACTAAAAGCAAAGGTTTCATCAAGGAGAGAGTCTATGTAAACTCCAGGGGAAGCAATAAGTAGATCATTACAGAGTTATCAGCCCCCTGCAAAGTTATAAATTAAAGAATCAGTATGCTATCAAGTGGCAAAGAGCAGAAAAGGGAAGCATGGACTGAGTAGTCTCCTATATTTTCCTTTAACTGAATGATGATGATACATACTGCAAATACTCTAGTCCTCCATTATTTAAGTTTTAATAAAAAAATGGTTAGTGAGAGATAAATTGCATCTTAGAAAATTAGATGATGTGCTCTATGAAGTATGACTTAGAATTTACCCTTAGTCAGTGAATATTAGTAACACATGAGAACTACTTTTGATACTGAAAAGAAAAAAAATTGTACTTTCTACATGAATTATTGCCTCATTCAAATGTTCTTGCTCTATATAGTTTGTATTTTTAGCAATCCTCTGTGAAATCTTCTCTTAAAGTGTTATCCCTAGTTGAACTTCCATGCACTGAACTGGGAGATATTAATACCTTCCTTATCAAGGTGCCTCCTTCATGGTGTCAAGATCCTGACACTAAAGCAATGATCACACATTATTGTAATTACTTGATTACATTACAGTCTGCTCCACTGGACAATGGGTTCTTAAAGGCAAAAATTGTTTCTTAATCAATCTTCTGATCCTCAGCACTTGAAATACTGCTTTTCACAGGGCAGGCCTTTAATGAATACACTTGAATGAGTAAATGCATTCATTAGTATTATTGCTGAGAAGAAGAAAAGGTGAGCTTGGCAGACTGGAATTAAACAGGCAGACTTTCCAAACACAGAGGGTGCCACTTTTTTGATAGATGAAAAACCACAGAGGTTAGAGTGAAAGTCAAAGGAAATAAGCCTGTAGGGACTTTAGAATGAGTAGTAGGGCAAATAGGATACACACTCTGGCAATAGAGTTTAACCCTGAAATAAATGGCAACTGCAACAAAATAGTTTTAAGTGTTGGCTCTAGGGTTAGATTTGGACAGAAAAATAGTTGAAATCACCCATTTCAAATTAGTTTTGATGGCTGTATATCCTCATTGGTAGGAGGATATGGAAATAGGTACTAAGGAAAAGTGGGAGATAGAGCTAGCATAAATAATAATTTATTTATTATTATTAAATAAATGAATATTTATTTATAAATAAATAATAATTTAGCATGTATCTAATTTGCTAGTATACCTTGAACTCTAACAGAATTGTGGTTTAGTTATTTCTTCCTCTCTCTCTTCATTTCACTATAACTAAAAAAGTAGTTTCCAAGATAATGCAAATTTTTCTTTAATACTCTAGTCAGTAAGTTTAGAGTAAGGTCTTTCTGACAATGAGCGTGATCATTTAAATTAAGATGGAGAAGGAGTTCCATAACATAGAATGCTTCTTGCTTTTAAGTATCTTATGACGTTTTAAAATATTTGGTTTTAAATATTTTAACAAGATTTTTGAATTGGGATGATTTATTTTTTAAAGCCTATATTTATTTTGGCTGATTCACATATAGAACTCTATTTCCTCTAATTATAATAAACTACACTTAAGAGTCACAAATTATTTTTTTGTGAAGTGTCGAATTTAACATTGCTCAGGCTCTGGAATTAGAGAGAATGGTTTAAACATAGCCTCCCTACCACATTCCATTTACTCTTCATTCTTATATTGCTGCACATCTTGTGAGCAGAAATTCTAGCTATCATTTTGCTCTTCATATCAGACCGTTTTCAATGATGATTATGTAGAAAATAGCCTCCAACAATACAAATAAAATTTGTACCACAGCAAGAAAAATTTTCTTATAAACTTGTAAGATGGAAATAGTTTTCTCTAGAAAAAGAGTTGGTGTGCTTGCTTTCTGTTATAAGATTCAGGTTCTTTACTTAGGGTTTACGTCCTATGATGTGTGTTTATGTATGCTGGTATCTCATATTCTTCACAACATTCTATTGGAATTAGGGATTGAGGATCTTGTGTAAATCTCTTTACATTGACTCTTAGTACTCCTGTAAATAAAAACCATCCTTATTTCCTGACCTAAGAGTCTTGTGTCTTTTATCACCATTCACAAAACTATGGCAGAGAAACTTGTTAACTTTCAGATAAACTCTGAGATTCTCATAGTTCTTAATATTTACTAGCTGAGTAATCTTGAGCAGTTATTTTTAAATATTTGGATTTCAATTTACTATTGTGAAATTGAAAGGGAATAATGCTTCTAAATTTCTTACCACATATTGAGTATTCAAATAAATAATAGCTAATAGTAGAAATCATAGCAATTATACCTCCAGTAGCAGCAGCAGCAACAGCAATAATAATAGCAGGAAGATTAGAAGCAAAGCCACAGAGGGACCCAACATTGAAAGACCACTTATGACAAATGGAACAGTATGGGATTCTTTTTTTTTCATTGACAGAGTGAGATATATGAGACTCAAATTGTTGATTTAATTTGCCCGAGATAATTCACATGCTAACTGACAATGCTGGAATAGATGTTAACTGTGTTTGATTTCCTTGGGTTACTACTGCCATGAATTTGCAGTCACATGGATTTGCAGTAATTTAGATGTGTAATTGGACATTCCCACATTCACGTAGAGGTATTATGGAAATCTATGTTGAAATATAAATGAGAACAATTAGGAAAGAAAGCACAGAGAGAAAACATTGGTGATCTCCAACATTTCTGTGGGCAAGATTTTTCTGTCTTAGCTAATGTTGAACATATTCTATTTTTCCAGGCTATGTATTTTGAATCTTTGTCCAAAATATCTTCTTATTATAATTTTTATACTTTAACACAATACAAATACTCTTTATAGTATAATAGTAATCTACACAATACTATTAATGTCACAAATTCTTAAACTGTTTTCTACCAGAAATATTTAAAAGTTTTAGAGATGTAGTCAATGTTTCTCAATGAAAGTAAAATAATTTCTTTGACAGCCCAATTACATTTCTAAACATAAACTCTATATGATTTTCTATGTAAATATAAATATATATACATATATACATTATATATATTTATGAGTAAACATAAAATATAGCGTAGTATTTTAATATCTTATTTCAAAGTAATGTTGTCTTCTAAATTATTTAGTATTTTTCTATATTTGTCAAACAATATATGATATATATGACTTATACTTTATAGAAGCAAGCAAGAAACATGTTTCAAATATATGTCAAACAAATGTATACTCAGAGTAAAAATATATAATTTTTACCTCTACATATGGGAACAGGAAAATCCCATGAGGCTGTATTAACTGAATTGGCTATACAGGTGAGTTGAGGGTGGCCATCGAGGATATATCCAGTTACACAGCTGTAGCGGATCTTGTCACCAACATCAAACCTTGTACCATATAATACACCTTTAGGTGGAACTCCAGGGTTTCCACAAGAGCTACTCTGCAATTCTGTAGAAAATAAGGAGAGGAGAATGTAGGGTTATTTTAATACATATTTTGGTGTACTTAGATTTATAAAATACAGATATAAATACAGATATCCTTTTTACTTTAGAGAAGAGTCACGAAAATGTCTTCTATAATTGCATAAATATTATATGTAATTATTTGTGCTACCAAATTTTGTATATTTTAGATTATTTTGTCTTCATAATAATCTTTGAAGTCCATATTACCTATATTTTGCAGGTAAGTAAAATAATATCACTTATTTAGCCTTTCAAATTTACATTTTAATAGCAAAGTAACAAGCATATACATTTTCATTGATATGATCTCCAGTATTTTGATGCCTCTATTTAACCCCAAGCCATGAGTATTTATCCAGGAAAAATCCATGTTAAGTAAACACTTTTTTTTTTCATTTACACAGAAGAAAATAAACATTTTTTTTAAAAATTTTAAAATGTTGGAAGAGAATTCTAGCTCTATTATTTGTCTCCAAATATACAATGGTTGAATATACAATAGTTATACACAATATCATATACAATAGCACACTGTTGTGACATTTAAGTGGATCAGCATGAAAATATCTAAAAACTGCATGATGGATCAGAATATTTTACTTACTGATTTTTTATTTATTTGTGGTTGTTTAAAAGTAAATAAGAATATAAACATAAGAGGTCTTTAAAATCAATATTCATTTCAGAAAATAATCCAATTTTATTTTGACTTAAGAGATAAATAAAAATAGCAGAACTTACAGAACAAAGAATTTGGGATAAATTACTTTTCCTTATATTGTATTCTAAATTTTCTATTATATGACCACTATATTATATTACTTTTAGAGTGTAAATAATAATCTATAAAAGACAAATTGATGGACTAAAAAAGTACATTCAGTTTGATTGGAGTCTATACTTCAGTTAACAGTATTAAATGTTAATTTCCTAGTTTTGATAATTGTTCTATGATTTCCTAAGCAGTTAATATTAAGGTAGTCTAAGTGTATAGGATCTCTATGGGTTTTGTGAAATTAAAATCTGTTGTGATATAAACATTGTGATGTAAAAGCAAAACACATTCCAATTCTGCTTTGATATTTATCCAATTTGTATAGTAAGACCCATGCAATGTCTTTGCTAAACCAAATGATTACAAACTGCTGTAATTTTGAAAGTATCAATGCCAGTATTAAGTAAAATATCAAAATACAAAATGATTCATAATATGTAGTTAGAAAATTACAAAAATAATAGATACTTAGCATAAGAATTGTATAGAAAGATACAACTTTTATCTCTATAATAAGCTTATCTATCTACAATAAGCTTATGGTGATATCAGGAGGATTTGTTTTAACTCTCATTAATTTTGGTTATAAACACTCCAATGCTAGTAAAAGAAAAAAATCACTGAGTAATTTTAAACACAAAGTCATTTATTTTTTGTATTTTTATTTTTAAAATTTTTATGTGGTGTTGAGGATCGAACCCAATGTCTCACGCTTGCTAGGCAAGCGCTCTACCTCTGAGTCACTACCCCAGCTCCACGAAGTCATTTTTATTGATGAAAAGAATGTGCTGATAACAGGAGATCCATAGAACTTGAATGTATTTTAGAAGTAAAATATATTTTTAGTTTGAAGTTACGTATTTTGGGTTGCTCACATTTAGAAAAGTAAAGATTTTGACTGACATTTACTATCAATAGTTTCTATAAATAGAATATAATATCCTTAATATCATAAGCTACTATTTGAAAAATATGTAAAATGTAACCACGAATATTTATTTGTAATATTTAATTTTACTATTATCCAAGACAGAGTCTATATGTGTATTTTCAGTAAAACGTAAAACAAATTTATTGTCTGTGAATTTTAAGCAGCTCTTTAAATGCTTAAATTTGTGCAGCAGTTTGTTGAAATAGTTCATTTTTCTTTTAAAATGTGTTTGATGAATAGATGAGATGTTGCTGCAATAGATGGGGAGGTTAATAAGTTTTGATAAAATGAATAAGAATTTAGTTCTCTGAATATAGTAATAACAAAGGAAATACTTTTAATGAAACTACCACTTTTGGCCTTGTAATCAATCCACTCCTCTCCCTTCTACCCTCTAAAAAATAATTAAGGTCAAGACTTCAATTATCATAAAGTTATATATCTAGGAGAAAAGTAGTTTTCAAATTATTTCACAGGAAGCAGTTAGGTAAAAAAAGGGAAAAAGAAGAAAGCTCTAAATAGCTGTTATTCTCAGATTTGACTTTGATTTAAATGAATAAGTAAATGTTACCCAGAACAAAGTACCTAAAGCAAAAATGGAAAACATATCAAGTGAAGCAGTGAATGAATAATAACAATGGATGGAATCTTAATAGATCACCTAATCTCCTGCCTTGTGGCTGAATTATTTCCAAACCCACAGAATGATAAAATTTAGGTTGTTTCAAAATGAAACTGAATATAATTCTAAAACATGTATGGTCCTCACCTTCAGGAAATTCCTGCTGTTGCTTGCCCTTGTTTATCACCTTCACAAATAAAGACATCTACCCATCATACTCTGTCAACTGAATAACTCCTGAAGATAGTTCAGATGTTCCTCCAGGTTTTATACATCTTGATTCTGTAGCCATTGCTCATGGATTCTTTTTTTTTTTTTTTGTCCTTTCTCAATCCTTTATTTTGGGACTTCTCTCTTAGCTGTCTGTGTCCATTTTAAGACTCAGAGCCAAAAAGGATGTGATATCAGCTGAAGAATTATATAACTCACCATCAAAAAATACTGTATTTCAATTAAACAGCACATTTTAGTTTTGATTTTTAAAATAAATAGTACTCCATACCGACCTGCAAAATCAAATTAACTTCTAAGTAATAATATTTTTAGAAACAGCTAGGTTACAATAACATTTAGACATTGTTTCTATGAGCCAACAAGATTTTGATTATCTGACCACATTCAAAAAGGAAAATATAAACTAATAATTAATATATTAATGTGTGTTTCAAATATTTACAATTAGTGAATTTGTTTAAATACTATGAAATCACTTTTAAGGCGTGTAGAGATTTAAGGGAAAAAATGAAGAATTTCCATGGATATAATAAATGTATATGCAAGATATCTATATTTTGCTTATTATCTCATTTTTTGTGTGATGTAAATAGTTAAATCTAAAAGCAGACTTTCTAAATAGGCTCTGGTTAGCACTTTCACCAGGAGAGGCCATCAATATGTTGTTAGAAATATTCAGATGACTAAAACAAAACAATTATAGAATCTGGAAAATTCTCCTATGATCCATCATATATGCTTATCTCCATTGTGTAAAAAGGGAAACTGAGACTTAGACTAAGTACCTTGTGCAGTTCCACAAAACTAGTAAACTCAGGGTTCAAGTCTAGGTTTCCAACTCTAAAGCCTTAACACATGTCAATATTATATGTTGTTTCTTAGGGAAAAAAATATTTCTTCAAGTGTTTATAAGTATCTATTTTGATAATGCTCTGAAAACATAGTCTTTTAAAAGATAGGTGTGGCACTGCCCTCTTGGGCTTTATAACCTGATGGCAACCAAAATAAATAAATTATTTTAAAATATTGGTTGTTATATGTGTGATAAAGGAAACCTACGAAAGTTACTAAAAAACCATATATTGGGAAAACTTAATTAATCTTAAGCTGGAACTAGAAAGGATTTCCTGATAAAGTAAGGTTTAAATTGTGTTCTGAAATAGGATAAAAATGCAATTCAACATCATCAAGCTAAGTGAAATAAGCCATACTCCGAAAATCCAGGTTAAGTTTTTTCTGTCATATGTGGAAACTATAACAAAATAAGGGGAAAAATAGCAGGGCATGGTGATCCCATGAAAATAGAAGGGAGATCAGTGGGATAGAGATAAGTGATACAGGGAGAGGGAGGAGGAAGGAGAAAAGTGAGGAACTGTGGAATGAAACTTACTAAATTATACTATGTACACATGTAAATATACCACAGTGAATTTCATCTTTATTTGTATCTATAAAGCACTAATTAAAAAAAAACCGTAGATAAATAGAAGGAAGTCCAGTAGAATAGAGAAAGGGGGACAAGAGAAGGGAAAGAGGAAGTACTGGGGAATGAAGTAGAGTAAATTATATTCCATGCATATATGATCACATCAAACCCAGTATTTTTGCTATGATGTACTAATAAAAGCATTTAAAATTAAAATAACTGTTAACCAGTATTTTCAAAATCAAATATATAAGAATCAAAATACTATAATAATTACTAGATTTGACAATAGAATGAATATATATTTTATGAATGTCATAGGGTAGACTGGATTGGGAAAAATATTTAAAAATGTTTTCTCATAGATAGGTTCACATAATGAATATATATACCTTGTATAGACTCCTGAATAAAAAGTGGAACTATTTCTGTCATTAAAAGTTTGTTAGTGAGATTTTTGTATGCTGTTCAGATGGAATAATAAGAGTACATAATTGACTTCCATTGTAAATGCACATGTGAGCAGAGATTTTCATAAACATGCATGATATAAATATATATATGCATATATATATTTGTATATATGTTTGCTCATTTGATACCAATTAAAACTTTAGTGGGAAAATTGTGTTATTGAAGCACCAAAATTAATTTTTAAAAATATAAGTAGCTAAAATGATGTATATATATTATTTGGAATATCAACTGCATATGACTATTGATCTGAATACATAAAATAACTTATATAAGTCATTTATATGTTTATATTTAAGCTGGGATTGCCTTAATACATAGCAAATATTATTACTTCAAATTGTAACTTTATTATTATTATAATCAATATTGTATTTGAGATACCTTAATTACCTATGATTACATTATGATCTATCATCATGTAGCAAATCTTCATTAAATGCTAATTACCAATATTAGTTTATTCTTGATGTCTTAAAATTAATGAAAACATAGTAATTTAGTCAATGGCAAAAGATTGCTTCTAAGTTACAAATAAAATTATAGGTCTAACCTCAATTTTTGGTAGAAGACTTGCATTATCAAATTCACAATAACTTCCCTCGAGGTGTCTCTGATATATTCATTTATTTGTTGATTAGTGTGTTAGATCAAGTACCATGCCAGGCAAACTAATTAACAAGCAATAAATTTTAGACATTGCAGCTAACAAAAACCAGATGAATTAATAATATTAAAAGTTCACTAAATAATATAAATCCTGAGAATATACATAAAACACCAGAGGAGAATAGAAATTTTATCTTGGGGAAATTGAATAAAACCCTGTCAATCAATTTAGAAAAAGATGAATAATTTATACTAGTAAACCTAGTAAAATATCCTTGACTCCAAAGAAATAAAAAATAAAGCAAATCTTCATTTTGTTTGGAGTACATGAATAGTAGTGAAAGGCAAAATGTTTAGAAAATTATTGAGGAAAAAAAACTGACCTTGAAAACTGGAGTGACAAATGGAAAGAAAGGATAAAGGACACCATGACTAAAATTGCATAATTATTCTGTCAAATAGATGAAGCATGATCCTGCTGAGATCAATTAACAATGCTTTAAAACATTGTAAAATTATATCTACTAAGGGAAGTAAAATCAAGTTGTTTGTACTTCTTAGAGAAAATTAATCTCAGAGTTTTATTTCCCAGATGATTAAAAATAATTTAGGAAAGCATAATATCAAACTGAAGTAAAATGTTTTGTACCTAGTACCTCTCAGCCTGAGACTTCAAAGCACTTAACAAACTAATACATTTTCTAACTTGTTAATGGAATACTGAACATTTCATTCACACAGGACATAAACACTGTAGTTTGAGAATTCACTTGGGGATTTGATTTGAGCAAATATTTTGTGAATATTTTGAATCACCTATGGCATTTATCATGCCTTTCTAGACTTTTCTTTCACTACATATAGGTGAATGAAATTTATTGATTTATTTATGTATGTCCTTCCTCACCAAGCTGATTATCTTGAGAACAGGGACTCTGATTCATCTCTGTGTATCAAGAATTTAGCAAACTGTGTTCTTGGCAAACAAAAGAAGATTTTTAAGTTTGATATCTCTTTTAATAGAAAAATATAAAATATCATTATACAGAGTTTTAGGAGTAAACGTTTAAATTAAAAAAAATAGTGGAGTACAAGGGGAAGCATGAAATAGAGATGTAAAGCATATCATGAATTCAATATATGTCCTAATATTCACTGGAACCCATTGGCAAAATGTGATTTTGTATGGGTGAAATTACATAGTTGTACCATTCTATGAAAATGCATTCACTTCTGTAAGCCATTCCTATCCATGAGTATAATTCATGAGCTTCTGGTAATGTTGGGACCTCAATAAAATGCTGTAGATGCAGCCAACATCAGGTCACATTTGCTGTTTTGAAAGTGATTGTGAAACTTTAAAAGGTAAGAGTTGCTAATCAAAAGGACAAAATTTTATTATTATCTTAATTAAAAGGAAGCCAGATAAAGTATTGGCTGCTAGAAAAGAAGTTAGAATAAACAAGAAACTAAGCTATTCTGCCTGTAAGGAAAATAATTACTAAATTGATTTGGGAGCAAGGGGACAAACACTGACTAAAATGTATTTCCAAAAATAGAAGATAATTCTATTGTCACAATCGTTCTAAATTATAAAAATAATACCAGGCATGGTGGCACATGGCTGTTGTAATCCCAGGGACTCAGAAAGGGGATGCTGAGGCAGAAGGATCGTAATTTTGAGATCAGCCTTGGAAAGTTAGTGAGACCTTTAGCAATTTAGAGAGACCCTGCCTCAAAATAAATAATGAAAAGAGTAGAAGATGTATTTCAGTAGTAAAGTGCCCCTAGGTTCAACTCTCACTATCAAATAAATAAATAAATTGGAAAAAATATATTTATATTAAGGTAAGTTTTGGGGTTTGCCAGATGTATTCAAAGTAAGAAAGAATGTAGTAGAGGAAGAGTTAGTACAAAGACAAACATATAAAGATGTTATCTAAGTCACATCTTACAGTTTTAATATGGAACATCTATAAATTAGGTCCATTAGCAACACAGAGGAACATTTTGAGACTCAGTTCAAGATTAATGGAAATCCTTTGCATGATATAAAAAGACTAATGGTTATTGATATGTTATTTTGATTTGTGAAGGGTAATTAATAATAAGCAGCAATTAATATTCTTTAAATCTCAAATTAATAAATGTCTTTTGGCAAAATAAATTTAATCAACTAAAATAAATGAATGGAAATGATATTATATTTTTGTGCATCTATGTATTAAGAGAGTTGGTGGGGGGTGTCATGAAATATGAAAAATTATGATTATTAGAACTCAACTACATCCAGTATAGGTACCAGAATATTATTGCAGCAAAAGGAATAATAATATAGAAAGGAGGCCTTTTAGCAGCCATTCTCACTTCAATGTCTCTAAAAATGGAATAATGCTGTATCTGGCATGGGATAGCATTTGATAGTTTGATTCAGATTAACAGAGAAATATAAAAAGACTTCCCTTCCCTTTTGACAGAATTGGGACAAGTATCTGTATTAAAACTTTGGAATAAAGTAATTTAATTCTTCAAGAAGATGTGTTAAGCTACTCATGGATAATTTACTGGATTATCTAATCATCAAATGTGATGAGTGAGAGATGCCACTGTATTTTAGCAATTAATCCATCACTGGATAATTATTGAAGCCTGAGGCATAAATGTCAAAGGGGTATAACAAATATGACACCATTTATATCTTATTGAAACTTGTAACTCAGCTGGAATGTCAAGACATGCATAATATGACCTTCTAAAGACTGAAAAATAGTTGTTTAATAAACTGAAATTTTTTAAAAATTGTTCTTTATACTGATAGAAAAGGAAGATTATTATATGAAATAAGTAGAATTTTAGTTGATGAGGAATTAAAAGAAGAGTCAAATAGATCATACAAATATAGGAAGGAACATACAAGATGTAGTCAAGGGTAATACAAAACATGTTGGCTTGAATAGCGTAACATACGTATGAGGAGATGCAGAATTAACTTCAGAAAAGTATTGTTGGGTCACACTTTGGAGAGATTTTAAAATAGCTGTTTTAGGTGCTAGTGATGCTGCTTCAAGACCCCCAAACGAAACTGCTTAAATATGATAGCAATTATTTCTCTGTATGTGACTGCCTTATTGGTCTAGTCAAGGAGAAATAAGACCAGGTCATCAGGGACACATGTTTCTTCTATCTTGTGGTATCATCCCCAGGGCATTGCCTTTGTCTGCAAGATAAATCTGGGTTGCTGCACATGTTGAATTCCAGGATACTAGGATTGAAAGTGGTGATGTGTGTTGAAGCGGTAGCTTGCTCGCCTGGCATGCGTGTGGCCCGGGTTCGATCCCCAGCACCACATACAAAACAAAGATGTTGTGTCTGCCGATAACTAAAAAATAAATATTAAAATTCTCTCTCACTCTCTCTTTAAAAAAAAATTAAAAAAAAAAGAAAGTGGTGATGGTAGGAAGAAGAAAGCTTTCCTCCTTTTCCTTAACTGCTGACAAAACCTTCTGTCAGTATTATATCCTACTCCAATTCCGAGTTTTCTAGGATTTTTAGACATTAATGTTGGTGTTTTTTCATTAGGACCAAATATAATTCCTCATCAATTAAAGACCTGTTTGAGCAGAAAAAGAATGGTCACAGTATATTAACCCCCACACCAAAAAAAAAAAAAAAGAGGAAAGGGGAATATTCCACAAGTACATCTGGTCATGGAAATGAATCTATCCTGCTGGACAGAAGTTATGAAGACTCACTGCCATGGCAGATTCTGGTTCTGTCTCCTATAATCTGTATCCTGCACTTCCTTTTGAATCATTCTTCTTTGTCCACCTTCTTTGTGGCACAATATTAAGTGTGTGTGGGAGTGTACCTTTGTACATTGCTAGTGCATATTTGTGTTCAAAATTGCCTCAGGGTTGAACAATCAAAGAACTTTTCAGGATGAGTCATAGAATTTATTTGGCTAAAACTTATTTCAATAACTTTTTAGAAATTGATTGATTTGCTCCTAATTATTTCCGTGTTCCAATGAACACTTATGTGGACCCCTAAATTGCTGTAATCATGCCTCATTGTCATTTTAATTGGGTCTACTTTAAGCTGATCTAAAACAACAAGTTTATTCAAGAATGCAACATTTAAAAAAAATCTGATCTTTAGCCCCCTGTTACATTTCATCCTTGGATTAAGAATTTTAATATAAGTTTTTTGGTAAACTATTCCTATCCCTTCCTGTATAGAAGCAGTTAACTTTTTCAACCTATAAGTCACCAGAATGTTAGAGTCTATTTTCTTCACTATTTCCTTGAAAATAGCAAATTTATTTCTGATCTTTTCTCTTTGTTGTAATACCTGCCTAGAGACAGACAGTATACTTTACCACAGTCTTTTTAACCTCATTCTTTAGAGCCAAAGCCTCAGTGATCTGCCCTCCACATTGTCATAAGTAATTAGTTCACCACTTGCTATAACACTAGCTGCCCAACTCATAATATCTGTTTCCTTGCTACTATTCCTAATTACAAAACAGTGACACACATTTTAGATTTTTATTTTAACACATCATTTCCAGTACAAATATTTCATCATTGCCAGAAGAAAAGAAACACTTTTTAAAAATAAATGAATTTAATATTGTTTCTAGGAACAGGCTGTAGGCTAGACATTTTGAATTAGCCCTGTAAGAGTACTACTACCCTGAGTCTACCAATGCAATTTATCAAGAGTTGGCCAACTGTTCATCCTCAACATCTAAACAACAGGAAGAAATTAGAGAAAAACCACCTGAAGTTACAATTCAAGGATTATAAAGAGCATAATTTACTCACATGTTTTATTTCAAATATTCACTGCCACCTAATATGTTAAATGTATTCTTATTTCACAGGTTTTCTTTCACCATTCATGAAATTCCTTACATTTCTTCTTTGCATACACAGATAGTTCTGTTCTTCAAGATTTAAAACAAACCTTTCCAAGTTCTTCATCTCATAGTTAAAGAATTAGCTTCATTTAAAGAATTTTGGTGAGGCAGGAAAATATGAAAAGGCCTAAATTATTATGAATCTCTTTGGGAATTAAATACCTTTGAGGAAAAAGTGAAACAAAAATCCCTTTTCTATGTTGCTGGGGCTGTGGCTCAGCAGTAGTGCACTTGCCTGGCTTGTGTGAGGCACGGGGTTCAATTCTCAGCACCACATATAAATACATAAATAAAATAAAGCTCTATCAACAAATAAAAAAAAAAACTTTTCTAAATTCCATATCCAAAGTAAAGTGCAATGTATGGTATCCCTGTGGGTGCAATGGTGGTGGGAAAGTGGAAACCAGAGCCATGACGGGAAGAACAATCTTGAGGATTTTACTCTTACGGAGTAATGTTCATCCTTTTCTCCCTACATAGGCAGCTCTTAAAGTGTGGAAGAAAACTAAAATCAAATAAAAGGGCTTGTTCCAGTTGAACTTATCATTAGACAATGACATGTGGTGGAATAAGTTCCATTAATGAAATCAAATAAACCTTGCTTTGAATCCTGTATCTGCCATTTACTAGTATATGCCCAATGAGGCTTTTAATACTTCAGTTTCTTTTTTGGTATCATCCACATTACTAAGATTTACATTACTAAGATGTATTTAGGTTACTTAGGCAAATTGATAGGAGCTCACTATGATTTTGAATATGTTGTGAGTTTCTTGATATCACCACATTCTAATATTCATTTAATGGTCATTTGTTGCAGCCTGAAAAGATGGTTATTTGCACATGAACTCATTTTCCTTACAAAATATGTATTTATGAGGCTTGAGTTTATTGTGTATGTCTGATTTCATTCCATTCAAACCACATCACATTTAACAATGGCAAAGGTTTCCCAATGATGCATTTACACTGTTATGCAGTTCATTTATCTTCACTGAGATCTTAACATTTAAACTGTATTTTGCCTTTTTAAGCATTGACACCTACTAATCATGCTAACTAGTTTTGTTGCTGGTTATAGTTCATGGTATAGTACAATAAGAATTGCTTTACCAGAGCTTTGAAAAACTAATTGAAACCAATTATGACAATTATCTCTCTGTTCAATTGCTTGCACTAGACTTTTCCCTCATTTTATACTGTCATACTTCATACAATTTTCCCTGATGTGACCTACCCAATTGCATTTCAGGTTTTATTCAGTGAGCAAGCATATTTCTGATTAAAATTAATAGGGGCTATGCATGGATTGAGTGAGGACTGGAGTTATTAGGATTGTAATATGAATATAAGAGAGAATTAAGTATCATTGGACGTTCTTATTTTAATTAAGTACCCAAACACTCTTAATCAAGCATATAATTAAATTTAAGAGGAAGTGTATTGTGTGCTAATTGTCATTGATTATTAATAATATGCTTATTTATGCATGCAAACTCTATAATGGCATATATCTCCAAACTGTTTCTGAATGACAATAACTGAATTCTGCATAATGAAACTATTAATGAAATGTAATATTGTAAGAAATGTCAGACTAGAAAATAGCTCAGACCTCAGAACTCCTCTTCCCTAATTTTTCTTTTTTAAAAAAATCAGAACAAGTTATATATATTAACTCCTGCAAAAGAACATCAGTAGTTATATTCTGCTTCTTTTTATTTTATTTCTGATATTTTATATATATATATAAAACTGTATATATATATATATTATTGTATGTATATATTCATATATATATGATTGTGTGTGTGTGTATATATATATATATATATATATATATATATATATATGAAATAGGAAATATACAAAAGAAATATAGAGAATTCATGTACACCAAAATCTTAACATTTAAAGATTGGGAATATAGAGAATTCATGTACACCAAAATTATGACCAATTCAATTGCTTTATCAACAAAAATAAGATTTGTTCTTTTATTTTGCCGTTTTAAACATTTAAAAATTATTTTTACTCTGTGTTATAAATTTATGTTTTTCTTTAATTTATTCATTTATTTAATATTATTTAATAGTCACTTGTTTATTAAGCATCTATAGCATGTCCCAGATGGCCTAGGCATTGGAGATACAAGAGGGAACAATATACACATACCTTTCCTCATGGAATTTGTGAGCTAAATTTGTGAGCAGGTGGTGGAGTGGGGACCCAGATAATAAAATATTTACAATATTATTAGATGATAATAACCACTATAAAGAAATATTAAGAAAGAAAGGGGAGGGGTTGGGGTTGTGGCTCAGTGGTAGATTGCTCGCCTAGTATATGTGAGGCACTGGGTTGGATTCTCAGCACCACATAAAATAAATAAATAAATGAACAAAAGGTATTGTGTAAAAAAAAAAAAAAGAAGGAAGGAGAATGGAAGATTTGATAAAGCATTCCAGGGTGGGGGGGAACTACAAGTGTAAAGACCTTCAAATGTAGAATGCTTAGTGTTTGTGGAAAAGTAAGAATCAACTTTAGATCAAGGGGACTGACTGCAGGAAGCTGGGCAGGGATTAGCTCAGAAGTTAAAAAAGGGCCAGATGAAAGTCATTCTAAGTGTTTTTTCACCTTGTTCATTTAATGTTTACTCCTGTCTCTCAAAAAATACATTGCTATAATGATTTCTTTGCCTTTGTTTTGGCATATTAATTTACTCTTTCTTTCACCACACCAAACTATACCCTTCTTTACATAGTTAGCCCTTAATTGTGGTTGAAATATTTGCCAATCTCACTGTACCTATGTAAATACTGTTAGCAAAGCTATATATTATGTATGATTATTTTTCTTTTCTAAATAAGTCTTTGTTTTCTCTGTAGTTAGTAATTTCCTCTTTTATTTTTCATTTATTTCATGTTGAGTAAAAATTCAACTGCAAACTCTGTTAACTGTCTGAATATATCCTCGGTACAGTTAGATTTTTCAGGGACTCAACTTTGATTCCTAGAAAAAAAAATTTCAGAATATTTTCATCTTGACTAGTTGATATCTATTTTATGGTGCTACTATTAAGAATTTGTCTGGGTATTCCATTAAACTTCTTAGTTGGATCCTTTCTTTCTTTTATCCCATAATATGAAAAACACCAGTATCTTTGTAAGAGTATTAAAGAGAAATAATTCATGCCTGTGCATGTCTTCATATATTCTTAAACTCCATAATTGTTTTTATATGTATAGAATTCTAATATAGAAACCATTGATATTAGGATTTAAAAAGCAAGCTTCGTGCCAGTGTTGATTTTTGAAAGATAATATTTTATTTTAGATTCAGTTTATAACTTTATGTATCTTTATAATTTAACTATATTTATAATATACTAAATTGTATTTATTTTAATAAATAT
Source organism: Urocitellus parryii (assembly GCF_045843805.1). NCBI lineage: Eukaryota > Metazoa > Chordata > Mammalia > Rodentia > Sciuridae > Urocitellus > Urocitellus parryii. The sequence continues at coordinate 25,579,788 of NC_135537.1, read as the reverse complement.
TAATAATTTCTTTAAAAGAGCAATGTTGGCCCTGAGCCTTGCCTAGCAAATTCTAAGGTAAATGGCTTTCACTGGACACAATTAGATTAGACCCTGTTAGATTTATATAGACAAATCATAATTGTATATATTTATGGATATGATGTGATGTTTTGATAAATTTATACAATGTGGCATTATTAAATCAAGCTAATTAATATATTTGTCACTTTGCTTACCTATCTTCTTTATAGTAAGACAATTTAAATTTACTTTTGGTTATTTTAAAATGCACAGTACATTATTGTTGATAAACTATAGTCACCCTACTGTACAGTAGATCTCAAACTTAATTCTATTTTCTGTCTTCTTTCTGGAAGTTTTCTTCAGTGTCATCTTTAAGTCCCTATGTTGAGTGTTTCATGTACATTTATATTTTAATTTCAAATAATATACTTGTACTTTTTCTATACTATCATGTTCTTCTTTTATATCTGTAGATATATAGAATGGTCATCATAGATTTTGTTCATTTGTTTGCTTCTTCCTATTTGAGGTTTGCTATAGTCTATTTGAGGTTTGCTATAATCTATAATAGGGACTATAGAAATAGTCTATATACTATTTCTATAGTCCCTATTATATCTAAATTATTCTACTTGTTTTGGACTTTAGCCTCAATGCCAGAAAACTTCTTCAGCAGTCAGGTGATATATTCTATTTACAAGTATAGTAAATAACTAAAAAGCTGAATAGATGCTCTGAGTACTTAGGTGGATTTTAATACATTCACCCTTCACCATAGTGTAATTGTCTAGATTGCTTCTTTGAGGGACTCATTATAACAACATGTCTTTTCTATTGATTTGTTTATATTCTGTAAAAGAATTTTCAATTACCACCTTGGAGAGTACAAAACTAGATGACAGCTTTCTGTGAGCAAAATTGTGAATAACTTTTGTGTTAAACACATCAATATTTTGTTACAGTTTTTTTCTAACATATACTTAATCCATCTAATTGTCATATTAAAACAATATTGAATATTGTTTTAAATGGTATCTGAGAGCTACCATCTAAGGCTGTTTTACTCCCTTCAGAGAATAAATCCCCAACATTCTGCTTGAATAGAGAAAGGGGATTTGCCTAGTTATTGAAGTTTTGTTCTGTTATTGCTTCTTAATTGGATTTTCAAGCAACTCTTCCTGTTTATTTTTGTTTGTTTGTTTGTTTGTTTGTTTATTTATTTATTTATTTATTTATACTAGGGATTGAACCCAGGGGTATTTAATCACTGAGCCACATCCCTAGCCATTTATTATTATTATTATTATTATTATTATTATTAAAGAGACAGGTTCTCTCAAAGTTGTTCAGGACATCACTACATTGCTGAGGTTGGCTTTGAACTTGCAACATCCTGCCTCAGCCTCCACTGCTGCTGGGATTACAATATGTGTCACCACACCCAGCCAGTCTTCCGCTTTTAAGCATGAACTTCCCTGTCTATTGCAAAATTTCCTGGTGCCACCCATTCATGGGTGTTATGGGAATGCAGAGTTATAAATTGGATTACTTCTTGGTTACCCCTTAGTGACTAAACATTCAATCTTCTGGTGAATTCTAGTCTCTTATCACTATTTATGTGATTACTTGTTCCTACAGTCTTGTTTGGTCTCTGGAATTATGTCTGTCTTTATGAGATGGTGCTATTTAAAAATCTCTTTTTAGGCTGGGGATGTAGACTACTGATAGAGTACTGACCTCACTCATGTAAAGGCCTGGGTATAATCCCCAGCACTGTAAAAAAATAAAATAAAATAAAAAGTATTTAATCTTTTATTTTCATATGGAACTCTATACCTATCACATGATCATTGTAAATTGATTAGATGAACTGTAAAATGGACATAATTTATTAAGCATATTTTAAATTAGGTTACAAAGGAATAATGATCTTAAGCCCATCAGAATTGTTTCTTGCATTTTAAAAATATGTAATGACATTCATAATTATGAATCTTTATAATAATGTGTAATTTTCTAGAGAATTTGGATTTACTGACTTAGCAAATATGTTGCATCTGCCTGCATATGACTCATTTTGATTAAATTAATCTGCATTTACATTCTGTTTCACCTTATGAGTTCAAACAGCATAAGCAATATTAAAATTATAAGATTGGATATCTGTTGGTTTTCAAATATTAAGGAACAAGAAAATTTCATTGAATCAAGAACCAATTGTCTTTGTAGAAAAAAGCTATACCAAAAAATCTTATACTAAAACTTGTTTGTAGCCACATGGGCAAATTTTTTTAACATAATAAAATAGAAAAGGGTACTGCCATAGTATCCTTGAATTATATTCAGTCATTCTATTATTATTATGGATAATCTGGATGATGAAATTTGTAAGCTATGTTATTGTAACATTTAATTAAATGTTTCAATAAATGATATTGACTATACAATCAATTATTATTATTCCTCTTGTTAATATAGCACACTTCTGAATGAACAGATTGTATTCAGCCAACATGTAAATTAAGTTTAAAAAAGAACAGAAGGGTAAGAACAGTGGATACCCAGAGCAGAGAGGATTTTTCAGGTAGTAAAATAATCTAATTATTCAACACTTACATTTATCAAAACCCATAGAATGTACAAAATCAAGAATGAACTCTAATGTAAACTATGGACTTTGTGTGATATGCATATGTCAATGTAGGTTCATTGATGATAACAAATGTATACTCTGATAGAAGATGTTGATAGTGCAGGAGACAGAGAAGGCTAAGAGTGTGTGTGATGAGGAATAAAATAGATGGTAATTTTCTGTACTTGCCATTCAGTTTTATTGTGAACCTAAAACTGCTCTAGAAACTAAAGTGTTAAAAATTTTTAAAATGAAACAAAAACATGATAGTTCATATTGATACCATAAATTTCAATAGCCCTTTTTAATCTTAACCTGCTATAATTTCTACAGTGGTTTATAAATAACTTGCAATCAAGTGTCTTGGACTTTCTTTTAAATGAGCAGAAAAAAAAATATATATGTATTATAAAATAGTTTTCATTAGATTCTATGTATATTATAGGTTATGAAACCTTCCTCTTCAATTGTCCCTGCTCTCTCCCACCACTACACTTCCACTGTTGTATTACAGACCACAGTGCCTCTGCTTCACTGATATCAAGAGTTCAATAAAGATTGTTCTTACATAATCTTTTATATTATCTGTGTAAAAGGGAATTATTGAACTATTGCATTTCTTTCTTTTCTCCCTCCCCACTGCCTCATTTTTTTGGTCTCCTTCTCTTTCTTACACTCCTTCCCTGCTTCCTTCTTTCCTCCTTTCTCATTAAGGACCACTCAAGTATTCAGAACTATTTCCCAAGATGCTGCCAGACATGACTCTAAGCATTCCTTACATTCTTGTGCTTTTCAAGCTTCAGGTACTTGCTAAAGACTTTTGTATTTCAGGAAACAAGCCTGGTGTTGAAGTGTCTGGAACACAAGCAAACTGTTGAGAGAGTTTAAGTCTAAAAAAAAAAAAAAAAAAATACTGGTCTTGCAAATCTCAAAGAAAGTGTTTTATAACAGAGCATTAAATGAAATTTATGGACCAGAAGAAAGTAATTATCACTGTGATAATTATGATTTTTTTCTTGAATAAGGAGGATTGTCACAAAAAATACAGGAAGTCCAATTAAATTTTAACATTAAATAAACAACAAATAGTCGTTTATTATCAGCAGTTCTTAAGAATTACAGTGGCATCCTATATTTTTATTTGCTATTTTCTGTTATCATAGAGAAGGGTTATGCTAGATTTATATAATTAAAGGTTAAGAAATTAGTTCACAATATTAGTTGTTAATATGACTTATTCTTTTGTCACTTATAGAAGCAGATTAACCACAGTAACCTGACTGAGGCTCTCTGCTGACCATTTCAGAAATTGCAGTTTATCCCCCTATTTTGCTACTTAATATCTTGTTTTAATTTGGAATAATATTCAGGATTGTCAAAATACCCACAATTATAAACAGAGACAATGGTAAAGATAGTATAATCTGAAATTACTTAGCTATAAATTGTCAAACCATTTGATTTTCTGATTGAAATAATATCTTACTATTAAGTATTAAGCATCATTTTAATCATACTAATTGGAAATAAATTAATTTTAACAGTGGTATTAGATTTATACATCTAAATATACTTAAAATTGCATATGCATATATATATTTTTTTCAATTGCTTTTTTCCTAATAGCTACTTATCAAAATGTTATCAATGACTAAAGCACTGACCATTATAAGTAAGTTAATCTTTTAGTTAATTCTTAAGGGCAACTAAAGCATACATCTCAGCTAAAATTTAGATTCTAGATTATTAAGCAAAAATTATCTGAGTGGCACTGTTTATGCACAAAATATTGGAACAGCCTTTATGCCTCATTGAGAACAATGGGTATCCTATAGATTACTGTTGAGCTCTCTGCACTCTTGTAGGTTGCTATGACTGTTATTTTAAATCAGATAGTTTCTAGCATACAAATGTGATCTGGATGAGATAACATTTTAAATTATGGTCAAGTATTAAAGTCCTAGTTCAATTCAATAAGCCCTTAAGTTCAAAACTGATTTATCATTTTTTCACTCTGAAATATTTTAGGTTAGATTTCTGTCACGCAAATATGTACACACCTGCTTTACAAGTCCAGAGGATATTTTTAGTCTCCTATATTCTCATAGAGGGTAAGAAAGCAAAGGCTCAGAGACCTGAAACAGACTGTTCAAAGCCGCAGTGTTCATGAATGATGGATAGATATACATTTTTATGTGAAGTGAATAAGTTTTACCCCCTATATCATACTGCATATTATTGGTATGGCAGTGGTAATAATTTCTGTAACTTTAGAAGAAGTCTATGAAAAAATGGAACACATAATAAAATTGACTTGTAAAAGGTTAGGAAAAAAAAGGAGCAAAATATCTGGAACCAAAAATGCTGCTTCTCATTGCTAGACCTGCTCTTCCAGGTGGAAGGCCTTGGCTATTAACATCAGTAATGAGAACAGGCCTTGATTATATGCTGACAACTCCCACAAGTTCCCCTAGCCCAAATCTCTTCTCTATGCTTCAGATCGACATGCCCAACTGCCTATTTAATATCTTCAGTTAGACACTTCCTGGGCATCTCAAATTTTACATGTTCAAAATGGACTTCATGCTTTTCTCCCCAAACTTTGCCATCTTGAGTAAACAGCACCATCTTCCAGTTGTAGAAAGTAAAATTTGGTGAAAAAGTTGGGACTCCCCTCTTTCTGTTTTTCCAATTCATTTGCAAATTCTACTATATCTACACCAAAAATATATCTCACGTCTGCTCCCCCCTCTTTCCATATATATTTCCACCACTTAATTTCAAACTACCAAATTCTCTTCCCTAGACATTGCAGTTTGCTCCTTCTTGGTCAGTCTATTTCCATTTTAGCCCCCCTTACCTGAAATTCATTTGTCTACACAGCAAGAATGATAATCATAAAAGGAAAATCAGAGCATAGCACTCCCAGTTTACCATTTTTTTTGATCCTCATTCTTTATAGATGTATCAGTTAGTATGCCCCAGTTTAACTTTTGGTTGATTCTCATTTCTTCTATAATACCATCCATGGGTTAAAATTCCTAATTGTCCTGGATTTACCATATACTCTACTCAAGCTCAATGGGGCTTTTTCAGTTCCTGAAACAAAACAAACCCATTCCTACACTTACTCTCTCCATTAAGCCTCACCTTAAATGTCACTGCCTCAAATAGCTTTTTCTCTTTTATAAGAAATCTTGTCTTCAAAGCTTTTAGGGAAAATAATTACTAAAGTTGACATTTGCATGTTTATTATTTACGGAGAATAAAAATCTCTTAAGGGTAAGGGCTATAACTATTTTGTTTATTGATAGTTTCTACTGCACTGAACAATGGCTGGCATCTACAAAGTGTTAAGTAAATGCTAGCTGAATTAATTAACTTGATGTACAAAACTCAGAAGGAAGTCTACTAATGTAGGCAGCTTTCTTTCCATCATTTGTTATTTCTCATTACTTTTACTTGAGTCAGCTTCATATTAAAGCTTTCCACAATTTTTGTTATTGTTGTTGTTTGGTTTTGGTCTACATTGTATTGCATGTAGTTTATTTATGGATTCAAATCTTTCCCTATGGTTATAGTTCTGCCATAGGATTCTAAATGACTAAAACATGTTCTTTTTATGTCAGAGATGGTTATTGTTGTTCTTTATTTTATGCACCTTTGTTGGTACCATTTTAATGAAGAAGTGAACTTCACTGAGAATTAGGTTGCCTTCATTTTATAATAGTCGTCCTCATGTATTATACAATTTGAAAAATTCTCTTGTAGTTCATTATGAAAGGTTAATTCAAATTGGAAATACCAGATTTCACAATTATGATTAGGGCTCTACTCAAACACTCTTTTCTCTCAGGTTATCTTCGAATGAACTATATTAAAAATAACTTAAATCTTGAACTAAAATTATTTATTGGCCTCCTTATTGATAGGACATTTGGGGTTTGTTTGAGAAGGATATTAGTATATATGGGATACATCATAAAATACTTTCTGTGCATAATATGTAAGCTTTAATATGAAATTTTTATAAGAATTATACAACATTTAGATGAATGTATAAAGAAACTGTGGAATTTTATTCAGCATTAAAAAAGAATAAAATTATGTCATTTGCAGGTAAATGGATGGAGTTGGAGAATATCATGTTAAGCAAAGTAAGCCAATCTCAAAAAACCAAAGGCCGAATGTTCTCTCTGATAAGTGGATGCTGATACATAATGGTGGGGGGGCATTGGATAAATGGAGGAACTTTGAGCAAAGGGGAGGAAGGGCAGGAGAGGGGACATGGGGGCAGGAAAGATGGTGGAATGAGATGGACATCATTACCCTAGGTTCATGTATGAGTGTTTTTCAAAATATATAACAGGTAATTTATTTTTTATCCAATATAAATCAAATTATTACATGATTAGTTCATTTATGAATGCACTTAATAAATTGTGTAATAGGAATGGAAAAAATTAAATAGGCAATTTTTCATGTATTTTTCTCCCCAATACAGTGCAATTATTTTAATTTTATATTATAAAAGAGATTGTAAAATAGATTTATTGGTATTACACTCCATACAACTATATCCCAAACTGCCACACCTAATATGCTACATGTTTTGTTACTTCAATAGAGCCACAAAGCTGGAGGAAAGTAAAGTAGAGCAAAAACAATGTTCTATTGATGGCACTTTAACGAAATTGTAAATTTACTGGAATCATGCCAAGTCATAATACTTGACATCATATCCATTTTGTTGCTATAAACCAGGGCTAATATAAAGCAACTTTCCACTGCATAATGGCTGCTGTTTTTGCTTAAAATTAATTGCACATGTGTTTAATTATATAGCAGCTCTTGAAAGTGATTATATAAAATGTTATTTCTTCTTGGTCTTGCTAGGATCTCTCAAATTATAGTTCTCTAACTCTGAAAGCAACAATGAATTTTAATAAAGGGCAGGGTTTGCAAATTACTGTTGCCAGGCTGCTGCCAGTGACTGAAAAGCCTCTTTTAGAAACTGAATGAAGTTCCATTGTCTTTATTCACTTCCAAGTGAGAAGAGACTAAAATTATTTGACTAGGCCTCCAGAGGGCACTCTGATGATGAGATGACCCTCAAGAATACCAACTTGGAAATGCCTTCCTGTAAGATTTTGTAAGATTGGTCTACACATTTTCAATGTTCTTTTCTTTCTGAAACTATCCACCAGAATCTCCAAAAGTATTATTATCTGTATTATTAAATGACAATGGGTACGTCTTGTAAGCACTTATTAAATCTAGTCTCTGTGTGTGTGTGTGTGTGTGTATATATATATATATATATATATATATATATATATATATATATATATAAAATCATTCTCAGAACCTCAGAGGTGATTCTGGCACACTCCTATAGAAAGATTAATTTAGATCTTCTTTTTCATTTTAAGCTTCCAAGTCTAGCTGTATTTAATTTTCATTCATAAGTGTTATGATTTGGATAGGAGGTATCCCTCAAAAGCTCCTTTGTTAATGCAGGAATATTCAGAGATAAAATGTTTGGATTGTGGGAACTGTGAGCTAATCAGTCCACTCTAGAAGAGTTTAATGGATTGACTGGATGGTACCTATAGGCAGGTGGGACACGACTGGAGGAAGTGGATAACTGGGGTATGCTCTGGAAGAGTGAATCTTCCCTGTGTGCTCTCTCTCTCTCTCTCTCTCTCTCTCTCTCTCTCTCTCTCTCTCTCTCTCTCTGTCTCTCTCTCTCTCCTTCCTGTACACACCATGAGCTGAACAGCTTTCTTCCATTGAGTAGTTCTTCTTCCATGATGTGCTGCCTTGTTTGGGGCTGGGAGCAATGCAGTCGGCCTCTAAAATGGTGAATAAACTTTCTCCTCTAAGTTGTTCTTGTGACCTACTTTCGTCACAGTGATACAAAAGCTGACTAAAACCAACTATAATGATTTATCAAACTATTTATAGGTGTAGAGTTTATAAATAACATGTACTAATGGGATTGAATGTATATTTCTATAATCAAGCTAAAAGAAGAAAGTTTACTTGTATCAACTTTTGAATTCAATATACTTCACCTGAGCCATGCTCCAAGTTTCTGACTTAGTTAGAACCACATTAGTTTATTGGTGATTTGTGGAATTACAGAAGCTTAAGTTCTCTTTGGTGATCCAGTTTATGAAGGACATAATTTTTAGCCAATGACATAATTAAAAATCAAATACCACTGACAAGCTTATAATAAAAATTTATATTCCTTGATCCAAACCTTTCTACCACTGCAGATACACTTATTAGCACTGCTCCCTAGAGGCAATTTATTTTTAACAGTTTTAGAATTTTTTTTTAATCTCAATGGTAAACTAAAACTTTGTAAACAATATATAGAAAATGGTCTTCCTTGTTTTATCTACTTTACATAGATGAGGATTTCACACTTAAAACATACTGCCTCCTCTTCTCCTATGCTTTTCACATGAGTATATGCCTATTTTTATTTTATATATTATTGATTAATGACTAATGTTTATATGACTAGGCTCATGGGACTATGATTCACTTGAGATTAAATCAATTAACTATATATTCTTTCTTGTAGGGAACATTTGTTTCTGCTATACACATTTATTAATCACATCATTTTTCACTTGCACAATTTTCTGTATTCATGAATATTATTTTCCCTCTCAAAGTGGTTTACTAGTTCTATCCTGAAGAGGTGTGTGTGTGTGTGTGTGTGTGTGTGTGTGTGTGTGTGTGTGTGTGTGTGATTTTTTTCCTGGATATTTTTCCAAATTTTTGAATTATTCTCCAAACTCTTCTAGACTGTCTTAAAATGTACTATATCATTAAACTATGATCCCAGATAAATAGCCTTTGTTGCCCTGATTCACAGACTAGAGAAGAATGAGAGAGTTTCCTGTATCAAAGACCTCACTTATCACAGATTTAATTTGCAGTTTCTGACTTTTACCCCAGGTCACTGTTAATTTTTGAACAAAATAAGGTGGGTACATTTTCTATTTAAAATCATAGAAACAATTCACTAGTTAAATTCTTAAAGCTGCTCATAAATTGCTCAACAAAACTTAACACAGAAAAAATCAAATTCTCAATGAAGAGAGAAAACAAAATAATAGAATATTTAAAGTGAAAAAGTGACACAGTGAAACACCTTTGCTATTCAGTGACAGTTTTAATTGAAAGAGTAGAAGAGAATTTGTCATATTTTTTCTATAACCTCATCCCTCTACAAAACCCCAGGAATGATTACATTCTTGATATAATCCTAAATACTTCATTAGATTGCAGTTATAGGTTGACATTTATATTAGCCCCTCAGCACATTTCTTTAGAGTTGAACGTGGACAATAATTATCATGCTTTCTTCTTATAAATGTATAATAAAGGTGTACCTTATTATCATTATCATCATTATTATTGTTGTTGTGGAACACTATGGACTTCCCGGAAATTGGACTCATCACCTTTTTTTTGTACATAAGGTTCTACTGGACCACAACTAACACATTTGCTTATCACAAATGGCTGTTTTTGAACTAATGAGGTAGAACTGACTAGTTGCTATAGAGACTACATGGCTTCTAAAGTCTAAAATGTTTTATCTTTGGTTTCTTCATTGAAAATATTGGAAAATCCCTAGACAAATTGAAAAATTACAAATTTCATCATTTATTGTTTTTAATTTCTTTGTATTTATTTAAAATCTTTAATAATAACACATAAATACAAATGTACATGTTTTATATCATATGTCCATCCACTTATATGTGACTTCATTACTATTGCTATTCGTCAAAATTCTATACTTTTTACCACTTATCTTTAAATGCTTCATATTTTTATGATTAATAACAAGGTAATGAATTATCCCAAGAATAAAACAATATTTCCTTTTCCTATCCTTTTTGTCCCTATACATATGCATATTCAATTTTACCTATTTGTCTTAGGAAAACATTTCATATTATTCATTTTTATTTTGTCTTAAATATTTCTTATTTTTCTATAATTTTCATGTTTAACTTTTTATCTGTCTTTACCTTTCCAGCATCCTAAAACCCCTCAATCTCATGTTAATTGCCTAATTTTTATATCCTTCTGACTTTTTCCTCAGAATGTACAATTATATTGTCATATACATACATATAGCAGCATTCAGCATTTCCTCATAGAACTGTACACTTTGGGTATATAACTAGAGTAGTTTATAAAGATCTGAGGTTACTTTTAATTGCTTCATATATATCAGTGGAAAATTATGAATTTAGTTATCTCTCTATCAAAGGATTGCACTTAAAATTATGTGCAATAAAATTTTTGTACAAATATTCACATATATTGTCAAGTTTAGATCTACAAAATAGATATCTCCTGATATTTTTTTATATTTAAGCAAGTATTTCTCAAGTATAATATTGTAATAATGTTACCTAAACACAGATTCTGCTTTGCAAGGCTGGGCATGCAGAGCAGGAACTTGCCTGTCAGTAAGTTCTGTATGTGATCTTAATGTTTACTAAACCACTAAAACATTTTTCTAACACCTACAAAGCTTCTTCCCACACTTTTTGACTGACAACCTTTATCAGATGTGAGCCTTTCTTCCTTGGAACAAACATTGCCTTGTCTTGTGATCTCTTTTGGGACCTTTATTTTTCTTATTCATATTGTTTTGGTTAGCTCAAGACTTCCAATTACAGTTTTTGAAAATCTCCTTTTCAACAAGAATTCTTTTCAAACTTCTAAACTTCTTTTCCTCCAGAAATCTAATCAAGTCAAAACATCAAATCATTTAGAAGATATTGACAGTATCATAGAACACTTGCCTAGTGTGCACAATGAATTTGGTTCAATCCCCAGCACAGCAAAAAAATAAACTAAACTTAAAATAGATAAAAGTTGTATATTTATTGAATTTATAGTCTAGAGAATGTACAGGCAAGAAAACAGCAAAATAAGCATGAAACAATTAAATGGTAATAGCAAAATTTATAAATGGAAAACCTGGTACAATTCATGATAACATTTCCATGTCTGAGTGGTATTCATGGAAAATTTGGGCCTTACATTCTTATATATCATCAATAATTAGCTCTATGCCTAGTAAATTTGAACAATATATAGTTGCAGAATTGACTATCTAAATAAAAATTTAAAGAAATTTTATTCCTAAGTTCCATGGACTGGAAATAACTAAAAATTCAAGTTACTTTTCATTTTTTATTTAATTCTTAATTTGTTATAAGATTGCACATCTATAAAAATTATATAAACTTGGAACTATGATTTTACAAAGTTTTGTACAAGTGCCATTTAGGTAAATAGATATTTCTTTGTGATATAGTGTCCCCAAAGATCCAAAATAAGTGCAACAAATAACTCATTCAAATATTGTGAGAGATATCCAGCATCACATATTATTAGGATGAGTTTATTTGTCTATGTTACAACATTGCAGAGGTAGGTGATGGAGTGCTTCAGATGCTTCATCATATCTTGAGAATTGAGCTCACTAATAATCACAATAACTGCATTTCAACTGTCTGAAAGTTTTTAACTTTAAAAATGTTTGTTATTTAATAAAAATAATAAAACCAAATTGATAAATAAGGCCTTATGGAGAAATTGTATGACTTTCTTATAACAAATTCAGTTCCCATTAATATTTAGGGTTTCTGAATCGTTTCCTTGTTACATAGTGCAATGTTTTCAGCAATGTTGGTTGGGCAGTGGTCAGAAACTCGAGCAGGAAGTTAGACTTTCTGGAATTGAGTTAAGGTTGAACCAGTTATTAGGGACCTGAGGCAAATTCCCTCTTCTCCCTTTGCTTCAGTTTTCTCTTTTATGCAAAATGAGCTTAATTTATCCTAATGTGTACTCTATAGACTTGATGTATAAAGTGAATGAAACAGTGGGATAGTACTATATATAATATCACGTACATAATAGCCAGACAATAAATGTTTAAAGTATTTCTACAATGATAAAAGTATCTTCTTTCAATGTTTATTTTTGTCCATGTTATTATATATGTAGAAGAGACCTTATTTTGAACTTTTTCCTACACATAAGTTTGAAATGTTGCTCTAAAATTTGTCAACACAATTTCTGGAGTATAAATTAAGATATTCAAATAAAGAAAAAATGGAAATTCAAGTAACCATATAAAGAGAAAGTTTACTAATTTGACTTTCCTAAACAGCAAGATAAATTTATGTGTATATGTGTATAAATAAATTTATATATATATGCATATATATGTGGATTGTAAGTTTATGTGTACTATATGTATGTGTGTATGTATATTTCTGTATTTATAAACCTAAATAAATTTTCTTCTTTTTAAATAAATTTAGATATTAAACCTATCAAGGACAGCAAGGTACTTTTCCACTTACTAAATTACAACATCTCTTTAAAAATCTTTCTAGAGTAAAGTCCTTTTTCATTTATGTTCTTTTATAAAATGTAGAATATCATATACCTTAAAATATTATTTTCAGATTATTTGTAAAAAAATAGCATTCTTTCTTAGAGCTGACAAATTATAATGGTTTATGTTCTTAAATGTTTAGATGCATGTCAAAAGGACAAAGGCAGAAAATCATCTGCAGAAGTTCTCAATGTGTGAGATGTTTTATTTACCCTTTCCAAAAGGATGTGACACCTACTGTAGCAGCCAATATATTTGTGATACAGTGTGAACTGATACCTGTGGTCTCTGGACTCTAAAAGGCCGTAATGTAGTGGGGGGTATTCACAAGTTAGTTAGAAATTATACTTACTTTAAAGATACGAATTGCTCCATTATATCCTAGGTGCAAGATTTTTCAATAACTCTTATTACAAATTCCACAAGAGTATTACAAGGATTGTAACTGCCATGCTTAAGTAAAACACCTCTCCCAGACTTGGGAATTGAGGGAAATCTCATAGTGTTAATGTGAGTTCTATATAAGGGGTATAAAATAAGATGTTTCCAGACTACTGGAAGCCAAGTTTACAAGATAAATATAGCTAGCACAATTCTTTTTTTTTTTAAAGAGAGAGAGAGAGAGAATTTTAATATTTATATTCTAGTTCTCGGTGGACACAACATCTTTGTTTGTATGTGGTGCTGAGGATCGAATCCCGGGCCGCATGCATGCCAGGCGAGCACGCTACCACTTGAGCCACATCCCCAGCCCAAACACAATTCTTAATACATAACTTAATCTAAGCTATAGGCAAAGGAGTAGCCAGAATGATAAATAAGAAGAAATATATAATATTTCCAATTTTGCTAATTATGCCCTCCCAATTGATATAGCAGAAAGCACAAGGGGAATAAATGCTTAAGAGAAGTTAATTTTATTGAGTTAAATTCAAAAATAAAAATTGGTAGAGTCAAACAAAGGTAATTAATTTCAGAAAATGTAATTTTTATCCAGAATGAATTTGTGTCCACAATAATCATAGTTTAATTAATCAGTATTATATACATTCATTGTTATTTTTTATATATTTGCTTTTATTTTAAATAAACTTTAAAAATGCTTTTACTTTCTCTCTTCCCTTTACTGTTTTTGAGCAATCCAACCTTACACCATAAATATGTACATTTTTTGCATGTTAATTATAAACTAAAAATTAAAAATACTAAATAATTAAAACCATTCACACTATGCAAAACAAAAAAAATACACATACACAATTGACCCAGTTTATGAAACTAGACAGCTTTACAACTCACAAAAGCTATGTCCATGGGTGTGTGTGTGTGTGTATAGTTATGACTCATGGTGCTTTCCAATTTTAAACATCTTATTTTGCAACACTTGGATTTTGAAAGGTCCTAAATATCAAATTTTCCATTTCACAATTAATCATTTCAAAAATGAAAGTTGTATCTTTGACTTTTATTAAGTAGCCATCCCATTTCACATCTGAGTTTCTTTCTTTTATTTTTGACTATAGGGTGATACCAGGTACAAGGGATTAAACTCAGGGGCACTCCACTACTGAGCCACATCCCCAGCCCTATTTTGTATTTTATTTAGAGACAGGGTCTTGCTTAGCATCTCTCTTTTTCTGAGGCTGGCTTTGATCCTCCTGTCTCAACCTCCTGAGCTGCTGGGATTATAGGCTTGCACCACTGTGTCCAGTACATAGGAGTTTCTTAACCAGAAAATTCCCCTTGATCTCAAATACTATGATGAAATTTCAGATTTGTGGGGTTTGAGTAAATAAACATTAAAATATCTACTACACAATTTTAAACTTTCTTAATGAAAAGATTTAGATAAAAAAATCTGATTCTGATTTTATTAAAATAACTTTCTTCACAAATGAAACTTAAAATGTGTCTAATCTAGTTTTCATTTTGAGAATCTCAAATATGAAAACATTAAATAATGCTAATGATTATTTTAGAAACTACATGCGCTTATTTTATATATTTTAATAAAATTATCAGAATCATGAAAAATAAAATTTACACTTTTTATGCATTTAAGACAGAATTGAGTCTCAGAAAGTTTGATTAATGTGACAAAGACCTCACTAGGCATCAAAGAACCTGGATTTAATCCTTTGTTTCCCTTCCTTGAAAGTTTTTGTTCTCTTCTTTTCAACAACCTTCCAGAATAGAAATTACAACACTGGCATACATTGATGAAGTAATACGTTAAATTATAAGCACAATTCTATTCATTATAAGAAGAAGGAATGATTATCTTTCTGGGGTTTAAAAAATGTCTCTCTTTTTAGCCAGAATGGATGATAACAATATTAAATCTTCTTAGATACCATGCTATACTTTTTTTTGCCAGATTTATTAAAATGCATTCTGAATCTTAAATTTTCTCTAAAAGTCCCTAACAAGGACCAGAAAATTGCTTGGAAATCAGGATGAAGAAATTCTCAATAAAAAGACATGAAATCATTTATAATTTCTCATAGAGAAATTTATTTAAATAAATTTAGAAATTTATTTAAATAAACAGAATAGAGGAGTGTTTCCCATTTTAAGAATATTGGAATATGTAGTAAAGATTGCTTTTCTTCTCTACTTTCTAAATAAATGGTTATTTCAATTTTCCTTTAACTTATTTATGTGTCAGGAAGAACTGAGTTCAAATACGAACTTTAGCATATTATTAAATTCTGTATTTTCTTCATAAGATAAGTATAGTAATTATTTATTTAGAGAGTTTAGTGAGAAGTAAATAAATAAATTACATAAAGTACCTGGCTAGATTCTAGGGTTTGTTTAATAAGTATTACATTTCAAAATTTTTAAAGAGAAAATTTTATTTTAAAAATATTAAACATCAGGTTAAAAAAGCACTTGCCTGGCATGTGTGAGGCACTGGATTTGATCCTCAACACTACATAATAAATTATAAATAAATAAATAAATAAATAACATAAAGTTGTTTAAAAATATATTTTAAAAAAAGGAGTTCTCAGTGTGGATGATCCATTTTTTTTTAAATATCCAACACCATTTAGAATATACAGTGTTCAGAGTAGTCATTTGTGTGAAGTTTCAGAATGTTGTAACACATTATTATTTTTCTGATTTTTACAAATAATTTATTTTCACATGTTATTATAGTTATACTATTAAAAATTACCCTGTGCAAATTTCAGGGATCTGCCCAATATACAAGTTACCTAACAACCACATGTATCTTAGGAAACATATTCACAAACTAACCTACATGATTCCAGGATTTATGTATTAAGTGACTTGAAATTTTAAAATATTTGCAATTATTGGGAATGCAGGCAATTTAAAGTTGAGATATAACACTCAAGGAATTTGTAATGCCCAGTAGATAGATATTATCTAAGGTTGTTATGATGATGAAGTGTACATAATTTTTGTCATGAATTTTTTAAAAATACTAATAAAATGTTGAGCTTACAATGAACTTTATACATCTCAGGAGACTTAAATAAGGAAATACACATTATTTTTTGTTATATTTCAATAGTATTTTTTATGCTGAAATTTAAGTAGGTTTAAGGTAACCCACTGGCAAAAGGGAAGATTACCTTCCAGTTGTTGTCTTACTTTTTTTTTTTTTGTAACAAACACAACATGTATTTTTAGAGAATATTAATAGTGTATAAAATCACTTGGAGAAAGCATAAGTGAGTTTTTTATATTATTTTTGAATATTTAATCCTAATTGATTACTATCCACACTCTCAAAACTTACTTTTAAGTGAACAAATGCTTATTAAGTATCCGATTCATTATGTCTTTGGTTTATGATATTGTTGCCACTATTACCAGTGTTTCCATCACCCATTAGAATGTGTCTAACATTGAAAAAGCTTACTGTATGCAAGGTTCTTTGTTAAATGCTTCGTTCCCATGCTCAGAGGAACTTTTCAACTATCCCCAAATTAGCTATTATGTTCCTGATTTTACTTATATTAGGGAACTGAGATATGCAATGATTTAAAAGCTTGCTAAGATTTCAAGTAAATGAAACAAAGCCTGGGTTGCTTGATTCCCCAAATCAGCTCTGAACCTCCATGTTGGCTATCCATGCTGCTTCAGAGAGGATTTCATGTGCTACTTCTTCATGCTAAATACTGGAAAGTTATAATCAATTAAATATAATGTACAACAAAACATCATGTACAAAAAATACATTTTTGAGTATTGTCTCTTTTGAGTGTTGCCTATTTTAATGAAACATTTGGGGCAAATTTTCAGTAAATAGAAATAACAAAGAAATGATTGACTAAAACTGGAAATATGATTACTTCAGATATCAGGGTAATTTTATTGTGATATACCTTAAAACCAGATCAAAGAAGACACAATGTTTAAAAGTTACTAAAATGTAAAAATCCTATGTGTAGAATTAATTTGTTCATGTCAGGATTCAGAAGAGCACATTGTAGTTAGATTAACTCATCATTGGTTATCAAAGAGAAAATTGATGAAATTTTAATGAATACAATAAGAAAGTTTGCCATGGTCAGAATAGTGATAATCACATGATGACATCTTCAGTAACAAAAGAAAACACATTAATAGGTGATATGAAAGAATCACAGGTTCAATTTGTTTGTAAATTATCAGCACTTTCCAAACTTGTCTTTGATGTTTTTCTTTGTGTCTTTTATTGGTCAAATAAATTCTGAGTTACATTATGTTTTTCCCAGATGTATCAAAGGGTACACAGTGAACTATAGTTTTCTTTCACAATGTTATCAACTACTGATGAACATCAAACTAGATGTACCTGGTCTGGGAAGTAACTGTGAAATGATTATAATTTCTTACCACATTTATATACTACTGATTTGGATGGAATCTAGAGATTATTTTGTCCATTGCAAGCTTTACGAACATTAGTTGAGAAAATCATGCAAGCAAGCCAAGATATTTTTAGTAATATAAACTAAATCTAAAATTTTACCTCTTTTTCCTAGAAGGTGGGACTTAAAATTCATTTTCCTCAAAATATTTCACAAATATCAACTCTGGAGTAAGTCAGCTCAAAGTCACCCATGAATCAGTTGTAGACAGGACAAGAAAAATCATTGAGAAGCCTCTAAATTTGGATGGCATGACAGCATGAAAACAATCTAATTTACACCTCCATTGGAGGAAAACCGGGAATGATGGACAGAAGGCACCTTCTTGATTTTAGGCTTTGATCAACAGATAAAAGTGAGCTCATAATAACAGTGTTCTTTCTGGTCTAAAAGAGAGCAACAGGAAAATAAAATTTCATATAGTTTGTCCTTCTGTTGTATTCTTTGTTGCAATCCAAATTGCAATGGTTAAGTCATTATATGAAATCTAATTATACTTTTAATTTTTGAGCAGACATTTATGAAAGTCCACAGAGACATTTGTATAATCCATCTTAAAAAATATACAATGATTTTAATTTTTAAAAAATTAATTACAAAAGAAAACTTTCTTCGAGCATAGTTTCACTTATTTATGGGGC